>NC_140592.1:1107189408-1107884408 GCF_964204655.1 Triturus cristatus | reverse complement strand
ATTGGTCAGCTCCCTGCCGAATTTCACAGTTCTGGGAGAATTTAACTTACACCTTGAATCCTGCGCCGCCACTTATGTGGAGGAAGTATCGGACGCCTTAGAGGTGTTACTCCTTTCCCAGAAAGTGACGGGTCCAACTCATGTCAAAGGACACCTGCTGGACCCGATCTTTACCAATACCCACATCCAGGTAGAGGATCCCCAGCCGCTCCCCTGGACGGACCATTATCTAATCTCATTTTCCTGGCCAACCTCCACGAGCAGGAAGGCTGAAACCCACTCCAAAATTCTGAACCGGAACTGGTCAAATATTTCTATGGAGGAATGGGTTGCCATCCTTAAAGAAACTCGTCCCCGTCTCGACCCTGACCCTGAAATGGCAAATTTACAATTCAATCACTGGATCAAAAATTCACTGGACGTACTAGCCCCTATAAAACTCAGGGACATTAAAAAGGGCCCAAAAAAAGTTGCATGGTTTACCGTTGAGCTGAGAGATCTCAAACGGAACTGTAAGCAACTTGAGAGACAGTGGAGGAAAGACTTTTCACTTGAGAAAAAGAAAGTCTATCATGATGCACTAAAATTGTATAAAGTAGAGATTACGAAAACACAATCCAAGTTTTATGAAGCAAAGATTTTATCAGCACCTAACACCCCTAGAGAAATTTTTTAAATTTTTAAATCCCTGACTACCCCTCCATTTACCACAGTGACCCCCACTGATTTACAAGGGCGCTGTAATAATTTAGCAGAGTTTTTCCAGGATAAGGTACAGGCGATTTACTCAGCCTTTTCGGCAGTCGCCACTTTCGACCATGATTCTCAGACGGAAGAAATTAGAGACCGTCGAGATCAGAGCCTGGAATCTTTCCCGCCCCTGGACTCAGACACAGCGATGTCCTTACTCAATAAACTTAAATCAGGTTCCCCAAAAGACCAGGCGCCCCCTACTGTGTTGCAGAAGGTTGCCCTTGAAGTAGCCCCCGTCATCGCAACACTTATTAACTCCTCACTGGCAACAGGCAAGGTCCCTTCACTATGGAAGGAAGCGATGGTGGGGGCGCTAGAGGGCGCGCACGCAGTATGGCCGCACTCCTGTGAGGCTCCTGCAGCCTGGATGACTAATCCGACATTTATCCTTTTTCCCTGACCGCCTTCCTTGCGCTGATCGAAGATAAATGTGCCTGTTCCCCTCCTGCGGCTCCGATTAAAGTTTGGAGGCTGTACGCCGCGGGAGAACGAAGTTATCTGCGGCGCGGAGCGACCGGCGCCCTTGGCCTCAGGCTTGTGGAGCGCTCGCCCGGACTGCTGTTGTACGCTGGGCCGAGGCATGCCGTGTGGCGGGTGGGCCCCGGTGAAGGTGCCGACGCTGCGGAGCCCAGGTGAGCGTGCCCCGTGGAGACTGCACCCGTGTGAGGCTTGACGGGGTCTGCCCGACTTGAGGACGTGCCCTGTGCCTGGCAGGATCCTGGTGTGCTCGGCAGCCGTGGGGACCGGAGATCGCTGGGACTGGTGACCGCGGCGGGAGCCCCCTCGACTGGCTGGGAGGCTGCCGGGCCCGGCGACGCTGCGTGGGACTGTCCGTGAGGTGGGATTCCCGGACCCCCTCCCCACCCCTCATGCTAGAAGGAGCTGTGGGGCGGCGGCGGAGGGTTGGCTGCCCCCCCCCCCTTGCGGCGTGGCTGACCGGAGCACACATCCCTGCGGAGCGGCTGCTGGACGCCGAGGACTGCCCTACCAGACGCTGCGGCCTTGCTGGTTGCTGTGCCCCGGGATCTCAGGGCTACTGACCTGGATTGTTGGCGCGATTACCGGATTGCGTGCGCCTGGGGCCGAGGTACGGGCGCTTGGGCGCGAACTTGGTGGAGAGAGCCCTGGGACCACTTGCAGAGAGGCCCCTGCCGCGCGACTACGAGTGTTGACTCGGGGCCCCTGGCTGACTTGTGGACCCCTTCCCTCCCGCTTGAGGCACTCCTGGCTGTTGTGGGGAGGCGCTGGCTGGCGTGGCCCCGGAGGCGGCGGTGGATTGGGGGGGCCCTCGCTCCTGCCCTTTGCATCGGAGAGCTTGCCTGGGCCCTCTTTCCGGCGGGCACCGGCTGCGCCCACGCCGTACCCTGAGACTCGTCATTCAAGTGCGTCCTGTGGGGGGTAGCCCTCGCTCTCTCGCGCCCGGCGCTGGCCCCCCGCCGCAGGCCCAGGATGGGTAAACAGGATACCAAGCAGCCGAAACTTACGTTTGCTGCCCAAACGGCTAAGATGGGACTGCGAACTGCGCCGGACGCAGAGGCCCGCGGGGCTCGGATGTGGACGCGGCCTCTCCGCCATCAGACATCCAACAGATGATGCGGGAGATGAGACAAGGCTTTGCCACCATAGTGGACAAGGTGGACCGCCTCTCGTCACGCATGGATGCGTTAGCGCAGAAGTTAGATGCCCACGAGGCCGTCTGACTGAGGCTGAGCGGCGGATCTCCGATAACGATGACACCGCGGCCTCTCACACCACGCAGCTTTCCAGAATGGACAATGTGCTTAAGATTATAGCGGCCAAGAACGAGGAGTTGGAGGCCCGCAGCCGGCGCAATAATATTCGCGTGGTAGGTGTGCCCGAATCCACCAACACTGGCCGCATGGAGGAGTACGTGGAAAATATTCTCCTGGCCTCCATTGGCCCTGAGACATTCTCGAAGCAGTTCATTGTTGAAAGGGCGCACCGTTCCCTGGGGCCGCGGCCCCGTCCTGGGGCCCCGCCTAGGCCCATCATCGCCCGGCTCTTAAATTATCGAGACCGTGATGCTGCACTGCGAGCCGCACGCTTGAATCAAAATCTCTCCTGCGAGGGGGTCAACTTCACCGTCTACCCAGATTTTGCGCCTGTAGTCCAGGAACAGCGGCGCAAATTCGTTGAGGTCAAGAAAAAACTCCGTGCCCTCCAAATTGACTACGTGCTTCTATATCCGGCGAAGCTGAGAGTCACTCATCAAGCTAAGCAACATTTTTTTACGAACCCGCAACAAGTGGAGGACTACTTGAAGACTCTTCGAAGGGCTAGAGCGGCGCAGCCAGACGTGGAGGATGCTGATCTGAGGGACGAACAATAACTGCTTGTCTGCTTTTCTCCAGGGCCTGTCCCCTGCACGCGAGGGGGTGCTTCATACATTTCTCCTAGTGTTTCTCCATCCGTGCCCCCCTCTGGGACAGTGCTGTGACTGATCGTGACTGCTTGGATCGGTTGCTGGTCGGCGGTTGGTAAAGTATTCCAGGAATCATCCTCTCCCCTTCCCGTGCTGCTGTTCGGGAGCGGGTGGTAGAGGGTGAATCTGTGCGCCCCTGGAGGTCCCCTGGTGGGTGTACCCCTATGTACGATCGGACTTTGTTGCTCCTGTTGAGCTTTGTGTGGGCTGTGCTGGGGTGGGGGGGGGGGGGGGGGGGGGGAGTATTTTCTGGCAAGTTGGGGCTGCTTCAGTGGGTGGGGTGTGGGGGGGGGGGCCCTTTCGAGTCCTCGCTGGACCTTTCTGTGGCCCACCCGGGTGTTGTGGTGTTAATGTTTCCAGTATTAGCTGCGACCTGCCGGATGACGGCACTGGGGTCACTAATGACCTGGCTTTGGTATGGGGGTGGAGGATGCACTGTGGTACTGGCTAGGCCCCTGGGCTCCCACTCCCGGGTGGGTGCGCGAGTCTCAATTTTTGAATACCATAGGGGGGATTGTATTAGGCCTTTATATAGAATTGTTATTACGATTGATGCAGGAAACATGGCGGGTTGTCTTTGGGGCTGGGCGGGGGGACAATGTTGTTTGACACTAATGATGCAATGCTGGGCGAAGCCAACAGTACAGAGATGTTACTCGCTAAGTTGACATGGGTTTACGCCATAGGATTAGGTAGAGGCCCCTTAGAGTGCTCGCTAACGTGCGTATGTATTGGAAATGGATGCTATTGTGCCCAGAACTTTGAGTTTGCTCACAGGAAGCGTGGCCTCTGCGCGGGGAGAGTGGGGTTGCAGATGGGTATGACCAGAGGGAGGAGACTGTTGTTGGTCCCTATACCAGTGCACACTATTTCTTGTTTGTATCTGCCCGCCTATGGGAGACAATGATTTGAATATACTCACTTGGAACGTCAGAGGCCTGGGGGACCCTAGGAAGCGTAGACAAATCCTTTCTTATCTGGATCATCATGCTGTACACATAGCATTTCTTCAGGAGACACACTTCCAGGCACAGGCCGCTCCTACTTTTGCCGGCAGATGGGCGCAATATACTGCCTTTTCTTCCTATTCTTCGTACGCTCGTGGGGTTGCCATACTGGTGAAAAAGGGGACCCCCTTTATTTTGTCGGGCACCAAGAGTGATAGCCAGGGCAGATACTGCCTGATGTGGGGAAGATTAGGACATAGGACAGTCACCCTGGTCTGCTGTTATGGTCCCAATGTGGACGACCCACGATTCTTTGCAGACCTTGGCGCCCTCATAGTGGGCATAGGCGCACAGCGCCTCATATGGGGAGGGGATTTCAACACCACCCTCCATCCTCCAATGGATAGGTCCCACCCAGCCTCACACCACTACACCCAGTCCCGAAAGGCACTGTTAGAGATAATAGCGGAGCATCACTTGATTGACACGTGGAGACACTTACACACTGCAGACCGCGAGGTAACACACTTCACGGCACAGGCGAAATCCTGGGCGCGGCTAGACTACGTCTTACTGGCCCCACACTTTCATGCGGCGCTGGCTCGAGCACACCACCTCCCGAGAACATTTTCGGATCATGCGCCGGTGCATGTCAGCTTACGGGCGGCTGACTTGGCCCCCCCCCGCGGACGGCCTGGCGTCTCCAACCCACGATGCTGCTGGATGCTGTTTTCCAGGAGGAACTTAGGGAAGAATGCTTAGATTTCTTTCAGCGCAATAAGGACTCTGTGAAAGATGTGGAAACTATCTGGGATGCGTTCAAGGTGACGCTGCGGGGCATCTGCATCGCCAAAGGGTCCGGGGTACTGAAGAGTATTACCACACGACTTCGCACCCTAGAAACTGACCTGAAGACGCTTGAGGCGTCGGTGGCGGACAACCCTGATGATGCGGTTCTGGCTTGTATTCGGGAGAAGCTCTCGGAGTATATGGCCGAAGCCGATAGGGAAACTAAATTTAGAGGCAAACATTGGACCGCCCGCCGGTACGGCGAGGGCGAGAGGCCGGGGAAGGCTCTGGCGGCAACAGTGCGGTTGCTGCGGCCGAATAACACTATCATGGAGGTGGCGGGAGACGCCGGTGCCTTATATGGAGATACCGCAGACATACTAAACGCGTTCGTTATACACTATCGCAACTTATACACTTCGGCCAGGTCGGAGGAACTGCGCTTGCACGAATATCTTGAGGACGTATCACTGGGATGGCTTAGCGACGCGCAAAGGGAGTTTCTGAGTTCTCCCTTCGAGTTGGACGAGGTGCGCGAGGCTATTATGCATATGAGCTCGGGCAAAGCCGCTGGACTGGACGGGATACCAATTGAATTTTATAAGACGTACATCGAATTTATGGCGCCGGTCTTGCGCGAGGTGTATGAAGACGCGTTAGAGGTGGGCCACCTTCCCCCCTCGATGCGGGAGGCCCTCATAACGTCCCTTCTCAAGCCAGGGAAGGCAGCTAATGACTGCGACTCCTACCGACCCCTGTCCTTGCTGAATTGCGATGTGAAAATCCTAGCAAAACTTATAGCCGCTCGCATCAATCTGCTTCTCCCCAACCTGATCTTACCTGATCAGGCTGGGTTTGTGCCTGGTCGGGCTACATCCCATAACTTGCGTACTTTCTTTTCAATTCTGAATCCAGTGCACGACGACCAGCCCATGGCAGCTGTCTTCCTTGACGCCACGAAGGCATTCGACTCCTTAGAGTGGGACTATCTGTTCCAAGTCTTGGCGCGCATGGGGTTTCCGGGCATCTTTATCTCGTGGATCAAGTTGTTATACACGGCTCCTACCGCTAAAGTACTGGTGAACGTTCAGCTTTCTTCTTCATTCCCCATCGCCAGAGGCTCCAGGCAGGGGTGTCCTCTGTCACCCTTGCTATTCGCCCTGGCCATGGAGCCTCTGGCGGCGAAACTGCGGCAACATCACAAAGAGAAGGCGTTGCGATGTTTCCAGAGACAAATATTGATATCTCTATACGCGGATGACATCACTCTCTATATACGCGACCCAAAGGATAATCTCAACCCGATTCTTCGGGAATTCATCCGCTTTGGTGTGATTTCCGGGGTCCAGATAAATTGGAGCAAGTCGTGTTTGTTCCCCCTCACGGCCTCCACTGGGCGATTCGGGTTGGACTTCCCCCTCGCCTGGTGCGAGGGGGATTTTAAATACTTGGGTATACACATAGAAAAAAATAGGGAGGAGCTCATGCGGGCTAACTATGGTACATCAATTACCCGCATTATGGACTACGTTACTCGCTGGATCGCCTTGCCTTTGTCCATGGCAGGCAGAGCATCGCTGATTAAAATGATAATACTACCGCAATTGCTTTATCTGTTTTTGAATATCCCATTCCATCCCGGTGCCTTTTTTTTTAAGCAACTCCGCACCGAGCTCATAAGACTAGTTTGGGGCGGTAAATCGCCCCGGCTCAAGTGGGAAATTCTTGCCAGGCCGTATGATCAGGGCGGGTTTGGTGTCCCCAATTTTGAGCTGTATTATCGGGCAGCCCAGGCGCATTTCGCATACTTCTGGATACGACAGCCCAGATATATGCCACAGCTCGCAGCTGAGCACTGGCTGGCTCACCCAATCCCGGTGGAGGGTGCATTTTATATCCCAGTGCTGGGAAGAGATAAAACGCCGACAACGGTACTCAGCACAGTGTCAGCATGGAATCACTTCGCTGCCTCCTTGGGGCAAGACTTGTTGTACGCACCGCTTCTGCCCCTTACTTTCCACCCCAGTATGCCCCTGCTGCAGGAGGCGGGGTTCCGGAGGCTGCTTCACGCCATCCATGTCGCGACTTGGGGTGACCTGTATCACAATGGCACATTTTGCTCTATGGAGCACCTCTTGGAGGGCTGGGACCCCTCTCCGCTTGACGTCTTTCTCTATATCCGGCTTCGGCAGGGGATACGGGCGCTCACGCCCAGTTTCCCACAGGAACCGCCGCAGATGGCACCGTTACAGCGCATTCTAGCCGACGACGCCCCAACTAAATTGGTTTCCAAAATATATGGGTCGGTACATTCGTTAATGCCAGCGCCGCAGCTTACAGCTAGGGAAAAATGGGACAGGGAGTTGCAGACCCCGTTGACGGACAAACAATGGCGATTCTGCTTGTCACAGACGGAGCGCATTTCCTCCAGTAGCCGGTTCCGAATCATACATTACAAATACATTCATAGACTATACCACACACCTGTCAGGCTTCATGGCTATGGGCTCCGAGACAACGATCGCTGTGATAGATGCCGGGCCCCTATGGCGGATTTTCTTCACCTGGCCTGGGCCTGCGAGGAAGTGCATCGATACTGGTGTCAGGTGTTTGCAGCACTCTCTAAAATGATCTACACAGATGTAGAGCCCTCACCTCTTCTGGCCCTGCTGGGGTATGTGGAGCCGATACAAGCGTCACATCGCAAATTCATCGCGCTCGCTTTTTTGCTGGCTAAGAGGAGAGTTGCGTGTCGCTGGGGCAGGGGCAGGGCCCCGAAATTCAAGGACTGGGTGCGGGATCTTACCTATTGCCAAGAACAGAACTGCACGTTCTCTGAGCTTATGCCGCCAACGTCCCGGCCTAGGGACATCTGGGCTCCGCTGAGATGCTATCTTTTGGCGGGAGAGGCCGAGATGGGCACATAGGTCACTGCATAGAGCCCGTGGGGGCGGGGGGCTCCGGGGGCTTCGGACGGGAGGTGGCCCGGATCCTGGCTGCGGGCCCTCTGGTGGGTGTGCTATGGGTCTGTTGTGTCTCCACCCGGCTCTGCCGGGCGTAATACCATTGCTGGAAATTCCAAGAGGGGGACCCCCCGAGGCGGGGTCGGCGCGATAGCACCTTCTGTGAGTGTCCACCTGTGGGGGCTGCTGCTGTGTCTGGTTGGGACTGTTATATTTGCACTGTCTGCCATGTCATCTCTGTATCTCCTCACTGCCTCCTCTGTATTTACGTTGCTGAAAATGTGAACCCTTGGTCGAAATTGGTTTACAGCTGTATGTTCACTGTAAAGTTTCAAAATAAAGTTTAAAAAAAAAAAAAGGAAGCGATGGTGAAGGCCCTGCTAAAAAACCAGGATCAGACCCGGAGGTAATGGCTAACTATCGCCCTATCTCCCTGCTCCCGGGAATAGCCAAAATAGCAGAGAAGCATGTCAATACTACCCTTTCCTCCTATCTGGAGGAACATGACTGCTTGCACTCGACACAGACTGGTTTTAGATCTTGTCAGGGCACTGAAACTGCCCTGATCGCCGTAGTGGAGGAGGCAAGGAAAATTATGGACTCAGGAGGATCAGCTGCAATAATCCTCCTTGATCTTAGTGCGGCTTTTGATACCGTCAACCATCAAATCCTTATTTCAAGATGCCACGAGATGGGGATGACTGGTACCGCACTGAGATGGATAGCTTCCTTTATTGAAGGCCGCACATTCCAGGTCTTTGAGGAGAATGTGACTTCTAGGAATGTGCCTTTGAAGAGAGGGGTGCCTCAGGGCTCATCACTTAGCCCCACTCTTTTTAATATTTACATGAGTCCTTTAGCCAAAATTGTGGAGGCATTTGGCATACAAATTGTCACGTATGCCGATGATACCCAGCTGATTGTCTCCCTTAAAGACCCAGGACAGCCAGGAAGTAATCTCTCCAGATGCCTTGAGGAAATATTCGTCTGGATAAAAAAGTCCTGCCTCCAGCTAAATGGAGCAAAAACAGACCTTATGCTGCTGGGAAAACCTTTGCCTCCAGACATGCCGTTGGCATGGCCTAGTTGTATGGGAAACCCGCCTACTCCTAAAAACCACATCAAGAGCTTAGGAGTCTGGCTGGATGCAAGACTAGACATGAAGACACAGGCTAACAAGGTAGCTGGGTGCTGTTTCGGGATACTGAAGACAGCACGAAAGATCCTGCCTCTTCTCCCGTTTCATGCAAGAAGACTACTCCTCCAGGCACGGATTCTGTCACGTCTGGATTACGCTAATGCCCTATATTTAGGAGTCCCCCAGTCCACAATAGGCATACTACAGAAGGTCCAGAACTGTGCGGCAAGAATTCTCTTGCAAATTCCGCGGAGAGAATCAGCGAAAGGAGCAATTAGACAATTGCACTGGCTTCCTATTTCAGAAAGGATTAAATTCAAGGCCCTCTGTGTCACGCACAAGATCATGGCCGCAAACGGCCCTCTAATCCTTCAAAGGATAGTCTCTCCATACCGTCCCAGAAGGCACCTTCGCTCTGGAAATAAGCGCCTGGCTATGGTCCCGAGAATTTTCAGGTCCAGATGTGGAGGTCGCTGTTTCTCATATGTCGCTTCCAAGACATGGAACACCCTCCCAGACTCCATCCGTATGGAGGAGGAATACCTGCCCTTTCGGCGGCTTCTGAAGACGCATCTTTTTCCTACTGTATAATTTAATCTGCTTTCTGGTCGTCTGGTTCTTAGCGCTGGGAGGCCTTAGGGTAGCCATGCGCTCTATAAATGCCTCTTTAATTTCATTTCATTCATTCATTTCATTTCATTACTCTTAATCCTGTTGCAGAAACTCAACGTGACAAACCTAAAACGCCAAACACTCTATGTGGCTACCCTGCCTAACTTTGGCGCCGAAAACAGGGAAGGCTCTTTTCTCCAAAAATCTTCAGGTGAAGTGCAGGGTTCGGAGGGAGAGCTCGCTGGACATTCTATCTCTGACTCCCGTTTTGCAACACTAGCATGCTGAACTGTGTGTCGTTTCTTGGGGGCCATCTTGCAATTCTTTCTATTCCAATTCACCCCCAATGTATGCATTTTAACCTCGTTTTTAGGTCTCGCCTACGCAGAGCGCATGCGTTGCTTAGGCAAAAAGACCTTTAGCGATCGCTTCGGCTTTTCAGCAAAAAACGCGCACGCGTTCCAATGCCTTCAATGGCAACACGTGCACGTCTGGCGATTCACTTGCGGGAGAATCGCGCAGGCCCCCTCCCCCTGCTGCCGCTCGAGGAGCGCGCCCTTGTTTTGTCTTGCCTTGATGTGTAGGTGTGGATCTCGCAGCATAGATTGACAGGTGCTTCGAGGGATCAGCAATATATTGTGTTTATCTAATTGCCTACAAGAGAGGTTACCGCAGAACGTGCATTGCCATCCTTTGCATCCAATGTGGCGTGCGAAGCTCTGTTTCTAGCCTAGGTAAGAGTGCTGTGTTTCACAGTCAGGAATCCTACACCCTTTTGCATTATTATTCAGGCAAAAGCAGGGTTGGTACATTGATACACTTTATTATTATAAAGGGTTCGATGCCCATCCGCAATTCTACAGAGTCGTTTCACGAGCAGTGATGTAGCGATCGTGCCAGTGGCCCTAATCCGAGCAAGGCCAATGGGCTACCTGTCCTCCGCCAGAGGGTAAAAAACAGCAACTCTAGGGCTGCATGAGACCATTGGGCCCCAGTGCCACTGCACCTGCTGCACCACTGATAGATAAATCCCTGATGAGACAGTTGTTACGCACCACAGTTTTGTGGTTGTATCTATAAAATGTTTTTACACCCCACCCCATAACACACCTATTATTATGATGAACGTGGGTTGGGGGTGATGGCTGCTCTGGAGCCAAGCACGCAAGGGAGAGCTGCATCCTTGAACCCCGCTTTTACTCTGGAAGGGAGAGGCGTGCGGCTGTACATGTCCTCGCCGCCTCCTGGGACCGAACAGAAGCATTTCTTCTGTGCAGCTGGGGGAGCAACTACTCCGGAGCCCCCCCCCCCCCATCTGATGTGGAATTTAGGTGCTGCCGAGACTCACCATGGCCAATGAACCGGTGATTTTAAATGTGTATGACATGGCAAGTGTGACTTCCGGTTCGTGAGCGGACCATGTCATATTTTGTGTTGTGCTCACACAACTGCTGGTTGATTTTTTGCAATTCTGTCAGTCCAACCTTCCTTTTAAGCTTCCGACCTTGGCATTCTGGGACATGCAGTTTTCGCTAGCCCATATGTGCCAGGGGTTTCTACTTCTTGCCATGCAATGGGCCGTCGAATCAACATTAAGGCCCTGGACTGGAGCACTAACTCTTGATTCCAATTGCAACCTCTTTCTTAGACCACCTATCATTTCCTGTCCGTTTCTTTCTCTCTTGCATTCTCTCTCTCTCTCCCTCTCTCTCCTGCCTCTCGTGTCAAGCCTTGAGCTGGTTGTGAAATAAACTCTTCTCATGCCAGGACTTATCAGCTCATACATATGACACAGAAAGTGAAACAGGGTCACCAGAGCATGGTACCACCGAGCAGTGCTGAGTATTACTCGGTTTAATTCGTTTTTTCTCCACCTCCGAAAGTTGAAAGGCTGAGTTAACCCAGCAGTGATTCGAATCCTCAGGTGTGCAGATTATGTCCACATATTCAGCAGTTAGTGACTTGCTCACTGATCTGCAGCTGGTGACTAAGTTTATTAATTCATCCGTCCCAGGAGTCTGCGCATGACTTCATAGTAAAAGGTTCAACTCAAATGATCCTCTCAGCCTTTCATCATTCTGAGGTTGATAAAATAAAACATTTGGGCAAAAATAAACATCTGTAATTCAGCGCCAGGATGTACAACGTCAGGGTAACAATAAACGTCTGTAATTCAGCGCCAAGGAGAGTAACATATGGATAACAATACACATCTGTAATTCAGCGCCAACGTGAATAACATTTGGGTAACAACAAACATCTGTTATTCAACACCAAGGTGAATAACATCTGGGTAATAATACACATCTGTAATTCAGCGCCAAGATGAATAACATCTGGGTAAGAATAAACATATGTTATTCAGCTTCAGGATACCTGTGGTGGATGTCTGCTTTACACATACCTATATTACGACTCACTGGTCTAACTTGAAATCGGCAGGGGCTCTAACAGTTTGCGAGATGAGAGGGGGTAGTGCTAGTGTGAGGGAGAGATAAGAGGGGCAGTTGGTGGTTGGGGGAGAGTTGACAGGGTTGGTGGAAGTGCAAGGAAGAGATGTATTGGATTGGAATTGTTTGTTGTGGAATTGTGTGATGTGAAGTTGGGTAGTGGAAATATGTGGTATGTCAGTGACATACCTTTGAGTGTTGTTTCCTAGAATGACTACTCATCCATGCTCAAAATGTGTTTGCTGCTGCTACTTATTACTGTAGTTTCACTTATAACCAAATTCCGTCATTGATCAGTGAAGAAATTTATACGGTAAAGCTTCACTGACTTCTTGAATGCATGTCCACGTACTTTTTGAAGGCAGTACAAAGGGCTGGGCCCTGTGACGTGACCAGACTAGTGTGCCTATTAAAGAAGCATGAAGCTCTTACTTTGATTCGGTTTGTGTGAGCATTGGTCTTTCAATCAGCCTAGGCACCTTCTACTACAAACCTTCTACTACGCCCCTCCTCGTAACATACTCTTTGCTATTCTTTGGCATCCACCTCCTCACTCACCTAACCACCCTTATTCTACAACCAGAAGATGTTCACATGCAGTGGTGCATATAAAGTGTAGTATGGTTTCTAATAAAGATATTCCGACAACCATGGAAAGAAGGCTAAAACTGCCAAAAAAGTTTTTTAATTATATATAATATACACACATATACTATATTGAATCAGAAATAACAAATACACCTTGTTAACAGGGAAGCTTAAGAGAAACCAATGTAAAGAATTGTAAATAAATAAACAAATGTGCAAATGACATTGTTTTCACTTTGAAATACAAATTTAATGCAGCAAGCACATTCCGAAACCACTTCAAAGATCTTTGAGCTGGGTTGGCTACTGCTAAATGATTATTAAAGCAAACAGAGGCAGAATCTAAATGTTTAAACATAGAGGATTTTACCGAATTCTGATTAGAGGTCTCACGTTTCCTGGGTTCATGGGCAAGTAGCTCATCCAGGTCAGGTTTTATCTTGGCATCCTGGAGCTATTACCGCTATTTATCAAATTGCAAAATCAGGACTGCAAGTCCCATAGAGCATACCAAATATATGGACTGGATGAAGTGCTCAGGCATTGACCTCGAAACGTTGAAATCTCTGTCTTATTCAAGTATCAAATGATGGCACTTCCGGACATGTAAAACAGTTACAAAGGGCTGGTATTTTTCTATATGATGCGCGTGAAATTCGTATATGTAAGGAATATCAGCATTGTGCAGTGCCCATAAATAGTATTTCATTTTTGAACGGCGTTCCCATGAACCATTTTTGATTAACTTACACTTGGCCAATTATAGCCAGTATATAAAACTTTAGCTGACGTCATTCATGTAGCCTATATTAGTCAAAACTCTATTAACATCGATTTAGAAATAAAGTTTGCTCTTTGCCTTCTATATCACACGGCACCAAACCATGCCCCAGAGGCGAGGAGTCTTTACTTTGAAGATGGGAGCCCGTGAAGAGGAGATGCAGGCTTCACATGAGAAGTGACTACAGACGTTATGCACTGAAGAGGCAGAGCACACACACACACAAAATGATCTGTTAAATACATATCTGATTAAAAAAAGCATTTGCAATGCAATAGGTCTCGCATTGTTAAAGTTTGAGCTATTGGTGTTTCATTATTTAGCAATGCCAATAGCTCAAACTTTACTAATGCAAGACCTATTGCATTGCAAATGCTTGTTTTTCTTGTAGGCAATTACAGGTTTGATGCCATGACTGAGAGGTACAGGCAGCCTTTCAGATGCAAATGCAGACTTTTCACTGGTAATGCGCTCTGTGCTGAACCCATGCAGCACGCGCTGCTCCGCGAGCGCCGCCAATGATTTAACTGACTCGACCCCGGCCCTACCATTCTTTCAACGGCATCAGTCAAAGGGAAAATCACCTGTTTATCTGTAGACCAGTCGTTTGTACTCCAAGGTGAACCACTGCATGGGGAGGGGGGAGAGTTGGGGGAGAGGCAACTGCAGAGAATTCTGTAACCTTCCTTGTATACCTCTGCAGAGCGCCCGTTAACTTATGCAATGTACAATGCGCTATATAAATACATATGAAGAAAGAAGGTATACACGTGGAACGGGGTTCTCAATGTGGTTAGGGCCCAATTAAATACGAAGGGGGCAGGGGGGATAAATTACATTGGCGTTTGGGAATTAATCGGACCCGCGTGGACTCTCTACCTACCACATGGCACAGCATAGAGCGCTCTTTATTACTTCCGAAGGCCTCGAGTATTCTAGAATTCGTCTGATCCGGCCTCTCCCTTATCAGGCGAGGCCCACGTTCCGCGCCTGACCTCATCAGCACAAGATTTTGGGAAGGTGCCATGAACTGCAATGATTTTTAAATAAATGACTCATTCAGCCTACATTTACTTTTGCGGCTATTATGAGGCCTGCTTTTCATGGTTATCAAAACTTTAAAGCACAATCCGCAGCCCGGGCGAACTGGGACAGAAATAAGGGGCGCCAAAAAAAAAAAAAAAAAAAAGAAGCCTGTGAGTGGTGCGCGCACGAGCTACAGCGAGCCATATGGTTTCAATTATCGCTCCTGTGTCTGGGCACGATAATTGAAACCATATGGCAGGAATGCGCGTAATAGACACCAATAGGCCATGGGTGGAGCAATGTGCCCGCCTTTGGCCTATTGTGTGCTATCTTTAAAAAAAACACGTAGGCAAAGGCCAATAGCAGGCCACAAAAGTAAAAACACACGCACAAGCGTGTACAATTCCAGGGTCCGTTTCGGAACCCCGGACAAAAGGACTCTTGCTGCGTGAGCAATGCTATGCACTGTATCGCTAGGCGCGAGACCTAAAAATCAGCAAAGCATGTTAAAGTGGAGGCATCTCATTGCCCACAGTGCTAACAACAGCTCTCTGAAGCAGGCATCTTCTTAAATCAACCTTTCTGTGCGCGTGCCCAAACTAATATCAACCAGCTAATAGTGAAGCACAACTTAAACATTACAAAACTAGAAAATGACTCTCAGTTTGTTAACCGCACAAACGATAGACGAAGCAAGAAAATAGAAGAGGACATGAAGTGGGCTGGAAAAATGGAAGAGAAACCTAACGCGATTGATAAGAGTACCTAAGCGAGCAAATACCATGAATGCAGCGAATGCCAAGGCAAAGGACAGAAACAGGAGTGATCCACGGTTTGGCTCTAATGAAGATGATAACGTATGAAATACAATAACCAAATGCCTGGCTATAACAGTGCCACCCCTGCTGAACCTCTGTTAAACCCAGATAAATTATGCGTGCCTTTCTGACAGTTTAAGTGCTGCCAAGCTCAGGATACAGCAGGCACACGACAGTCATTTATTACAAGGCCTATTTTGGCACACATAGGGCTCTCTTATTTTCAGATGAGCTATCAACGGGTATCCTCTTGTCAACAAAGTGTTTGGTGTTTGGTGACACATAGCTGCCAAGGTTTTTCAGATTGCTTATGTGTGACATTTTCCTAATTACAGTGTAATTATGAGTGACACTTTTTCACGAGCTAAATAAAGCATAATATGTGTATGTGTATATATATATATATATATATATATATATATATAGAAAAGCTCGTCCAGTGCTTGCTTGAAATAAACGAGAGTAGACCCAATTGAAGTGCAATTCTTAGTGTTTATTCCATACAACACCATGACGGTTTCCCACAAGGCTGATCATTAAATCCAAACTCTTAATTTCATAGGTAAATACAACATTACACCTCTCCAAAGAAACATAACTGTCTAACCAGTGTATGCCCCTTCTGGACTGGCTGCTAATTACCCACTGATGGGAAATGCTTGCGCTCAGCTGAAGTGGTTTCTAGCAGTGGTGGACTGCTGTGCTCTGCCACATTACATTTGTCGCACTGCTGCTCAGGGCTGGACTCTTTGGCTCAGCTGGCATCACACAAGTCAGCTGACCCGCACAGGTCACAGCCAGCTAGGGCTTTGTATTATTAATGGTGCCCAAATTGCTTAACGGCCACCTATCAAGGCCAGTCCTCTATAGTTGCTCCAGTCGCGACACTGCCAGTAAGACATCACCCCTGCCAAGTATCACGCATCAGGCGTTAGACTAACGCATTTCAGTGTGGTGATCCGCATCACCGCACTCAAATGCGATGTCACATATAATAAATAGGCAAAGCACCTCCTGGGCTTTGAAGTACTTGCGCTGCTAATTATGCACAATTAATGCAGATTGGGGAAAAACAGAGTCGGCAGCGCGCTCTGCTCCTGGCAGGCTTGAGGTCTGGCTCAGATGCTCTGCAGGTGTAACTGCTACAATGTAACAGTAGGATTTGTGCGGCATTATGATTGGTTACATCATGATGACCTCAGGAGAGAAAACTGCGTCAGGAGAGAGAACGGCGGCGCAAGCGGGTATCTGCAGTTCATGAAATGAAATTGTACTAGATGCAGCCAGTGGCAACGCCAGCGCTGCTTGCACCGCGGTAAAATGTGTTTAAAAGAATGACCGCGACCGGACCGCAACCCCATGGACCGCGGCAGGCCACTGAGCCCAGAGCACACCAGACACTGCCGGGCCTGAGAGGCTGAATCATGCCGGGCGGCCGGCATTTCTAAAGTAAGTGAGACAGTCTGTGGATGGAGTGGGTGTCTCTCACTCTGCTGCTGCTTCTTCTAATAACACTTTGTTTTATAAATGTTAGTAGAAGCCCAGCCCAGCGAGATCTTCGGTGAGTGCGCACCCCGGCTGCCTCCCCCCTCGCGTATACCGCACTGATACTCTGCCACAGGGTTGCAGAGGCAGGCGGCTCTGCTATCTGGGTGCAGCCACTTCAGGATATGCCTCCCTCAGTGCACTAAGCCTGCTGCGGATCGGCCCGCTGTTAAGGCTTAACGCGGCCTGCTTCCCCCTGGCGTTCTGGTTGCCTGGCAGGGGGAGGGGGGGGCACCTGGCCTCACTCCTGTTTTTCGCTATGCTCCGAGGCCCTACTTAATGCCCCTGCTATGATCGACAAGCTATTCTACATACCGATAAGCCCCGAGACTCGACCTTCCTCTTTATGATTCCTCCTGCCAGCTCCCGTCTATGAGGGGAGTGATGTCTTGCTGGCAGTGCAGCGACTGGAGCAACTATAGAGGACTAGCCTTGATAGCTGGCTGTTAAGCGATTTGGGCACCATTAATAATGCGATTTGGGCGCCATTATTAATACAGCGCCCTAGCTGGCTGTGGTGTGGGACAGCTGACTTGTGCGATGCCAGCAGGGCCAAAGAGTCAAGCACTGAGCAGCATTGAGACAAATGTAATGTAGAAGAGCACAGCAGTCCACCACTGCTAGAAACCACTTCAGCTGAGCGCAAGCATTTCCCATCAGTGGGTAATTAGCAGCCAGTCCAGAAGGGGCATACACTGGTTAGACAGTTATGTTTCTTTGGAGAGGTGTAATTTTGTATTTACCTATGAAAGTAAAAGTATGGATTTAATGACCAGCCTTGTGGGAAAATGTGTGTATATATATATATATATATATATATATATATATACATACATACACATTACCTACTGGCGGTCGCCAGTAGGTAGTTATAGTTAGGACCCTGTTTCCATAGGAAATCCGCAACATTCTATTTTGAATAACTTTTGCGCCAGTCGACGAATCCTCGAGAATTGTTCAAAATAGGTGGGGCGCTACGCTCCGCTCCTACCCTGAAAGTCTCGGGGGGTTTCTTCAAGCGGGGGCTGAGATAAAAGGGGGGTCCCAAAACGCGTTTTTCCCATGCATTTTTCCATAGGACCTTTAGACACAGCTACAGCCCGAACGGCTGAACAGAATTACTTGAAATTTGGCAGAGAGGTAGTCCTCAGGTCAAGGAAGTGCCTTTTGTAGGTTTGGTGTAAATCTGTTCAGTAGATTCTGAGAAAATAGCCTTTAAATCAATATATATATCTGAGCCAGCTTACGGTGCGCTTACGGTGCGCTTACCGTACGCGTACGGTGACGTGCGCGAGCGCGATTCTGATTGGCTCTTAGATCTTAGTAAACATTCGAATCGGCCGAAACCAGGAAGCGGCGGCCGCCATTTTCTCTCTCGCACTCTGAGTAGGGCAGCATAAATGAAGCCCAAAAATGGGTAAAGGGGCAGTATATTGAAATAATAATCACCCAGCAATGATATACGGGCCCCCAAACAACCCACAAGGCCAAAAAAACAATTATTTTTTTTTCGAAAAATCGCCGATTACGCTTACGGTAAAAAAATTTTAAAAAAAAAAAAGTACGGTAAAAAAAATTTCAAAAAAAAAAAAAAAAACCACACTCTTCCCACCCCATGTGCAAATGGTGCCCGAAGGGCACCATTTGTGCATGGCTTATGAAATAATTGAAATTAATAAACAAAACATTTCACAACGATGCGCATAATATGTCCCCCATGTGCGCACGGTGCGCGAAGCGCATCGTGCGTACATGGCCCATCTCGCATAATGTGGGCACGCGGTGCGCACAGCGCACCGCGTGACCACCGTGCGTGCATGGCACTAACTGCGTAAAGTGCGCGCACGGAACGAACTGCGTTAAGTGGGCGCGCACGCCACGAATGGCGCAAAGTAAGTTAGCATTTAAAAAAACGTACAAATTCACTGAAAAAACCATAGGTTTCACACACGTTATAGTTAGGAATTAGCATTTAAAAAACCTTGCAAATTCACTGAAAAAACCATAGGTTTCACACATGTTATAGTTAGCTGTACATTTTACTGATAAAAAACCAATGAAATTCCCCCGTTATAGTTACTGTAGGCAACTATAACTCACGCGACCGTAATCCTCTGCTGATGACATATGTGTCTTTATGAAAAAAAAATATTTGTAATATATGTATAGCTAAAATTTAATGGAAGAAGACATGGGCAAATAAGTGTCTAAATACAGTATTAGCATCAGCAGAGGATTGCGGTCGCGTGAGTTATAGTTGCCTACAGTAACTATAACGGGGGAATTTCATTGGTTTTTTATCAGTAAAATGTACAGCTAACTATAACATGTGTGAAACCTATGGTTTTTTCAGTGAATATATATATATACACATACACACACATACATACTTTATTAAGCTTGCGAAAAAGTGTCACTCATAGTTGTTGATGGTCACTCATAATTACACTGTAATTATGAAAATATCACACTTAAGCAATCTGAAACCTTGGCAGCTATGTTGCCCTCCAGGGATGTGAGGACTGTAATGTGAGCCACAGCGCCGGAAGGTAGGGGTTGCGGGGGACACGTGGACAATGTGCGTGATGTTGATGTGCACAATTGAATTTAATGAAGATCATGTATGGCGATTTGCCTGGGGCATTAGTAGAAGTGTCAGTGGGCTGAGCACAGTTTGGAAGCAGACTGTACTCCTCCGGCAACTGAGATTTTAATTAACTCACTGAGGACGCTAAGTTAGGCACACTTACTTCATTTTGCAGTGAGGGCGGCCAGTGAGAGCAGCGTCCATTCCGTACACTGGACGGCCTGGGTCGCCTCTATGCCTGGTGGCTGGTCGGCGCTGCTGAGGCTCGGTCGACTCAGCTACTAGCTGCTGGCCTGAGCCACGAGGAATTAACTACCTCTATGCTGGCCGCAGCAGGGAGCAGTGTGTTTCAGCCGTTGCAATGTACTGCAGCACTGCCTGGGCCCTGCTGTTTCGGTCATGGATATCATCACTACGGCGGCCACGTGAGGTCACAACCGGGATTTAATGGACACGCCCCGGAGCCCTGGTGTAATCGGCAGAGTGTGGGCTGTGTCAGACAGTGACTGACAGCCTGCCACGTCGCACGGCGCAGTGAGGCTGCAAATTGTTACATTGTAGCACTGCAGCAGAGCACTCTGACTCAGCCAGAGTTGAGGATTATTACATGATCCTTAACTGTTATGAGCCAGAGCTGCCTGTTGACGGCAAGTCTGCTGGGAGCAACACAGCAGAGCCGGCGCACTAGCACCCAATTCAGTGGCATTAAAATGCGTGACAAAGCATGTCAGTGCGGTAATGCGGAACACCACACTGAAATGCGTGAGTGTCACACGGCCCTAGTAATCACAGCTGAAGGCGCCGCACGAGCACCCTGGGCATTAAGAGATCGCTGCTGCATATCATGCAGTGCACAGGGCCGTCCTTATCGACCTCCCCTGCTCTCTACCATCATGCCGGTGAATAGTTCGCTCTAACAAAACAACTTCTCTTATGCCAAAAGGTGTAAGAGTTGAGAGACTGACCCTTCACCTCCCCCTTGCCTACATACTTTTACTAAACCCTCGGCATCCCCTCCCCAAAACCTAATCTATCGCCTGTTCTGGCCCGCTCCATTCACAAAGCTGCCCAGGATGAACCCGGCTTACGCCTTAAGCTCCCCCAGTGCACCTTCATTGCAGGGGCCGCCCTGCAGTGCAGCCCCCATTTGGCAAAAGGTCGGCAGAGTTCACTGGTTCGGCTGGCGAGATGGTTGTTGATGGCACAGAAGTAACATCCACGTTCACCTCCCTCCCTCGGGTATCTAGGGTCAAGGAAAGGTAGCAGACAACTCTCCTCCTGACCAAGGACTTTGAGGCTCGAAGTTTCACTGACGTGATAACAGAGCTGTGAAGAAACAATATTTAAAACCCGCTTTTCTGCTACAGGCTTCATATGGAATCTATACATTGTATATTTGAAGTAGGAATTAACACACCAGTTTTACTTCAGGCATCAAATGAAAATTAGAAAACGCAGTTGATCGGAGATGGCCATTGTGGTTAACACACTGACTGTTAGGAGCACACGATGAGCAACAGAGCACGACCATCGGGCACAGACTCAGGGCCTCATGTAGGTAAATAAATTTTACCGGTTCTTAAATACCGAGCCGTACCGAATCGGTAAATTAGAATCGGTAAGTTATATGTAGGTAAAAATTCGGTAACAGTTACCGATTCGGTAACATTCGGTAAATACGAATCGGAATTCACCGATTCGGTAAATACCGAGGTGATAATTACCGATTCGGAAAATACCGAGGTGGTATCTACCGAATCCGAAAATACCGAGGTGGTATCTACCGAATCGGAAAATACCGAATCGGTATGTACGGATTCGGTAAATAACATCACATGACTTGACGAAACAGCTAATCCTGTGCAACGACAGCCCACCCAACCAGGAACTGCCCACACCCAGGCAGGTGTACACAATTAGCCGAAGTGGCCACACCCAGGCAGGTGTACATAATTAGCCGACCCTGGAGAGGCTTGGAGTGCAGAGGAGAGGCAGGGAGCAGTTGCATGTGCGAGCGGGAAACGAACAGCATGTCCAGCCAGAGAACACAGAAAGACGGAGGGGAAAGGAGGAGGAAGCTCAAATTCAGCCCCAAGGAACTCCAGGTGCTGGTGGAGGAGGTGGTGAAGCAGCACCAGAAGCTGTTTGGGAGGCAATCCCTGCAAGTGCCTGAGGCCGAAAAGCGCAACATATGGCTGGCCATCCAGGCGCAGGTCAATGCTGTGGGAGTGACCCACAGGGACATTGAGGTCCTCAAAAAGCGCTGGTATGACCTGAGGATTGTGACCAAGAGGAAGATGGGCGACATCCAGAAGGAGGCCAGCCAGACCGGAGGTGGAACCAACAGGGCACCTGCCCTCACCGAACTGGAGGAGCTGGTGGCGGCCACAATCGAGCAAGAGAGCGTCGTGGGTCTTGGGGACGCCGACAGCTCTGCCAGAGCCGCAACACACCAAGGTAAGACGAAAGCACAGCAATGTAGCCTCCCCTACCCCTATCCCACATTCCCCATTGTGAAACGAGAATCACACTGCAGTCCACACGTGTCAGTGCAGACAGGCAATGCATTCCGGGAGATGTAGTCAGGGCAACACTAACCATGACGTAAATGTTACAGGGCAACAAGGCATGTCACGCACTCGAGGCACAAGGAGACAGAGGACAGATTGGAATGTGAAATGATTTATTGTGACGCTTGCAATGCAGCCCTTCGGGGACACTGAGCCAATGTTGTTTTTCTGTCCACAGATGTGACATCATGCAGTACAGGGCATGCTGCAGGGGAGACGGCACACCGGCCACAAAAATCACCTCTAGCCAGCACAAGTTCAGACCAGGGAGCAGGCCCACTTGCAGCCGCACCACCAACACAGCCAGCCTCGCCGCACACAGAGCCAGCATCACCTCACCGAGAGCCAGCATCACCACAACCACAGCCAGCATCGCCACTCATGTTCGAATCACCGGCCACATCTCCGCTTGCAGGTGTGAGAATGAGGAGGCGTCCAGCAGCCAGGCTACGAGCCTTCGACACCTCGTCAGACGACAGCATGGGCCCAGAAGACCGCACCGGGCCCCAGGAAGGGAGCCATCCCACTGTGCCCCACACCTCACAGGCAGCACAGACGGGAGCAAGAGGGCGCCGCAGGTCGCGTGTCCAGAGTCCACCAGCACCCACTGACGGCCATGGTGTCTTCTTGGGGCTCGAGGGCCAAATGTTGAAGCAACAGCGCCTGCAATCAAAGGCAGTTATGTCAGTCCAGAGGCACATGCGGGTGATGAAGACAAGCTTAGTCAACATGGACACAAACATTGGCGGCATGGCTGCGGGCATTCGGGACATGTCCCAGTCAATCCAGCAGTTGTGCAGCAAATTAGATGCTGACATCGAAGCACGGCGCCGGGAACGCCAGAGAAGGGACACTACCAGCAGGGCACTCAACCGTCTGGCAACTGCGACTTCCCTACTTTGCCGGCGCTCTGTGACGATGCAGGAGGGCCTAACACAGTGCTGCAGCGACCTGTCTCGGGGGATGGTGCAGGTGACAAGTGCACTAGGGGTGCTATTGACTAGTCAGGCGTCGACAACTGCTGCAGGGGATGCTGCGGAGAGCATCGACACCAGCAGCAGCCACACACCCCCCGTCCCCGAAGCACGCAGGAGCAGCAGGCGGCTTGGGGTTGGCTCTAGTGAGGATGCACAGGCCGTGCAATCCACCACTGCAGCGCGTATGCGCAAACATTGATGTGGCCCTGCTTAGCCACTTCCCATTGGGTGACGTAACCCTGGACATACTCCTTGTATAGATGGTATATTGCCAGATTGGCCTGTTCATGTGTTCATGGCGTGGTGCCACATTAAACTACGTCATGACTTCTCACAACTCGCTGTGTCCCCTCACTTACTCAGAAATAGTTGCATGTGATCTCTGCCCGTCTCTCTCTCCCATCGATTGCAGTTGGCACTCTAGCTGCGCTGCCCTCTGGCTGGCCTGACTCATCCTCGTTGTCCTCAAAATATGTTAGTTCCACATCTGTACCTTTTTTCGTGGCAAGGTTGTGCAGCATTGCACAAGTGGCAATAATCTTGCAGCAGGTGATGGGTTTGTACTGGCGTGCGCCTCCGCTCTTGTGGAGGCAGCGGAACCTGCTCTTCAGTAGTCCAAACGTGCGCTCCACCACATTGCGTGTTGTTTTGTGGGCCACGTTGTATCGTCTCTCACTCTGGGTTGCTGGGTGTAGGTAGGGAGTGAGGATGAATGAACGGCATGCATATGCACTGTCGCCTGGATGAGTAAAAGGGAACCATCAGTTACATGCCTCTATACACTCTGATTTGCAGGTTTCAAGGGGCGTCACTGTTACTTACCCAGCAGGTATCCCTCTCCGAATTCTCCGGCACTCAGTCGTGTGTAGATCCCACTATTCTGGAAGATGTAAGAGTCGTGGGTGCTCCCAGGAAACTTTGCAACAATATCTGTGATGATGTTCCCTGCATCACAGGTCACCTGCACATTGATGGAGTGGGTGGACTTCCTGTTCCTGTAGATGTGCTCTGTATCAGCTGGTGGACAGATTGGGATGTGTGTACCATCAATACAGCCGATGACATGGGGGAACTGTGCCATGTGATAAAAGTCTGTTTTTGTTTTCTGCAGTGCAGCCTGTGTGTTTGGGAAGCTTATGTAGTGGTGCATTCTCTGCATCATGGCATCCAGGAACTTCCTGAAGAAACGGGACAGGCAACTCTGGGATACACCACCCACCGCAGCTATCACCACCTGATAACTGCCGGATGCCAGTAGATGTAGGCTGCAGAGCACCTGCACATGTGGTGGTATGGCGTGCGCCCTTCTTGTTGGCTGGTCCAGGAGTGGGTGCAGGTCCCTTATCAGGTCCATGATGGTTTCGGGGTGTAGCCTGTACCTCTCGTGTATCTCTGCATCAGTCAGCTGGAATAGTGTGATGCGCTGTCTGTAGATTTGTTCCTCCCGTCGCCACACCCTCAGTCCTGCTGCCTGTAGACGTAGGCGCCTTGCAATGACGTACATGGCGGCCATGTTGTCCACGCTGTTGCATTTTGGGATTGCTTATGTGCATTGTTGATGGTTACCACCTGCTTTTCATCCGTGTTAATTACCGACTCTTATTTACCGATTTTCCTGGATTTCTTAATTACCGACTGCTCCTACATGTCATTTTAAATTTTTACCACTTCATATTTACCACTTCATATTTACCGATTCGTTAATTATGTATTCGGTAAATATGAATCGGTATTTTGGAATTCGGTAACTATGAATCGGTATTTACCGCCTCATATTTACCGAAAAGTGGTTTTTGGACTCCTACATCTCCCTTGTCTGGATACCGGTCGGTAACGGCATATTTACCGAAAATCGGCCGTTACCGACCGGTATTTCGCTACCTACATGAGGCCCTAAGTTCTTACTTTTACAGGAGCTTTAGACTTTGTCTCCTTTCCAATCAATAAAGATTATATTACCTGTAAAAAAAAATCATGCACATTGTCCACTTCATTCATGGACTGCATGCCCTAGACAGCCATTACTGTGCGCACTTCCCAGTCTCAAACCGCGGTCTAGCACGCGGCAGCTTAACAGACACACCACAATTTCTGATATTTTTATATTTCCCACGTTTTCATTGCTTGTTTTGTCACTCATAATTACACTGAAATTACGAAGATGTCACACATAGCAATCTGAAACCTTGGCAGCTATGTCAGCCCCAAAATACACGCATCCCACAGCAGGGGCGGCTGGTGACATTTGAAAGTGGTGAGGCATAAAACAATTGTCGTACTTCACTGTGGCGAGCGAGCGAGACTGAACCACCAATGGGGGGCTTTAGGGAAAATTTTGAAAAAAAGAGTGGGCAAATGGTGCCTTTTCAAGCAACTCCAATATGCACCAACCTCAAATGGGCCCAGGGCCCTAGACTTCGGGAACCCTGCCAAACTAGCCTCAGTCTTTTCTATTTTCTGGCTTTGCTACCGTTCCAGAACTTTATATATAACGACTCTCCATTGCAACAGATTGAGACAAATGGGTGGTAACACAAAATAAAGAGGTGCACAAATCAACTCCAACGTATAGTTACCACCTAGATGGAACAGGCGCCGCCTTCAACATGTGAGTAAAATTAAATTTTAATTTGGTAAAGCAAACAGCCTTTTATCATTTGGAGGACG
Organism: Triturus cristatus; assembly: GCF_964204655.1. Classification (NCBI taxonomy): domain Eukaryota; kingdom Metazoa; phylum Chordata; class Amphibia; order Caudata; family Salamandridae; genus Triturus; species Triturus cristatus. The sequence continues at coordinate 1,107,858,754 of NC_140592.1, read as the reverse complement.
ATATGGTGGAGTAAAAATAATTATGTAAAACTAACACACCTCTTTTTTACACCGCTTATGAGAAACAAAACAGTAACATGAAGCACTCTACTTGTTTTTATAAATCTATTGAGCAAATTAATGATATATGATGCCTCTAAGAGATACACAAACGTCACTTTAAAGTCTTCATGGAACGTGGAATCCTCCCTTGACTCCCACCACCCACCTGTTGCCAATAGACAATTCTGTAAACTTGCATAGCCATGGTCCGAACCCCAGAAGAGATGACCACGTGGGAAGCTGATTCAAGGCTTATGGGACCAGAAACAGCGGCCATTTCAAACGCTTTCATAAACCGCTGACAGCTCGAAAGCGGCATACCGCCGGATTAAGTTGTGCAAAAAACAATAAATGTACAGAAACATTCATCACCAGTGCTCCTCATCATGTGCAGCATTCTGTAAGATCGTTCTTGAATGCCAGAGCCAGTATTTCATATAAGTGTTAGGCTAGTGAGAGGCTGCCAGTCAGGTCTCGCGTCTCCTTAAACTGGAAGTCTGCTTCACAGGCAGTCTCCCTTCAGACACTGTCCAAACCAGTCAGTTAGCCTTAAGTGCGCACATTGCGTGCTGCATCCTGCCAACTTGTTGCCTTCACCCCCAACACTAAACCCAGGTCCGTTCAAAAGACAACCGGCTCCTGGCACCGGATCTCAACAAGCCCCATCATAGATGGAAAGCGGGTCTTCCGGTCCAGTTCCTTGCACTGCATTCTGGTACTTGCAGTCCTGGGTTGATAGCAGGGTGAACAGATCAAGTAGTACTGACAGCACTCGCATTTCCTAGGTCCATGTGAGTAGCCCATCCAGGCCAGATTGGTTTCTTTGCATTGTGGGATTTGCAGTCCCAGTATAATGGGGGGGGGAAGAGCCCAACAAACACCAGAATAAAAATATCAAACCCCAAACTCCAAACTCGTGGAACTGGGAACCTCGAGAGCTCTGCAACGCAAACATACTAAACGCAACTGATTAAATCATTTTGAACCGCCTGCAGCTCAAATTCAAAATATCTACAGGGATCTAGCGTTACCATGTGAGTCAACAGGAGTGCAAGCTCAGTAAATAAACACAGGTGCCTCTGCTAGATGCTGCAAGGCTTACCGCGACCAGTGCATTTCAATACATCTGCAATTACTGGAGGTGATTTCACCGCGGCTCATCTGCCTCGTTCAGCTCTGCACAAACACTCAGTGCCGTTACTAGCAAGCATATGACTGCTGCAATGACATTCACAACAACTCTGTCTTAAACTAGCGACTTTTGAATAGATCTCTTAAAGACAAGCAGCCCTGTTCCAGCTTTACTGCAAGGAAGGAAGTGATTATTTATCCGGCTGCCTGACAACCAGTAGATGATCGCTGCTCTTTCGGCGGCCTGCTAAATAGCGGAAAACGTCAGTCAGTATCTGTCACTTTATTATACAGTATTGTATTTATATAGCGCACGGACATTGTTAGAGATCAGCTAGCTTCACAAACTGGCAAATTTGTATCATGTGTGGACCTTCAGCTTGTCCTAGCTCTTGTTTTTTAACTCAACATGTTGCATTCTGGTACTTGTAGTTTCTTGTTTAACATCGTAATCGTAAATACCAGCCCAAAAATCAAAGCATGCAAAGTGCTATTGGCTAAAAAGAAAGTCTCACTCAATCTGTACACTCGTCCTGATCACCTTGTAATATTTCATCGGTTTAAATGTAACATATTTTTGGTTGGGTACAGGCGAAAGCAGAACAAAATCACCCCTTTGACAGAGAAATGTGCACATTTAATTATGTCAAGGCAATATAAAAAAAACGTTTTACCCATGTCCCTGCAGCTTCCGCACAATAAACATTTTAAAAAACGCAAACCAAAAACGCCAGTAAAAATATTGCAAACTTCTTCAAAGGATGCGGGTGGACAGACCTAAGCAAAGAAAGGCTGGGCCCTCTGTGACATGCGACTCGCAGACTTCACATGCATCTGTTTCTTTTCTTTAATCATCTGAAAGCCTGGTATACCAATATTATAAAGATACATGCCGCTTAAATGGCTGGTGAAAAAAAGCACACTGTGGCCATATTAATTTATCCAGTCACCATCTCGTGCCAGAATATGTATGTGTTACACCAACAGGTATACCACTAAACTATAGCACGTGCTTGTTAAACCGCAAATTCCTGTGAAATCAAAGATAGAACTCAATCATGCTTCAAGTTAAAAATAAAAAATAGTGTAAAGCACATGCAAACTGTTGTTAAATAATGATGAATGACGACAGTAACATCTGCTCTTTTTCTCCATTCCAAACATATCCTCTCAGTGCAAACACACCCCTGTTCTCTTGCTGAATGCAATTCACTTAGTCCAGTTTGGCTATGTTAAACCTTTAAATGAGAGCATGATGTTTTGTTTAATATTCATCAAGGTCAAGTACCCAGTTTAAAATACATTTAAAAAAATCCTACCCGAGAGAAAGGTCTGCCGTCCGCGCCGCCTCGGGTCCATCGTTGGCGCCTACAGCCCCTCTCAGCCAATCCTGGCGCTGACAGCAGCGCCGGGATTGGCTTAGGGCACGGTTACTGCTCGCCCGCCTGCCCATTAGGAGACCGAGGTTTGAGTCTTTGCTCAACCCTCGCTCCTAATGGGCATGCGCCAGCCAGATCAGACACTAGTGCGCATGACTGGGCATGGCGCGAAAATTCGCTCACCTTCCCCACTCATGCGCACTTGTGCTGCTGCCTGTTGCCCCTGCCTGGTCCGTCTGACAATCATGTCAGTCAACATGACGCCAGACCGCCCAACCCACTTCAGGCTCTGAAGGGAGTGGGCGGTCGACGTCATGCTGACTGACATGATTGTCAGTTCTCCCTCGGCGTCTTTGAACTTAAGTAAACTGATTCTGTTTACTTAAGTTCAAAGACGCCAAGGGAGCTGCGGTCAGGGGGGCCACGCCCCAATGGACGCACCGCGCCTGGGGCTGCCAGTCATAGAGGTCAACAGAAGAGAGAAAGGAAAATGTCCCTTTCACATACCCGAAAAATGCGCCTATCTAGAAATAGCCTCGTTTTCTAAATGTTAAGAATGTTTTCCAAAACCTGTTACATAATAAACTAGTTTTGATTTGTAATTTAAAGACCTGGAATTTTTTCTTAAACACAAATTAAAATGTCTGCAAAATATCGAAAATGATACATTAACATTTTTAAATCAAATACAAATTATTTTCTGACGCCTATAAAGTAAAAAAAAAAAAAAAGCACAATTCAGAAACAGAATTTTGAAAAGGATATGGATTATAAAAGTTTTGATAGTATTGACAAAGGGAGGACTTCTCATTCAAAGATGGTGTAATTGCTCCGTAAACTGTTAATCAGTACAGGCAAAACGCAACTCTTTAATCTAATGTTCTAGTCTCTTACAATATCATGCATTCGACTGGCAAAGCTGTGGGGCATAAGGCAAGTCTGATTGTGTGTGTGTTTACACTGGCACACAAACACCACTCTGTGTTTGGGAAACGTTGCTGCTATTGGCCCAACCAAACCACATTCGTGATAAACCTGTATGTGTTTGCATTCTGGAGGTAGCCTGGACCACGCAATGAGCTCGTGAATTGTTTGTGATTGGCATGCTGCATTCCTCATTCTGTAATGTGAGCTCTTGGGCCACTCGGCCCCCTCTTGAGTTTAGGTGAGTTATGCGTTCCCTTCAAAAGATTTACGGCAAACACTACATAGGACAAGCATTGAAAATGCAAGAGGTCTCGCCCTCATTTAATGTTAAAGCAATTCTGTTTGTAATTAGGTGGCTTTTTAGCTTTGCTTTTATTAGTGTTTTTCAAACTTTCATGTACATAACATGCATATGTATGCATATATGTATATGTATACATGCATTTATATTTGTATTTAGATATGCAGATGTATATATATATGTATGTTATATATATTATCTACTGGCGGTTGCCAATAGATAGTTAGAGTTAGGACCGTGTTTCCACAGGAAATCTCAAAATTCTATTTTGAATAACTTTGGCGCCGGTTGACGAATCCTCGCGAAATTTTCAAAACTAATGGGGCGCTCCGCTCAGCTCCGACCCTGAAAGTCTCGGGGTGATTCGTCAAGCGGAGGCCGAGAAAAAAGGGGGGTCCCAAAACGCGTTTTCCCCATGCATTTTTCCATAGGACCTTTAGTCGAAGGTACAGCCCGAACGGCAGAACAGAATTACTTGAAATTTGGCAGAGAGGTAGTCCTCAGGTCAGGGAAGTGCCTTTTGCATATATGGAGTCAATCTGTTCAGTAGTTCCTGAGAAAATTGCACCCTAACGTGCGCGAGCGTAATTCTGATTGGTGGTTACATGTCAGTCAACATTCGAATCGGTCGAAATCAGGAAGTGTCGGCCGCCATTTTGTTTGTTATCAGTGCGAGAGTGGAAAAGGAAGGTGGCGAACGTGAAAAGGTGGCAGGGTAGAGAGTTCCTGACCCCATAGCCTTTGTCAGGGGGTCCCTGAAGGACCCCGAAGGCAGAAAAAACATTAAAAAAAAGGAAATCGCGGGGTGCGCGCACCGTGCGCGCACGGTGAAAAACCATAAAAAACTAAAATATTTAATACGTAGTTTATTGTAAAATAAATATATAAAAATAATAATAATACATACATAACTTAGCATTTAAAAAACCGTACAAATTCACTGAAAAAACCATAGGTTTCACACACGTTATAGTTAGGAATTAGCATTTAAAAAACCTTGCAAATTCACTTAAAAAAACCATAGGTTTCACACATGTTATAGTTAGGTGGATATTTCACTCGTAAAAAAAACAATGAAATTCCCCCGTTATAGTTACTTCAGATAACTATAACTCGCGCGACCGCCACTCTATCAAAAGGATGATGTCAACAGTGATGTCATGAGTGATGCCACTGACCATGTCATGAATGATGTAATATGTGACGTCATGAGCAGTGGATTGCGGGCGTGCGAGTTATAGTTATCTGAAGTAACTATAACGGGGGAATTTCATTGGTTTTTGACGAGTGAAATATCCACCTAACTATAACATGTGTGAAACCTATGGTTTTTTAAGTGAATATATATATATACACATACATATATTCCTATGGAAAATAGGTCCTAACTATATCTACCTACTGGCGACCGCCAGTAGGTAATATATATATATATATATATATATATATATATATATATATATATATATATATATATATATATTACCTACTGGCGGTCGCCAGTAGGTAGTTATAGTTAGGACCCTCTTACCATAGGAAAACCGCAACATTCTATTTTGAATAACTTTGGCGCCGGTCGACGAATCCTCGCGAAATTATCAAAATAGGTGGGGCGCTGCGCTCCGCTCCTACCCTGAAAGTCTCGGGGAGATTCGTCAAGCGGGGGCTGAGATAAAAGGGGGGTCCCAAAACACGTTTTTCCCATGCATTTTTCCATAGGACCTTTAGACACAGCTACAGCCCGAACGGCTGAACAGAGTTCCTTGAAATTTGGCAGAGAGGTAGTCTACAGGTCAAGGAAGTGCCTTTTGTAGGTTTGGTGTAAATCTGTTCAGTAGATTCTGAGAAAATTGCCTTTAAATCAATATATATATCTGAGCCAGCTTACGGTGCGCTTACGGTGCGCTTACCGTACGCGTACGGTGACGTGCGCGAGCGCGATTCTGATTGGCTGTTAGATCTAAGTAAACATTCGAATCGGTCGAAACCAGGAAGCGGCGGCCGCCATTTTCTCTCTCGCACTCTGAGTGGGGCAGCAAAAATAAAGCCAAAAAATGTCTAAAGGGGCAGTATATTGAGATCATAACCACCCAGCATTGATATAGGGGTCCCCAAACAACCCCCAAGGCCAAAAAAAATTTTTTTTTTTTTTCCGAAAAATCGCCGATTACGCTTACCGTACGCGTACGGTAAAAATTTGAAAAAAAAAAAAATTATCCACACTCTCCCCACCCCGTGTGCAAATGGTGCCCGAAGTGCACCATTTGTGCATGGCATGTTACACCTGCAAAATTAATAAAGAATACATTTCACAACGATGCGCATAATATATGTCCCCCATGTGCGCACGGTGCGCGAAGCGCATCGTGCGTACATGGCCCATCCCGCATAACGTGGGCACGCGGTGCGCGCAGCGCACCGCGTGACCACCGTGCGTGCACGGCACTAACTGCGTAAAGTGGGCGCGCGGTGCGCAAAGCGCACCGCGTGCTCACTGTGCGCGCACGGAACGAACTGCGTTAACTGGGCGCGCACGCCACGAATGGCGTAAAGTAACTTAGCATTTAAAAAAACGTACAAATTCACTGAAAAAACCATAGGTTTCACACACGTTATAGTTAGGAATTAGCATTTAAAAAACCTTGCAAATTCACTGAAAAAACCATAGGTTTCACACAAGTTATAGTTAGCTGTACATTTCACTCGTAAAAAACCAATGAAATTCCCCCGTTACAGTTAGTGCAGGCAACTATAACTCACGCGACCGCAATCCTCTGCTGATGACATATGTGTCTTTATGAAAAAAAAATATTTGTAATATATGTATAGCTAAAATTTAATGGAAGAAGACATGGGCAAATAAGTGTCTAAATACAGTATTAGCATCAGCAGAGGATTGCGGTCGCGTGAGTTATAGTTGCCTGCACTAACTGTAACGGGGGAATTTCATTGGTTTTTTACGAGTGAAATGTACAGCTAACTATAACTTGTGTGAAACCTATGGTTTTTTCAGTGAATATATATATATATATATATATATATATATATATATAAATATGTGCATATGCGTGCGCGTAGAGAGATAGAGAGCGGTAGAGGTAGAGGTAGAGAGTAGTAGAGAGTGAGTAGTAGAGAGTGAGGAGAGAGTGAGTAGTAGAGAGTAGTAGAGTTAGTAGAGAGTATGGAGTAGAGACTAGTAGAGAGTGAGTAGTAGAGAGTACAGAGTAGTAGAGAGTAGTAGATAGAGTAGTAGAGAGTTAGTAGAGAGTGAGTAGTAGAAAGTGAGTAGTAGAGAGTATCATTGCTTAGATCGCGGTTTCAGGTTTTCTGGGGTGTGTGGCCTCCTTCCTCTCCAGTGTGTGTGGGCCTTCAGTCTGGAGAACAGAAACGTGAACTCAGTCTGTGCCTGGGGAAGTCTGGCCTCCTGAGAGGGGTTCTGTCCTCCCTCCTCCCCTCTTAGGCCTCCATCCAGATGTGCTTATCTTGTTTTTCCGACTCTGAAGAATTGAAGCTCTGTGTGTAGCACCGCTCGCCCCTCCCCCTACCTTACTGTCGCACTGGCTCTCTGAGAGGGGAAAGACACGAAGTGTGAGCAAGTCAAGTAAAAGAAAACACTGCGGAAGGAGGCGAATATAAAGCTCCCGCCTTCCCAGGACCCTTCACTTGGAAGGACAGGAAGCCACACACACAGAGGCAGACGACGGGCATCACTCCAGGTAAGAACTAACGCGAGTTTGGAACTAAGAAACTGAATATGTCAAAAATGTACACAGGAGACTACAAGTATAAGCTAGAAACAGAAACGGTGAGAAAAATAGAAAGAGTGTGGGGAGGATGACAGAAATGGAGAAGAGATGAAATGAAAAAACGGAGTAGCTGAAGGACTGGAAGGAAGAAACAAGAGACGAGCCCCCCTCCGACGCTGGGCCAATCCCAGCACGGCTTGCGGTGACGTAGGAGCCCACAGCCGATGAAGCTCCCAGCAGCGATCTCTTGTCTTTATGGGGCTATATGTTAAAACACATGGCCCCATAAAGGTAAGAAAACGTTTACGACCAGCGTAAAGCAGGCGAGGGAGTTCAAGTAGGCCGTCCCAAAAAGCCAAAGGGAGGCAACCTAAAACCCTCCTTTTCAATGGGAAGCCAGCGTTTAACATAAACGCTGATGCTACCCAATGAAAATGAGGGCCGCGCCTCGAGTCCCCTTCTCCAAACTAAGCTTGATTACTATAGGTCTCGAGGCGAGGAGCACATGCGTGCTACAACTCCAGCCGAGACCTAAAAAACGGATCAAGGTAAAAGTGGAACGACAGCCAGAGTTAAGCACTGCTCCGTGGGAAGAAGGCAGGTACCATCTGTTGTCACAATAAACATCAATTTCAAAGGAGACTGCTAGAGTGGAGTAGAGTGGCATAGAGTGGAGCGGCATAGAGTGGAGCCGATGGGCATAAAGTTAAGTGGCGTAGGGTGGAGAGGTATGGAGTGGAGTGGCATAGAGTAGAGGGTTATAGAGTGCTGTAGAGGGTCGTAGAGTGGACAATTGTAGAGTGGAGGGCCAAAGAGTGTTGTGAAGTGGAGCAGAATGTGGTTGAGTGTTGTTTAGTGGTGTGGAGTGGAGGGGGATAAAGTGGAGTGATGTAGAGTAGAGGGGCAAAGAGTGGAGGGGCATAGAGTGGCGGAGTACAGAATGGAGTAAAGTGTCGTAGAGTCGAGTACAGCAAAGTGGAGTAGCATAGAGTGGAGTAAAGTGTCAGAGTAGAGTGGCGTAGAGTGGATTGGCATAGAGTGGAGTAAAGTGGTATAGTGCGTCATAGACTGGAGTGGCAGAGAGTATCGTAGAGTGTCTTAAAGCGCTGGAGAGTAAAGTGCCTTAAAGTGTCAAAGTGTTGTTGTAACTTTGTTAAGTTAATAAAAAAACATTACAATCAGATAAAATCAGCTGTCTATTAAAACATATCTAAAATCTTTGTGCAAAAAAGGCTGGATGTTATTAAAATGAGCAGTCAGTGCATCACAGAACAGTTAAGTGTTAAGTGCTTTAGCGGTCCAACCTCCAAGTGCCAGGTCAGTACATTAAAGCCGCAGGTTCAGCTTCTCCATTTGACACTCGTCCAATACTACTCGGGCAGCATATTTTGTTATACAGTTTTGCCCTTGCATGTGATCGCTCACATTGGGTGGAGAAAGCCACTGCCTGAAAGCATTGACGAATTTGGCACATCTCACCAGTGTCCACGGAGCAGTGTTCTTAAAACAAGTTGAAGATGATTCCTGGCATGCTCGCACCCCTAGGGCCAGGAAGACTGGTCTAATAAATGGTCTAATAAATAGTCTCCTCTGATGGTCTAAAGGAGGGGAACAGCATAGCAAATGTAACCAGTACTACGCACCTAACCTGCAATCCCTTTCATCTCCACGGCCCACCCAGATAGGTTTAAAATCTCTTACAGGCGGTGCTAACAGTTGCATATACAATATCTGCTGGCAGGTTTCTACAATTATGGCATCCAGGAAATAGGGTTACGGTGTGAGGGCGTAGTGGATGGTCATAGAGTGGAGGATTGTGGAGTCATAAGAGTGGAGTGGTGTATAGTGTTGTGTCGTACAGTGGAGGGGGCGTAGGGTGTCATGGAGTAAAGTGTTGTAGGGAGAGGCAGATCCGAGTTGGCGTCTCTTGTCCCGTGTTCTGCTGCGGGTGCCGCTGGGGAGTGGGCCAGTACTATCAGAATTGCACGTGGTGCAGCGGTGCTGGGTGCGCTTGGCCAGGATGGCACATATCCGTATCCCGTACTCGCCCGAGATCCCGCTGACAATGTGCGAGGTGTTGCCCCATAGGGGTGACTGGAACAAGCTGCAGTCCTGGGGAGAGGCAGGGGTCCTCACATTAGGTGACCTTTACGAAGATGGCAAACTCCTCCCTTTCAATGATCTCATGGAGCGCCATGATCTTTCGCGAGGGGACTTCCTATTTCATGCGGCCCTGACAGCAGCTGTCAGGAAGCACTGGCGGAAAGGACTGGTGGAACGGACTCGTTCCTCGCCTGTCAGTATGTAGTGCTGGCAGCAGGAACTATTAAAGCGGTGACTTATCTCTATCTGCGGATTACCAAAGACTTGTGCCAATCTCTGACAGCGTTGCGACTCAAATGGGAGGCGGACTTGGGGGAACTCATTGAGGACAAACTGTGGGGGGGGGGGGGGGGGGGGGGGAGTTGTTGAGAAGACATGGGAGAGCTCCCGTAATGCACGCTTTCAGCTAATCCAATTCTACGTTTTACATAGGGCATACTTAACGCCCGGCTAAATCAATGACTATTTTGGGGCATCATCCGCTTGTCCCCGTTGTAATCTGGAGGGGGCGAAGTTTCTACACATGTTCTGGGACTGTCCGCACTTGGGGGGACTACTGGCGAGGGGTGATGACTACCTTCGCGACAGTGATGGAGAGGGAGATAGCTATGTCATCAAGGGTTTGCTTATTGCACGGGTTTCCGCACACTGCTAAGACCAAAATCACCAGCAAGTTCATTGACCTGGGGTTAGTCCTGACAAAAAGAGAACTTACTACCCACTGGAAGGCAAGGCAGGGACCTACTCTTGTGGCAAAGGGAGCTTGTGAAGTGGGCGGGGAGCGAAGGGAACTACAGTCTGTGCATGGCTAGGCCCAATGGCAGCGAGAAATCAATGGAAATGGCCCGGGCGTGGGTGGCGCTTGTGGAACTGGCTAAACACCCGACTGACGATGAAGAAGGGGCACTGGGTGAGATGGAGGGCGCGCAGGCCAATTGAAGGAACTGGCTCTTGCTGACGGAGGGGCAGGGTGCAGCCGCTGAAGGCCTGGCAAGGACACTCCCCTGGTGTTTCCGGGCTGTCCTAGATTGAGATCTGCGAGGCAGGGATCCAGGTGGGTGGTACAGGAGGGCTGGGAGACTTCAGGAGTATTCTAGTGGCTTGCGGCATGCTTGGGGTGTGTGGTTGGGATGGGGGGTTTTGTTGGGGAGATTAGGGACCAAGGGGGTGGGTTGGGTATCGGGAGTTCTTTTTGACTTCGCATTTTGGACTGCAACAGACATGGAGGTGACCAGAGTTATGGGCTAGGCTCCATATGGGGAGATGTCGGGGATCCAGTAATATACTCCTGGAGGACCCTGACGAGACTCTTTGCTTGTAACCTGCTGGGTGGGCTGTAGGAATGTTAATGGTTATCATTGCAATGCATTTCACCTTCCCAACTACTACTTTATGCTGCTCATCCCATAAGGAAGTCTGTATGGCTTTTTCTGAAAACCAATAAAAGTCTGTTTAAAACAAAATGGATTAAAGTGTTGTACAGTGGAGCAAAGTAGAGTACTGTAGCATGGAGTGGAGTGGCATAGCGTAGAGGGGAGTAAAGTGTCAGAGGGGAGTGGCGTATCATGGAGGGACAGAGTGGAGTAAAGTCTGTAGATTGTTAGAGTGAAACAGAAGAGAGTGCCGGAGAGAGGAGTGTTGTAGAGTGGAGTGGAGTGGAGTGGCATGGAGTGAAGTGGCGGGGAGTGAAGTGAAGTGGTGTAGGGTGGAGTAGTGTTGTAGAGTGGAGTGGCATAGACTGGAATGGGGTAGAGTGGAGTGGAGTTGCCAAGAGTGAAGTGGCCTAAAGTGAAGTTGTGTAGAGTGGAGTAAAGTGGTGTATAGTGGAGTAAAGTGTTGTAGAGTGGAGTAAAGTGGAGTGTTGTACAGTAGAATGGAGTAGAGTGGAGTAGGTTGGGGTAGGGTGGAGTGTAGTAGAGTGTAATAATGGAGTGGCGTAGAGTGGAGTACAGTGAGCTAGAGTGGAGAGGCATGGAGTAGCGTAGAGTAGAGTGGCGTAGAGTGGAGAAGAGTGTCAGAGTTGAGTGATGTAAAGGGGAATGGAGCATTGTAGAGTGAAGTGGCATAGAGTGGCATTGCGGAGAGGGGAGTAGAGTGTCATAGTGTGTAATGGATTGTTGTAGAGTGTTGCAAAGTGGAGTTGCGTAGGGTGGAGTATGCATGATGTGATAGTGCACTGCCATTGCACATTTTCAATTGAAATGGCCATTACACTGGCACATACACAAAGTTTTACTAATAAAACTATGAAGTGCGCAAATGATAATGTGTGGAAATGGCATCACCAAGTGTATTGATTTGTTATGATCGTATTAAAATACTAGTTTCCTCCACACTTCAGAATTACAAAAAAAGTGTGCTTCATTTGTGATTTCCTAATTCTGATATATTCTGAAATATTTGCACAGTTCCTTTACAGACATTTACATTTTGTTGTGTGCTAGAATAAACAACATCCTACCGCCTTTCGTCTCGCATGGGTACCCAGCAGGATTGCCACATAATCCTCTCGCTTAGAATGCACAGCAAATGTGACAAGATAAGAACAAGATGTAAAAGACCTGTTTACAGAAAGTGAGTTTGTGGAAGAATACAGTAAATAGGGTATGCTCTACAGGATTGACGAATTCAAGCTTGACTAATTCAAGCTGGACAGCCTAAAACAAATAAAGCCAGAAAATAGAAAGCAAGAAAATGTGACTACCAAAGCCAATAGTAAGCAATGGATGGAATGCATTCCTAGGGAGGTTGTCTGAATGTCCCCACGATATCTTCAGCAAACTAGACAGCTGCATTGTCTGGTATGGCTCGATCTAAAAGGGCATCTTTGAAGTGCATGTGGCATAGTAAAACACAGCTACTAATGGCAAAAGGTTTAACAAGGACAGCAGGGAAGAAAAAAATAAAAGTAGTAACGCAATCACAGCGCAATAATAAGGGAGACAGCAATCAAGCTGAAGCAATCAGTACTTGGTTCATACGCCAGCTGAAAGAAGAGGAAGTGAAGCCAGTATGTGCTGGCCAATTACAAGGCAAATAAAAGTGACAATGAAGCCAATGAATGCTAAGCAATGGGTTGGCTGCTAGCCCCTAGTTGTATACAATATCTCTTGCAAGAAGAGCGCATGCAACACATGCGAGACCTAAAAATGGGAACTCTGCTGACACCTAACCGTGAGTAAGCGTGCACCTTTATTTCCTTAAAGTACCGCAATCATCATATCACAAATTTTTGATGTTTTCTCACCACCTGCTTATTCGACCACCAGTACCCTAAAAGGAACTGTTAGTGAACGTTAGCCATGGTCCCGAGATTTTTTCAGATTTTTTAGGGCATCCCTTGCTTCAAAAAATGTTTTTTTCAAACGCCAGCTTCAGTCCATATTTGACTGCTATTTGGTGATGGTTGGAATGTCCCTGCTATCCTACAGTTTGGTGAGGTCTTGACGATCAATCATTATCTCCAGGTTTGTGATGGTGAATTGTTGCCTCAGAACCCAAGTATTGTGCGTTTCAGCCTCTAAATCTCTGTGGTCCCACCAATCGAGTTTAGGCAGGCTTTAACAACATACCAGAATGTTCTCAGCTATGGGCATGACCATATGATGTGCAGGAAATCACCATGTTACTCGCAGCCCCATAGATGGAGATCTGAGCCAGTCGTCGGTATCAGCAATTTCCTATGGCACTATGCTCTATGTAGCAGTTTCAGTTTCACTAGTCTGATCAGCACTAATAGCTAATTTTCACAGATATGACTGAGCCTCTTCCCATTCAGTAACCTCTTGTTTCCCCTCCTTCTGTAACCTACCGTACCCTTAGTGTGTGTATCTTATTCAAAGTATCACTGACTCCAGTTTTGTAGATCAGCAAAACAGCCTACTTAGGCAAAGCCTCTGATAGTGCTCTATGTTCCAGCGGTGATCTATCCAGTACCTGAGTGTCTCCCAAAAGCTGTTCTAGTGAGGCAAATTGCAGGAATCTATATTCTTCTGAGCTAGCCATTCCATATTCTGCCCTCAACTGCCCAAACATGTTCAGTCCTTCCTGTCCTTACACATTTCCCAGAGTGGAGATACCTATTATGTCCCAATGGTTAAATCCATGTAGGTGGCTCACTTATCCACAGGAAGGGTGGGGCATTTGAGTGAGGTTATTTTCCCAGTCTAGTGTTTTTGGTTTTCCTTTGCCCATGCCTTAATCATTGTTGCCGTCATGATCATATACTATGGGCCGCTATAAATCACCCGGCCCTCATACGTAAAGTGAAATTGACAAATTCACAGGCCAGACGTCGGATCCAGTGATGGTCCCAGACATGACTGGCAACCCACCATGATTCCCTTAACTGCAGACATTGTGACCATTCTGCAGGCCATTCAAGCTTCTCGCTCTGCAGTTAAATCTAAAATCAGGGAGATCAGGATTGAGGTCACCCTGCTACACCAGGACCCCCGGGGTGTGGCCGACAGGGTCACTGAGGTGGAAGGCCACATCTCAGAGCTGGAAGACACGGTGAGGGAGCTTACATCAATATTGACCTACCTCTCAGCAATGTAGAAAACCCAGGAGGACCATGCGTAGGAAGCAGAAAATAGGGCAAGGCACTACAACCTCCGATTTCCTGAGGGAGAGGAGGTTTCGGCTTCAGACGTTGTCCTTGAGCGTTGGATCAACATGTTGGATGCCTGCCAACCAGCTTTCCACCAGCTTCATCATGGAGTGGGTCCACAGATCCCTGGAGCAGAGGCCTGTCCCCAGAGTCCCTCTGTGTCCCATGATAGCGAAAATCCTCAAAAACAAGGACAGGGACATGATCAAGCAGGAGGCTCGCCAAGTAGGTAAACTTATATTTCAATCACATTGCATTATGATCTTCCTGGACTATACACGTCATGTGTAGCAACTGCAAAAATCTTATGACAAAGTCTAGCAGAAGTTCATGGCACTCAAACTTAAAAATAAGCTTATGTGCCCAGAGAAATGCAAGGTGATGTACACCTCCAAATCCCTTTTCTTCAACCCTCCAGAGGCCGTGTGGGACTGGGCGACAGAGGCGCAGCAACTCCGGTATAATCAGGTCCTTCCTTGGGGTACTACGGATGAAAATACTAGTCCAGGCTAGACAGAAACCCGCAGGGGTCACAGGAACTCTTGCAGAAGACAGCAAACGGCATCCAAGACGCAAGTTTCTTCAGACTCTGATGGTGCTCTTCCCAAACATGTACACAACCAGGCCCACAGCTCACCTCTGACGCAGTCGTTGTCCGCATGCACATTGACTCAGAGACTTTTCAGGCGAAAAAAAAGTGTTGTTTAATTCTCCTCTATGATCTACCAATGTTTACTTGTCAGCACCAATATATTCTTTACTATGATGTTCCTGTACAGCTCACGATGGGAGAATCTAGTAGGACACACACCTAGTTCATATTGGAGGGGGGCAACAGATGCTTATGGGTGGAAGTGTTGGGGGAAGGTTGTTGGGGAGAGAGGTTACTGATGTTAGCCCATTCGGGCTTGTTGTCCATCTTAGTTTCTAGTAAGGTTTCTCATAGGTTCTTGCACAATATGACAACCGCACCTCGGAGGCATTTCACCATTAGACTTCAGATGCCCCACCAAGGCTACCAACCGTGTTCCCAAGGGCTTTTACTCATTACTTACTGCTCACAACTGCAACCATGCAAGAGTTTACAGTTATGACTTGGAATGTTATCAGTGTAAGTGACCTGATTAAAAGTACTGCGGTACTCTGCTTTATAAAGAGTCACACCTGCAAAAAAACCACCTACTGTGGGAACAACTGGTCCTTCCGAGGCCGCTCTGGATACAACCGGGTGGACCATTCCGGACACACTAGAGGATCCAGGGTAGTAGCAATTTGTCTCCATTTCACCTTTCCTTTACCCATCTCCCAGGTGATACAAGACTACCTAGGCAGGTACATTGTAGTGGAGGGTACGCTAAACAGCTGCCCAACCCATTCCCTCTGTGTATATGTCCCTCCTCTCCTGATTATTGCCACGTTAGAAAGGTTACGGATTGTGATACTAGAGCTACCCTAAGGGATAACCATTATTAGGGGGATTGCGACGCTGTTATGAACCTCGAGGTGGACTCTACGGTATTCCAGAGGCCAAGGTTGTGGTCACAGCAGGAAAATAAAGAGCTGGACCGAAGCCTTGGACTCTGTGATTCTTGGAGGACATGGAAACCCCACAATCATTCATGTACCCATTTGTCAGTTGCATACAAGACGTTATACCACATTAACCTATTGCTACTAACTCCGAAACCTCACATGGGACACTATGGGCTGATGTCAAAGCCACACTATGAGACATAGCTAGATCCTACCTAAGGGGCAAAGTGAGGGAGAAATATCAAAAGTCTAGTCCATCAAGATTAATGCAGGTTTATGCTGCACCGCAGCACTAGACACTGGATCTATAGAGTCTAGATGGTGCTGGCGTGCCTCTCCGAGCTACATGGCCCTACTGCCCTTGTTCTAATTGATTTAGAAAAGGCCGTTGACTCAGTTGACTGGCCTTTTTTGAAAGGAGTGCTTACGAAACTAGGCTTGGATGGGAACTTCGGGTCCCAGGTCTATGTTCTGTACTCACATCTATGGGTGCAGGTCCGGGTCAATGCCACCCTCTCACTCCGTTCTCAACTGGCTGGGGCACCCGACAAGGCTGTCCTTTATCCCCCCGCCCCTATTATTTTCTCTAGCCATAGAACCATTAGTGATGTTGTTGAGGTGTGATGCCCAGATCTGGGGTTTAATTAGGGGCTAGCAGTGAAAGATCTTATAGCACTCTTAGCTTAAGATATCCTCCTGTTTCTTTTGCAGTCCTCCCTCACGGGCCCCCTGCCTGTTTCAGACACTGACGGTCTATGGAGAGGTGCCCAGCCTTCAGGTTGCTTGGTCCAAATCCCTCTTGGTTCCACTATGGGGTGACAGAAGCACTATGGATTGGTAAACACAGCTGCCGGTCTGCAGATTGAGCTTTCAATACTTAGATATGCACATAGCTCTGGAACCTAAACTTGCCTGGAACTTAAATTTTGTTCGCTCAAACAGCAGTACAGCCAGTTTTTTTCTAACATGGGTAAAATTAAGGAAATCTCACGTCTATGCTTGTGGGAAATTATTAACTTTTTGGGAATCAGACCGGATGAAAGTATAACTGACAGCCCTATCAAGCAAGTCCTGAATCACCTGTATTTTTGAGCACCACACCATAGTGTGCAAACACAGATCTATGGCGTAAATCCCAAATCCTGATTCTTAGATAAACTTTTTGTAGCATCAATCAGCGTTTCCACACGTAGCTCATCTCTCAAGCCACTCATATATACTCGGCTGCCTAAAATTGACCCTCCGTCATTTTTAGGTCGAGCATTCGAGACCTCTTGTATATACTTTAGTATATACCTATATGTGTACATACTTTGTGGGCTCTGGAAATCAGTCCTAGGACTTGTCTGCTTTCGCTTAGGGACTTTTTTTTCTGTTCAACTGCCTCTATTTAACTGTCTTGATAGAAAACGACCAGTAGAGGTCAGTAAAATACCAGAATTACTTCAGCATTCTCTAGATTCCAGTCCATAGAAATTGTCTTCCACAAACACCCGTAGACAATATTTTTTTCAAATCTTGTCGTTTCAGTGATATGACCACAGAAGGCCCTGATTTTATATTAAAAACAGAGCTTTGGAATATACCATTTCCCCCTGAAATGCAATATTTCTCTCCATGTGGACCCATACCAGGCGTGTCACGCAGTTTGGTGCTTACTTTCCCTCCATGTTAACGAACAGTAAATGTTTTAGTACCCAGGCTAATGTACTGCGTAGCTAAATACATATAAGCTCCCACAGTGTAGCGGGACCAAATGAACGGGCAGGACAACAGACTGACTTAGAGACGGCTTTATTTTATGGAGCACCCATGTCTTTCGTGAGGCCAGTATAGAGATGAAATAACACTACAGTAAGGTCTCTGTCTTGGTTCCGGTTCTTCAAGCTTTTCCCTTGGCGACCTCCGGTGTCCTCCCTCCGGTTTTCTTAGGTCGTGGAATGGGAATGGCGTAAAGGTGTTCTCAGGAATCCGAACAACAAAATAAAGAAAACATGAATGAGTGCTCGTGAATGTCCGTTTAGAAGGGAAGGGGAGTGAAGGAACAACCCCAAGCAAGTGACGCACTCTAGTCTGAGGAGTGATAGTGCAGGGAAGGGGAATTAACAAACACAAGGACCGGTAGGGGGCTAGGCACGTTTAACCGTCCGGTCTCTCCTGCCTCCCTACCCAGCCCGCGAACAGCTCTCGTACCTGCGTTAGCCACGCTCCTCCTGTTGTGGGGAAACAAGAGGTGCGGTGACATCTTGAACCTCCTACCAGTCCCTTGTTGATTTCAGTTTCCCCCCTCAGAACCCTGGCCCCGTGAAACACAGGTGAGACCGATATTTAGCAATCTTAGCATTTCAAAAACAGGCACCCTGTATGAAAGAACCCTTGAGGTATGTAGGTCAATAATTCTGCATCACATGAGGTGTAATATCACTCTGCATGAAAACGTCTTAACTAATAATTTACATCAAGGAAACTGATTTCTCTTGCTGAAAACAAATTATCCATTGCTCGTCTATGATATCCGTTTTCATGTCTGTCCACATTCCTCACTTGCCTTAGGTGACAGCCAACAGCCTCTTCTCTTCAATTGATAAGTATATGCCATCAATCATCTTTTGGCCCACCTTTCCTCCGCCTTCTCCAGACACACAGTATAATCTTTGCTGTGTTAAGGAAATTCATTTTTTTTCCATAAATATATACCATGTGTGACCCTGCGTGGGTCTATTGCGCATGCTGTTGACACCGGGGGCTAGATATTCATGGGCATCCTGAACGTGTGCCATCTCTTCAACACTAGTATTCTTCTACAGCCCATTGTGGTACTCTAGTATTAAATTATATCTTTGCTCTTCTAGTGCAGCTGATGGTGCTGGTGCTAGTGCTCACACTGCAATCGTTACAATTAGTTTCCATTAAGGTTAGAATGACCCATTCAAAATTAGGATCCACCTTTAGACAGCTATTTGTGAAGAATACCCATCACTTGATAAGCTCTTAGAATTCAAATGAAGACTTGGCTGGCCTGGCGATTGTTTGGGATGAATTAAAAGTGTTTCCTAGGAGTTTAATCATTGCTTGCATAAAAAGGAGGAACTTAGATTAAACTGTGGAGTGGGTAGAGTAGAGTGGAGCGGTGCAGAGTGGAGCGGTGCAGAGTGGAGTGGTGCAGAGTGGAGTGGTGCAGAGTGGAGTAGCGAAGAGTAGAGTGGGGTAGAGCAGTACAGTTGTGGGTGTAAGTAACTAATGCGTCAATAGAGGCGTCAGACAGAGTGAAAGCAACATAAGCAGTCAAATGACCATGTTAAAAGTAGTAAAGCACATTGCACGTCCAGGAATAATAACAAAACGCTTATATAATTTTAAAACAAGCATTGGCATAGCCAATAGGTCTCGCATTTGGGACCTTATAAGTGTTTAGCCATGCAACAGTTGCATAACTAAATACTTATAAGGTCCCAAAAGCGAGACCTATTGGTTATGCAAAGCGGCCGTGAAAGTGAAAGTGATCGCGATCAAACATCAAAGCGGCCGTGAAAGTAATCGCGGTAAAGCGCGCGCGCCCACGCACTTGCACTGTAGCTCTAGGCTGGCCTGGTAGCACTTTTTGGAGCCCTCTCAATAAGTCTCGCCAGACCAGCGCATGCGCTGGGTCAGGCGAGACCTAAAAAGGTAAGTTGCAAAAAAAGGAGGGAGAGCTCATGTACTTGGTTTATGCTCTCGGAAGACGCTAACACAAAAAAGGAAGGGAAGCCTACGGGAGCTAAGCCATCAAAAGATTGCAAATGAGAATGACGACCAAAACAACTAATGGCATGCTGTGGGCAGGTTGTAAGCCCACTGAATTGTAAACGACAGGTCTTGCAGACCGCACATGCACTGTGTAAGCAAGACCTAAAAAGGAGGCTCTGTAAAAAAAATATTTGTCTAGGATCACACAATTTCATGAAGCAGCGAAGCTGGGATTAATCCCAGGTTTTCTAGATCCACATTGTATAGTTCAGCCACTAAAAGTACCTCTTTTTCTTACCCGTTTCGATCAAATGTTACTGCTTTGCCTATAATTCTTGGTGCATGTGGGTAGAGAGTAGGTGGCAGATAGAAACTTGGCTTGCTTTGCGCTCGAAGGTCCAGGAGGATTTGGAGCTGAGCCAGAACCTGGCATCGATGCCGAGCTTTCAGTGGCCCGCCCACCCACCCGTACCTAACCACTACGTTTGTCCAGATCAGTAACAAATAGGACAATCCTCACTCACATCAGCCGCCATGGTACGCATTACTTGATCCACATGACTAACTATATGAACAGTACGTTTTATACTCCTAGGTAGATCGACTGAAAACATGGAATGACATTATTTAAGAGAATGTTGTTTCCGCCTATGAAACCCTCACATCCTAATCATCAGCGAAGCATGTGCTTGGAGAGTTTAGGGTTCCAATTTCCAAGGTACCAATTACATTACTATACTGGCAAGAGAAGCCACAGCACAGAGACACAGGGGATTGAATCGCACCATGACTCCTAGTGTAGTGAGTGCAGTTCAGGCCTCAACAGAAGTTAAGTTTAAGGAAGGGGAGGAGCAGGCGCACGGTGACATTAAAGCCTATGACCACCCATATCAGTTGTCACCAACCTTCCTCGCTGGCGTTCCTGCCTCTGTTATGTAAGAAAGGATACTACGGAGCAAAACTTGTAGGTTCCACAAGTTACTGACCTACTTAAGCCATGTAGCTTTGAATCCCCAGCCTCAATTTCTTTCTGTAAAATGACAAACACTACTATTGCGACCCCAGCTGGTACCCATTACATTTCTCCTTGTATGTCCTCATGTGATTAATAAAAAAATACCTTTCAACTTGCATAGGTCGAGGCGCTGCAGAGACAATTAATTTTACTTCTACAACTGAAAATGTGTGGCGCTATATAAAGGAGCACAAATTATAATGTACTTGATGTATATTGACCCTTATTTTCTCTTTGTTATTCTCCAGTGGTGGTTGATGACATACGAAAATGGTGAAGAATTATACGAGTAGAACTTGACCCGAAGGAATTGCAGACCTTCACATTAGTACCAGTTACATTGTATTATTTAAATAAAAAAAATTTTAGAAAGAAAAATTAAATGTTTAAATGTTAAACTTACCTTAGCATCCGCAGCACGTCCCAGCATGTCCTCGATGTTCTACATTCCCTGACTCTGAGCACGAGGCCCCACAGCCAACTCCCTTATCCAATCCAGACACTGCTCTCAAGCAGTTAACAGTGTTAAGAAGCATGAATGAAGTGCCAGGATGGGCAGGAGGGGGCTGGATCAGCGAAGGCACTCTTAGCCTGTGCATGCTCTCCACCCAGTTGTTTAGAATACCTAGGTTGGAGAGGTTTGAATTGCGCATGTCGGGCTGGCTGTCGCAAGCCAGCTGGCTAAAACAACATGCGCACTTTAAACTGAAATGACCACTCCTCTCTGTTGCCAATCAGCAGCGATTGGCCCACAGGCTCGGTTCGGCAGTAGAGAAAAAAGAAAATGTTTAAAAAATAATTTTATTACCATTTTATTTTTCACTCTTTCCGCCGCACCAAAGGGGAGGTGACACTCCTCTGCCCTTATGGAGAAACCGCCACGGTTATTCTCTATTCTTGAACTTTCCAGATCAAAAAAAATGTGTGGTGCATTAAAATCAGGCTTAATACACAGACTCGTACTGTTCGCCACACAATGGCCAGTTAAGCAATGTGCATTATTCTGGGAACTAAACAGTGAAAATGGGTGAGCTCAGCAATCAGAGCACAGCACTGTCAAAGTGCTTTTAAAGTCACACAGCCAAAACAACGAAGCATGATCTTCAAATGTAATGGGAGTTAATCCAGTCTCAAAACACAGTTTTATAATATGCATTTTAATAAACTTACAAAGTAGTAAAAGTAATGTTAGATTCAGCACGAACGCTCCACTTTTCTGTGCAACTAAATACTGGAGCTGAACACATCCTCTTGGGGTATTTCGCAAATTGATGCAATATATATTAGTAGGTTTACCTCGTGGGTCTGTTTGGGATGTTTAGCTTACATGCTTCAGTAACTTGCACAAAACATAGATTTACTTCCTTTGATCGATGATCCACTTACATCGCTTGAATCTTTAAGCCTAGCGTACATACAGCAGACTTGTTTATATCACTCGGCACCCATACTTAGCATGGAATTCGCGTTCCTCGTGGCTCACACAAAATGCACAATTTCCTTGGCGAAGTGCACTTCACAGTTGCCTGTGAGTTGAGATAGGGCTTATTCCTGTTCAAGGTCATATTCAAAAGTACCTGCATGCACTTGTTTACTCTGGTTATTATGCAAGTAAAATATTTGGGGCTGGATACACAAAAGATTGCTAATGAGAATGACGACCAAAACAACTAATGGCATGCTGTGGGCGGGTTGTAAGCCCACTGAATTGTAAACAACAGGTCTTGCAGACCGCACATGCACTGTGTAAGCAAGACCTAAAAAGGAGGCTCTGTAAAAAACATATTTGTCAAGGATCACACAATTTTATGAAGCAGCGAAGCTGGGATTAATCCCAGGTTTTCTAGTTCCACATTGTATAGTTCAGCCACTAAAAGTACCTCTTTTTCTTACCCGTTTCGATCAAATGTTACTGCTTTGCCTATAATTCTTGGTGCATGTGCACTCAATGTGCTCTAGTACATAACAAGGGATTCCCTTTTAAGTAAGCCTGGGCGAAGCACTACGCTACGCTCGCGTAGTTTGCGAAGTACGCGCTACTTCGCACTACGCGAACTGCACGTAGCACAGTGCGAACACGCGTAGCGTAGTGTTGCGTAGTGCTGCGGTCATTTTTTGCTTGCTCGCGGTCCTCAACGTCAAGTTGGCGACCGCGAGCAAGCAAAATGACATCCCGGCGAGACTTTTTCCTTGTTCGCGATCAGCAACATCAAGTTGGCGATCGCGAGCATGGAAAATAAACCTCCCGGCGAGATTCCCAACGCGAGGAGGTCAGGTTTCTCATTGCGAGGGGTCGCGTATGCTCGCGACCGCTCGCGATGAGAAACTACCAGTTCGCGTTGAGAAAGCTGCCGCTCGAGTAAAAATCTACTCGAGCAGCAGAAAACTACAGCTCGCACTGTGCAAGATGCCATTTTCAATGATTGCACAGTGCCGGTTGCTTGTCCGCACTGTGCAATCATTGAAAACAACATCTTGCACAGTGCGAACATGTTACTACCCAGTTCGCGAAGTGCTACGCGTAGCTCGCGTAGTGCGAACTTCACTTTGCGTAGCTTCGCGAAGTGCTACTTCGCGAACTACGCCCACCCTTACTTTTAAGGACAGTTCTCCTCACACACCAGAGGTGTCATGCTTCATCATGGGGGTACCGCCTCACGTGAGAGACCTAGTCCTCATGCTGGCAACAACCCCCTTGCTGCGAGGGAGGAGCTCAGGGATGTTTTTGTATGAGGAGGGAGGGTGTACTAAAATCCAATGAGAACCTGGTGGGTTGTAAAAGGTGCAGTGCTGTGAAATAAATGGTTAAAACTGGCTACTAGGTTAGCTACGATGCAACTTTAATTTAGCTACCCGGTGTCAGGATTAAAAACAAAATATAGCTCGTAGCACAGATGCCAGAATTCAAGGCCTCTGTGTTTATTACAAGACCGACATGTTTCAGCCAACGACCTAGAACAGTTTCACGGCTTTCTTCAGGGTCAGTAATGTAGCTACTGCACTAAATAGGTGAATATAGCGTGAAAAAACATGAAAATACACATGACAAACAAATGATCTGATACTGAACCAGGTATTATCGCTGTTCAGTATGCTCAACGCATAACCTATGAAGGAAACAAAGAACAACATATCACAATTCTATACAATCTAGCGTGAGTACAGAGTTAGATCCTACCATTAGCTTTTGCATTGAAACATGCCCATACTAGAACAATGTGTAAAATACTATGATGCGTGACTCATCACTTGGGGATTGCGAAGTTCACCACATCTGTCCCGGCTTCTTAGCCATGTGGTACGTGCGCCACAACCTGTTGAAGGTGCGTGGCATTTAAAAACAGAAAATCCCAGGGGGAAAGGTGAAAATAGAACGCTCTGTCACTATTTGTTGCGATGAGCAGAGGATGTATGCAGTTTTTTTTTTTTTAAACAAATGTAGTGAACCAATGATTAATGGTACAGCAACCCGAGGGTCAAAAAACAGAGAACGGCGCGCATGATCAGGGCAGCAGACATGGGGCTACAGAGTGGCATCAAAAGAAAGCCGTGGAGCCACCACGTGGGCTCCCGGGCTTTAAAATGAAGTAGGAATGTGGATTCCTTCTAAGGTAGGGAGGGGGACTCCAGTAGGAGTGCATCCCGGAACCCGAGTGTGCAAGGGAGTAGGAAGGAGCAACTTGCGGTAATGGCTCTGAAGAGATAGTGAACCCAGCAGGGTTGTATCTCAAGTCCGCTCTCTTGATGGGGCGAGGGATGTGATATAGCATTCAATCACCCAGTGGGGGCAACGTGGGGCAAGGGTAACAAAGGTGGTGGCGTGCGCGGTACTAGCCCTGTGGGGATAACGCGCCGGTAACCGAGCGTAGAAGTGAGACGCTGTGGACACTTACTGCCAAAAAATGCAGTCCTTGCCGAAATGGTGGCGCTCGTCTGGGGGCAGGGGAGCTTCTCACAGGGCCACTCGGCTTAAGTAGGCTGACTTAATGAGGAACAGCCAAAAGGAGATCGGAAACACCTGCAGGCATCGCAGCGGCCGGATATTCGCCGGATGCTGGTGCATGATGGGAAAAGTGGTTTCCAGAGCGGTTTTCACGGCAACATGTGTATAACCGGTGCACAGATGCTGGAGAAAGAAAAAGAAGTGATGTATGCATGTGCAGGAGCATACAAAGAACAGGAGCAGTTCCAGAGCGGTTGTTAAGGCAACGTGTGTACAACTGGTGCGCAAATGCTGGAGAAAGACATAGCAGTGATGTATGCATGTGAGGGAGCATACAAAAAACAGGAGATGGAAAAGCGGGTGGTCAAGATGAGACTGTGTAGTGGACTAAACTCCAAGAGGGGAGTGTAATAATAATGGGACCAGGAGCCCAAACGCTGCAGTAAAACTGGTTAACAACTACTCTGCGGATAAATGTAACCAAAATATGTGGGAATGTACTGTGCCATCGTATGGAATGCACTGTTAGTCAAACAGTGATAAGTGCAGGGAGGCGGATAACGATCCTGCCAGCGCCAGCCAAGGGATGTCATCATTGAGCCCCACATCAGCGATGTCCAACCTATACACCCACCTCTGCTCTAACCTGAGAAGTTTAGTTGTCAGACCAGGTGTGGTTGTGTTTAAGTTGGGTTTGTCAGGGACAGTCCAGCTAAGTGATTCTGCTCTATGCTGCATGTCAAAGAAGTGTTTGGTTAATTTCGTTATTTGTTTAGCGCACCTGATCGTGTTCTTGTGTTCTAAAATTCTGGTGCGTACCTTTCTCGTGGTCATTCCCACGTACCTCAAACCACAGGGGCAGGTGATGATGTAAACTACACGTTCACTGTTACAATTCGTGTGCTGTTGTAAGACCCAAGGTCTGGATGTTCCTATGTCAATGCTTTTAGTCACTTTAGTTTGTGAGCAAGCAGCACAGGATCCACATGGATAGTGGCCCTGGACATTGTTTAAGTTCCAGACAGTGTTGGGTCTAGTTATATTTGTGGGTGGAGGTCTTGTGTGAATCACATTGCGTCCCCTCTTGTATGCAAAGAATGGTTTCTCAAGGGTCAGTTGTCCTTTGTTAAGAATGTTTCAATTATGTAATATGGACTTCTTGACAACATTCGAGAGAGTAATGTAGGTGTTAACACATACCAGTTTAGATGAACTCTCTTTGGCAGATGGCTGTTCTAATAGCACCTCCCTATTGTTATTGAGAGCGCGTTTCGATGATTTCTTGATCAAGTGCACAGGATATTGTCTGTCCAGTAAGTTATTTCGTAATCTTGAGGCATGTGTGTTATACTTCTCGATGCTGGAACAGTTCTGTCGGATCCTCAGAAACTGCCCATATGGCAGGCTGTCCCGCAACGCTTTAGGATGATAGCTATCATATTGAAGTAAAGCGTTGTGGGCCATAGGTTTCTGGTAGAGTTCGGTTTCTAGAGTTCCTCTTGTTGGGTAAATCCAAAGGTCCAGGAGAGCCAGGCCCTCCTTACTGTATTCACATGTGAAGCGTAAATAGTCGTTTCTGTTGTTCAACCAATTGTGAAAGAGTTTGATGGTCTCGTCATCACCTCGTCAGATCATGAGGTCATTGTCTATGTACCTTTTCCATAGAATTATCTGCATGAGGAAAGGGTTGTCCCTTCCAAGGACAACACCTTCTTCGAACACGTGCATGTAGAGGTTCGCTAGACTAGGAGCGAAGGTGCTGCCCATGGCAGTACCTGAGGTTTGGAGGTAGAGTTGTGTCTCAAATTGGAAAAAGTTCTCTTTCATTGCTAATTTCGCGCACTTCATGATGAAGGAGATTGGTGTGATGGTCTCCGGTGGGTCTTGTGTCAGTAGTAGTTCAACTGTATCCAAGGTTTGATCCTGAGGGATACAAGTGTACAGCGACTCCACATCAAATGAAACAACAAAAATCGGTGAGTGGGTCAAACTGAATGCCAATAGGTGCAACACATCCGTAGTAACCTTCAGGTATGTAGGCATTTTACACACCAGAGGTCTGAGAAAGAAGTCAACGAATTGTGACAAGGGTTCCAAAGCAGAACCAATACCGTAGATGTCGGCCCGGGGGAGGTCTCTGTGGTATTGGCCGCGGCCAGTACGATATCAAGGCTCCATATTGTGAAACTTCCCGGATTATATTCTGACGGTGCACAAAGCCAAACACAAATTCAGAGAGGTGAAATGGAACCTACGTAACAAGAACATTAAGTATGCAACGTTATACCTGGTACATTTAAAGATCGAACTGGATGGGAAAATGTGCATCTTAGCAAACTCAGAAGAAGACACAACTTACAGCAAGAAATACGTCAATTCCAGGCAATCTCCGGCGACACTGCAGCACACCTGATCGTCAGAGGAAAGAGACCCAACACCAGATTTGGAGGCCACGGACTAAATAACTTCTGTCAGAAGCAGATTTAGCCAGAGGACTGAAGTCACAACTGACAGGCATATGCTTGGCTTCTAGCACTCTGTAACATAGATACTGATTGACCCAAAATCTATAAAAGGCCTCACTTCAGCACGTCAAGATGGCAGCTTACAGTTCAGGTCAAAAAGAGACAAATGTACTTTGTATGAGCACAGGTTACGAAGTGTTGTCACATCCCACGATGTGTACCACCCTTGCACTTTGTTATAGAGTGCAGTTGGTTTAATTGGTGTATCATGTTACTGAAAGTTGGGATACTCAGTGTAGGGTGCAGGTAGAAGGTAGACAAGAGGAGTATTTTTTTTTCATACACATGTTGCATGGTCAGGGGTATAACAAGCCATGCAAAGGGGAAACACTTTTCGACCAATTCATTTAATATATGTCCTCAGACAACCCCCCTTCTTGAGACCAATACCAACACGCACTGACTCAGCACTCGTGTGCATACATCAGTACTATGATGAGCCGTCACCTGTACTCTCCATCAGAACCTCTGTCTACCTCTCCTCGCCTCCATTAATAAAGGTGCACACCAGCCCTGCCATTAGGACCCGCCATCTCTGCCCTATAAATGCAATCCGCAAACCTGTCCTTAAGCTGCACTTGAACAATTACCTCCCCGACCCATATGTACCACTTCTACCTCCACCCTCCCTCTCTTCCATTTATAACAGTTTTTTATATAGAGGTAATAAGTTTGAATAGTTGTTATTGTGTGACTTGAGAATATACCACCTCTGTGCCGATGAATATCCTGTGCTATTCGTGGAATGTATATATACTACTGTTCATTTTGCGACAAGATCTGATCTCAGGATTCCCTGTACGGGGATCCCTCTGCTGCACTACAATGTTTGTGAATTGGCAAAACCTGCAATAAAAAATCATTATAAAAAAACAAGCATTGGCATAGCCAATAGGTCTTGCCTTTGGGACCTTTTAAGTGTTTAGTCAGAGATATTGAATTTGCCTATGTCTTTAAGCTGTGCTGTACAGAAGTCTGCAGCATGCTGAAAAGTTATAATAAAGAAGTGTCAGAAGCATTTTTGTTACCTTAACCTTATATATGACCAAGAAAGCATTATATACAACTGAACGACCATATTAAAAAAGTATTAACAATAAATAAGGTCTTGAGTTTTTTTTTTGTTCTTTCAATGCTGGCAACTTCTATCTGCCTGTCCCAATGTTTGCTTGTTATGTTTTTTTTTTGTTATGTGGGACATAACAGGAGGGTGAAGGTTGGGAGACAGTACCTGTATAACAGTCAGTCAGAGAGTCAGTGTGAGAGAGTGAGACAGTCAGTGAGAGAGTCAGTAAGAGAGAGAGTGAGAGAGTCAGTCTGTGAGAGAGTCAGTTAGTCACTGAGAGAGTCAGTGAGAGTCAGTCAGTGAGAGAGAGTCCATCAGTCAGTGAGAGAGAGCGAGAGAGAGAGAGAGAGAGTCCATGTCAGTGAGAGAGTCAGTCAGTGAGAGAGTCCATCAGTGAGAGAGAGTGAGAGGGATTCCATCAGTCAGTGAGAGTGTCAGTCAGTAATTCAGTCAGTGAGAGAGTCAGTCAGTGAGAGAGTCAGTCAGCCAGTCAGTGAGAGAGAGTGTGAGAATCAGTCAGTCAGATAGTCAGTGAGAGTCATTCAGTCAGTGAGAGAATGAGTCATTCAGTCAGTAAAAGAGCGAGATTGAGAGTTAGTCAGTGCGAGAGAGAGTGAGAGAGTCAGTCAGTGAGAGAGTCAGTCAGCGAGAGAGTCAGTCAGCGAGAGAGTCAGTCAGCGAGAGAGTCAGTCAGCGAGAGAGTCAGTCAGCGAGAGAAGGAGAGACTCCGTGAGAGAGGGAGAGAGTCAGTGAGAGAGGGAGAGAGTCAGTCAGTGAGTCAGTCAGTTAGTGAGAGAGTCAGTCAGTGAGAGAGAGTGAGAGTCAGTTAGTCAGTCAGTGAGTGTCAGTCAGTGAGAGAGTCAGTCAGTCAGTGAGAGAGTCAGTCAGTCAGTGAGAGTCAGTCAGTCACTGAGAGAGTGAGAGAGTCAGTCAGTGAATCAGTGAGAGAAATAGAGAGTCAGTCAGTCAGTGAGAGAGTCAGTGAGTGAGAGATTGAGTCAGTCAGTGAGAGTGTCAGTCAGTAATTCAGTCAGTGAGAGAGTCAGTCAGTCAGTGAGAGAGGCTGTCAGTCAGTGAGATTATGTCAGTCAGTCAGTTAGTGAGAGAGTCAGTCAGTGAGAGAGTCAGTGAATTAGTCAGTGAGAGAGTCAGTCAGTCAGTGAGAGAGGCTGACAGTCAGTGAGAATATGTCAGTCAGTCAGTGAGAGAGTGAGTCAGTCAGTGAGAGAGTGAGTCAGTCAGTGAGAGTGTCAATAAGTCAGTCAGTCAGTCAGTCAGTCAGTGAGAGAGTCAGTCAGTCAGTCAGTCAGTCAGAGAGAAATTGAGAGAGTCAGTCAGTGAGAGAGAGAGAGAGCAAGCAGACAGTTTGGCGTTAGTACCCATTTATGTAGGGAATGGAAGGTCAAGCACCATCGATTATATTCTACTTTCTGCTCCACTAGTTTAGTTCAGTGAGGAATTAATTGGCACATGGTCAGGTTTAAGCGACCATAATCCCCTTACTGTCGCTATATCACTCCCTGTTACCGAAACTGAAGAACCTACCACTTGTCCAATAAACAAAGATATTCGTACTAAAGACAGGCTCGCAGGCTAAAGTGGGAAACGGTTGTTCTAGATAACTTTATGAATAATTTGTATACCGTTTGTGCCCCTGAAATTGAGTCTTGTCTAGACCCAGATATACAGGGTAGTTCAATGACAACAGCCTTCGGGAAACTAACAAAACAAATACAATTTGACCTCACGTTGTGGGTGGGGCCAGACGACCGAAGGCCATAAGGTGGTTCAATGGTGCATGTTCAATGACCCATACAGAGCTTGTGCAGACCTTAAAACCCATCCCTAGAGACGAAGCAGAAATCAGGGTCAAAAGAAAGGCTTATAAGCTAGCTGTTCAGAATAGGAAGAAGTAGTTAAGGGAGCAGGCATGGGATGCCTTGGGGAAAACTAGTGTGCTGAAAGATAGTTCCAATTTTTGGTCGGTAGTCAATAACCCTTTCTTCTCTGAAACTCCTAACTCTAACACTGATTGCCTCATCCCAGCCGACAAATGGGTATTGCATATTGGCTATATATATAGTGATGCAAACTTTGGAGAATCTAAAGAGTATAGAGAAGGTGGGCAAATTAGTACGCCACTCCACTTTAGCGTATCAGAGGTCTGTAACGCAATCATATCCACATCTGGTGGAAAGGCCCCGGGCCCAGATGGGGTACTGGCTGATCTATAGAAGGCTGATCCAAATGTCTGGGCTAATATTTTGGCAAACGTTTTTAACGCCGCATATTCACATGGATTGCCAGTATCCTGGGGAAAAGCATTCACTGTTCGCATTTTTAAAAAGGGTGCAGGGGACGAGCCTACATGCTATAGGCCGATCTCACTACTAGATTCTGCAGCCAAAATAATGGGCAAAGTCGTACTAAACCGCCTAACGGCATGGCTGGACCACTGAAATGTTATTTTCAATGAGCAATATAGTTTCAGGCCAGATAAAGGGACTTTGGACTAATGTTTAAATTTACACCTAGTGGTAGGAAAGTATACCATTGCTAAAAAGGGTATACTACATTTGCATTCATGGATTTAACGCAAGCATTCAACTGTGTTAACAGATCAAACTTATGGTTAATTTTAAGTGATATGGGTCTCGAACCAGAGCTTGTGGCTTTTTATACACTTTCCATGAAATTAATACAGTTGCTGTCAGATATAATAATAATGGGGTTCTAACATCCCCCTGGGATGTGAAGCGAGGGGTACGACAGGGTTCTATCCTGGCCCCCCTCTTATTCACATTATATATAAATAAGTTAGGGGATTTTCTAACAGCCAGCTGTAAAGACATCCCTTGGTTTGGTGACAAGATGATTCCCGCACTTTTATATGTGGATGATACGGTTTTATTAGCTAGAGCAGTGGGCCTTCAATCACTTTTAGATGGTTTTATAACTTTTATGGACTCTTCAAACCTTTCGACAAATTTTTGAAAATCACATACTATGTCTATCGGTCCTGGAAAGTCCCCAAAAAAGATTACATTTTACTGTAAAGGGGTCGAATCAACAAAGGTTCCAACATTCCCCTATTTGGGGGTACTTTTTCATGATTTCGGGTCATGGTGCCCACAAAATATACAAAAAAAGAATACTCTTATTAGAGCAACGGGGGCAATATTCAATTTTGCTAAGAGATTTGGGTCTAAACCCATTCTTGCCCTGATGAAGATATATAAAGAAAAATGCATCCCCATGGCAACTTATGACTGCGATATATGGGGATATAAGGAAGGAAAGGATATTCAGCATGCTGAAGACAATTTTTTTCGTAAGCTGTTGGCAGTCCCGCCCTCCACCCCTGCATACATACTACATGAAGAATTAGGGGTAGGATATATATCGGATCAGATAGCGGGAGCCCACGATTGTGCTGGTTGAGAGTTTGGGCAAGTCCTATTATAAATCTAAATCAAATAATAATTACTGACTGCCTAGCATTAGACAGAGCTGAACATATCCCCTGGCTAAAATATATATTGGATTTGACAAAATGGTTAGGTCGTCCTGACTTATTCTTTAGCCCTAAACCCCTGGATAAACCTAAAATCTGAAATATTAAACAGCAGTTCATGGTTAAGCGCCAGGGACTCAGGGAAGAAAAGGAGTTGGTAAAACAAACGGTGAGGCGATATGTAACATTATCTTTGCATGACCAAGTTCAACCATATCTACTCATCATAGTCAACCCCTTCCTTCATTTTCTATTAACCAGATTTTGTCTGCAAATGGTTCCCTGGCTCTTGGCTGTCCTCTAAGGCTTTTCAAAACCTGGCACTTCAAAACCTTGTCCTTGTGACAATTTCTCTGAGCAGGATACTCTTCATTTTATTTTCTTTTGTGATTATTTTGTTTCTTTACGCAAAAGATTTATATTACCATTACTCAGAGATCGTCATTTTTCTCAAGATTGGCCCACCCTATTGTACCTTCAAATGCTATCTTCCCCCATGGTTTGTTTTGGGGTTGCAAGTTTTTTTAACAGGGGCCATTAGGTGCAGGAAAAAATTGACTTTTTAACCGTCATTAGTTTTTATATGATTTTATCATAGGGCCCACTCTGTGTCATCACCAGTCTATTGCATGTGGCTGTAGCTGATCTTCGCACTTTGCACTTTATATAATGCTTTTGCTATATCATGTAAATAGAACTCAGCCCTCTGACTGATATTAAGAATGTTTTTATCTTAATTCTGGTTTTTAAAATGGTCAATGAAATGTACTTTGTATGATATATTTACTTTTATGGCATTGAGTTGCTGAATAAAGTATTCTTGACTTGACTTGAGAGAGTGAGAGAGTCAGTCAGTCAGTTAGTGAGCGAGAGAGTGAGAGAGTCAGTCATTTAGTCAGTGAGTGAGAGAGTCAGTGAGTCAGTCAGTGAGTCAGTCAGTGAGAGAGTCAGTGAGAGAGTCAGTGAGAGAGTCAGACAATCAGAGTGAGAGAGTCAGTCATTTAGTCAGTGAGAGAAAGAGTCAGTCAGTGAGTCAGTCAGTGAGTCAGTCAGTGTGTCAGTCAGTGTGTCAGTCAGTGTGTCAGTCAGTGTGAGAGTGAGAGTCAGTCAGTGAGAGAGTCAGTCAATCAGAGAGTGAAAGAGTCAGTCAGTGAGAGAGTGAGTCAGTCAGTCAGTGAGAGAGTGAGTCAGTCAGTCAGTGAGAGAGTGAGTGAGTCAGTCAGAGAGAGAGTGAGTCAATCAGTCAGAGAGAGAGTGAGTCAGTCAGTCAGTGAGAGAGTGAGTCAGTCAGTCAGTGAGAGAGTGAGAGAGTCAGTCAGTCAGTGAGAGAGACAGTGAGAGAGTGGAAGACCTGGGCTGGACTCTCTGGGTCACAGAACGGCGCAGCGTCATAAACAAGATATATGGAGAGAGAGAGAGAGAGAGAGAGAGAGAGAGAGAGAGAGAGAGAGAGACAGAGAGAGACAGAGACAGAGACAGAGACAGAGACAGAGACAGAGACAGAGACAGAGACAGAGACAGAGACAGAGACAGAGACAGAGACAGACGGTGAGAGAGTGGAAGACCTGGGCTGGACTTTCTGGGTCACAGAACGGTGCAGCGTCATAAACAAGATATATGGAGCATAACTTAATAATCTGCGTGCGACTTGGAGTCAGATTGTAACTAGCTCCAGACAAACCAGTAATATTGCTCAAGAACCGAAGAAGAAACAAATACCACTAAACCTGGGAAGCAGTGTTGTGATGTCATATACAATGGGAAAACAAAGGTACATTTAGACACTGGTAGTCTACAAGGAATACAGAGCATAGTCAGAGACAAGTATAACACGAACGACTGAGGGAACCGACAATAGGCAAAACTATGAAGTAGAAGAAGCAAGTATGAACGCAAACTAGTAGGATAAGCGAGAGAGTGGTAACAACCGCCCCTGTTGCCAGACATCCATCCATTTTTCAAGAGAACCTTAATAGGGATCCACAGCGGGAGGTACAATGAAAGAAACACAACTAGAAGGGAACTCACAACTAGATGAGGACTCAAAAGATGAATAAAACACATGATGGGCTGAAAACGATGTAAACATGCGAAAGCCTTGTTAACCCCAAGACATGTGCCTCTTTGGGAGATGTGATGAAATTGGTGTTTATAGACAGTATAGAGATTACAACGGGTAGAAAAGTGGACCGGCATGGGGGGGGTTTGCTTTTCTGTCTTTACTCTCCGTGCAATTTATGAACTGAAAGTAAAGTTCACACTGCTGGAATACATTGTCACTTTCAGCAAGCGCGGTCCCTAAAGTGAAACTGGACAAGCGCTACAAAGAACAAACAAAGAAGAGGAGGAGGGGTGCAAACATGGAGCGCAGGCTAATTACTAACTTGATCCACGACGAGGGGGGAATGCAACTGCCAGCCTGCGTGCCGTTGCTCGTCCCGAGAGCAAAACGCTGTGAGAGTGAACATTTGAAGACGAGGTGGGACATGCACCCGCCTTTGGCCATTTGCGTGCTTTCATTATTGAAAGACACACGCAGAGGCCAATCAGATGTGTGGGAGGATTCAGACCCACACAGAGAAGTTTTGAGCCCTCACAAGAAGCCTCCTATAGAGCAGCGTATGCGCGCTGCGCTAGACTCGACCTTAAAAAATAACAAGTTCGATCATATCTAGAGAGACATGAAGTGGATCTGGCATTCTTACAATAAACTCACCAAGTGCCAAGAAGCATGTACAATTTTGCTTCTAAATGAGGAGTTAATAGATATTTTTCCTCTTACAGCTCCTCCTCAGAAGGAGTTTATATTATAACACAAAGCAGAGAAAGGTTTAGACTGACTCAGAAATCTGAAGACCCTGAGGATAGATACATAATTTTAGATTGATTACATGATGATCAAATGTGGTGTTTATTAACACTTATGCCCCTAACATAGATGAACCTGTTTCTTCCATGGAGACTCTGACACACAAAAGCTGACTGGGGTGGGGTGGATTTTTAAATATGGTGCCCAATCCCTCTTTAGATCGGTCCGTGACTAGAAGTGCCCATAACACATGCTGAATGGAGACACTTGAGATATAGAAGTATATATATCTATAGGGACAGAGGCATATTGATACTAGAGAATTAGTATGCCATAAGGGTCACAATTGCATATAGATTATTGTTTGGTTATGCATGCAGTAATGTCCTGAGTCTCCAACATTACACATTTCCACAGAAAACTGTCTGCCCACAGCCCAGTACAGCGCAGACTTGCCATTCCCAGTTCACTTGGTACAGTTTTGAGCAAGATTTTGCAAGAGCCACCATCACAGCCCCTCTGCTATTCCACCCTGTTCCCCACTATCTTACACTGCCCTGCCCCACTCAGCCAGGCTGTTTTTATGAAGCACAGATGCTGAGGCCACTAGCCTGCCACTCTGACATCTCCGCCATCTCGGCAGCTAGTCAGCAGTCAGCAGCACCAGGTAAGAGGGGTGGGCAGGGGTGTCTATCGAAGGCACCCACCGAATTTGATGAGCAGCAGGGAGGGGTCCTGCGCTGGTCCCTCCACCGTCCCTTCTTCCCACCACGGCGAGCGACAAGACACAGAATCAACGGGGAGATCACAGCTAAGCCCAAACTTGCGGAAGTGGCCCGATAGCTTGGGTGCTGCTTGCGAGTAGGGCTGCTGTTTGCCAAACAAATTAACCAAAAAAAAAAAAGACTGTTAAAGACTCCATGGGGGAAAAAAAACTAAAAACAAAAACCTCGCAGGAATCGATTCAGAAACCTGCACTCACTGAGGGGATCACAGCAGGCACAGTGCTCTAGACATTTTAGTGCCACTACATATCCCAGAAGCGGCTCGAGCGATCGGGTGTGGCTTGGTAGCAGGGCACTGGTACATTGTAAAACCACCGCAACCTCAAACCTTCCAGGAAGAAGGGAAAGGAAACAAGAAACAGAAAACCCATAGCTTTCGCAAGATTAGCAGGAGGGGCTTCCCATAATAGACTCTGTGCTGCCCATTGCATGATCATTGTCCTGTGCCCCTCCAAATAAGCAACAACAACTGGCATGCTCATGTCCCACCCCAGCCAGTGCCCCAATCAAGACACAAGGAGGTCCAGAGAATTACCAGGGACTACAAAGGGGGTGTGGCGGCGCTGCATTCGGGAATCCTTCAAGGTGATCAGCCCAGCGTCAACAACACAAGCACACCCCTCAAGCAAAATACAGAAGGTAAGGAGCAGCACAACCAACCAAGCACTTGGCGGGCTAGTGCCCCCCTTACCGCAAAGGCACTCTTACTTATGGACGAACCAGCAGATAGGGGAGAGGCGACGCCAGGGCCCTCGTTCCGCAGCTCTAGCATATAGGCCTCCAGCTCCTTCCATGAGGCCTGCAAAAGCCAGGGGAGAGGCCCCTTCAACTACTACAAGAAGAAAACGCAGCAGAAACAACAGCTCCCCAGCACAGGAAATAGAGCGTGGCAAATCAAACCAAAAACCCAAGTCACGACCAAACGAGAATCCTCTAATAAATCTCTTTGTTCAACACGAGGAAGTTAATAAAAACTGGGGGCTCAAAGGAAAAGCTTAACCTCCCCCAACAAATTGACCTCCTGCATGATAAACCAAAAATTTACACAAAATTCTGCTTTTTAAAGGATACTGGTTCAGTGCTCTTCTCAAGTAACGAAATGCTCAGGGGACTGCAAACTCCCTAATTGCCCCCGTCCCCAATGGCTGCCACAAACATCATTGAAGTCATTCCAGACCATCTTCCCCTGTCAGGGACCCCCGCACCAGAGTCAAGCAATCCAAATAAACAGCTAAAGCATAGAGAATTTACTAAGTCAACACAAAGTGGCGACAAGGGAAGCCAGTTTCCCCAGAACTTCCACGAGGAAAGAAATGACCTCACCCCCAGCGCGCAAGCCCGCAGTCCAACAGACTAACTCTTCTGGTCAAAATTGGCTATTGAGGAGTGTCCAAACAGCTTAGGCCACATGCCCTGCACCCCGGGCACCAACTCTTCACCAGGCGGATCAGGGGTGAAACCCCTAGAAGCACATAATGGGACAGAAGACGCAGAAGGAAAAGACAGTGAGGCACACTCCTACCTAAATACCCCAGAATGAGAGGAAATATTGGCTACCTACTCACAGCACTCTTAGAAACTCTCTCAGTCTCCCAGACAATCCAGCCCCCAGCCCTGCCATGAAGCTAGCAAACCAGAGATAGGAGGGGATCAACAACAACAAAGCATAAACAACGTCTGGGCAACCCTCCTGAATACGGTACAGCACTCCGCAAAGGCACTCCAGTATGATTCAAGCAAGATGGACATACCACTGTGTAGGGGAGTAGGATCTGCACTTATGTTGCCTCCACTTTTTTTCTGATGTATACACTTGTTTCTGGCTATAGTCTGACTGGGTCCCTGCTAATCAGGCCCCCAGTCTCTCTGTTCTCTCTCATCAACTCTGAGTGCATACTAGATGCACCAGTGATTGGATAATGTGGTACCTTATGAGCCCCTAGTATATGGTACCCTAGGTACCAAGGGCATAGGTACTTCACAGGCCTACCAGGGGCTGAAGTATGTATTATGCCACCCCTGGGAAGCAGACTAAATCTGACACCACAGGCCTGCTACTGCAGCCTGGGTGAGGTAGTGTTAGCACTACTCACTGAGGTATAGGTTCATACATCTCACCATACACACACATATATAAACCTATCACTCACCCCTCTTCCAGGCCCTAACAATCCTGAGGGCAGGGTGCTTGGTTTACAATGTGAGGGGGTGCCTCTGCCTGAGCAGGACCCCTCTGCAGCGTGCAGGGTCTATTCCTTTTGCCGTTTGTGGATGTGGTTAAACCATATACTCTTAAGTGCATTATAACCTACCGGTAAATGCTAACTTTGGAATGACTGCATCAAAACATGTCGTGTTTGGTGTCAAACAACTTTGAATCATATCCCCACACCAGGAGTATGATCGCACCCTTCTAGAGGGGACAACATGTACTTACTGTGGTAACACGGAAGAAATCTAAAAGAGCCCTGGCATCACAAAATGGATGCCACCAGCACAGACACTGGGCTGCCCTCCTGCTGCTGACTGAAACTCGCAGTGGAGGAGGCCCAACAAATAGGCATCCTGTCACAGGGAGGTGTCACTACCTTCCAGACAGGATTTAGTGTATTGGGGCTGGGTGGGTGCACTTCTAGAGTGCTTTGAAGTCCTGCACTGGGGGAGCAGTAGGCTCCTCTGTGCATATGCCAGATCAAACCAGTTCAGGGGCTACCTGCCCCTGCTGTGGCGCGAAACTGGACAACGGGAAGTGGGCGTAACCACCCCCTACCCTGACCCTCCCAGAGGAGTGGTCTTAGAGCTAGTCCCTCCCTTATCTTCAGTATAAGATAGGAAACCTTGCCATTGCAAAGTAGATAACCCTGGACGACGCTCTACAAAGAAGAATCCTGGCCCTTCGACGTTCCACTACCTTTGGAAGACAGAAGAATCTCCCTTGGAGTCAAGGTGTGACTCCCCTGCTTGGCAGGCACCAAAAACTTTCATCAACGGTCGCAAACTTTCCCGCTCCCGCCGGAGTCCCTGCAGCCCCGGAAGTGGAATTCCTGACTTCTCGACGGCCATTGTGAGTCCCCAGCAGAGCTGAGGCGAGTGGACCCCACGAGTGACGAGGAACAGCAATACCCAGGTACCGTGCACTATTGTCGAGTGCAACCCCTTCACAACGTTCTACGAACTTGTGCTTTGGACCACTTGTGGCCCAAGCCTCCAGCAGGTTTTGCAGCGAAAATCAGAGGCCTACCCCGTCCCGAGTGACCGTGGGCTCCTGTGAAGCATTTCCCCAAGAGGTGTCTTCGCGATCACTTGCCCGTTGGCTTGTGGGTCCGCCGAAGACTTTCTTATCGACTCAAAGGGCTCCCCTGGTTGCTCCAGGCCTGCCCTCACTCACCCTCGCTGGGTGAGTCCCTCCGACCTTGCTGGTCTGCACCATTGACTAAATTCACTTTCCACAAGACTTGCTGTTGCCAAGGCTTGTTGGCTCCAATCCGGTTGCCGAAACCGCAGTCAGCTGCAGACGTCGTGGGACACTCCGAATCCAGCTGATGGTCATCGTTGATCTCTCCTGGACCTCGTGAGCAAAGAGTCAAAACACCCTTGATCACCTGAAATCACCCGACTTCCGTGGGCATCCATCTTCCTGGCCCCGGGTTACTGGCAAGTGACTGTGAACACTGCCCCTTCAATTTTCAGGACATCTGCATCTTGAATCCAGCCTTGGGTTCCACCGGACACTTCTTCAGTCTTCGCAAGCAGCAAATCTTCTTTGGTCTCCATAGAAAACAGCGACGCGACGCAACACCAAAAGACACCTATGCACCCGGCTTCCCTGGGTGAGGTAACTCGTGCACTCCGGTGCCCTAGTGTGTGTTGGCCCTCGAATTACTTACCTTGTAAGTGACTTGCTTGTAGACTTCCTCGAAGTACCCTAAAACTTTAAAAATCAAACCGCGACTTGCTCCATTGTAATCAATAGGGAACATGCGGCTGTGTTCACACACTGCATGCGTCTCCCGTGGGTCTGTTACTTACCTGCTTTCACTGCAGTATTGAAGCCCCAGCGATTCTACAGGTCCTAGGCCTTGTCATTCTGCAAGTCGACTTTCCTAAACCTCTTTTTTAGTATATGGTCTGGGACGCCCCTAGGGCCCCAGCCATATTTGTGCTTAACTTATTGTGAAACGTTGATATTTGAATGTGTTCCTGGCTTCTAATCTCATAAAGAGATTAGTAGAGTGTGTCTAGAAATAAATACATATATATTTGATATATATACCTGTGTGGTGTCCTTTCATTTGGTAATTCAAGAGATTATAAGGTAAAACAAGCTGCTTTACATTCCTCCGAGACTTAGCCTGAAGGCTTCTCTCCACAGCTACCGCTAGGATAGCTTTCTTTAAAAGGTTGTCTTAAACCTATCTACTATAAGAGTCGAATTGGACTGGTGCAAGGGGACCACTATAACTAGTGACCAGCATATGCCAGGCCAACTTCTCACAACTTTACTCCAGAATATGTTTCCAGAGGCCATCATGACATTCTAAATAGAGGCTATATCCTCAGATTACTATGAGAAATTCCAGTATTAAGCGACCTCAGCTCAAATGATCTTGCAGCAATACAGTTTGAACGCTCGGAAGAACTCACAGACAGGCAGGCCACAAAGACCACATGGAACACAACCAATGTGGAAAACAGAATCCTAAACAAAGGAAGCACCTTCATAAGATGGGGAATCATGATTGCCCCACGATATGAGCCAGGTTACCCTCAACCCCTTCTTCCCTCGGGTTACAGAAGAGGACCAACCCAGGCACAAAAGAATACCTCAGGGCTTATGAGCACTAGCGGTTCCTTGTCTAGAGGATCCTCAATAATTACGAACCTTTCCAGAGCAGACCATTTTAAAATCGAGTATCTTCAAGACGTTGGAAGAGGCATTACCGGAACAATCAACTGCCCTGCTTTGAAAACATAACTGGGCTTGGTCCAGGAGCCACTAGGAGAATACTAGGCAGTTCTGTGTGTGCTCCTGGAACATAAATGGCCTCAGCACAAAGTTAACAGAACCAGACTTAATAAACTATCTGAAGTCATTTGATGTCATTCTCCTGCAAGAAACCTGGCTTGCCGAACCAGCTCACATACAGGGTTACTCAAATTTCTTCAACCCAGCCAGATAACGGGCGAAATACAGTCATCTTTCTGGTGGCCTAGCAACCTATATCTCAATATCAAGCATAACCCTGGCTACAGCCCTGGAGACCAAAACTCCTGGTATGAATGCTACAAAATGTACCATACTAATCAACAACACAGCAACCAAAGTAATCTTTAACACTTACATCTATACAAGGAGGAAGTCAACGGACTGCAGAAAATTAGTGGAGGAACTAATAAGGATTACAGAAGAAGTCAGCTTGACACACCTCATAATTTCCGGGGACTTCAAACTGCATTTACTAGGTACCCCATCCAGTGAACTCACTACAGCCCAAACTACTCTCTGGGAGGTACCCCTGCAAGGAAGAAACATCCTTGGGTTCTACACAAAAATCACAAGGCACCTGCTCAACGACCTTGAGCACTTGTGTTTTAGGGCACTGAACAGCAGATTTATAGAAGAAATCCCACCTGCACCTACATTCCATTCCGATAGATCCAGCACCACTCTGGATTACATATTTGTATAGCTCCCACTCCTTCCATTTGTTCTCACTTATCAAATCAGCGACAGGACCGGCAGTGACCACCTCAAACAGGAGGGACTTTTCTCCTCAAAATCATCCACCTTAATAAGCATCGAGAAGACAAATCGACACAACCTATACAATCAACTACAACCATACTAAAACTTCCCCGAACACTCTTACGGAATTACCAGCCGCTGCAGCAGATATACTTTGGGAACTCAAGTTGGCAAACTGCAATGCAGTATCAGGGTGGGAATCCCTTACAGACACTCTTCTCTCCATGTGTGCAAAAGCAATCTGACTCAAATCCTCCACTACAACCATCACACAACGAAATAACATGCCACAAGAACTCAAGTTAAAGTAGCATTAAAGTCCAGCAAACAAGCTGCTGCGAACTCTGCTGAAAAAACTGAGTTACCAGATCGTTCTAGGAGCATTAAGAGAGCATAAGACTCAGATAAAAAAATCAAAATGGGCCTTAAAAAAAGCACAGGATGAAGATCTCGGGGTCAAACTTCACACAGATTTAAAAAACAACGGAAGTACAAGATTCTGGACTTCAGGTAAGCGCCTTCTTCACCCAAATCACGCTGACATTGACTCAAACATCCCTGAAGCCAACTGGACACTTTATTTAAAAGAACACTTCAATTATCCAAAGTCAGACAGGTCCCAGCAAGACCATCAACAAATCATATCCTCGAGATCAACCAAAGAAATAAACTAGGCAGATATAGACAAAATCAAGAAGCAGATAGCGAAAGGGAGAAAAGAAGGTGAGCCAGGCCTCAACGGCATCCCCCTGCGGTGTTCAAACACGATCCAACTCTACGGGCAGAAATCTTAGCACCAGTCTTTGCTGAGAGAAGAAATACCAGCATCTTACTAGCCTTGTGGCACGGCTCAGTCATATTACCAATCTTCAAGGGTGGCGACAGATCATCTCCAGCCAACTACCACCTAATCACTTTGATTGACAACAAGGCTAAGTATTTTAACGGGACTCTGCTTGAGAATTTAACATCATGGGCCTCCAGCAACACCATAATCCCCTACAAACAGACCGGGTTCTCAAAAACATCTGGAACAATAACAAATATACTCGCAATCTCACTCTCAAGGCAGCGTTTGACATCGTGGATCCCAAAAGGCTTTGGAGCAATCTAGGAATCTGGAAA
Organism: Triturus cristatus; assembly: GCF_964204655.1. Taxonomy (NCBI): domain Eukaryota; kingdom Metazoa; phylum Chordata; class Amphibia; order Caudata; family Salamandridae; genus Triturus; species Triturus cristatus. The sequence goes on along the minus strand of NC_140592.1, from coordinate 1,107,816,726 downwards.
ATCCTTCAAGGCCTACTGAACATGCTTATCGCGCTCCATGAAGATACAGGGGTCAGGGTTAAGGTAGGAGCCGGAACGCACATCTCTAGGTAAAGTCCAATGCCCGTGGTCTAAAGCAGGGGGGTACAAAGCAAACACAAGGAGATGATGGACGGAGCGCTGAAGCTTTTCAAACACTCACCCCAATCACAGATCTGGGTTCAATCCATCATCGTTCTTTGGCTCACTTCGCCACCTAGTTCAGACCCAGCTATATGCGAATCAGTCTTGACCCTGTGCCTCATGGGAACAGGCCAGCCCAAACTACCAAGCCAGGTCTTCCCTGGAACGGAAACAAGCATCTTGGGACCGGTTTTGGGGTAACACCATTCATCAGCCAGGCTAGCTTGAATACAGTGGCAAACTGAGCAAGGGACCCACGTCTGGGCATACCCTGCCAACTGAGGGCAAACAAAGCAAACACAAGGAGATGATGGACGGAGCGCTGAAACTTTTCAGACACTCAACCCCAGTCACAGCTCTGGGTTGAATCCATCATAGTTCTTTAGCTCACTAAAGCAGGGGTGTGTCATGGCACCCACACTGTTCAAATTCGTCCTGGCAGATTTGACGGAGAAATTGGAAAACTGCAACTCGCACACCCCAAAACTAGAGGGCACAATGATATCCAGCGTCCTTCATGCAGGCCTCATACATGGTTTGGGGAAAATACCCAGATTGACGACACAGAAGCATACAAATATCTAGGGGTCATCATAGATAAAAAAGGCTCCTTCACAGCCCAGAAAGAGACTTTATAAAGGAAAGGGCTGGCACTGGCAGTAACCCTTAAAAACTTGAAGAAGAAACTGTCCGGTCCTTCGCTGGCATCCCTCATCAAAATAGCAAGAGCGAAACACAAACCAACAATCTTGTATGGGAGTGAGCCGCTTAGAGGCCGGGGCGCTAGCACCTTGGACAACTAAATGGTGCGAGCTTACAGGATCATCTTCTCCCTCCTCGATTTACCTCACCGGCACAGATCCGCCTGGAATTTGGTCTACTAAAACAGATGCTGGCCTGCCAAGAAACATATTTAACATGCTGGAACACGATAAGCAAAGCATAACCCAAAACATTGAATCATCTGCTATGGAAGGAATTACAGGAACGAGACTCGTCACCGGCATGGGCCTATTTACGGAATCACGGGAAAGCACGGATCTCACACAGCTCTGGAATAACTCCACCATTCACCAGGTCTTTAAGAACATGGTCTGGAAGGTCCTTAAAATTTGCTCTGTTATTGAGGAGAAGGCCTCACTGACCAACAGAACACATGGATGGAAGACATTAAATAGCTAGAAAAACCTTGTGCCACAGCAATACTTCTCCACAGGTTACCCAGCTATACTCAAAGAGCAGTTCCTAAAATACCAACTGGGCCTGTTACCCGCAATAGTCCACCTACCACCTTTGATACGAAAACCACACATGGAGACTTGCTGCCTATGCGGAGCAGAAAAGGAAGAATTACTCCATCTAGTCTGCTCCTGTGAAGAGACACACAGGAAAAGAATAGAGCATCTAAAAGCGTCACTTAACTAAAGAGGATTACGCACCTGAAGGCAGGCCATGCTGGCCTGCTTAAAACCAGAGGTCCCCCAGCTGAACTACGGTTCGTCAAATTCCTGCAGAAGATGGAGAAAAAGATGCCCCATAGCATCCCATCAAGGTTGGGCAAGGCAAATTTGACCCCGCAGACGCACTCTCAATTAACTCAAGCTTAAGTGGCTAAACCTGGCACCACGACATGCACCTTCTTGCACGTGCACTTTTGAAACGTGTGTCCACAAACCTATGAATAACACCCACCTTTTCACTGTGTATTTATACAACACAGAAATTTGTGGACACGCCACAACAGTTTGAGGGCATAGAATGAACTAGCGGGCCCAACAAACTGACCAATTCCGCTCAAGTACACGTGGTTTTAAACTTGGGAAGAATAATCTTTCAAATGATGTATTCATAGAGCATGTATGCACTGCATTTTAATCACTGTTTTACTGTAACTAGACATGTGAATCAGTTTTTTAAACGACTGTATTATTGCGATGGTTTAAAGTAACCACGCAATTTATCAATAAACTAAACTAAACAGTTCCTGACTGAGCCGCCCTTGTTGAAGATTCCCTGGAAAGGCTTTGACAGATCCTGTGTTTTGAGAATAGCTTCAAAGGGCAATAGTGGACTATTTCCGATTAATGCTGGCTCAGTATCTACTTATGTGACCCTCTGGAAGGCATTCAGGTATATCTGGGGTATCTCAATAGCCAAACATGTCAATATATTGAAAGACATACACTTTCAGATGAAACAATTAGAAAAATGATAATAAATAACTGGAGGGGAAGATTGCGCGGATGACTCAAGAGTGTCTACCTCCGGGGGTAAAATTGGTTAATGCAGAGAGATAGCAGATAGAGAAGTAGCCTATTTAGGTGAATGAACTTCAGGTACATAATTCAAATGCATTTAAATCGTATTTAGTTAATTAAAACCGTTACATGTATTAAAAGAACACCAAATAAAAAAATAACATTACAAATCTTATTAGTTTTGTCTTTAAAAGATGAACTGTGGTATATGTAAAAAAATGATCTCTACTCCAGGTGTGTCCATGTGTGGCAGTCACTTACTTCTATATAAAGGTGTTGAGAGCAAAGCTTCAGCAATTGTGTGCAGACTACAATGGTTCCTTATGTTCGGTTTTGAGCTAAGCAAAGTTATTCCTACGGTTGCTCATCAGTTTGGTTGTAGCCCAGAACTTATCATGGGATTTTATATCTGCATTAATTCCATTTATAGTCACTGAGCAAAGATCCGCAATTGGATGCAAGTGCTCAGTCATTTTTTCAAACAGTCTCATATATTTTTCAAATCTAGTGTTCAAAATAGTATTGTCGGGTTCAATGATTCAATAACTGCATGTCTGTTGGTTCATACCGCTAACTGATTTAGGTAATATGGTGAAGTCAAAAGACAGGGAAGAACCCATGCCTGGCTTTTAAAGCGTAATAGACACCGTAATCATATTATTCAGCTGCAGATGGAGAAGGGGAAACACTAATAAATAGTAAGGATATTGTTAAAGTACTAGTTCGATACTAATAACAACTATGTTCCACATGTACTACAGAAACCAGAGACACCATCCCAGCATATCTTGGTATCGACAGAGGTCAGCTATAGGCAGTTATTTAGCAATCGCATAGCGACTGAGGAGATAACCACTGCTATTTACGGCTTGCAGGAAACAAGACCCCGAGGACTGATGGCCTAACCAGTGAATTTTATACAACACATAAACACACAAAGACCCTCATCTTCCAGAAGTTTATGCTGAATCTCTTGAGAAAGGAGTGCTACCACCTTCCCTTTTGGAAGCGGTGATTAAGTTATTAAAATTAGGGTAAGACACTAAATATAGTGTATCATGTATACCTGTACGGCTCATTAACCTAGATAATATAATATTAACTAAAGTGATTGAAACTCGCCTCCCCCTATTAATGGAAAAGCCGATTTCCACAGTGCAGTCTGGTTTCGTCCCTCATAGGTCCAAGGAAATGATTCTGTGTGAAATGATCATCAATTAAACCCTAGTGTAAAAGAAGCAGTCAGCCTACTGGACGCTGAGAAGCGTTTGATGGAGACACTGCACCATGTTGGTACAAAAGGGGATTATAAAATTGCTGCAGCTATTATACTTACAACCAATACCCCAAATTCAGGCAAATGGCCTTACCACTGAGGTCTTTAAGGCAGTGCTCGAAGTGCTCAAAGAAAAGTATACGAACTGTCATCCTTAGTACAATGAGGGTGGGGTCAGCAAGTGAGGGGCGGGGTATAGAGAAAAAAATATTCAGCAACTATTTTGTCACTTAAATTTATCATTTGGAGCTGCATTTTTTTAGTTGGTTAATGTGATTACCTCTGCTTTCCATATGTGCAACACTAAAAATGTAAGTCATTAGTTTACAATTGTATTACACACAGTATAATAAAAGTTGCACACCGTATAAAAACTGTCACAAGAAGATTGTGTTTAAATGTTATAGTACTTTCAAAAGTGATGTTTTTACTTATACGCCAACTGTACCTGGTGCAAATCTTTTCTATAGATTTAAACTAGAAGTAGAAATTCCAGATTACAGCACTGACTCCCAAGCAGACTGTAGATTTGCTAATTAACCAATTGCCCACATTTACATTTGTTTCAGAAGCAGGGACCCTGGAGCGAAGGCTTCTCCTTCTCAAGGTGCTTCTCCCTTCTCTCATTTGACAGTAGAGAAGACCCCTTTCCCCTCTTTCAAACTACAGCAACCCAACCATTCAGGGACTGTTGCTTTTTTAAAAAACAAAAGCATGGGAACGGTTTGATCAAATTAACAGATCTTGGAAACCTCGTCCCCCCGTTCTCCTTCCCATTTCAACATCTGCTTTCAGGTCACCTGGGGCACTAAGCAAGACTGTCACCTTTGTTATTTGTACAGGCTGTGGATATCCTGGTGTGTCAATTACATGAGCAACATATGGATAGAGGACTATATTTTCATTCGGGTCGGCTATTGCTCTCGATGTATGCAGATCACATTGTTATTATTGGTCAGAGAACCAGCCATTAATCTTCCAGCTTTGATCTGTGAGGTTATCAGATATGGACAGTTTTCCAGACTGTCTAAAAAATGGGCAAAGACTGAACTCTACCCACTCACAGAGAGCACAATTCAGAGCAATACCACTACAGTGGCCTGTGAAATCTGTAAGATACCAAGGTAGCCATAATAAAGATTAAATGTTCCCTATGTTGCTCTATTAATTTACAAATGTAGCCATTCTACTAACTGAGCAGTTTTTCCATAAGTTGAAAAGCTTATTACTAGGGTTGGTATCGGCAGCAAACAGACCAGGATTAGCTAGGAGGCCATATGAGCATGGGATGGATTTGAGATCCCAGAGATACAGGAGCTGCTCTCCACTGAAACTTGCGAACTACCCAGAGTTCTCTGCTTCTTTTTTGCATAATGTATGCGCACTCTAACCCTGTAAGGGTTTTGTTTGGACTTCTACTGGGTGCTCCCTTGTGTCTGGACAAACCTAAACCTCTCTGAAGAGATATAATGATAGTGAAACACTTGTCAGGGGTTGCTTTTACTCATTTAATGCTGGCTTGGATGGTATTTATACCAATCCAAAGCTGTAATATGGTGTCTGCAGTAGTAAAAGGATTTTGTCATTTACAGCTCGGCATGGATGGCACTGTGCTACTCCTATGCCTAAAAACTTTGATGCAGGAATGGCAAAATACTTTATCCCTTTCTAGCTTGGCATGGATGGCACTGTGCTGATCCTATGCTTTAAAACTTTGCTAGAAAAACAGACCGTTGAGGTTATTACATAACAACGGGGTGACCCAAAATAACCTGAAGGACCTGGGTAGCTTACGATACAGACAACAGTGGTCCAATCAGAAGAAATTAAGAAAAATTACTTTAAAGCAGCGGGCCAAATTAATCAGTTCTTTCTTACATCACTTAAATAGCCCCACTTTGAATTAATCAAATAATAGAGGTCAAATCTAAGACACACACAAGAAAATGTACTGAGAGTTTTAAAATGGATTACAAGACAGCAATATAAATACATTATTTACATTAAATTCTTGGCTCCAGAAAGCTTTTGGTGACAAAAAAAAGGTGCTCAGAGAAGGTGCTTGTGCCGATAATAAAAGGAGAAGGAAACAAACGGAGCGTGGTTGGACCCATTACCGAATCTAGTTACAGTTGAGGTAGAAGGGATACATTGTAGCATTGAAAACCTAGGTTAGTTAAAGCACGAACAAGCGTCCCTGGGGATTATTTGCCTCAAGGGAATGATTTGTATCACTGATTTTACCTCTATAGACCGACTGATGTAAATACAATTTTCCTAAGGTGAAAGTTTGTCCACAGGATGAGAAGACTTTTGGCTTCACTGTTTGTTGGAATTATGAGTGATTCTTCCACACATGGATGATGGTTATTTCCAGGTTGCTCCTTCTGAATTCACTTACCCAGTCCTGAAGAAGATCCACTGTTGAGGTATTTACTGGACCTTTTTTACCCCCTTGCCGGGTCGAAACGTCTACATTATATGAAAGGCTTGGATTCAATAGATGGTCCTCAGAGCGGCAATTTAAAATTAATAACTTTAACTCAATCTGAGGGAAATAAAATGTGTTTTGCTATGTATTAAATATGTTGAACAGGCTTCTATGTAAAGCAATTTGGTATCTGTAATGGGTCCATAGCCCCTCCTTTTTTTCCTCCTCCTTTCATAATCTACACGAACACCTTCACTGAGCACCATTTTTTGTCACCAAAATCTTTCTGGAGCCAAGAATTTAATGCAAATAATGTATTTATATTCTCTCAGAGTGAATTTTCTTGTGTGTGAGTCTTGAATGTGACCTCTATTTTTTTATTAAATCAAAGTGTGGCTATTTAAGTGCAGTAAGGGATGGCAGATTAATTTGGCCCTCCGCATTGAAGGAAGACATTTGGGGTGAGCAGATTCGGAGTGTTGCTGGTGTTGTAGTGTGCTCTATACAGGAGCCATTCTCCACCTAAACTTCGGAAAGAAAGAGAATATATATTCACACATTAGCTAAGTGAAATAATAGCATTATTGGTCTCTTCTGATTGAAAGCGGGTATAATTGCATGTTTCTGGATGCTGTATAATGATGAACTGCACTATTTACCGGTACTTAAAGAAATTCTGCAGTTAAATAATCCTCACTAACAGTAAACCATACAAATTAATCATCAATCATCAGTTTGCGCTTAAGAACACAAACATTCTGCAATATAAAGGACATATTTTGGTGTACCCCTGTCAGTTTCCACAGGTAGCCTTCTGGAGAAAAAAATCAATCTTTCGTCAACACAGGAACAGTTTCGAAGGGAAATCCCTCGGTCAACGCAAGTGCAAAGGTAAGTCTGACTTAAAATGTGAATAATAGAAGCGACTGAACAGGCACTGTTTCTTGTGCAGGCTGAGAGACAAGTAATTTGTATATTCTTGTACAGAGTTACACATGAAATTATGTGCTTTACTTCCGTGCATACAGCAGGCCGAACACACAGCTATTCATTCCTGTCTGGTATCAATTAGTTGCAAAACATTCTGGGCTAACGTCCGACAGGCCTACTCACATACAAATGTCTACCTTTACTTCTAGAAGCTGAGAGAAATTTCTAGAAAGATCCCAGATTTGAATTTTAGAGCACGCCGGGATCCTAGAACAATAGGACTTGCTCTGGAAAGTGAACCGGAGGTCTGGGTTTCTCCTCAGAACAGGGAATGTTAAGTTTTACCCTATATTGTTAGTCATGGAAGAGACTGCAGCCTTCTGTTCTTTAATGCTAATTGTTTCGTAGTTCGACTTTTTAATTCTTTTGTCTCCTTTCCTTACCTGTCCAGGCTGGAGTTTTGCTGAGGGATTCTGTTCTGCCTTTAATTTTCTGCTGCACGAGACTGTAGGCCAGAGGAGGCGACTGGAGTGCGGTGTTCATCAATGAGTCTTCTTACCCAGCGCACCCCGTTTACGATTGCACCTCAACAGTCAACTTAAATGAATTGTCACACAATCCCGTTCCCAACAAAAGCAATGCGCCACTAAAATTCTCCAGAACTCAGCCTACTACCCGCACCCATAGCATATCAGGACAACATGCAGGTAACAAGGCCGTGGTTCGATTCATTTATCACAATCCCAGGGCTTGCCGCTGCATGTCAGGATAGGTCAAGAATCACACTGTGGTATCCACTGGCATCAATCACTGCCCATAGTTTTGCGGCTCCATTCACTCTCAGCAGACAAATCTAAGAGGGTCACCAGACCTCCCGGTTTTGCCCGGGCAGTCCCGGTTTTTCACCGGCTGTTCTGGCAGATTTCGGTAATTTTGGCTCATGTCCCGTTTTTAGGTCTCGCCTGACCCAGCGCATGCGCTGGTCTGGCGAGACTTTTTGAGAGGGCTCCAAAAAGTGCTACCAGGCTAGCCTAGAGCTACAGTGCATGTGCGCGGGCGCGCGCCTGCGCTTGACCACGATTACTTTCACGGCCGCACGGCCGCTTTGATGTTTACCGCGATTGTTTCAAGTTTGTGTTCCTGTTTATTGGAAAAACGTCTTGATGGTAGCACTGGTTTGCAAGGTTTGCCCTTTTTCGTTTGTCGCCTTTCATCTGCACAGACAACTGAGCTTGCAGATGTATGGGAGCTGCACATTTCCTTAATCGTTGGCCCTTAATAGGGCATAGGTTGGATCAAACATTGACGCCAAAAAGGATACATAGCTAAGGCAAACACACCTTTTTTTAAAGATATTTAGTCGGTCAGCCTCCAATCCACCTACAGCTTTCAAGACCAGGCTTTTGTATTGTGTATTTTGCAGATGGTTCTTTCATAAATCTCTTTACGCTCGGCACCCTTATCCTTCCAAGTCAGTGGGAGATTTTTTTAACATTCTAAATAAAAATAGTATGAAAGTATTGCCCTAGAACATGTCTGGCTGCAAATATAGAAGTACCTCTTGGGGGGACATGGTCTGCTGCTTGGGAAGAAGGCTGCAATCTCAAGCTGCTCCAATATCAAAGGCTGTAGTGTTCACAAGTGAGGTGCTGCCTGCAGCTTAGGACTCGTGTGATGACTTGGATCCCCAGTAGCTGATTTCCCTCGTGGGACGAACTTAATGAGTGTCATCTGCTCCTCTGCACCAGTACTAAGAGGAAACTCTAGCACAGACACAAATGTGAAAGTGTGAAGCAGCCTGACATGCTTGGGCTCCCATGCACTGTCGCATCACCCACGCGTGTCTTCGTTTTGTGACTCCCTGCTTCTCCAGTACTCACCTGGTCCAACAGCCATGTTCTTGCTTCTTTCCTGGAAAGGATCCCAGAAACCAGTCTGAGAGGTACAGCATGCCTGACATCGATGAAGCTTGAGGAGAAAATGAGTGTTTGAGTCAGAACGAGGAGAAGGGGCAATGGGACTTGATGCTTGGTTTCCTGAAGTTGTTGTTAAAGTAGTGTCACAGAGGAAGACGCCTGGGGAAAGCTTAAAGGAATATTAGCAGGGGAAAGGGAGGACGAGAGTGACAGGGGTTCCTCTGCTGGCTGTTGAAACAAAACCCGTGTTGGTGTGCTCCCTACCTGTGGCGCTTTTTGGGGGACCGGTGGAGTCTTGGCTGCTGCGCTTTCCCTCCCTGCCTGCAGCGCTTCTCCTCGCAGGACTACAGCACCCAGGCTCCTGTGCTGCTACTTCCGGTGGCGGAGGTGGACACTCTGCGTTTCGCGCCAGAAGGTGCTTTAAAAGATCACCGCCCTCGGCAGAGCGGGTTCCTCTGCTGGCTGTTGAAACAAAACCCGTGTTGGTGTGCTCCCTACCTGTGGCGCTTTTTGGGGGACCGGTGGAGTCTTGGCTGCTGCGCTTTCCCTCCCTGCCTGCAGCGCTTCTCCTCGCAGGACTACAGCACCCAGGCTCCTGTGCTGCTACTTCTGGTGGCGGAGGCGGACACTCTGCGTTTCGCGCCAGAAGGCGCTTTAAAAGATCACCGCCCTCGGCAGAGCGGGTTCCTCTGCTGGCTGTTGAAACAAAACCCGTGTTGGTGTGCTCCCTACCTGTGGCGCTTTTTGGGGGACCGGTGGAGTCTTGGCTGCTGCGCTTTCCGTCCCTGCCTGCAGCGCTTCTCCTCGCAGGACTACAGCACCCAGGCTCCTGTGCTGCTACTTCCGGTGGCGGAGGCGGACACTCTGCGTTTCGCGCCAGAAGGCGCTTTAAAAGATCACCGCCCTCGGCAGAGCGGGTTCCTCTGCTGGCTGTTGAAACAAAACCCGTGTTGGTGTGCTCCCTACCTGTGGCGCTTTTTGGAGGACCGGTGGAGTCTTGGCTGCTGCGCTTTCCCTCCCTGCCTGCAGCGCTTCTCCTCGCAGGACTACAGCACCCAGGCTCCTGTGCTGCTACTTCCGGTGGCGGAGGCGGACACTCTGCATTTCGCGCCAGAAGGCGCTTTAAAAAGATCACCGCCCCCCGCGTCGCGGGACCGCGCGCGGGCCTCGTCGGGCTAAGCCCGGGCAAAGGGCGGGCCCTCTGTGGCCCTCAGAGGCCAGAAGAGACTGGGCTGGGCCAGAGACGCTGCTTCTGCTCATACATGGTATATATAGCACAGGGTGTGGTACACATTAGTAGTATGTCTGGACTTGGCTATTGTTTTTAAGTGTTTTCTAATATATTACAAATAGTAGACGGTGTAATCGTTATTACAATTCAGTAAGCTTTAGGGGGGCTGTGCCTGTTGATAATATGTCTAAACCTAAGCCCCCTTCTGGGCCACGCACTTTGGATAATTACTTGGTTCAGAAGGTCAGTAAGATAAATTCTGAAAGGCGACAGTCGTTAGGGAAAAACAGTTCCCCGCAATCAGAGAGCCCTTTAAGGGGTTCATCAGTTTTTAGTTTAGAGGATGCGAACAATCACTCTAATATTATTATTCCGGATGTTGTAGAAATGGGACAGTTCGATTCTGAACAAACCACCCCCAACGAGGCAGAAATAGGAGATTGTCCTGAAGTGGTAGAACAATGTTTACCGACCCCCGTAGCTCGGCCAGTTAGAACATGTAGGAAAATTCCTAGTGAGAAGGGGGGAATGCGTAGTGTACAGAAACGACCAGCCTCACCAGTTAAAGTTTTTGAAGCAAATGTAATGGGTAAGTCTAACAAGGTTGGTGTAGATGATGATATAGTAACTAACCTAGAGGAGATTATTGACTCAAAGATTAGAGGCATTATAGACCCGCTGGTATCAAAAATTGAGGAATTAACAAAAGAGGTTGCAAGATTGGGTGGATTGCTTAGCAAGGCCTTGGATAAACCAGGAGAGGTAACCACTGCCACAACTGCTACAACTGCCACAACTAGCAATCAATGTAAGTATTATACACAGGGAGACCCTTCTATTGAGGCCATAGGAAATAAAGGGAATGTTAGTGCTAACCCCATAATACCTCAAGGGAGCATGCACTTAGGCAGTCAGGCTATGCCTGCCATAGGAAACACAAATGGTTGGGAAGAAACTAACAAAAAGCATGCTGTCAATCTCCCACCTGAGTGTGCTCCATACGTGGTGGTACTAACAAATGTACCGCCGCTTGATAATAGGGGTCATCAAGAAACACACGATTCCTTAAAAAATAAATGTCTATCTTGGATGAATAGGCAATGTGGTTTCCCATTGAATTTCTCTGATAATGTTTTGACTACCAGGAGAGTTAAATGGATAGGGAGTTCTAGGAAAAGCTCAAAGGGGAACTGTGTAATCATAAATTTTAAACATCCGCAACATGTTACTACAGTCCTCCTAAGAGCTGCATCTCTCCCAATTTCCGATGGCAATGTAAGTGCCCGAGCGCTAGGTTACTTTTATAATCATCTTAATGCCAACCGACGGGACAGTTCTAGAATTACTACTTACCCGCCCACCTTTAAACCTTATTTTGATATTCCCACACAGAACAGATTCCATGCACTTAGCTCCCTGGACTCTAATGATTGACGTATACAAGGGAGGAGGGACCCGACGGGGATGAACATGTGAATGACCGTGCTCCTGAAATAATATCTAGGGTCTCAGGATATACGCCTAATCAGAATGAGGCAGAGAATAATCAAGAGGGTACTGTGAATACATGCAATATGGGCCAAACAAGTGGGGTTGTCAATGCTGGTGGAAATGATCGAGGTTCTGCCATTGGGACTACTACCAGAATAGGTACATGTTCCAGATTGGTGTGCTGGAATGTAGCTGGTCTGAAATCTAAGGGCAGAGACCCTGGTTGGGAAACTTTTATTCATAGGTACGATATTTTATGTTTCCAGGAAACCTGGTGCAAAAGTGATATTGACTATGAAGGATTCGTTTCATATAATTTACCAGCATGTGGAGAGGACCCGGGAAGAGCTAAGGGGGGTTTACTCACCCTTGTATCGGTCCACCGACAAAGATTGGTGATAAAATATGTACCGGTGGGTGATCTAGTCCAGATGCTCTGGATTCGTGAAGGCAAAAGCCGAAATATCCTTCTGATCAACTATTACAACAATATTTTTGATAGCACCAGGGGTAGAATAATAACTGATTTGGCCAATGCTATTAATACCCTGAGTTTGGATTCCAATGTTGTATTTGATATTATTTGGTGTGGGGATTTTAATACTTCATTATGCGAATTATTACCTACAAAGGCCTGTGGGGTTACTAATAACGCTGGATGGGAAGTTCCACACTTTGGTCATGATATGTATGGGGAAACTGTGAATACATTAATGGGGTGCCTTGACTTGGAAATTTTGGATTGTTGTAGGGACAGTAATGGTTTACCTGTCCCCACATTCAGGAACTGGCGCTCTAACTCTGTGATTGACCATGTGTTGGTATCTTCTAGTATTGTCGATTGTTTTGCCCCACTGGAAATTGAAATAATGGATACTAGTGATCACAATTGTATTATTGTGACCATGACTCTGTGGGAGGAGAATGTTAGAGAGGTGGGGACCACAGTCGAAAACATAGAAGCCCACCGGGCTAATGGGGTAAGACTTAGGTGGATAGGGGCAAAAGCATCCGAATTGACTGCATCCATTATAATGATGAACTTAGCAGACATTGTTTTTATTTTAGAAAATAGATTGGATCATGAGCGGGTCCTATCTAGTTTTATAGGAATCAACACTGCTATTAACGCAAAGTTTACAGGAGGTAACAGGGGCTGTACAAAACCTGGACCCGTTTGGTTTGACCAAACCTGTTCTGCTGCTTTGACTAACCTTAAGCAGGCCCTAGCAACAAAGCCCAGGGATAAAAAAATCAGTAATAATACAGAGGTTAGAGTATAAAAATGCCATTAAAGCTAGGAAGATGGTTGTTCAGCATCAGGCCTGGGATTCTCTTAACCAAGCGGCGGAACTCTCTAATGGCACGTTACTTTGGGCAACAGTCAATTCTCCATTCCTTAAGGAGACAAATACACCTGAGTTAACAGCAAATGTCTCCAGTGAAGGCTGGATTACCCATTTTTCAACTATCTTTGATTCAGGTAAAAATATTAATGCTGGCTCATATAGTTGGCCTATATTACCACTTGAAATCTCTGTGGAAGAAGTTGAAAGGGGGATTAGGGCAAGTAAGGGAGGAAAGGCCCAAGGTCCGGATGGGGTTCCAAGTGATGTGTATAAGGAAGCACCGGAAGTATGGGGCCCCTTGTTGGCTGTTGTTTTTAATGCCGCGGTTTGTATAGAACCTCCGCCGACTTGGGAGGAGTCTATTATCGTACCAATATACAAAAAAGGATCCAGGTCTGATGCTAAAAACTACCGACCTGTTTCATTACTGGATTCTTCCGTAAAAGTTATGAGCAGGATTATGCTGGTAAGATTGGAAGAATGGGCAGAACAGGATGGTATTTTGGCAGATAGCCAATATGGTTTTAGGAAAGGCAGGGGTACGCTCGATCAATGCATTAATTTAGAATTATTGATCGGGAAGTATAGTGAAGCAAAACATGGCCTTATATATCTGTGCTTTGCTGATTTAAGCAGCGCTTTCGACATGGTTGACCACTCAATTTTGTGGTCAACCCTGTTGAAATTGGGTGCGCCAGAGGGCATAATTTATTTTCTTGCCAGGATGTATGAGAGATTAAAAACATGTGTACGTTTTGGTAGGAAGGGAGAATGTACCCCGAACTTTAGCGTTAAACGAGGTATAAGGCAAGGTTGCGTTTTAGCTCCTCTTTTATTTATTTTATTTATTAATGGAATTGATGCTATTTTAAAGGAAGTCCATGCAGATGCTCCCATGATCAATGGCGTATCAGTGCCGGTGTTATTATACGCCGATGATGCTGTGTTGTTGTCAAGAACTCCGGTAGGGTTGCAACGATTGATGGATAGTTTTGCCTCCTTTATTGACGACAAAAAATTAGTTATTAACAAAAGAAAAACGTACACTATGATCTGTGGCCCAAAGAAATCTAAACAAACAATGAAAGGGTTTTTTATTGACAACGCAAAAGTACAGCAAGTGGACAAATTTTGTTATCTAGGTATAACTTTTTCTAGTGACAAAAAGTGGACACATGAATTTAATAACATACGTAATAAAATGGCTAGAAATGCACACGGAATTTTTAGATTTGCTCAGAAAATTGGGGATCGTAGGACCAGAGACATGATAAAAATTTATCAGGCGAGATGCGTAACAATTGCATTGTATGGGGCAGGAATCTGGGGTTATTGCTGCGCATATAATTTGCAGCTGGAAGAGAATTCTTTCCTTAAAAAACTTCTGTGTTAACCCACATCGGCCTCTAACGCTCTGTGCCATCAGGAACTATCTGTGAATTATTTACTTGACCTTTTGTCACTTAGACCTCTGATGATTTGGCGGTCTATTTGGTTGAACGAGGAGAAGTCCTTTACTAGGTCTATTATCCAGGACTGTTTGCGATTAGACAAAGTCATAGCAATACCCTGGATTAAATATATTATTGTGTGTTTCTCAGATATTTTTAACCTGAATATTGTAACTGATCCGAATGCTGTTTTATTGATCCCCAAAGTAGAGTTAAAAAGGGTCTTTCTAGCTTATGCTGAGAGGAAGAGAACTGTTATTGCTGGTACTCTGTCCACTGTTATGTTTTATAACAGATATTTATCTATGGATGGATTTCCTGTCTACCTAACCCTTGTCACTAGACCGACACACAAATTTGTGCTAACTAGACTCAGATTTGGAATAGTGCACTACCTGGTGGCCCATCCGATAATGAAAAAACATCCATCAGGGCCTTGTAGATGTGACGGGATTTCCAAGCAGAGCACAATGCACTTTTTACTATTTTGTAAGCTGTACTCTAATTTTCGTATTGTCTTGCTTAAACCCATGTTTGTTAAATATGGAACACGTACGGTTGAGCACGCAATGAAATTGATTTTTAACTTACAATCTGCGGATGTTTGTTTTTATATCGCCACTTTTTTAAACAAATGCATCAATTCCAGGAAAAACATGTGTTTTTAGTTGTTAAAATGTCATCTTAGTGTGTAAACGAGATCATTGTTTTAACCAATTATAGTGTTTTAATGTATTATCATGCCTGCTACAAGTTGTTCATATTTTGTATATTTTGATTCTGTGATTGTGTATGCTTTTATGGTCATTAATTTGTACCGAATAAAGCTGAATTGAATTGAATTGAGTGACAGGGACTTATTGGCCCCCAATAACAGGAACAGGGTGTAGGCCATGACACCTCGGAACAGGCACTTCCTGCGAAGGATCCAATTGAAGAAATGCATACACCTTTCATCAACCACTGTTCATTAACATATTGCGGCCTTGGACTTCCAATAAAGATTGTCTAAAAAATATATATTGACCCATCATCAAGGGTGAAATGTCCTGTTATGTCACTTCCAGTGATGTTTTGGAATGGCAGTGGCCTTGTGAAGCTTTATTGAGGAAATTTAAAGGACGGAAGAAGTTTGTTTTGTTTTGTGCATTCCTAGAGTTAGACACATAATTGTGTAGTAGCTAATAAACAGTGAATTTCATACATGTCCACGTTTTAATCAATTTCCAGCCCTTTTCCAAAGACTCGCCTGCCTTTACTTTCCTACTGCCCGAAGAGGAACTGTGCCCGACACTGCTACATCCCACCTCTGTGGCTTTAAATCTGATGAGTGCTCATTAGGGGTTTCCTCTCAGACTTAAGGGCTACAGCTGGAGAACCCTTGGTAGCACTGACATGCTTACAGTCATGAACCATGACTGCAAATTAGCAATAGCTGCAGGTAGGATTGCCTAGGCATTGACGCTTCCGTGCGGATTCTGGTATGCCTGCTCTGTTATACTGATTCTGCTGTTTGGCTCCTGGGAATAAATTCATACAGCCAGGAGAAATGCGTGGGAGAAGCCCTTCTCAGCATCATTCTTTTGTTATTGCATATACCATCATGTCACCTGTGTGTGCCACCACACAGAAACAAGGAGCTGCTGTGAGCAACCAGCCCGGGACCGCTGGACCCCAGGATATTCTGTCTGGCACATAAAACCAGACAAGCATTGGCATAGCCAATAGGTCTCGCCTTTGGGACCTTATAAGTGCTTAGCCATGCAACAGTTGATGTTGTTGCACCAAGGATATTGTGCTGCATAACTAAACACTTATAACGTCCCAAAGGCGAGACCTATTGGCTATGCCAATGCTGGTTTAGAGGGGGTCAACTAAAAACATTGATAGGCACTTTGTTGGGTGTTATAAATCTGTGCTATGAGCAGCTGTTATAAGTAAGCAGTTTAATTAATATATATGATGTTGGTTGTAGAAATTACATTTTATTTATTTTCTTAATGCCTTTTCTGTGATCTTATGTTGATGAGAGCTGTCATTCTGCACCATTCTGCGGATGAAAAATTGTAGTCCTTCTTCTATTTCCCTGAAATGTCCCGGTTTTTGGTTCTCAAGAGCTGGTCACCCTAGGATGCTGTCCCCTGTCCACTCTTACGGGGTGCACGGCACCGGGCAGCAATCACACTAACATTGTAAGGTGGACACAGGCAGGCCCGTCAGCAGCTCATGTCGCTGCCAGGCCTCAGAGCCTGCCCGCCATCACCTGCTCTATTACTGTTAAGTGTCCGCTGCCTTTCACAGCCGCCAACGGAACTTCATAGCTGCCAAGTTTGCTTAGAAGTGATATTTCCAGGCTTATGTGTGACATTTTAAGGTCATAAGTGACACTTTATCGTGAACTGAATAAAGTAGTTATAACCATGAAAGAAGATAAAAAAAAGATAAAACTTGGGAAACTCTAGCTTCGCGCATTAAAATGGTTTAGAAATTGCGTTAAAAGAGACCAGCAAGAACAGTGATTTTCTGTGAAAAGAACAGCTTGAAGATGTCCTGTTTAATTAAAAAAAAAAAAAAAAAAAAAAAAAAAAAAAACACACTGACCCTGTAACATCAGTTTTTATTAGGAAAACTATTTTTTTTTTAAAAAAGGAAAACGACTATTATCTAGTCTGTTTACCCATTTAGCGTTGTCTTGTCCAAAAGCAAAATCAATCAAATAAAACAGCATTTGTTCGACAAACTCCGTCACATTATGGCCCCACACCTGTCCTCGCTGCGGTATTTTACTGTGACAGGGTGGAGCACACTACCCGACGGACGGGTTTTGTCTGCAGGTAGGTCCACTCTTACCGGGTGGGGCCTCCTAGATGCGGCGAATAGCAATGAATAATGTTTTCAGAACGCCGAAGACGGTAGTGTGTCACTTCATTATGAATTACCTTTTAATGATAACCGTAAGATAACAACAAGCATTTGCAATGCAATAGGTCTCGCATTTACGCGAGTTTGAGCTATTGGTATTGTAAATGACAATGCCATTTATTTGTTTTCCTTTTTAGAGCATAAATAAAAGGCATTGTCATTTGCAATGCCAATAACTTAAACTCAAATAAATGCGAGACCTATTGCATTGCAAATGCTTGTTTTCCTATCTATCCCTGGTGTCTAGTGGGCTTTCTGCCCCCACCTCCTCCCGGGGAGGCATATTGGGGACAAACTTAAATTCTGCACCCAAAAAGGGGAAGAGAGACTGCTAAGCCCTTTTTGGGGTCAGGGCGATTATGTGTAAAAGCATAATTTCAGAAATTACACCTAAAAAAAGAAACAATGTCGCTTTACAATATGTTGTCACGACTCGGACCTCCCGCGCAGCGCGAGTGAAGCGCGCGCAGGGAGTGGGACTACATATCCCAGCATGCCGAGCGGAAGGCGCGAACACGGGACCTATATAGGCCCCGCCTTCCTTTGCTCCGGCGCTTGTCAATCGGACTTTTGAATCCTGACGAGCCCGGAACGCTGCTGGCGTTTCTCATCGTCCCGCGAACCAACCACATCTTCGTACCTACCATCAGCTGAGCGCCGCAACGGGGAAAGACGTGCCCCGATGCTCAGTCACTTCCCTACCCGCCGAAGTACCTCTAAGGGCTCTTGAAACCCAGAGGCTCCTCCACGGAGCTACATCGCCCCGCACACCAGGAAAAGCAACGGAGCCTAACCGTCGCCGCAACACTGGGAATCTCCAGACTACACCTAGTCTAATCACTACCCCTGGTCCTAGGAGCACCCACATCCCTACCTTCACGGGCCAGAACGCAGGGACGCCTTATCCGGACGCCGCGTTTGCCTTAAGGGGGTTGTGGCACGACTCCCATTACCCTTTTATTGGCCTTCCTGTTTTCCTCCCCAGAATGACGGATTCTACAAGGTGCGTCAGGAACTGACCCGCGCAGCCTTGAACAAACCTTCCTCCTTCCCGCTTGGAGCCGCGTGAAAGGCTCGGAGAGCGACCAAGATCACTATCCCTATGCGCTTGAGGCCGCTTGAAAGGCTTGGAGAGCGGCATAGACCATTGAAACCGTCCTGGGGCACCACGCTGGACTTGTGAGTACTGCTTTAGTCTTGGGGGCTCTATGTTATCTATCCTGTGCTGTGGTACTCTCTTACGGGACTAGTTATCTCACTCTGTTCTCTCCTTCCAGGGTTACAAGGGAGCACGGTTCCAGTCTGACGTTCAACCCACCCCCGAGAGTTCTTTCCTGTCCCCTTTCCCGGGGTCCCTTCCGTTCCTTTTCCCCCTTGAGGTGGTGTTTCACGCTAGACGTTTCAGTCAGGGGTCGGCGGGCAACACCACATAGGGGGAGGGGGTTACTAGCATCGCTCCCGCTGTATCCGGCTTACAAGGTGAGTGGCTCTCAACCTTGTATCTCCTAGAACCTGACAGGTTGACAAGCCCACGGATACCTACAGCCTGAGCGATGGATGCGGATACCACCCTTTCCGCTATATTGGACACTTTGACTGCCTTGCGAGGGGAGGTTGATGCCTTTCGGGCAGAAAACGCCGCGCTTAAGCAAGAGATGGGCACCATGCGAAGAGAGGTGGCAGGCCTCTCTCGCCAAAAGGGAACTGGGGCAGTAGGAAGCTCGTATATCCGAGGCTGGACTCTGCCACCCCCTTTTGCGCAAGCACCCGCTACTGATGGAGGAGCGACAGCTTCGTTAGGGGGACAGGGCATAGGGGTCTTCCCACATACCTCCTTTTCTTCCGTGCCGCAAACGGGTTCTACACCTATACACGTCATACAGCCCATGCATCTGCCCCTCGCCCCTCCTGAAAGGTTCTTTGGGGACCCAAAAAAGTTTGGAGTATTCATGGGACAGTGTAGACTGCATTTCCTGTGTAAACCCGCTGTCTTCCCCACAGATCAAGCAAAAACTGCCTTTGTGCTGTCTTACCTCGGAGGCAACGCAGCAAACTGGTCTTTTCCCCTGATAGAACGCGACGACCCGGTGTTATACCACTTCCCGAACTTCTGTGTGGAAATGCGACGGCTGTTTGACCGGAAGGGTCATCAGTTGTCCCTGGACAAAGAACTCCTTTCTCTCAAGCAAGGCACCCAGGACCTGCTTACATATATTACCACCTTCAATCGGCTGATCGTGGAAACGGAGTGGCCTGAAGAAAAGAGGACCTCGCTATTTTATCAAGGACTCAGAGGGGAGTTGAAGGACGTCCTGGCCCAAGTGGTTCAACTACCCGCCACTTGTGATGAGCTAATTGACCTGACCGTCCAGCTAGACCACCGTCTTCAGGAGCGGAAGGGAGATAAGCTACGAGCCGAACCGAGATTCATCCCTTCGCGGCCCCATGTAAGTCCCGAGGCTCGAAGCCCTCCAAGCGACGGCTCAGAGCCCATGCAGATCGGGGGAATTCGAGGCCCCCTTAGCCCTGCCGAAAGAGAGAAAAGGAGAAGTCAGAAGTTGTGCTTATACTGCGGGAAACCAGGGCATTTCATCAAAGAATGCAAGAGCAGGATGAAAACGGTCAGCCCCGGAGGACCAGGGCACAAAAACCTGTCGGTGGTGAACACTGAGGCAGAGTATCCGGAAAACTAACATCCTCAAACAGGTTGGAGACCCCCTGTTTGAGGCCTACGGTCATCAAGGTCTCACCAGCAGTCGCCAACACCTTGCAGTCATCAGTAGCCCACATGAACATATGTGCTGTGCTGGACTTGCCCTCGGAGATATCAGTGGTTGTCCATGCCTTACTGGACTCGGGGGCGACTGGCAATTTCATAGACCAAAAGTACGCCAGAGAACTTCACCTGCCTTGCGATCAAAAGGAGGCACCTGAGAATGTGAAGGCCGTGGACGGATCTGCACTGACGTCGGGTCCTGTGCGGTTTCACACACAACCACTCCGGATGCAGATCGGAGAAAATCATAGAGAACGCATACGTTTTGATCTGATCGATGCCCCCCAGTTTAAACTGATATTAGGAATGCCATGGTTAACCTTGCATGACCCGTTAGTGCGATGGGCCGCTCACACTGTGACTCTAAACTCTCCTTTTTGTCGGGAGCACTGTACCAGGGGGGCAGAGAGCAGCGCCGTACCTACGCCGAGTCCAGCCGCGATGCTCGCAAGTGCAGGCGTGGATCCGGCGGTGTGCTGTCTATCGACTCTACCTGCAGTGTACGACGAATTCAAAGCGGTGTTTGACAAAAAAGAAGCCAGCCAGCTGCCCCCCCACCGGGAGTACGATTGTGTTATCGAATTGGAAGCAGGGGCCAGCATTCCCTGCAACCGGGTCTACGCCCTCACAGAAGCCGAAACAACTTACCTGCAGCAATATCTAGCAGACATGCTGGTGTCAAGAATTCCTGTCATGCGAGGGGAGGAAAACGGTAACCAGCGAAAACGGACTACATCTCCCAGGATGCTTAGCGGTTGAGAGGTTATGTAAACAGGAGAGCTGTTACATAACTCAAGGAAAACACGCCCTTATGTAAACAGGAGAGCTGTTACATAACTCAAGGAAAACACGCCCTTATGTAAACAGGAGAGCTGTTACATAACTCAAGGAAAACACGCCCTTATGTAAACAGGAGAGCTGTTACATAACTCAAGGAAAACACGCCCTATAAAGGGAGGAACCGGGAGGTACAACGCTGTCGGATATTGTGTTTACACCGACGTACCTGCTTAGTGAAGAGCAGTGTTCCGGAGTGGTGCTCCAGTAAGGCAAGAACGGAGGTAGGTCGAGTCGTTACTCCCTGGGCCGTGTCTTGCCCCATCGTCACCTGTGAAGGACCCGGAAGCTCTACCGGATAACCATCGAGCTTCGCTTTTTGACTCGGCTGAGTCAAAGCGCAGTGGCGCTTTTGCTGGTTGGAGTCGTAACTCCCAGCCCGACCAGAGATACAGGGACTGCCAGCTGTAATGCACACCAGGAGGTGTTTGCCGCGTTACAGACTCGGAAGTCCACGGGATCGATCGAGCGGCTGCTCTCGGTTCAGTCTTCTTTGCTTGTGATTGGGGTATCGGTGACGCATCACCAGGAGGTGACTCCGCGTCCCGGTGCAGTCTGAGGAAGAGGTTGAGCGGCTGCTCCCTTCAGGTAGAGACCCCGGCTGGGTGTTTCCCTGACTCCTCAATTCTCCCCAACACTCTTCGTGCCCCTCACAGCCTACCGATTGGCATTGTCGGCCATTTCATTTCTGCCCTCTGTTGGCATACGCCGGGATCGGCGTATATGCAGAGGACGGTTAGGACCATCCGTGCTGTGGGCTGGTAACGTACTTAGCCTGGAGGATTCCAGTGACTATAACCTTTGTTTATTCCTTGTATTATTTTTGCCTTCATTAAAATAACTAAACCTTCACAAGTGGTTGCGTTCTCATTATCGTGTCTGTTAAACGATCCTGAGACGTTCAGGGCGTTACAAAATATCCGACCTTAATAACACTAACTGTCTCCCGGTCGATAACATACATGGCAACACTTGATGATGTGCTGGCTGCTTTAGCGACCGTGCAAATTGAATTGGCTGCCTCCAGGCAAGAAACAGCCAATGTAAAAGCCAGACTGGATGCTATCCAATTGGACCCACTCACACCCAGCACCTCCCTCACGAACCAGACCCCTGCGGTAGTAGTGGAAATGCCAGTAGCCGTCCCCTTGGCAACACCAGAGAGGTACAGTGGGGATCCTAACACAGTGCAGGTATTCCTCACACAAGTGGCGCTACATTTATCGTGCAAACCAAGGGCGTTCCCCACGAGTCAGGCTCGTGTGGCTTTCCTTATATCCTATTTGGCTGGAAACGCGGCACAATGGGCCGTACCTCTGGTGAGCAGGGACGACCCCATCTTATGTGATTGGGGTGCTTTTCGCGAGGAATTCCTGAAGGTCTTCGACAGAAGGGCTGACTCGTACACGGCGGACCGTGAAATGCTTGAGTTGAGACAGGGATCCAACGACCTGGTGCAGTATCTCAACGCGTTCCGAAGGCTGGTTGCGGAAACCAAGTGGCCTGTTGCTAAACAGACGGCGCTCTTCCATCACGGGCTGTGCGATGAGCTCAAGGACGCCGTGGCTCATATTGACCCACAACCCAAGACATGTGAGGGCCTTATCAACCTGGTATTACGGCTGGAACATAGGCTAAGTGAAAGAAAGGGGGATCATGGGAGAAAAGGAAAATCCCTTCCATCCTATGTGACAGTGGGAAGTCCTGAAACTGCCACCGCATCCAAGGGAGAACCCATGGACATCGGCGCAATACGAGCGAGCCTCACAGCCACGGAGAAAGAGTCACGCCGTAAACAAGGATTGTGCCTATATTGTGGCAAAAAAGGCCACTACGTACGTGAATGCCCTGCCAAACCGAAGACGTCACGTTATCGGGCCAACCGGTCGGTAACAGCCGTGGTGGACGTACCGGCGGAAAACTAGAGGACTCCCAGACCAAAGAAGGGGCATCTCGGAGTCACTCATCCATCCCTTCACTTTCCAACTCGGTCACTAAGGGACAACGACACCTGTTTCTCACGGTGCACGTGGGTGTGCATGACCAGTGGATACCCGTTGTGGCCATGGTGGATTCAGGGGCCACTGGCATGTTTATGGACCACAACGAGGCATGCAGGCTAGGGCTAGTGCTTCTTCCCAAAGCTGTACCCGAAGACGTCTATGCTGTAGACGGAAGGCGATTGGTGACGGGGCCCATCGGGCAGCACACGGGGGTCCTTCCGATGAGATGTGGGAAGAACCATTTGGAACAAATCGATTTTAACATCATCCGAGCGCCCCAATATGGCGTCATATTGGGATTGCCGTGGCTACAGAAACACAACCCCTCTGTGGATTGGCCAACACATCGCATCGAACTGACGTCACAGTATTGCATCCTGCATTGTGGAATAAGAACGGAATCCCTTGACGCAGATGAGAGCGGGAGTCAGACGGTGGCTACAGCGGCAGAAAAAGATGTGGCTCTCCCCCAGGCTTATCACAGTTTTGAGGATGTATTTGATGAGGTGAAGGCGGAAGTGCTACCACCACATAGACAGTTTGACTGCCAGATCGACCTGGTGCCAGGGGCCAGCGTTCCCAGCGGCAGGCTGTATGCCCTGACGGAGCCTGAAAACGTGCATCTCCGGGGGTACCTGGATAAACTCCTCAAGCTAGGATTCATCCGCCCGTCTAAGTCTCCGGCCGCCTCGCCACTCTTCTTCATCCCGAAGGCTAATGGGGAGCTGAGAGCCTGTGTGGACTTTAGGGCATTGAATGCGATAACCGTAAAGAATCGGTACCCCTTGCCTCTCATCAGTGTACTTCTGGAACAGGTCAAGAAAGCTCGTATCTACACCAAGTTGGATTTGAAAGGGGCATACCATCTGGTGCGCATGAGGGACGGAGACGAGTGGAAGACCGCCTTTAAGACCAGGTTCGGCCTTTTTGAGTACCTCGTCATGCCGTTCGGTCTGTGCAACGCCCCGGCAGCCTTTCAGTACTTTTTGAATGAGGTATTCAGAGAGGAGTTGGATATCTACGTGGTCGTATATATCGACGACATCCTCATCTATTCGTCCAGTGTGGAGGAGCACGTACACCACGTCAAAGCTGTGCTCCAAAAGCTGAGGGAAAACATGCTGTTTTGTAAACTCAGCAAGTGTGACTTCCACGTCACATCCGTGGAATTCCTCGGAGTGATGCTGAGTCCAGAGGGACAGGAGATGGCAGAACAAAAGATCAAGGCGGTGAAAGAATGGCCGGTGCCCCAAAGCGTGAAGGACGTCCAAAGTTTCATTGGCTTTGCCAACTTTTACAGGCGGTTTATAGATGGATTTTCAGGATTGGTGGCCCCAATCACACAGCTACTGAGGAAGTCCAAGGAGTTTGTCTGGTCCCCTGAAGTGAACACAGCCTTTGAGGCCCTGAAAAGCGCCTTTGGTAAGGCGCCGGTGTTGGCTCACCCCGATCCGGATCTCCCCTACGTGGTGGAAGCGGACGCATCGGATGTGGCGCTGGGGGCTATCTTGTCCCAACGCAACCACGACACAGGGGTGCTTCATCCCGTTGCGTACATGTCCCGCAAACTCAACGACGCCGAACGCAACTACCATATTGCGGAGAAGGAGCTTCTCGCAATCAAGGACGCCTTCACCGAATGGAGGCATTGGTTGATGGGGGCAAGACATGTGGTATCGGTGTACACGGACCATCGGAACCTACAGTTCATGACGGCCACAAGACACCTTTCTCCCAGACAGCTGCGATGGATGATCTTCTTTGCGGGGTTCAACTTCCGCATCACATATCGGCCGGGGACGGAAAACCGGAAGGCGGACGCCCTGTCCCGTCAATCTGCAGTTAAGGAACCATTGCCTGCGACCGAGCATTCCATCATTTCCCCGAGGATGGTATTGGGGGTTATCCAACCGGATACTTTCCTGAGGGGAATAAAGAGAGGGATCAGGTCATTCGCATGGCGGAGGTGGCTCCTCAGTCACAGAGAATGGCAGCTGAAGGACGGGATACCCCTGAAGGGCAGGTGCCTATTGATACCCACGCCTAGGCTAAGGAAACAAGCATTCATCTGGTGCCATGACTCTCCATGCGCAGGTCATTTGGGCTTTGAAAAAACGGTGGCTAGCATGGGACGGCATTTCTGGTGGCCAACCATGAGAGTGGATGTCAGGAGGTGGGGACAGGAGTGTCCTACGTGTGCTACCATGAAGGCCGACCATGGCCGAACCCAAGGGCTCTTACATCCACTTCCGACCCCGGATAGACCATGGGATAGCATATCACTGGACTTCTTGGTGGGCCTACCGATAGACCAGGGGATGACGGCAATACTGGTGGTGGTGGATTACTTGACGAAAATGGGGCACTTCATCCCCTGCAAGAGAGTCCCTACGGCCGGGGAATTGGCGTCACTACTCCTAAAGAATGTGGTACGACTGCATGGATTACCTGGGATGATCGTGTCAGACCGGGGGTCGCAGTTTACTGCGCAATTCTGGAAGACTTGGTGCACTGCGCTGCATGTTAAGACCGCCCTGTCCACCAGCTACCACCCTCAAACGGACGGCCAAACCGAGCGCCTGAACCAAACGCTCAAACAGTATCTGCGATGTTTTGTGGACCAGGGCAGGGAAGAATGGGTCGACTTGCTATGGGTTGCAGAGATAGCCTATAACAACGCCACTCACAGCTCCACACAGTCATCTCCGTTCTATAGCAACTATGGCCAACATCCCAGGTTCTTGCCATTTCTACATCCGTTCAGAGAGGACAGGATTCCCGCCACAGCGGACAGGGTGGCACACATAAAAGACACGTTGATGCGCTCAAGGGCTGTCCTAATAGAGGCCAAGAGAAGATACAAGGCTGCGGCAGACAGGAAGAGAAGGCCCGGGCCACTGTACCGCACTGGAGACTACGTCTGGATATCCACAAGAAACATGAGGTTTCGAAAGAACAGTGTGTTCCATCCCAAGTACATGGGCCCCTATCGAATTACCAAGTGTATGGGTCCCGTGAACGTGAAGGTGTGCTTGCCCCAGTCATTGCGGATACACCCTGTCTTTCATGTATCATTGCTCAAACCAGCACCCTCCAAGCCGTCTGGGACACCTAGGCCGGTATGCGTGGAGTCGGAGGTGGAGTATGAAGTGTCGGGCATACGGGCGTCCAAATGGCGCAGGGGGAAGCTGTGGTACCTGGTTGCGTGGAAAGGCTATGGCCCAGAGGAGCAGTCATGGGAACCGCCTGAAGGGGTTCATGCTCCGCGCTTGGTCTCCTTGTTCCATCGGCGTTTTCCTGCCAGCGCTGGACCCGTGGGGAGCTGCTGAGAGGGAGGATGTACTGTCAAGAATTCCTGTCATGCGAGGGGAGGAAAACGGTAACCAGCGAAAACGGACTACATCTCCCAGGATGCTTAGCGGTTGAGAGGTTATGTAAACAGGAGAGCTGTTACATAACTCAAGGAAAACACGCCCTTATGTAAACAGGAGAGCTGTTACATAACTCAAGGAAAACACGCCCTTATGTAAACAGGAGAGCTGTTACATAACTCAAGGAAAACACGCCCTTATGTAAACAGGAGAGCTGTTACATAACTCAAGGAAAACACGCCCTATAAAGGGAGGAACCGGGAGGTACAACGCTGTCGGATATTGTGTTTACACCGACGTACCTGCTTAGTGAAGAGCAGTGTTCCGGAGTGGTGCTCCAGTAAGGCAAGAACGGAGGTAGGTCGAGTCGTTACTCCCTGGGCCGTGTCTTGCCCCATCGTCACCTGTGAAGGACCCGGAAGCTCTACCGGATAACCATCGAGCTTCGCTTTTTGACTCGGCTGAGTCAAAGCGCAGTGGCGCTTTTGCTGGTTGGAGTCGTAACTCCCAGCCCGACCAGAGATACAGGGACTGCCAGCTGTAACGCACACCAGGAGGTGTTTGCCGCGTTACAGACTCGGAAGTCCACGGGATCGATCGAGCGGCTGCTCTCGGTTCAGTCTTCTTTGCTTGTGATTGGAGTATCGGTGACGCATCACCAGGAGGTGACTCCGCGTCCCGGTGCAGTCTGAGGAAGAGGTTGAGCGGCTGCTCCCTTCAGGTAGAGACCCCGGCTGGGTGTTTCCCTGACTCCTCAATTCTCCCCAACACTCTTCGTGCCCCTCACAGCCTACCGATTGGCATTGTCGGCCATTTCATTTCTGCCCTCTGTTGGCATACGCCGGGATCGGCGTATATGCAGAGGACGGTTAGGACCATCCGTGCTGTGGGCTGGTAACGTACTTAGCCTGGAGGATTCCAGTGACTATAACCTTTGTTTATTCCTTGTATTATTTTTGCCTTCATTAAAATAACTAAACCTTCACAAGTGGTTGCGTTCTCATTATCGTGTCTGTTAAACGATCCTGAGACGTTCAGGGCGTTACAGCTGGCTTCGGGATTCATACGCGCCTCTTCCTCTCCCGCGTCCTCGCCGATCTTCTTTATACCGAAGAAGGAAGGGGGATTGAGGGCGTGTATTGACTTTCGTGCCATTAACAGAGTGACCATAAAGAATCGGTACCCGCTGCCTCTGATCCCCGTGCTGTTGGACCAGTTAAAATCTGCCAAGGTCTTTACCAAGCTTGATCTTAGGGGTGCGTATCACCTGGTAAGGGTAAGGCGGGGGGATGAGTGGAAGACGGCGTTCAGAACAAAGTTCGGGCTCTATGAATACCGAGTAATGCCCTTCGGTCTCTGCAACGCCCCCGCCGCCTTCCAGTTCTTTATGGACGAAGTGCTGAGAGGACTTTTGGACGTCTCCTGCATCGTCTATATAGACGAAATCCTGGTCTATTCTGCCTCTATGGAAGAGCACGTGCATCATGTCTCAGCAGTACTGGAGCGCCTGAAACAATACTCCCTTTACGCTAAGCTGGAAAAATGCCTATTTCACGTCCCGGAGGTAGAATTCCTGGGATATGTCATTGGTCCTGGTGGAGTGTGCATGGATGACAAGAAGACACGAGCCATCCTCCAACGGAAAACTCCCACCACGGTGAAGACCTTGCAAAGTTTCCTAGGCTTCGCGAATTTCTACCGGAGATTCATACAGGGCTTCTCTCGTATCATCCAGCCACTTACCAAGTTGCTGCGAAAAGGAGCTACCTTTGAGTGGTCGGAAGAAGTGGAACGAGCGTTCCAGGCCCTGAAGCAGTGCTTCACCACCGCACCTGTGTTGCGGCATCCAGACGCTGCGCAGCCCTTCGTCTTGGAAACGGATGCGTCGCATTTTGCAGTAGGAGGGATACTGTCGCAACGCCATCCAGACACGGGCCAACTACATCCCATCGCCTTCTTTTCCAAGAAACTACCAGCTTGTGAAACCAACTACAGCATTACGGACAAGGAGCTGCTGGCGATCAAGAAGGGATGTGAGGAGTGGCGACACCATCTACTGGGAGCTCGACACACGGTGGAAATATTCACGGACCACCGGAATCTCTTGTTTCTGAAGACAGCCAGGGCCCTAACTCCCAGACAACTCCGTTGGTCCTTATTTTTCTCCGACTATGATTTTGTGATTCGGTATCGCCCAGGGCCGCAAAACGGAAAGGCAGACGCCTTATCAAGACTTCAGCACCCTCCTGAACCCAGTGAAATAACCCGCGAGGAACCCCCTATCATTCTGCAGAAAGCCTCCTTTCCAGAGGACCTCCTTGCCGCAACCAGCGCGGACGACTTTCTAGCGGATGTACGCACGCAGACAGAGAAGGTGGACTCGCCTGCATGGGTAGCAGAAAACCCCTCCTGCCGTTCCACCTCCCAACGCCTCTTGTACCATGAGAAAAAACTCTTTCTTCCTTCTGAGGAGTTAAGGCAGCGTGCCCTGCACTGGGTACATGATACTCCGTTAGGGGGGCATTTGGGAGCCCGCAAGACCACTCAAGCCCTGCAACGATACTTCTGGTGGGCTACCTTGGGACCCGATACGATAAACTACGTATCAGGGTGTGCTGTGTGCGTGCAAGGTAAAGCGCAGCATCGGAAGCCCTGTGGGATGCTGCGTTCGATCCCTATTCCCCCGTCTCCCTGGCACACGGTGTCCATGGACTTCATCGTGGACATGCCCCCTAGTCTGGGCCTAAATACCATCTTGGTAGTAGTGGACCACCTTACCAAAATGGGTCACTTTCTAGCCCTCGACAAGCTGCCTTCGTCCTCCGCTCTTGCCCTCGCTTTCCTGCAACAGATTGTGCGTTTACACGGAGTACCGGCCGTTCTCATCACGGACCGAGGGACACAATTTACCTCTCGCTTCTGGAAAGCCTTGTGTGAGGCTATGAAAATTGACGCCCGCCTTTCCACAAGCTATCACCCACAGACAGACGGAAAAACGGAGAGGTTAAATCAAACTTTGGAACAATACCTCCGGTGCTTCACTATATCACATGAGGAGGAGTGGAGCAGGCAGTTGTGGCTAGCAGAGTTCGCGTATAACAACGCCGAGCATTCCTCGTTGGGGTGCTCGCCCTTCTATTGTCTATCAGGTCACCACCCTAACATGCTACCCCTCGAATGGCCAGTGCAAACACTACATCCCACCATACAGGAACATCACTCACACCTCCGTTCCATTCTCCAGGCAGCCAAGGTACAGTTGGCTGCAGCGCAGAAGCACGACAAACAGTACGCAGACAAACGTAGGTCTCCTGAGCCTGCGTATGGGGTAGGGGACAGGGTCTGGCTTAACACTAAGTACCTTAGATTCAAGGGCAACACCCGGCTGCAGCCCCGATACGTAGGGCCTTATACCATAGAGAGGGTGATAAATCCGGTAGCAATGAAGCTAGGCCTCCCTGCGTCTTGGCGCATCCACCCTGTATTCCACGTATCGCTGTTGAAACCTTGCCTCCCGCATACCAGGCTCCTTTCAAAACCCCTGCCTCTGTTGGTAGATGATGGGGAGGAATACGAGGTCAAGAGAATTCGACGCGAAATGTGTGAGGGGGAGGCTACTCTACCTAATTGACTGGAAGGGATACGGCCCAGAGGAGAGATCATGGGAGCCCTTAGCTAATTTACACTGCCCTGCTCTGCTAAGGCGTTTTCACGCAACCCATCCTTCCAAACCTGGAAGCCCGTCGAGACGCCGGGCGCAAAAGGGGGGGTCCTGTCACGACTCGGACCTCCCGCGCGGCGCAAGTGAAGCGCGCGCAGGGAGTGGGACTACATATCCCAGCATGCCGAGCGGAAGGCGCGAACACGGGGCCTATATAGGCCCCGCCTTCCTTTGCTCCGGCGCTTGTCAATCGGACTTTTGAATCCTAACGAGCCCGGAACGCTGCTGGCGTTTCTCATCGTCCCGCGAACCAACCACATCTTCGTCCCTACAATCAGCTGAGCGCCGCAACGGGGAAAGACGTGCCCCGATGCTCAGTCACTTCCCTACCCGCCGAAGTACCTCTAAGGGCTCTTGAAACCCAGAGGCTCCTCCACGGAGCTACATCGCCCCGCACACCAGGAAAAGCAACGGAGCCTAACCGTCGCCGCAACACTGGGAATCTCCAGACTACACCTAGTCTAATCACTACCCCTGGTCCTAGGAGCACCCACATCCCTACCTTCACGGGCCAGAACGCAGGGACGCCTTATCCGGACGCCGCGTTTGCCTTAAGGGGGTTGTGGCACGACTCTCATTACCCTTTTATTGGCCTTCCTGTTTTCCTCCCCAGAATGACGGATTCTACAAGGTGCGTCAGGAACTGACCCGCGCAGCCTTGAACAAACCTTCATCCTTCCCGCTTGGAGCCGCGTGAAAGGCTCGGAGAGCGACAAAGATCACTATCCCTATGCGCTTGAGGCCGCTTGAAAGGCTTGGAGAGCGGCATAGACCATTGAAACCGTCCTGGGGCACCACGCTGGACTTGTGAGTACTGCTTTAGTCTTGGGGGCTCTATGTTATCTATCCTGTGCTGTAGTACTCTCTTACGGGACTAGTTATCTCACTCTGTTCTCTCCTTCCAGGGTTACAAGGGAGCACGGTTCCCGTCTGACATTCAACCCACCCCGAGAGTTCTTTCCTGTCCCCTTTCCCGGGGTCCCTTCCGTTCCTTTTCCCCCTTGAGGTGGTGTTTCACGCTAGACGTTTCAGTCAGGGGTCGGCGGGCAACACCACATAGGGGAAGGGGGTTACTAGCATCGCTCCCGCTGTATCCGGCTTACAAGGTGAGTGGCTCTCAACCTTGTATCTCCTAGAACCTGACATATGTAGAATGAGGCAATCCTCACCTTTTGAGAACAGCGCCCAAGAACCAAAAACAAAAGAATACATGAGTGCAAAGTGAGAAAAGAAGATCTGGCAAAATTAAAAAAAAAGTTAAAACAATAGAAAATAAATGATTTTGTTTGTACTGCAGGGCACGTTTTTGCCGGTCACATATCTTCTATTTGCTGGGCACTAGAAGTTAAAAAGAACAAAATAGTGCCTCAGTCATGTGCACGGATTACGTTTCATCAATCAGTGCAGTGTCTCGCAGAGACGCATACCCACGCTGTATTCATGTACTTAACTCCATTGGGAAATAACACTGATCGATTTCTAAACAATTAAAGGCAAAAACGTTAAGATAATCCATGTCAGCCATTTAGTCCTTGTTTATATTTAACGTCTGACTTAATATTGCACCTAAACATTTATCGGGTGGATCACTATAGGGATCCCAAAAAGTTAGTTTACGTGTTTAATCCACGCCCCTATTCACTCATCCTATGACCCATTTAGTCGGTCTCTCACTTCAAGTCATCCCTCAATGAGGGAAGTATTTAACTCAAGAGGCTGGTGCCCGCTTAAAACGACTTGGTCAGGCGTGCTGCTGCTTTCGTGTTTTTAATCGGAGGGGGTGGGTTTTCAACCTGATCTCTGCGTGGCGGACTCGAAAAGAGCTGTTCTGCAATGGAAGGCCCTGCCAAAGCAAAGCCTGTGGAGCGGGGGGAAGTCCAGAAGATAGCCGACGTGGATTGGAGGGGTGTGGCACTTGTTCCACAACCACGAAAAACATTCGCGGCTCTTGCGCAGTATACTTTTACAGGAGTTTTTAATCGACCCGAAAGAGCTACGATGTTGCCGATACTGGTGTTATCAATTTATATGTTTTTATCAGGTGAGCCACGAGTACATTTCATTCTTATTCAAGTTTATTCAAACACTTGGTAGAAAAACAAGGAGTGTAAACTAAACTCCAGCAGTTTACCGGCAGATGACATACGGGCGCCCTTTTAGATTAACACTTGCGCATAGCGAACAATGTTGGCCGCAGTTCCCTCTCGCCGCGCCTCAGTTGAAGTTTAACAAGGAGCGACGGGGGGATTTGGGAGGGGCAGTTAGCGACCTGGAAGGGGTGGTGAGAGCGGGCAAGCAGTGTGGGATGGGGTAAAGATGTGTGCTGGGACAGGAACATCATATGGCAGGCAACGAGCTTGAAGCGTAGTGACTGAAAGGAACAAATGGTGGGCACGAGACATGTGGTTTCAATTATCGCGCCCGTGTCTGGGCACAATAATTGAAACCACATGGCCGGCGGTGCGGGTAACCGACACCAATAGGCCATGGACTATTGCGTGCGGTCTTTGAAAAACACTTGCACGCAAAGCCCAATCGCGATCCCTAAGAACAAATCCCTAAATGTAGTACTGAGCACACACTGGCCCATAATGACTTTGAACCTCACTAGACAGAGGTTGTTGAAAACTAACAGGCTGCTGTTGCTCGCACATCAGGGAGGTGGCCATTAGTAGTGCTCCTTTTTCTTGTGCTGTCGCACTAACAACTGGGCTGAAAGAGGTCTGACAAAATAACTATACCCGCCTGAGGCTTGGACCGGACCGGAGCCAGTTCACGTTTAAAAAAAACAAAAAACAAAAATAAACCATGTGTGAAGCTGGCTATACGATACTGTGAGTGCCACCTAGAGGCCACAGCTTAAAATGGTTTAGATGAACGAGCCCAAGTAAACAAAAGTATGGGGAGGGGAGCAGGGGGGGGGAGAAAGGTGGTCGGTCACCTAGCAGCAAGTCACCACTCCTCGACTTGGGCCACAGCTCATAATGGCCTTAAGTAGCGGCACCTGGCAAGATCGCTGATTGCTGTTTTGAAAATTATACCCCCACAAAGTCAGCTGCCTGGTAGCTAGCTTAAAATGCGTGACTAAGTATTTTAATGGGGGGATGCAGACACTAGCATTAACATTTGTTAGTTTGACGCCGGATGCGTGGTACTTGGAAGGGCTGCAGCTTCCTCCAAAAGACCTGCTAAGTCACAACCCGCATGGGCGTTCAAAGCTGTGAAGTGGCCCTGGGGACAGGCAGTCTCGCACCAAAACAGCCATAGCTCCCATGGTTTAAGATTGTCATGTGTGACATTTTCATAATTTTGGGTTATTATGAGTGTCATTTTAACAACTATGAGTGGCACTGTCTCGCAAGCAAAATCAAGCAATGGAGACGAGGAAAACATAAATATCAGAAATTACACCTATTTGATCAACGATAAACGAAGCTAACTGCTGCAAAGCGTAAGAAATATAAAAAACTTCCTCTTCCTTTTAATCGGCAGAGGGGTCAGACAAGGTTGTGTCTTGGCCCCCCTACTTTTTATTCTGTACATAAATGAATTAAATAAATCCCTGTCTAATCTTTCATGCGATGTGCTGAATATCAATGGTAATATA
The DNA here is from genome assembly GCF_964204655.1 of Triturus cristatus. Taxonomy (NCBI): domain Eukaryota; kingdom Metazoa; phylum Chordata; class Amphibia; order Caudata; family Salamandridae; genus Triturus; species Triturus cristatus. Next base: position 1,107,782,994 of record NC_140592.1, on the reverse strand, counting down.
CTCCCAGTACTCCTATACGCTGACGACGCGGTTTTGATGGGCCGTACACCCAAAGCACTACGCACTTTAATTACGGGTTTTGTCTCTTTTATGGCTGGTTTGGATCTGTGTACCAACTTTAAGAAGTCATATATCATGTCTTGCGGGCCTAACAAATACCGCATCAATCACATAGTTTCAGGAGATAACATCTTAAAAAGCACAAGCACTTTCCCGTATCTGGGTCTGATTTTTTCAGACACGGGCTCTTGGTCGGCACATGTAGCACATGGCAGAAACAAACTTGCCATGGCAGTTAACTCTATCATTAGTTTACAACAGCCAAAAAGGGCTGAGGTGATGCTGCCCCTAATACAAATTTATAAATCCCAATGCCTACCTACCGCAACTTATGGTGCTGAGGTGTGGGGGTACACCAAAAGTAGCGGCATCCAAACAGAAGAAAACAGATTTTGCAGGAAGGTTTTGGGGGCACAAATATCTTCACCCACCTACATATGCCACAAAGAGTTAAACCTGCACTATGATGAGGATTTTATTAAATCCCGGCCAGCTTTATTCTGGCTGAAGATATGGCAAAACCCGGCAGCAATTTTAACACAGGAAATAATCAGTGATTGCCTTAAGTGCGATAGGGGCTGCTCTATACCATGGCTGAATGCTGTAAAAGAAAGTTTATCTAGTGTAGATTTAGAACACACCTTTTTCCATTATCATAAAGCAGAGAGCACGAACATTAAGACAGTGAGAGCTACTATATGACTCATTCCGAAGGGACAGAGAACGCTCAGAGTTTCCCAAACCATCAATAAGCAGATATATTTCCATCTCGTCCTGCCCGGGCTATAATAAAGTCTCCCCACAGGAATATCTGAAAAGGAACATTGGAAGATGGAACAGGAGCATTCTCTTTCGCCTTAGGGATGGGAGCATAAAATATTCTCTCTGCTTGCCACTTGGTTTTAATAAAAATCTTGAACATCTGCCCTGCCCTTGCGGAAATGGTCTAAAACAAACAACTTTACACTTTTTGCTTTTTTGCAATTTTTACATCAGATATACAAAACAGTATTTTATCCCTTACTTCAGGTCACATGCTATTATTGACCATAAAATGGCATACACTGAAATATTACGGCTAGGAAGTGATGCGATGATTATCAGAGCAAGCTCATTTTTGCATTCTGCGATACGCTCACGGAATACGATGGTTACTATATAGACTGTCTTCCTCTGTTGTCCTTGTTTACTTATGGCCATCGTCAGGCTGTTATATGCCTAGTTTATCTATTGAAACTGTTTACACTTAATTGTCAGTTTGCACAAATTTCCCTGACCTTGACTATATGTCTAGACAAGTTTTAATTATTTTAATCTTGAGGTGATAACTTGCATTGATATTTTCATCTTATGCTTCCGATTGCTGCTTGCACAAAATGACACAGTTGTTGATGTTTATATGTCACCCACATTGAATATATTCGCACTTTACTTGTCTCCCCTGCACTTTTTGCCCATACCTGCATTTAATACTATGGAAATGACCTTGTTTTTATCATTGTTTTATGCTGTATTTTATATCTTTTTGGTGGTGATGAACTGTACTTTTATGGATAATTTATCCGAATAAAGACCATTTGACTTGACTTGACTTGATAAAAAACTTCCATTTAACGGACCCCAGCCAAAATTGCAGCCAATAGATAAAACAGACTGAAAGACGTTCATAATGTAATTATAATCAGCCGAGTGACTCGCAGACTCACTCAACTGCACCAGTGACATGAGCAGTAAACACGGCTGCATTGGAAAGTTGAGAGTGGGAGGCACACATTTAGGTCACAACTAGGCAGGCAGCTGTCATTTAGGGGGAGGCACTGTGATTGATATGAACCGCACTACACATACAACTGGGTGAGCAGTTCAGCTATGTTTGCACTGTCCATTTCCATTCTAATTGGTTGAAATTCCCAGCATTTTAAGAAGACAACCTAATACATCGAAAGTAATCTGTGCCATTTAATTGGATGCTGTGAATAAACTGGAAACCAAGTGAGTCACAGTTGGATAATGGAAAACTTAAATATTTAAGAAATGTTGTTCACGTTACATATCAACAGCAATCTGATGTTGTGTTTATAGACTAAGTTGGTTTATTTTTAAAGTTTGCTTGTAACGTAATAATTCCCAAAGGTGATGTACAAACCAAAAAATACTGGACTAAGTTTGAAAACCGACTATGACTTATATTGTCAATATTTGTGTGATGATGAATTAATATAAGTTGTTTTTGTTAAATGCAATTGCTGTGCATAAAGGCCATTTCAGGCTGAATTGGACCTGATTTTTTTTACTGTTGATCACATGTCAGGGAGACAGGTAGTTCCCTAGTCCTGAATAGCACGCGGAAATTGGAGAACACATATTAGCATTAGGCTGCACAATCAATTAAGAGAAAGGTGTGCACCACTCACTGTCATTTTTGTACAAAGATAACTCTGCCTAAACCCAGGCGAGCTAGCCTTTTTATGGACAAATATGAAGACATGAACATGTATAACATGGACAACCCATATATTTAGAATACAACATTGTGGAAGAGATACATTGATGACGTCCTGATGATTTGGACTGGCACTGAACATGATTTGAAGAACTTTCAGACATGCTGAATTCACAATCAGCGGATATTAAGTTCACCGTGGACTACAACAATGAAGCCATTTGCTTCCTGGATCTATCATTTAGGGTGGAGGACGAGATGATTTATACCACCTTGTTCAGGAAGCCAACTGAATGAAATACGCTTCTAACATACAACTCACACCACCCAAGAAGCTTGAGTGATAATCTGCCCTATGGGCACTTCCTGAGACTAAGGCGCAATTGCTCGAATAGGGCGATTTCTTCAAAGAAACTGATATCCTGATTTCGAGATTGAGAGAAAGAGGCTATCCCAAAGGCCTGTTGAATAGGGCCAGAAAAAGAGCCTGGCATTGCCCTCATGACACACTACTGGAAGTAAAACCTAAAGACACTACTACGAACAAACTGGTATGTCTTACCACCTTCAATACAAGAAGTCATGAGATAAAGAAAGTAGTCAAGAAATACTGGAACCTGGTGAGCACGGACATCAACATTACAGAAGACCCGATTTTTGCCTTCAAAAGAGCCAAAAATGTTAAGGATTATGTGGTCAGTTCTTACTTGAAATCACCAGCGACACCTGACCGCCGGGCACAATTGAGTTTACCCCCCATACTGGGACATTTCAAGTGTAGCCATTGTAAGGCCTGCAAACTTACATTGGAGGGCACATCCTTTACACATCTGGGGCGCACACACATACTACAAACGCACACGAACTGTAACCGTGCAAATGCCATCCCTGCGATTAAATGTCCCTGTAACAAACTTTATGTTGGCCAAACAACCCAGAAGGTCAAAGCGAGAATACTTCAACACTGCAGCAGAATCCGCTGTAAGGTCCAAGGGCCTTCCCTGGTGGAACATTTCATTAACAATAGGCATGATGCAGAAAATCGGAACTGGTGGGTGATAGAGAAGGTTAGCCCACACCCAAGGGGAGTCCGCATCACATCCTCTTTGAGCCTAAAAGAATGCAGGTGGATACACATTTTAGATAGTGTGTCTTAGGGACTTAACAAATCCGAAGAGACCAACAGACAGATGAGGTTACTCACCTACAATTGAAATTTTGATATTCCTTATTTCTTGTAACCACACTTTGATAAACATGGCCTAGACTTTTCCAACCTATTCCAACTGACTGGCTTTCCCCCACCCTTATAGGGATCAGCCATCTAGATCACAGTATATTTGTTTCATGTCTGGACCATACAGTACATCGTATGAATCTTATTTTCATTTTACTTAAGAAATGTGGGTCTATTTTATTACAACTGTTTGACATTTGGATTGCAGACACACCTTGTGTTCATCGCACTATGTTTATGCACATGAGTTTTTCCAGGAAATTGTTTGATGAGGACACAATAATATCTTTGTGCAGCTTCGCAATGAAGCTCAGTTTGACTGGGTACATCATCGTGTATTTTATCTGTTTGTATCGCAGGGCTCGCTTAACCCCCTTAAAGCTCCTTCGCTGCCTCTGTACCTAGAGGTCGAAGTCAGGAAAAAATCTGATCATTACATTATCAATTTGGAGGTCTCCACGAACCTGAGCCGCGTGGAGGACTGCATCGCGATCTCCATTATTTAAAATCTTGGCAATGATATTTCATGGTGAAGTGCCCGTTTTTGGTGCAGGGCCTAATGCCCTGTAGGCCCTCTTGATTGAGAAAAATTGGATAGTCTTTTGGGGCAGAGAAAGTTCAGTATCAAGTCTTCCAGATAGAGGTCAACGCTGGGCCTGTCCGCCACCTCCTGGACTCCACCCTCCCAAATATTATTACACCGAGATCTGAATGTCCGCCTTCATCTACACACGGAGTGGTCGCTCTGGGAGTGGCCATCACCACTGTGTATTTATCTATGTTATTGGTCTGGGTTGGCTTGGTTCTGCGGTTTCTGGAAATTTCCCTTACACTCGAGTTTTCATCCAGCGGTCAGCACTGTATTATCTAGTTCATGTCCATGCATTGTAGTTCGGTGTTTTTTAACTGTCCGGTGTGCCAGCTGAGGTTTCACCTGGGCTCCGGCGCACTTCACAATTAGGGTCCCCCAGGCCTTCAATTCCATTCATGAGCACCCAGGGCCAATCTGTGCCCTTAAGGCAACTGTTGTGGCTTTTTAACGTCTGGAACACCAATAACAGTCTTGGTTTATTTATTGTGTAAATCAGTGCCCCCTTACAGTCTCATCGCACTACCCCGGGGCAGCCTTCAATCTCACTTGCCCAGTGGTAGCTGTTCAGGGGCCGGGCACCGCAGGCCCTTCGATCTGCCACTTTCTGACTCCTTAGCTAAGCCCTAAAACCTTCAGGCCAAAGTCGTTGGTTCCCTCAATGGGGAGGCTCCCACCAGGCCGATAGGATTTTTAAGCTGGTGCTGTAATAGGACTGCGCAAATCACCCCCGGGTCCACTACCACATCGGAAAACACACCCTCTCCACAGCCCTCGGGGACAGTGTGGCACTGTTCTTCTAGTTGCGGGCCCAAATCTTGATGGGAATGGGAAGGAACCTCCTGGGTGGGCCTCGATGTCGTGTGCTCTCCTATGGCCTCAGTCTGACTCACCCCTCCTGGCCCGAGCAGGCAGGCTCTCCGTCGTCCAGGCACAGGAGTCTCAGGCCAGTTCCGTCTGTCCGGCCCACCCGCCTGCACCCCCAACCCTTGTTCATGAGCACTTACTGAAGGCGCTGTACCAGGACTGCCAGTATCGCAGCCTCCGTCCCCGAGCAGGCATCAAAGGCCCGCCACAACACCAGCCGCATTCCTCCGCAGGCGCAGTCTGGTCCGCTCTCGCTTCCTTATACACCGGGGAAAGCCCAGTGGCGATCAGTTTACAGCTTCTCTGTCCGCATTTCTCTCTTCGGAACAAGTTTCGTTTAGGAGGCAGCTCACTCCGTCTCCAACAGGGCCCTTGATCGGCCATCTTGCACTCCCCTCAAGATCCACAGAAAAAGTGCCACTACAGCTCTCAAAGAAGCCGCTTGGTGGCAATGACAGGCACTCTTGAGCCTCTTCCGCCTGGCAGCCAGCAGACAGCTGCATTGCAGTCAGGACAGCACAAATATTGAACGGGTGATGGGGATTCAATCGAGCCAGCTACGGAGCTCTCTCAGTGCACGGCCATCTTGGTCAGCGGCTAGCCACGCCCCCGACTAAAAAGCTTCTTAAACAAGATTATTGGTGGCTAATTAATTTTATTTAATGCGATTTTATATAGCGCAACCATTACCCGAAGGTGTCAGAGCGCTTTACAAAAGAACCAGTTGTGTTACATAAGAGATACAAACAGAAAAAAATTCCAAATGTACAAGCTGTAAAGTCTCTCAAGGAAGAGATACAAACAGAAACTCTAAAATCACAGAGGAATGGTAGTAAGTACAAAGGTCTACTACATATACTAGTGGTTAGAGTTATATATATATATTCACTGAAAAAACCATAGGTTTCACACAAGTTATAGTTAGCTGTACATTTCACTCGTAAAAAACCAATGAAATTCCCCCGTTATAGTTAGTGCAGGCAACTATAACTCACGCAACCGCAATCTTCTGCTGATGCTAATACTGTATTTAGACACTTATTTGCCCATGTCTTCTTCCATTAAATTTTAGCTATACATATATTACAAATATTTTTTTTTCATAAATACACATATGTCATCAGCAGAGGATTGCGGTCGCGTGAGTTATAGTTGCCTGCACTAACTAGAACGGGGGAATTTCATTGGTTTTTTACGAGTGAAATGTACAGCTAACTATAACTTGTGTGAAACCTATGGTTTTTTCAGTGAATTTGCAAGGTTTTTTAAATGCTAATTCCTAACTATAACGTGTGTGAAACCTATGGTTTTTTCAGTGAATTTGTACGGTTTTTTAAATGCTAAGTTACTTTACGCCATTCGTGGCGTGCGCGCCCAGTTAACGCAGTTCGTTCCGTGCGCGCACAGTGAGCACGCGGTGCGCTTCGCGCACCGCGCGCCCACTTTACGCAGTTAGTGCCGTGCACGCACGGTGGTCACGCGGTGCGCTGCGCGCACCGCGTGCCCGCGTTACGCGGGATGGGCCATGTACGCACGATGCGCTTCGCGCACCGTGCGCACATGGGGGACATATTGTGCGCTTTGTTGTGAAAAGGTATTCATTTGTATTTTCGAATGATTTACATGCCATGCACAAATGGTGCCGTTCGGGCACCATTTGCACACGGGGTGGGGATAGTGTGGATAATTTTTTTTTTTTACATTATTTTAACCGTACGCGTACGGTAAGCGTAATCGGCGATTTTTCGAAAAAAAAAAAAATTGTTTTTTTGGCCTTGCGGGTTTTATGGGGACACCTATATCGATGCTGGGTGGTTAAGAACTGAATATACTGCCCCTTTAGATGGTTTTTGTCTTTGTTTTTGCTGCCCCCCTCAGAGTGCGAGAGAGAAAATGGCGGCCGCCGCTTCCTGGTTTCGACCGATTCGAATGTTTACTTAGATCGAACAGCCAATCAGAATCGCGCTCGCGCACGTCACGTCACCGTACGCGTACGGTAAGCGCACCGTAAGCTGGCTCAGATATATATATTGATTTAAAGGCTATTTTCTCAGAATCTACTGAACAGATTTACACCAAACCTACAAAAGGCACTTCCTTGACCTGTAGACTACCTCTCTGCCAAGTTTCAAGGAACTCTGTTCAGCCGTTCGGGCTGTAGCTGTGTCTAAAGGTCCTATGGAAAAATGCATGGGAAAAACGCGTTTTGGGACCCCCCTTTTATCTCAGCCCCCGCTTGACGAATCCCCCCGAGACTTTCAGGGTAGGAGCGGAGCGTAGCGCCCCACCTATTTTGAAACTTTCGCGAGGATTCGTCGACCGGCGCCAAAGTTATTCAAAATAGAATGTTGCGGTTTTCCTATGGAAACAGGGTCCTAACTATAACTACCTACTGGCGACCGCCAGTAGGTAATTCACTTAAAAAACCATAGGTTTCACACATGTTATAGTTAGCTGGGCATTTCCCTCGTAAAAAACCAATGAAATTCCCCCGTTATAGTTAGTGCAGGCAACTATAACTCACGCGACCGCAATCCTCTGCTGATGACGTCAGATATTACATCACTGTATTTAGACACTTATTTACCCATGTCTTCTTCCATTCATCTTTAGCTATACATATATTACATTTTTTTTTTTCAGAAAGACACATATGTCATCAGTGATGTAATATCTGACGTCATCAGCAGAGGATTGCGGTCGCGTGAGTTATAGTTGCCTGCACTAACTATAACGGGGGAATTTCATTGGTTTTTTACGAGGGAAATGCCCAGCTAACTATAACATGTGTGAAACCTATGGTTTTTTAAGTGAATTTGCAAGGTTTTTTAAATGCTAATTCCTAACTATAACGTGTGTGAAACCTATGGTTTTTTCAGTGAATTTGTACGGTTTTTTAAATGCTAAGTTATGTATTTATGAATATATTTTTTTAAACAAAACTTTTTCACGGCGCGCGCACGGTGCGCTTCGCGCTTTACGCAGTTCGTGCCATGCGCGCACGGAGCGCTTCGTGCACCGTGAACGCACGGTGGGCACACGGTGCGCTTCGCGCACCGCCCGGCCACTTTACAAAGTTCGTGCCGTGCGCGCACGGAGCGCTTCGCCCCCAAGGGCCAAATACATTTTTTTTTTTCCGCTAAATCGCGGAGTGCGCGCACGCTGCGCGAACTTCGCAGAATTTTTTCCGTTTGTGTGGTGCGCGCAGGGTGCGCGCACTCGGCGATTTTTTGAAAAAAACATAAATCGTTTTTTGGCCCTTGGGGGTCCTTCTGGGACCCCCCGACCACGGCTAGGGGGTCAGGAACTGTCCACCCTGCCCCCTTTTCACGTTCTCCACATTTGTTTTTCACCCCCTCAGAGTGCAAGAGACAAAATGGCGGCCGACACTTCCTGGTTTCGACCGATTCGAATGTTTACTAAGATCTAACAACCAATCAGAATTGCGCTCGCGCACGGCAAGGTGCGCGCACCCAGCGCGCACGCTGCGCGCGTACAGATATATATATTGCTTTAAATGCTATTTTCTCTGGAAATACTGAACAGATTTACACCAAACCTGCAAAAGGCACTTCATGGACCTTATGGCTACCTCTCTGCCAAATTTCACGTAATTCTGTTCAGCCGTTCGGGCTGTAGCTGCGACTAAAGTCCCTATGGAAAAATCCATGGGGAAAACGCGTTTTGGGACCCCCCCTTTTTCTCGGCCCGAGACTTTCAGGGTAGGAGCGGAGCGGAGCGCCCCATTAGTTTTGAAAATTTCGCGAGGATTCGTCAATCGGCGCCAAAGTTATTCAAAATAGAATTTTGAGATTTCCTATGGAAACTCGGTCCTAACTATAACTATCTACTGGCGACCGCCAGTAGATAATATGTATATACATACAAATTTCAAATTCACTCAGAAATTACATTTTAACAGTGATTAGGCTTGAACAATTATATATTACATATTTACAGAGCAGGAAATTCGTGTCATCGTTCAGCCAAGTGTTCAGGTGGTGTTGCACTCAAGGGTGGTGGTCTTGGGTCTGGAGGGATCGCCGAGTGTCAGATGTCCATAGGGGTAGAAGGCCGGATGGTGGTGGGGGAAGCAGCACGCTGGATCCCCAGGCTGATATTGAGGTCATGCTAGGCTCCATCTTGTGGATAGAGGAGGGCGCTCAAGGGCGGGCGGAACTGTGCCACAAAGTCAGGTCTCTCACCTGGCTCAAGCACCCGCAGTAAGGCCCCAGCCATCTTGGTAGCTCCTATCTAGCACAGCCAAATGCTGGGTGTTATCAGTATTTAATGGCTAAGCATAAACTCTGTGGTGGGAGGGTAGGTAGATGCTTTTGCTGTTTGTTTAAACTCATATAAACATTGGAAGATATCTTGTGAGCCATCAAATCATACAAAAATACCTGAAGGACCATGGGAGAAAATGTCCATTGATTTTGCAGGCCCCTATAATATGTTGGGACAGGTAAAAAGGTTTTTGATTGTACTTATTGAAAATGTTTCCAAGTAGATTTACTGCTTTTGTTAGTAATCCAACTGCTGAAGAGGTCAATTCCTTCCTCGATAACTATTTTCAGGTGGAAGGGTTTCCCAAAGAACATGTATCGGACAATAGAGTGCAATTTGTATCCAACAAAATGCTGACTATTTTGAAAGTTTGTTGCAATAAAACAGAAAGGGTTCCATGTATTGTCCCAAAGCTAATGGCAAGGTTTAGTATGGTAACAAGTTCTCGAAAGAGGGAATACAAACTGCTCTAGCTAATAACCAAAATGTTCAAGAATTTATTAAGGATAAGCTTTGGAGTTATTATAACACTCTGAACTCGGCCATAGGATTTTCTCCTTATCATTTGATAAAAGGAAGGGAAGCTTCTACATTACGGACTCCAAAATGTCATGTTTGCTGTGGGGAAAAGTGAAGTTAAAAAAGATATTGGACATGCTAAAGAAAAATCTTATTCTAAGTAAGTTAGTAATAAAACTAATCATGACGCTGTAAATAGGACTAAGCTAAGAACATAAATAAGGTGATTGGATGCTTATCCGCAAATCAAATATTTTTAAAGGGGAATCCAAATTCACAGATCCTTTACAAGTCCATAAAGTCACTGGCAGTGCTGTGTTGTTGCATAAGAAAGGCTGGCAGAATAAGAGCTCTCTGGTAAATCTTAAACCTGGACAAATCTGTGTTACGTAACGAATAGAACTTGTGAGTACCTCAAATGAAGAAGGTTTTACGGATTTGACAATGAATGTGAATAGTCCTATCTCTTCTGAAAACAGCCATTCATCTCCAATTAATGATACTAATTTTGATGAGATTGCACAAAGTGACACATGGGATCTTAATGCAACACATAATTTAAGTGAAGCCCAGTTGAGAAATCCTTCTAAAAGGATGCTCAAAATACATGAAAAATGTAATGATTGTATATTACTTTATGTGTTCTTAAAATATGTATTTTTGACTCATAGGTTGGTCTATATATACGGAAAGAATGTTTCGAATCGGCCCCCTGCGTGGTTCTGCATTCACACACAAGCGGAGCTAGAGGCGATTTACGGGGGTCGGAGGACTCGTGGGGATCGTAGTACTGCACGCAGTAAGTGAATAACCATTCAGCAGATGGGGAGGTGCTTCTGTGCTGTTTGGGACTGTAACAAGTCTAACATTTAGTCCATTGTTGAAATAAGCTACTTATCTGAGTGTAATGTCTGAAGACGGGATGCGTGAACGAGAACTACCTGCTGAAGTATTGTTTTTAAACTTACCGAAAATTGCTGAGGGGGGCAGCAGAGCCAACAAAAAGGACTATACCACTGATAATGATGTCAAAAACCTGTTACGAGCCTTGGAAAAAGAATAGCAATAGTAATCTCACAAAATGGTGGGAAGTTAAATCGTTGGAAAAATACCACGAAGTTGGGAGGATCCAGAGGGACTTGCGCATTATGCTTGCACCTAATTTTGAAGATCCGAATCCTTTACTTTTAAAAGAGTGGGCGGAAAGTAACAGACGCATCATTGAGGCTAGTTTGCCTCCTGATCAAATATGCAAAAATCGATCTCGACAGCTACATGGATGAAATGGCACGCATAAACACTGAACTAAGAACATTCAAGTAGTAAAAAATTGTTAGACTTGGCATCTTTTGGCGTGTTTCCCCAGAGTTTTAGCTTTCTGACCTCCCGGTTTTGACTCTGTTTTTGCTAGCGTAGTGTTTCTACGCACTTTTATCACTGCTGATCAGTGGTAAAGTGCTTCTTTGGTAAATTGTGTTATGGATTGGTGTTTCCATGATTTGATATTTGATTTACTTGTTAGTCCCTAGTAAAGTGCACTGAGTGTGCCAGGGCCTGTAAATCAAATGCTGCTAGTGGATCTGCAGCACTGATTGTGCCACCCACGTGAGTAGCCCTGAAAAGGTAACTCAGACCCGCCATTGCAGAGTCTGCGTGCAGTTTGTAACTGCCATGTTGACTTGGCCAGTGCATGCATTTGCCAGACCCTCACCTTCCCTTTTCTTACATGTCAGCTACCCCTAAGGTAGATCCACGGTACCCCTGTGGGCTGGGTGCAGTGTATGTGAAAGGTAAGACATGCCCTTCGTGTGTGTGGCATGTCCTGATAGTGAATTACGGCCGATTTCGTTTCTCGCTATTGCAAGGCTACCTGTTCCCCATAGGACAGAATGGGGAGTTTGTTTATAATATCTTATAAACATAACTGGCCCAGGAAATTAGATAGGAAAATAAAGTTTAGTATGCCTGAACTCAGAATCTAAAGATGCATCTTTTAGTGAAGGTGATTTTCACATACGGTGTTTGAAAATACCACTTTTTGAAAGTAGGTATTTTCTTGCTCAGTCATCCAGTATACCTCTGCTGGAATGTGGATTGCCTGTCTGGGTTTTGTATGACAGAAGCCTGGGGAGCAGGAGTGGCTCCAGATAGTCTAGGTGGGTCAGGAAAGGACTGCATAGACCTGGGCTGCAATTGGGGAAGGAGGAGGAGATTTCCTTGCACCTCAAAGGGCCTGGTCTGCCTCTGACCATGCCGTCTCCACCTCGTGTCAGGAAGTCACACCAGAGAAGGCAGAACTGGTTCTGGCTGGGCACAGACACTCTCTGCCTAAGAGATCAAAGGATTTTGGGATATAAATATTGGGGCCCAGACCCCTGAATGTTAGAACTCTTTTAGACCAAGAAGATTGCCAAGAAGAAGAGCTAGAGAAGCTGTGAGGAGGAACTACCACATTGCTGTATGCTTTGCTGTGTTAGCCTGCAGTGGCTGCTTCTGTCTTGGGCAGTGAAAGGACTGGACTGAACTTTCTGCAATCTACTTTTGTGAGTTTCTCCAAGGGCTTGAGGTAGAGCTTGCCCACTGTTCAAGAAGTCTCAGGAACAGCAAAGACTTCAAGCTCTTCCGCCCGCAGCACTAGGGTCTGTGTGTTTTCTGCTGCAACAGAAGAAAAAGCAACCTGACGCCATCTACGACGCCCCTGCCGACTAATCGGCAGATTTGAACAAAAACTTGCGTCAAGCTCAAACATTACCAAAAATGCATCGACACGTGTTATAGTGTGGTGGAAGGTCCTTTGCAAAGCTGGAATGGTCACCTGTTACTTATAGCTAAATGTGGGTGTTAAATTGGTACTAATGGTGCGCAAACCACTCTTGCCTCTTTCTGTACCATTCTTCCTCTTTCTGAACTTCTCTTTCTGCACTTTACTTGCTTCTTTTTGCACTTCTCTTGCCTCTTTCTGCACATCTCTCCCTTTTTCTGCACATCCCTTCTTTCTGCACCTCTCTTGCTTCTTTCTGCACCTCTTGCTTCTTTCTTCTGCACCTCTCTTGCCTCTTTCAGCACTTTTCTTGCCTCTTTCTGCACATTTCTTCTTTCTGCACCTCTCGACTCTTTCTACACCTCTCTTGCCTCTTTCTGCACCTCACTCGCTTCATTCTGCACCTCACTCGCTTCATTCTGCACCTCACTCGCTTCTTTCTCCACTTTTCTTGCCTCTTTCTGCACCTCTATTGCCGCTTTCTGCACCTCTCTTGCCGCTTTCTGCACCTCTCTTGCCGCTTTCTGCACCTCTCTTGCCGCTTTCTGCACCTCTCTTGCTGCTTTCTGTGCCTTTCTTCCTTTCTGCACCTCTCTTGCCTCTCTCTGCAACTCTCTTGCCTCTTTCTGTACTTTTTTCCTCTTTCTGTACCTTTTTTCACTCTTTCTGCACAGTTCTTCCTCTTTCTGCACATGCCTTACCTATGTAGGTTTAGTTAGAAATTAACATTTAAAAAACCTTATAAATTCACTGAAAAAAAAACACAGGTTTCAGGGACTGTCAGGTCTCGAAACGAGCCCTGTCCTGCGGGGATCGGCGCCAAAAATGCTCAAAAGACTTCAAGTCCCATTAGCCCTGGCAGCAACACGGCACGCACGCAGAGCAGCGGAAGGCATAGGAGTGCACTTCCGCCCGTGCGGCGTTGCCAAGTATTCTACGTACGGAGCAGGAAGAGGCTGAGATTGGGGCATCGGTGCTTTTGTTTTTGGTTCTTGGTTTCTACGGGGAGTCCAGCGGCTGGCGCCTCAGAGCAGTGTCGCCTTTGGGAACAGCCGTTCGGGGAGCTCCACTGTTAGAGCCCCGGTGAGGGAACCGGTCCTGAACAACCAAGAACAGACGCGAGTGCGGTCCGGGTGCTACTGCACCAACACGGATACCGGCCCAATCATGTGAGAGTGAGAGAGTGTGCATACGGATATTTGGGGAATTCATGTCAGGACTAATATCCCATAAAATATACGCTTTTGAGAAGCGTCTTGCTTGCATTGCAATATCATCCCATGACACTAGGTGTTCCTCCTCGTTGGTGCGACACAAGTTTGTGGTCTCTTGCAAGTAGAAGGGATACCCGTGCTGCTGGGGTGTATGGTAGGAGCGATACCATTATCCTACAAACAGATTGTTAATACACGTTGATAGTATCACCAGGAGTGGTAGAGTGCTTTTTCTTCGTGACGGAGAGTCCATGGCTTCTGTGATCCAAGCGGAGGAGCACTTCTGTGTTAATCAACAAACCTTTATGTTTACCAAGGACTGTTACCTGGTGCCATGTAGTCTGGCTGGGTGAGAGTCTACATTCGAAATTTAATAGACCATACCCTTAAGACAATACCGTTAAAAAACGTACAGCTTTGAGTTATTACTATAACTGTTTCTTTTGTGTATCCATTTAGCAGGGGATTGTGGATGAGCCAAGTTAGGTCTCATACAACCTCTGCGAAACGAGGCCAGCGGGGGTTCTGGGTAACTGTCCCTTCACGTTTGGTAGATACGAAAATATGTTACATATAGAGAGGAGAACACGCAAACCGTATGCACCTAAATAGCATGTTATTTTCTTCTCTGTAGTGCTCTTACCGGCCTCCTGTTCTCGGAGAGGCACAAGTTGAGCTGGATCAACTAGGACAACACGTCTTTCTTTTTCTTTACAGGTAGTTACTTGTTGTACCACTATGCCCTTCTACAGGGGGGGGGGGGGGGCGGGGTGGGGTGGAACAGAGTATGTCCATGGATGTTGTTTGTGTGCTTTGTTTCTGTGTTGTTTCAGGTCTCCTTCCCTGCTGTTCTCTCCCTTTCCTTCCCTCGCTCGATCGCTTCACTGTTCTGCCCTAAAATAGCACTCAGACTTGAAGCTATCGAGAGGTGGACCATTAATGAGCATCGTTCCGATCCTGAGGAGCCCGACAGGGACTTTATAGTTAGAAATTAACATTTAAAACAACTAAGATATTCACTAAAAAAACACAGGTTTCAGGGATGTTATACTTAGGCTGACATTTCACTCATACATAACCAGAGAAATTGAGCTGTTATAGTTAGCTGAGCTAACTATAACTCGCACCCCCGCAATGCACTGCTGGTTACGTCACATATTACATCACTCATGACATGGTCAGTGACATCACTCGAGACATCTCAAATGATATCACTGATGACATCATCCACATAATCTCTGATGCACCTACTCACACTCTAATATAAACTTTCATATACCCACTCCAAATTTCAGACTACCATTCTTGAAACCATTGACACACCAATACCAGTATGTACATACCCACTCACTGATTCATAGGTCTCTATACACATCCACTCACTAACCCATATAGGTACTCATAAAGCCAGGCACTCACCAATACAGCCACTGATTAATCCACTCATACACCCATACAGTCACTCATACACCATCAGTAACCCATAGAGCTACTCACACACCTACTCACTCACCCAAACACTCAATCACACAGCCACTTAACCATACAGAAACACAAGCACACTCACCACTCATACAGATATTAACAAATACTTACTCTCCTATACAGTCGCTGACACAAGCACACACTCACTCATACAGCTACTCTCATAATCCCTCACTTACACGTACAGTAACTTAAACTCTCCAACACTCACATATACTGCCTTTCTCATATGCAGTTACTCACCCATATACCACTAAGACATCAATTCACTCACCAACACAGCCATACGCACACACACACGCCCCTACAGTCCCTCACACGTGCACTCATGAACCCACACACCCAGGGATTCACCCAATCATACATCCAGGCAGGGAGTCACACACCCCCTCACCCACCCACACAGATACTCAGACAACTAATCAATAACCCATATAGACACTCATGTACCTGGTCACCAACTCATGCAGCCACTCACACACCAACTGACAGACTGATACACACATTCACACAGATTAGTCACTCACCCATACATTCACTAAGCCACATTTAATCACTCACTTATACAGTCAGTCACACACCCACTAAATCATCCATACAGACACTCATACACCCACTCATTCTTCAGTACACCTTGGCGTGTGTGTGTGTATATATATATCACATGTTGGTTTCAACATGATGTATTTCGGCAATCTCGCCTTCTTCTGATGCTGTTTGCCATCAGAAGTCACATCCTCCCCCATTTTTAATATACTAGAGCGCTCCCATTGGTGGGGAACTGGCTGGCCCTGCTGCAATAACAACAGCTGTAGTTTAATGTTCAACTACAGCTCACAGCATGCACTATGTGGAGTAAGTACAGCAGCAGGAACGGACACTGTTCATGTGAGCTGTAGTTGAACATTAAGCTACAGCTGTTGTGATTGCAGCAGGGCCAACCGGTCCCCCACCAATGGGAGCACTCTAGTATATTCAAAATGGGGGAGGAAGTGACTTCTGATGGCAAGCAGCATCAGAATAAGGCGAGACTACCGAAATGCATCATGCTGAAACCATCATGTGAATAAAAGTCTCCCGTCAAGTATCCCGCTATGTCCTTTTTACTATTGAACAAGAGTGGTCGTCTGGTGATATTTAACATTCTTAAACTTTTTAGAAACACTCAGTCACTGGATGATGCCATCAGTGATGTCACTGACCATGTCATGAGTAATGTAATATGTGACGTCATCAGCAGTGCATTGCGGGGGCGCGAGTTATGGTTAGCTCAACTAACTATAACAGCTCCATTTCTCTGGTTTTGTATGAGTGAAATGTCAGCCTAACTATTTTTTTTTTAAACATATTTTATTAGATTTTTCTAGTTTTCAACCCATCAATCACGGCATTTTGCAGTCATACACAATATCGTAATACATTGAAGTCATCGTACAGTGTACGTGCATTATCATCAACAGTAAGTGTACGACACAGGAATACAACTATCCCATCCCTCCCTCCCTCCCCTAACTTCATCTGGCACCAACCATTCCTAGCGCATATGTCAAGGTGTTCCCGCTTCTACTCCCGACTGCACACAAGCATTCAAAGGGGTATGTATGCACCCCATGGTGCAGGATTCACAAACAATGGAATTCCCTGAACATGGAAACTGGAAAACAGGGGCTAGGTGATAAAACAATTGTTACGTCCGAGCTATCGGCACAGGTGGCGGGGCCAAGGCCCTGAATGCTCCCAGGATACTGTCCCAGTCTAAAAAGATAATTCTTTTGCGCAATCCCCGGGCTTCCTCCCGGCAGATGGCAGCGCTCTCCGCTCCACCCCATCTCACTACTTCCCCATGCCAGCCGTAAAGTTGGGGGGGTGTGGTCGATTTCCACCGCATCGTAATGGAGCGTTTAGCCAGAAGCAAAGACAAGTCTACAAAGCGAAGTTGCACTTTCTGTGCCTTAGGGCGTCGTATCAGTCCCAAAAGACATACTGCAGGTGTGTCTGGGACGGGGATCTGAACCGCAGTTGTAAGCAAGGACAGTACCTCGGACCAATAAGGGGTAAGCACGGGGCACTGCCATAGCATGTGTAGTAAGTCAGCATCCTCTAATTTGCATCTCGGACAGCAGTGTTGTGTGGCCGGAAAAATACGTTGTAAGCGGTGCTGGGTAAGATACGCTCTGTGTAGAACCATATATTGGAAGAATTTGAATTTGGCGTTCTGTGGAATTCTCCTGGGGTATGCTAAAGCTCTGTCCCAGTCCCTATCTGTCAGGTCTGTCCCCAGGTCTGCAGACCATTTATTTCGTAGGTCCGTTAGTAGGATTCTGGTGTGGGTGGTAATATCATTGTAGAGCCATTTGGTAAGATGGCGGCCGTTACCCATCAGGTAGGTCATAAAGACCATTTCGTGGCGTGGGGGTTCCTCCCTGTGTGGGGCCCAATGTTTCTTCACGTACTGCACAAGTACAGCATGCAGTAGGTACAATGCATCCGTGACCCCCTGATGTTGTGCAAAATTACCATGGTCCATTAGTGTGCCGTCGTCAAATAGGTCACCCACTGTGGTCACTCCACCCTCCGCCCAAGGAAGCAATCGTCGTTTAGTGAGCAGTCCAGTGGGGGTAGGGATCCCAAGAAGTGGTGTAGTGTCGGAATAGGGAAGGCAGCTACGCGTGTAATGAGTGGCTTTTTTCCAATAAGTAAACGCCGTGCGCAAGAGCAGCGGGGCATCCGCCGGTATCCAAGCCTGCGGGAGCAGCAGTGTGTGGAGCCGCCCCCGGTCTACATCTGCAGGGGAAAAATCTATATCCTGTAAGTTGCGCCCTGCCAGCCAATACGATAGCCATTGCAATTGGCTCACAGAGCAGTATGCTCGGAAGTCTGGGGCACCCAGCCCGCCCTTATCAGTGTCTAATTCGAACTTGGTCAGCCCAACCCTACGGCGGCCATTACCCCAGATCAAAGCGGAGAGTGTAGTGTTAGGGAGTTGAGCATCGGGGTCGGGATCACAACCGGTAAATTGGTAATGTCAGTCTAACTATAAGGTCCCTGGAACCTGTGGTTTTTTCGGTGAATTTCTAAGGTTTTTTTAAATGCTAATTTGTAACTATAACGTCCCTGAAACCGGTGCTTTTTTTCAGTACATATATACATGGGACATGTTGTATGTGCATTAGTGCAAATATGGTACTTTCTTAGTTGTTTTATCATTACGTGTTCCACGTATGTGTTTTGTGATGTATTTTACATAAAAATCAGCGCAGGCTTAGACCAGGTGTATTGCTATACAAAAAACCTCCATTCATATATTGTCATGTTAAAAAAAAACACAGTATTACACTGTATGGAATAATATTGCCATTTTAGAACAGTACACACTGAAAATGTAAATGTCTCGTGTCTCATGCTTAGCTAAGTTGTATTTTTTCAATGTTTTCTATTTTGTTTTTTTAGAAACTAAACATTTTAATAAACACTCAAATTTGAAATTTAGTGTAACAATAGTAAAAAGAAAAAAAGAGAAGGGTGTTTTCTTTTCATTTTAAGCAAATGTCATTTGTTTTACATGTTATTTTTTGGGTGACTTATACTATAGGTCTTTTTGATAGCTCGCTTCATGCTTTTCTTTTAGACCCAAGACAATTAGCTGGGGCAGCTCGGTTTTGGCTGAAATATTTTGTGGCTTTACAACCTCAACCTTACCATGGCTGTTGTGTTCGATAAGGCAGTGACAGCACTCTATAAGACTGATGTTCCCTGAAATGGAGGGAGCTGGGTCAGTGTCAATTATATTACGAAGGACGACAGTGGAATGTAAGAAGTACCAATTGCACTTTGACTGAACTGGGAAAATACTACCAGCAGGACGTAAGTTCTTTGAACTAGACAGAATTAAAACTATAATTGAGGTTTAAAATAACCTATAAAACCAATAAACGTGTACTGCTGCTGCCTGCAAGAGACTTATGCAGTTTAAGCATACAGATCAAGGATTAAATGGGCATGCACTTAGAACTCCTCTTCCTGAGCAGGTGATGAACAAATGTGACGTTTAGGAAAGGCAACGTTCACAATCCTCCCAAGGCATAATTTGATGTAAGTTAAATACAAAGTTATAATTTCCTGACAAGACTAATAAAATGGGACCATGTGATTGGGTGTTGAAGGAAGAAAAGCTTTCATGTCCAAGTACTTTTTATATAGCTATAGCAAAAGAGTAACTTGTTCCAAAGATGAATATGCATAGATTGGAGCTCATATATAAACTCCCAGATTTCCATTTTAACAGATAATTATAAACAGATAGCAATGCGATGTATGCCTGTATTTAAATTTTAAAAGCAGGAAAATACAGAAAATTGTGCTTCTTGTGAGTGACTCTCCATTCTGTCCTTTATGAATTCCAGGTCAACAGGCGAGCATATGGAAAAGCATGGAGAGTTATAAAACAGAATGAGATTTCCTTAAAAACGGGCATATGTTAGCTTATATTTGTACATAATGCTAATATTTACATGTGGGTTTAGTGTTTTGTTATATTTGTCAGCACAATTTTGCTAAAACGAAACAGGCATCAAAGTATGAGTGCATGTTTATCAGCTAAATAAATGTGGAAATATTCTATTTTACGACTATTTAAACTAAAAAAAAAACAAAAGAAAGATGGATAAATACCAACAAAATGGCCAAAAAATAAATATGGATAAAATACAGATGGAAATGTTACAAAAGTTTAATACCCTAAAACTGGAAGCTGTACTCATAACCCTAGGGTGGTTAGAGTGTATCCAGGAATGCATACTGATGTAAGTAAACACAGGAAGGAATGCAGGAGTCTTCTCTATATAAAGCAGGATCTTTATTTGCAGAGCACAAACAAAGCGTACACCACAACCGCTGACCGGACACCAACTGCCCCCAGCTGGAATCCCCACAACGGTAACATGCTAGTACTAAGAACGCTACAAGCGTTCTAGGATCTGAACTGGGATAGGACACAAAGGAAGGCTTGACCCACACACAAGAAACAGGGTAAGTACTAACAAGGCTAATATGTAAATAAGTATTTACAACACATCTTCTTCCCTAAACCAAAACAAAGAAACGATATACCCCAAAATACAATCACATCACTTGTGACACAAATAATCATCCAAATAAGCTGGAGGTCTGCGAGACCTCACCACTCTGGTCTCCTCGCGGTGAACAGAATCATTGTTAGCATGGGCTTGACTCTGTACATCAGAAGAACTACAAGCATCACCACCACCATCCTCCCTACAGCGGCTTGAACTCAGACCCGAAGTAACATCCTCCGGAGTGGAAAACAAGTAACCGCTACTGGTTGAACCTGAAACAACAGGCGTAGGGAAGTCCTTCACCACTGCAGACTTGCTATACAAAGCCACCCTCCGAAGATTCCACTTCTCCCCATTGTCAAGCACCACATAATGCTGAAAAACCTTCTTCACCACATGTGGACCCCTAAATTTCGAAAGACCCTTGGCCACTCTCCCCGATTTGACTTTGACCCAGTCACCCTTGGAAATTGTACTCCCCGTTTTAACAATTGTCTCTTGCTGAGTACAACCAAGAGCTGAATTTTTAATCCAAGAGGGAGCAAGTTTGGTGCCAGGACGTCTTCCCCGCATGAGTTCAAAAGGCGATTTAAAGTCCGCTCTATGAACAGTGGTCCTATAGGCCCATACCATGTTCCTGACCATTTCATGTGCAAACCCACCTGAAACACACGACATCTGAATAATACCCTTGACCACTCTATTAGCCCTCTCACACACACCATTCGCTTGCGGGTTATAAAGAGAGGTGCGGTGATGAGTCACACCACACCCACTCAGAAACACACGCATCTTCTGAGACGTTAATTGGGTACCATTATCTGTGATTAAAATTGAAGGATACCCCTCATCCAGAAAAATCCCTTTTAAAAACTGAATAGTGCAGTCAGTGGTTATGTCCTTAACGAACTCCACAGCAAGCCACTTCGAGTAAACATCCACAATTACAATGGCAAACCGTTGAGCAAAAGGCAATTCGTCCATTGGACCTATAAAGTCCAAGCACACGGTATGCCATGGTAAGCCCGGACAAACAACGTGGCTGGGCGTAGAACTAGACCCAATCTTGAGTCTCTTTTCACTGTCCTTACACACTGAACAATTCTCCACCCACGAAGTCACCTGTGAGTCCATGGCAGGCCACCAAAAATCCATTTTCAACCTACGCTGTGTAAGAGTTTGCCCTAAATGACCCTCATGAGCCAACTTTACAATTTTCAGTCTTAAACCATATGGTGGAATGTATCTATCGCCTCTCATTAAGATCCCAACACCATACAATGACAGCTCATCCAACACCTTAATGAAAGGTCGCACCGGTGGTTGGACACAACTTTCCCGCCGGGAGCCTAGTTTCACCAAATCAATCACCTTCTGCAAAACTATGTCTTTTTCCATGGCATCCAACCACTCCTCCTTAGTGAAAGTACCATCGCTCAAGGCGACCACATCTTGAATGACGGCAACAGCCTCATCACAATGCGTATCGGACAACTCCTTCAACGTAACATCCTCTCTAATAGGAAGCCTTGATAAACAATCCGCCTGTACATTACGCCAACCTTGAACATATGAGATGTCATACTGATACTCCTGAAGTTTTGAAGCCAATCTTGCCAATCTCGGTGAACCCTTTCCCGCTCCCCCTGGGGACAAAACCTTTAACAACGGCTTGTGATCTGTTTTGAGCTGGAACTTAGTTCCCCACAAATATGTCCTGAAGTACTGGACACCCCAAGCAGCAGCCAATGCCTCTTTTTCTATAACTGAATAATTCTGTTCAGATGAGGAAAGGGTGCGAGAAGCAAAAGCAATGGTCTTTTCGCCTTCCTGCCATCTTTGCAACAAAATCGCACCTATTCCTATGGCACTGGCATCCACCATCAATATGGATGTACGACTAATGTCGAAGGGGGTTAACACTTTCGCCTGACACAACTCTTCCTTAATCAGGTTAAAACATTCCTCATGACAAGCACTCCAGCAAAATTTCACCCCCTTTTTGAGTAACGATCTTAGGGTCATGGTTTTGCTAGAAAAATTCTCCACAAACTTCGAGTAAAACTCGATGAGACCCATAAAAGACCTGAGTTGCTCCTTATCCATGGGACGCGGAGCTAACTTTATAGCCTCAAGTAAATCCTTCTTCGGCTTGACTCCCTGAGCAGAAATCTCATAACCCAAATACTCTATGTTTTGGACAAGAAACCGACACTTCTCTTTACGTAGAGTCAACCCAGCGTCTTGGATTCTCCCCAAAACTCTTTTAAGTACTACATTGTGTTCTGTAATGGTGTCTCCAAAGACTAATATGTCGTCCTGAAAGAACACCGCTTTCTTAATCCCTTTAAAGATCTCAGAAACCATGCGTTGAAACACACTAGCTGCAGAGCTTAAACCAAACGGGAGTCTCGTAAACTGAAACGTGCCCTCAGTGGTAATGAAAGCTGTGAGTCCTTTAGACTCATCATGAAGGCGGATTTGGTGATATGCACTCTTTAAGTCTAACTTCGTGAAAAATTTTGCACCTTGTAAGGTTGAGACAAGTTCGCCTATATTTGGAAGGGGAAAAGTATCAGCCACAACATACCTATTCAATGACCTCAAGTCCACACAGAACCTAATTTTGCCATCAGCCTTCTGCGTGATGACGACCGGAGATACCCAAGAAGATGCCTCCACCGGTTCAATGACACCCCCCTGTAACATCTCCTCAATCACCTTCTTGACTTCATCTTTCACTGAAAGTGGGACTCTCCTCACCTTATGCTGCACGGGAACTGTGTCACGTTTCATGACTATCTTGTGGACATATCCCTTCAACTCTCCCAACTCGTCCCTAAACACACTCCCTGCTTCATTGAGAATGTCACTAAGAGTGTGTTCATCCACTACCATGACTTGATTGGGTGCTCTGGGGTTCACTATTATATGCAAGTCATATTGATGAATCCAACCCAAGATTGGTGGACCATCAACTGCAACATAAACTTTCCCTTTGATTGACCTTCCTTCAAAGTGAATATCCGCATCAAAGTAGCCCAACAAGTCTATCCTCTCTCCTTGGTAACCTGTTGGTGAGATGTCACTCACCTTTAAGGGTTGACTACCCCACTCACCCCTGAATAAAGGCTCGGGAATAATTGTGTGTCTTGAACCCGTATCTACCATCAGAGTTACATTATGCTCATTAATCACAAACTGTGCCTTAGGTCTCACTTCTCTCTTCTCATTACAATCGCTCACACAAACATCCTCAACACACAAAATTTTGTCTTTATCACGCTTTAACCCTTTGGATTCATCTTCAACGAAAGCTACACTAGCATTTCCTTTCGTCCTGCACATCCTAGAGAAATGCCCCAATCTCCCACACTTGAGACACTCTTTATTGTTCGCAAAACAGAACTTTGCGTCTGACTTATGGTTATTGCTACCACATCTAGAACAACAACCTCTGTCGTTCGAATATTTCCCAACATTACTTTTCTTTAAGGGATTCTTACCCTTGTAACCCAACGCAGCTACATTCTCTTCATGACCTGACTCACACTCAATGTTTGATTTGTCGGCAACTACAGAAATCAAACCCTGTTGTGAATTGCAACCTTCTAGCTCTTTTATACATTTTTCTGACTCTTCTACCACTTTGGCTAAATCTATAGCTACTTTCAATGACGGATTCTTAGCCGCCCACAGTCTCTCCTTTATCTTCTTATTGTTGCACTGCACTATGAGTTGATCACGTATCAACTCGTCATTCATTACCCCAAAGTTGCACTTAACCGACAGTTCCCTGAGGCGTGCTACAAAGTCATCTATTGACTCCTCCGTGCGCTGTTTGTGAGTGTAGAATTTGTATCTATTCATTACAAGGTTCTCCTCTTTACCAAACCTCACTTCCAGTCTCGTAACAGCTTCTTTATACTCGTTAGGAATAGGCTGACCACTAGCTTGTAAAGCTTGAGGAAGGTATTGAAATTCTCGTTGACCCTCTTTGCCCAGGGCAGTCAGGAGTAATGCTTTCTTCCGTTTAGCAGGAAATTCTTGACCATCTAATGCGTCCAAATAGTTCTCGAACATACGTATCCAATCTTCCCATGAGATTGATGGGGCCCCTGGTTCGCTAAGAAATTGAGGTGGAAGAGTCACATTGACTTGTTGGTTAATTTGCTGTGCCATGCTGGCCTCCGTTTGCACTGAAGTTAAAATGTGACAATATTCTGAAAGTGACTCTTTAGCGAAAACAGGTTGTGTATGGGGTTAAAAATACATACTATTTGCTTATGGCTCTTAATAGTTTCCTCCGCTTGTGAGAAAAGACACTTGTTCCTTTAAAACCCTTAATCCCCACTTGCGGTGGATTGTGCTTCAGAGCTGTTCTAAAATTGCACAAACCAGAACTAAGACGGCCGCTCAATAGCGCGAGATTGTTAGCGTAAGCTCGCGGAAACGAGTTGTTGTTGACAGTCAGTCCTGCTGCTAGGCAACGCTCGCGCTCTACTGCCTCATACGCGCATTGGATTTGTTGCCTAGTAACGCACTGTGTGGTTACGCACTCACGCTGTTACGTTCACGCCTGGCTGCGCTTCTCTTCGTAGCCGCTCACAAGATTCGAAAAGCTCACAGTTCAAGGCGTGACGTCACTTTCTCTCCCAAAAGTCGCTGAAGTGCCTTTTTTTCCGTAGTAAAAGATTTGGATTCAGGGAATCGCTACTTCATGCCGCACGTCGTGACTTCTCCTTGGTTGTTGTCGCTCGTTGTCCGTCTGCTCAGCAACTTCCAATTCGTGTGCTCCTACGTCCGGTCTGCTTCTCCAATCGTCGCCAAAATGATGTAAGTAAACACAGGAAGGAATGCAGGAGTCTTCTCTATATAAAGCAGGATCTTTATTTGCAGAGCACAAACAAAGCGTACACCACAACCGCTGACCGGACACCAACTGCCCCCAGCTGGAATCCCCACAACGGTAACATGCTAGTACTAAGAACGCTACAAGCGTTCTAGGATCTGAACTGGGATAGGACACAAAGGAAGGCTTGACCCACACACAAGAAACAGGGTAAGTACTAACAAGGCTAATATGTAAATAAGTATTTACAACACATACCCCAAAATCTTTAAGAACTGAAGTAAGACTATTTGGCTATTGTACAATAAAATCTCCACTATAGCCAGAGCCATTGGAATTATGCGGTTGGAAAGGGTCAAATTATGCGGCAGCGTTGAGTAAATTATGGGGCAAGAAAAGCCAAATTATACAGCATAATGCACCACATTTTGTAATAGTATTACTTCATAATTTTGGCATTTTTAAACTTGGTAACACTGTCTGGACATTGGTTGCACCTCATTAATACCAGTTTAATACCCAAATATAGCAATAAGCAACAGAAAGGTGTCCAACTTTGCTTTACAAAGGGCCTTTCACTGCACGACAACATATGTTGCAGCATTTTTAGTAACTTTTCAACCGTTCGAGGTAGAAACTATTTTTTTTTATTAAAATCTGCAGTTTATGCGGCAGATGAAGGATTATGTGGCAAATCTATAACTGCGAAAATCGGCGCAGCCGCACAATTGCATGCTGCCAGTCGCCCTGACCATAGCCCTCGTCTATGGCAATCAAGTAGAAAGAATGTCTTCTGCTGAGGAAATGCGAAAAGAACAGTGGTCCCAAGACATAGATAATACAATCAATGTACACATTCATCAAATGATCAATTTGTTCAATTGCATATAAAAAACATTAAAAACACTGACGCCGCAGTGGGCGAATTGTGAGAAACATGCTCGGTGTGCCCATGCAAGTGATACACACGTATGATCCGGCATCAAGAGTGTGTATCAAGTAAGACCAACACAGCCCATTTTATTCTTATCTACAATCAAATTAGGCTCGTAGAACTAGTCGATGAAATTTTGATCCTTTGGACAGATAGAAGGATCATCATCAGGACTCTAAGAATACATGAACCCGAGAAAAATAATGGACGGGCACTATTCTAACATTACTGAAGGCACTAATGGGCTCAATTCAGCTACACCTGTGCAAAGATTGTATGACTCCCAAAGTCGTCAAAAACTGCGAGTATAGTTCAGATGGGGTCCAGGGGATCTGGTAATGGGAGCGGGGCAGAGCGGGCAGCATCTAGAATGTAAAAGGGCCTCCAGAGGAGTACTGCGAGATCTGTCTGGACAGCAGACAATTCTGCTTGAAAGGAGAGCAGAGTGAAGTTGGCTGGGTGTGCTTCAAAAACATGGCTGCTTCGACTGGGTCTGCTGAGGAAAAGCATACACAAATCTCATGCCAATCCTCCAATGACCCACACTTCTTTATCTCTAGCTTTTCCTCAAATGCATTAGCATTCACTGGAGTGATTCTATAATAAAGTACAATTCCCAAGAACTGCAAATGCATACTGTACTTTGATGAGTGCAAGTGAAGTGTTAGCAACAAAGCCTACTTAGTTTTGTCCCCTCATCTCTGCATTGTAGCTCTTCGGAATGTGGATCTAGGAAGAGTTTTTTCACATGGTATACATTGTTTAGCATTCCGCAATATCACAACTGTCATCCAAGCAGTAGCAAGACAATATTGTCAATATATCTAGATTAGATAGACATTGTTAACGATCTGTGCTACTTGAAAGCACTCCATCTACAAACAATAGAGTAGTTGGCCGCAACCTTATTATGAGCCACATCTTCACTAACAGTATTATATCTTTATATTCGGGCATTAAGTGTAGTATGCTAATTACTTATCACTCTTCATATTTGTTTTACACTTTATCTGTTCCTTTAATTGTGTTCATTTTTTGTATTGAATTGTAATCTGTAAGGATTCTATGTTCTGTATCCCGGGACCGTTGGCTGGGCTTTTGGTTGCTGTCAAGTCCCCTGCCGTGGGCTCTTTCTATCTACTTACTGGAAAATAAACCTTCATGCTGAAAAGTTATCCCTGGATTCTGGGTTGTATCTAAATTTGGTTCCTGTTCCGCACGCTACATTTTGGTACCAGGAGTGGGGTTTTCGTCAGCTAACAACCTGTCTTAACGGATCTCTTGGAGCCCACCGGCTTTGTTTATTTGCGTTTCAACCCATCGGAACAATACGGATCTTTGAGGTGGGTCGGACGTCTTGCGCTAACATTTGGGACACGTTCTCAAATTTTATTTTCCTTAAACTTATGCGCTTTAACTTTCCAATTTCACCAAATGTTACCTCTGCTTC
Organism: Triturus cristatus; assembly: GCF_964204655.1. NCBI lineage: Eukaryota > Metazoa > Chordata > Amphibia > Caudata > Salamandridae > Triturus > Triturus cristatus. The sequence continues at coordinate 1,107,755,221 of NC_140592.1, read as the reverse complement.
AACGTTAATTGCTCTCGCTCTTTGTCTTGAGCCCCGTAAGCCTGCATTCTGCGCCTGCATCATAGAGACCTTCCGATTCGCATCCCGTGTCAACGGCGCATTACGTCAGCAACGTGGAGTGTTCAGACTCATTTCAATGTGGCTATACGGAAGACAGCAAGGCATTATGGGAGCGTGATGACGTCACGCGTCGGTGGCCATCTTGTGCAAGTTTTGAAGCGCTTGCCTGCCAGTTATTGATCTTTCGTGTGATACTCGTCTTCGGTGATTCACACACCTGTTGTGCTTCAAATCAAACTTTTCAATGAATGTCGTGTGACATCCCTTGGTGATTCACACGCCTGGTTCGGCCTCATTTAACTCGAGTCCACTGGTTGTCAAGTTGTTTTTATTTCATTCATAATTCATTCACAGCCTCTATCACCATGGCAACTGCCCAAGGAGTTATCCAGCCTACTCCTTTCCTACAAAAACCAGGCAAACCGGAACTGAAGTGGACAGAATGGCTTAAAGATTTTGAAAACTACATAACTCCTATTGGTGCTGATGCCTACACACCTACCAGGAAGTTAGCATTGTTACTCAACCACTTGGGTGCTGCTGGACGGAGAGTTTTTGAAAATCTTCCGCATTATCCTGCGCCTGTGTCCGAAGACACTATTTGGAATGTTTTCATTGAAGCCAAACTACGTATGGGGAAACAATATCCAGATTCCACAAGCGTCCTTCTCGAAAGATTTAATTTTGCAATGTGTAAACAGTCATCAGATGAATCAGTAGAAGATTACATAGCAAATTTAAGAGTTCTAGCTGAAAAATTTGATTTTGGTGCAAATGTTGACACATATATAAGGGACCAATTTGTGTTTTATTGTTTCTCTGAGAAGATACAAGAACGACTACTCACTTCTTGCAATCCTACTTTGGCTGAAACAATCGATATCGCAAAAAGTATTGAGAGGTCGATTGTTACTTCCAAAGTTTTATCTAGTGTTCAACCCATGCAGTTTTTCACACAGGATAGTTCCCAACAAATCATGCCTCAAACTACGAATTTTGTCTCTGAAGAAAACACTGTTTGTGCCATAAATCCGAAACAAAATTCCGACAGAAGGTATGTAAGAAACCAAAATCCTAGAACACAACTAATTTGTTTCCGTTGTGGATCAAGAAATCACATTGGAAACAACCCTTCCTGCCCAGCTTTAGGGAAAAAATGTATAAAATGTCAGAAATTTGGGCCTTTTCAAAGCGTTTGCAACAAAAGATCAAACTCCACGTCATATAACACCAACAGCAACCCTGGTAGAATCAGAATTTCTAATGTTACTGTTAACTCTCCCCAACTCCAAGAATGCACCTCTCAATTTTCTAATATTGTGGTTACCATTGATATACCAGAGTATTCTGATAAACCCATCAAAGAGCCATTTGTTGATATTTCTATTGATAGCAAAATTATATTAGCTATGGCAGATTCAGGCGCACCAGTCACCATCCTGGCTGATATTACATTTTATAAATTATGGCCTAACAATTTTTCCCTAGTCCCTCCTGACATTAACCCTGTTCCGGCACGCTACATTAAGAATGAAATAGAGTTCCCCTGGCCTTTTTTCCAGTGACCATTTCTAGATGTACATATTATATATATTTTTTATTCCATGTATAATTTAGATACCTGCAAGTTGTTCTCGTCGACACCATAGCTGCACTTTTCCCACGGGCCACAGCTTTCAGATGCTTTTGTCAGCTGGATTACAGCATTGTGCTTGGCGATGCAAACAGTGACTTCTTTAGGTTTCAGTTTATTTCCAGGATTGAAACGAAAAAACAAAGAGTATTTCCTCCGAGTGTTATCTGAAGTAAAGCGGGTGTTGTAATGGCTAGTCCCTGCATAACTTTTAAATGTCTCCTTATCGATTTGAGGAACATGGATTATCACAGTAACTGAAATATCGTCTTGGGTGCACCGGATTTGTGGACACAGGGACTCCGCCTCCTCTGACACGGGCACTTGCTCTTTATGATGGACTGTAAAACATGGCTCTCTAGGTTGTTCTTGTATTTGAGCGTCTCTAGGGCCATTGTTATTGGTCAGCACAATGTTTTCTGTTTCTGCCAATTTCAGAACATTGCGTTTTTCTGTTGTTTTCCCAAACCCATCGGGAATTTGGGTGACAGATGAGTTCCCTGACTCCAGGCTAGACAAGCTCTCTGTCTCAGTGACACCAGGACCCTCAGACTGTGCTGGACCCTCAAACTCGGCGATACAAGGACCCTCAGACTCGGCGATACAAGGGCCCTCAGACTCGGCGATACAAGGGCCCTTAGACTCGGCGATACAAGGGCCCTTAGACTCGGCGATACAAGGGCCCTTAGACTCGGCGATACAAGGGCCCTTAGACTCGGCGATACAAGGGCCCTTAGACTCAGCAATGCAAGGGACCTCAGATTGTGGGACAATCAGGGTCTCAGAGCTAAGGCTGCCATTGTCTTTGTCTCCTAAACATCTTGTTGCCTGTTCCATTTCCCCATCTACGGTCTCTGCCGTGAATGGTTGTCCGGTTTGAGAGCTCTCCGGTGTACTAACCATGGGCTCTTGAAAAATAGTTCCATCACAAACTTCCTTCGTATTAAGCTCTTCGACAAGTTGCTTACTCTCGGATTTACTGGCGCCATCTACTTCGGTATTCAAAGGACTCGTGTTCACAAAGGCCTGGCATTTCTGTACCACGACTGGCAGCGTAACCAGCAACTGCCTCTTTGCCTTGTTGAACTTGGCGCTACCGAGGGTTTCATCAACAGGGTATGGGAGGGGGACCCGCAGACTGTATGCAGGTGTCTGGGACTTCAGGGTCAGCAGCCGTTCATGTATATCCAAGTTGGCATCACTAGCTGATTTCAGAAGAGGCAGGTCTATGGTGACCAGCAGCTCCTTGGGCACAGAGCTGGGCACAGCGTCCCTGGAAAGGCGGTAGTCCTGCAGATCGACGTAGGACCTATGGGTGATGGTGAAATGGGGTTCAGTGGGAGCAACCACCGAGGTCTGCGGCTTAGGATCCTTTCTCTTCGACGAATGCCGGTCCGCCACAGGTCTTTCCTCGCTGCCTGCGCCGTTCGCCTTTACATAAGGATATGGGAAACGGAGAGGGTCTTCGGGGTCCTGGCTTGGAGGCTGGGGGACTCCCGGTAGAGGTGTTCGCAGCACGGTTGCCTGTGGGACCCCTTTGTACTTTGCCTTCAAAGTTTTGACGTTACGTTTGTCCAGTGTGACCTCAAACCGCTTCTCGACGCCTTCTAGCGCCGTGGAGTCCACCATTTCCTTGAACTTGGGGTTGCTGCCGGCTAAGCGCAGCGTGTCTGGGTGGAAGACCACATCGTAAATCATATGCTTCTCCGAACTGCCCTTGGTTAGGTCCTCCCGTCCAGGTGAGAGGCTGTAGGGCAGAGACCACTGTTGCCCACCCTGGGCCGGCTTGCACTCGGGCTGGCCCATGAGCGGGTTGCTGCAGATGTTAACGTAGCAGCGCTGCCGACCGCCCAGGCTGGTGCGCAGGACATGTCCTGGCTGCGGGTGAACAAATTTGGCGTCCATGCCCCTGTCCTGTTCCATCATCCGGATCTCCTGCTCGTAGAGCCGCCGGTTCTCCGGGTCCGAGATCTCTTCGGCATACTCGCGGAAGAGCTCCTTAAAGCGCTCGTCCTTGAAGGCCCGGCTCAGGCGCTCCACTTCCTCCGAACTCAGATCCAGGTCCTCCAGTTTATCTCCGCTGCTGTTAGTAGCCATTTCTGTCTCTTTGAAAGCTGCGCTTTGGTGGGTAGTCGGGACGCCGAATCCGTTGCTATCCGGGTGCACAGATATGACGACAGAACTCTTCTACAAATCACCGACCTCAGAGAATGTGCATGGGCATAAAAGGCGGACTACTAGCCTAGCCGAGGGCACATTTCAGACGTCGTAGGTGCGCGCGCTCCAAGAGGAGAAAGTTAGGCGAACACGTTTCTACATTGGTTTGAATTTATTTTAATTAATTTACCTTTTAATTTGGAAAGCAGCAATGTGCCTGTCGGTTTCTATTACATTTCTAAAAACAAACACACCTGACATATGTTACTACTTTGATTAACAATGATTTTGGATTCTGTAGCGTCCTCCCCAGCTTGGGTATACGCCACACACGGAAGTTAGTATTACAACTCTTTATTCTTATGCCCTGTAGCTGCAAATTCAACATTCTAAACCAGCCTTCAGTGCATTCCCTGTAATACTTACGTCACAGCTCTACTAAGTCCATCAGAAGCCAAAAGGGATTTCATTTTTATTTGCAGATTTATATAGTGTGAACTCGACCTGAAGGTATTGGAGCGCTTTACATGAGCACCAGTTAGGTTAGACAAGGACACAATAATTTCTTGGTAGCCATGGGGAGATTAAGTGATTAGCCCAGAATCACAGGAAGCTGAGTCGAGGCCGAACCTGGTTTCCCAGCTCCAAAGTCGGCAGCTCTGGCCGTAAGGCCACAGCCTCTCCATGCTAACCTGCAAGCCACTACATACATCTTCTATAGCTGCCAAGGTTTCAGATTGCTGTATGTGACATTTTCATAATTTCGGTGGAATCATGAGTGACAATTAACGACTACGAGTGACACTTTCCCGAGAGGGAAACATAAATATCAGAAATTAAACTCGTTTGAGCAACGAGAAACTCTAAGACAATCTGCATAGCACCAGAAATGGAAGAGCAATAACCGACATGACACACAGACTGCAATAGATAAACTCACCAGACTGAGAGCGAGAGAAAACGAGCATTTGCAATGCAATAAGCCTCACATTTACGAGAGTTTGAGCTATTGGCATTGTAAATGACAATAGCTTAAATTCTCGTAAATGCGAGACCTATTGCATTGTAAATAGTTGTTGTTTACAAGCGCCCATGGTGCGCTTTCATGTTAATAGAGGCCGCACCCCTTTCTTTCTATGCGCCGCATCTAAAGAAAGTGTTGTTGCCGCTATTAAAGTTAACCATTACAAAAATGGGGTGACCCAATAGTGATCAAGGACCTGAGTAAGGTATGATACAAGAAACAGTGGTCCTAGACCTTCATTTATGAATCAACAAAGGATTTTGTGAGCATTCATTGGAACAAATTAATCGCTCATGGAACTTAATACATTATTTACAACAGGAAAGTGCAACAAACCATAATCTGGTTCACCATGCATTTTTATTTTCATGTCAAATGGTGAAAATCATATGTGCGTTAACAATTTTAACAGAGAAGGTTGCTCCAGAGGGAACGTGCATAGGAGAAAGGGTGCTCAAGTGGAAGGTAGTGAGAAAGAATATTCAAGAATTGGCAAAGGAAATTTACTACATCAAAACAATTGGACTGGTTTTGAATCACCGTCCTTGAGGGCCTGGCCAAGCTATTCAGTACATAATCACAAGTGTATTGCAGTTTCAATTTAGATAGAAATCAATCCTAGAATGGCACGTGGGGGTTAAAGTTCGAGGTCCAGGCTAGATTAAAGGGGGCATCAACGTTTCGACCCGTCTTATGGCCATGAGGGTGATTTGATCCTCGGCCTTGCGGATCTTCATCAGGACAGGGTGGGGCAACCTATGGGGGGTATTGGGCCTTGTCACATACCGTAAACTGTGATAGACTGGTAAGGAGCTAACGTCCACAATTACAATGGCGAATGCGGCCAACTTCACGGATCACTGCGCATAGGAGCAGTAGCTTGAAGGCTTGAGGTAATATCCAGTGGTCTCAAGGTAGTGGGTCCGTATAAAAGTCAGTGTTGTCCAATATTGTTAATAAGTTAGGTCCACATAGTCAACCGAGCGTACAATAGGAATCAATTTCCCAACTTAATTAAGCGCTCTGGGCCCGGACTGCACAGAGCGCTTAATTAAGTTGGGAAAGTCTATCACAGTTTACGGTATGTGACAAGGCCCCATACCTCCCTAGGTTGCCCAATCCTGTCCTGATGAAGATCCGCAAGGCCGAGGATCAAATCACCCTCATGGCCATAAGACAGGTCAAAACATCGACGCCCCCTTTAATCTAGCCTGGACCTCGAACTTTAACCCCCACGTGCCATTCTAGGATTGATTTCTATTTAAATTGAAACTGCAATACACTTGTGATTATGTACTGAATAGCTTGGCCAGGCCCTCAAGGAGTGTGATTCAAAACCAGTCCAATTGTTTTGATGTAGTAAATTTCCTTTGCCAATTCTTGAATATTCTTTCTCACTACCTTCCACTTGAGCACCCTTTCTCCTATGCATGTTCCCTCTGGAGCAACCTTCTCTGTTAAAATTGATAACGCACATATGATTTTCACCATTTGACATGAAAATAAAAATGCATGGTGAACCAGATTATGGTTTGTTGCACTTTCCTGTTGTAAATAATGTATTAAGTTCCATGAGCGATTAATTTGTTCCAATAAATGCTCACAAAATCATTTGTTGATTCATAAATGAAGCTATTAAAGTGAAGGCATGGTATGGGGCGCTTTCACAAAAAAAAGCATTTCTTTGTCAAGTTGACAAACAAATGCTTTTAAAAGTGCCCTATGCCACAGTTTCACTTTATTAGCAGCTGATGACCTTTCTTTAGATGCCCGTCGTCTAAAGAAAAGGGCGCGGCCTGTATTAACGTGAAAGCACGGCATGGGGCGCTTGTAAACAACAACAAAAACAAGCATTGGCATAGCCAATAGGTCTCGCTTTTTTGACCTAATAAGTGTTTAGACATGCACCACATTATCATGGGTGCTGTGCTGGCAGTGATTGAAGAGCTATACAAATGCTACAGACTTCGTGTAAAAAAAGAGTGAATAGTTTTCCGTCCAGCTATTGTCCCTATTGTTCTTTTCATTTTGATAAATGGCAGGACTAACATATTCTGTTCAATGTAGGCAAGCCCGAGGTACACCTCACGCTAGAAATGGCAAATTTGGTGCGTAAAGATCATGAATGCGCATTACACCTAGGTAATTGCTGTAACTGGGGTTTGAGCAGGCAGAGGATCTTACTGGAAATAAGAAGAGGACTAACAGAATGTGAATTATGCCACTAAATTATATTCACGTAACTGCCTTATTTGATGTACAGTACATGCTTCTTGAAGTATGTGTCACTGTGGAACCTGCACACCCAGGACTGACCTTTATTGCAGAAAATGCAGATTTATGAATACATGTCACTGTGGAACCTGCACATCCAACTCTGACATTCAACACAGAAAATGAGATTTTGTGACTGCGTGTCACTGTAAAACCTGCACATCAAACACTGACATTCATCACAGTAAATTAAGCTTTGTGGATTGCTCCAGCGGGAAAGGGCACATTTACATATACTCCCTGCGTCACAGACCCGTCATCAAACTAACTCATTCACGCACGCATTCATTGGTGGGGCCCATAACACCAACACTCATACGTCTCACTTTGAATCTGCACACAGGAGGAAAAAAGCGCTGGACATGTGTGGGGGGGTACCTTATTACCTATAGAAAGAAATATTTACAGTATTTACATATTATACATCTGCACTTATAGAATCCTAACTTTAACATCAAGGCACTCCACCACCTGGTCGATGGACCAATTAGTTGGACTGGTTGATGGTGATTTAGAACCAGCTAAACACATTTAAAGCTTCGGAACCTTAATCAATACTTTATTTAAAGAATCACAAACTCATTGTCTGTTAACAAATGTTTAGTTTATCTAATAAATTTGCTTTTGTTGGCATATCAATATTCCAGACAACACAGATTTCAAAGTTAATTATTCCGCACAATTTAGCATGACATATATTTACCTAAATCTGGATACTGGTAACAAATTCTCAACTCTTTAGCCCTGCATAAATCAAATCCCTTCAGGTGAAATCGTCCAATCGAATGCAGGCTAATACCAGATAAGTCCGAAAAAGTTATTTTTGCTCGGCACAACACAGTCCCACAGATCTCCAAAGGACCAGGCAATTGTGCAAGCAAATCGATCTTTAGTCACCAACGCAAACTCGGGACACCCTTCTGGAACACACACACTTTCCCTTCTACTAACCCCCATTTTATAATAAATTCATGGGTACCATGCAGCATTTGCTTGACTTGGGAATGTCTTTGATTGGCTAAACCATCACAATTTGCAATGTCTGGCTTTATTCACAGAGTTCTTTGTTTCTCATGCGACCGAAAATGTCATTCCATGGTTTGGACAGTTCTCATGCGAAAGGGTCCGAAGTATCACATTATAGGCTGCTAAGGACAGGTGTCCTTTGTCTTCTCTGTCAGTCACACTAGTTGAGTTTTGGCAGTCCTCCACGTTCCGATCCTTGACGAGGAACACTGTGACCCGGTCAGAGGACGCCTGGAGATCTTCAGAGCCATCCGAGTCTGCGCAGTAGACATCGCGCTCACACAACGGTGGCCACTTCCGAACTCCATTTTGGATATTGCGGCCTAGGAGGCCCGAATGCCAACTTAAGCAAAACAAATATAAAAAGTAATTAATATATGGAAATGAAGATTCTACTGTTTAAACCTACACTAATCCCATTATCTATTAGTGTTTTCCTAGCTTATAGCAACATTTAAAGCAATAATACTCACCATTCCGCTATACCAGGAACGCAAACTATTACAGATCAACATAAATCATGCAATCTCTATCACAACACCTTCTATTGTTAATATGCATACCACAGTTAGTCATCAAGGTTATTTTGCCATGCAGTTTAGCATTTAGTCCTGCGTGTAATTCGTGTTTATTAAGGTGTAATGTTGGTTAGTTATACCACTGCAACAATTAATCCAGGTTAATATGTAAATTGATTATGCAATTAGCATTTTTCATGCAAACTAGAGAAGGTATACAACATTTTCATTTTACTTGCTCCACCAATCCCCCCTTTGGTAATTTTTAAAATCACCACAAATCCCACTAAATGTTTGTTAAAATTTTACGGAAATGAATTCAGTTCTCTTACGTTTGGTTATGTCACATCATTTTTTTCCCCATCTCATCCGCCTTTGTTTTCTTATACATACTTTCTTTCCATTCTTCCAGTTCTATATCTCCTATTTCTCTTTCCTTTCTTTCTGTCTCTCTTCTCTTGGTAACTTCTCTTTTTATTTTATTCTGTAATTTTCTTCTTTTTAAACACACACACCCTAACCTGAATATTAATACTAATATTACCACACAAATTAGAATCCTACCTACAAATGTACTGCCTAATTTAATTAAGAAGTTTTTAATAGTAGAAAACCATTTACTAATCTTTTCCCAGACATTTCCAACCTCCAATGGAACAATTTCCTCATGCAAGTTTGTTATATTCTTAATATAGCCCTTTAAATCTTGACTTTCGTCAGGAATATAAGTACAACAATGTTGCACTTTCAACATTCCACAGTCTCCTCCCTCTTTTGCCAAAATAATGTCAAGAGCAAGTCGATTTTGCATCACCATAGCTCTCATGGCTACCATTTCGGTATTTACCAGTAAGAACCCTCCAGCAGTGCTTGTCGATAAGCGATCCACTACTGTAGACAATTTTCTATTTTTATGTGCATTCAGAGATATTCCAATGGCTGGTATCAGTGCTCCAAAAATATCCCCTACAATTTCTGACCAACTTTCCCTCCTTCTACTTGTTAGTTGTCTACCTATCTCATGCGCCCCATCCTTTCCCCTTTCCACATGATATATCTTTGGGAAGACCAGGCCTAGGTAACGTGCCATACCAATGGTCCGGCAACCGATAATAAGCTTTGTTCCCACAGATAAAATATAACCCAGGGAATACCGGATTGTTTCCTCCTTTAAATCCCCATCCTCCCATTATTCTATATGTATCATGGCATTCGCTTGCACCTCCAAAATAGTTATCATACACAGTTTTATTTCTTCTGATGCACAATTTCCCTCTCTGAGGCGAGTCTAAAGCCACAGCCGGACTGGTTTCTCCATTTAAATGTTTTTCTTTTTCTATGTCCCAAACTGTCTTCTCTCCTTTTACCTCAGGTATCTTTCTTTGCATCTTAATTCTCCTCTCTTCCACCATGTCCAAAAGTCTTTTCTTCCTTCTTCAGACTACAAGTAAGATTATTCTCAAACACTGCCTCTAAAGTCAATTCTCTAGTTTCTAAGAAATATTCACCTAAAACTTTACCAGGTTTTATCTTATTCAATTCTGGAACTACAGGCACTTGTGAAAAAATGTTATCTACATCAAAGAAATAGTATTCTAATTTCCCTGTTTTGTAAAACAAACTTGCTAACACACTACATGTTATTCCATAGGTCACAGGAAGGTGGTGATAGGTAACACCTTCTGACACTGATGCAGGTAATTGCATGCAAACATAGCAATCTCTAACGTCCATGGTTTTTACATATTCATACAATAACTTTGAGAAAACGTCGTTAGAAAAATCGGTTATAGACCTATCCTTATGTAAGTCAGTTCTGTCTATTAATCTAGACGTGTGGGTATCATAAATCTTTTCTACATTAGTCTTATTCTCAATATGACTTTCTATAGTTTCGAACATCACTGTAAATGAAACTATTAAGGCTAATACACTCCACAGAAGCATTAGTAATCCTGTACAAAACCAAGACACCTTGCACCATCTTCGAAGGAACACACACGTAGATTTTCTAACTTCTGTGTTTGCCATTTCGGAAATTATCAGTGTCTTTTGACTTAGCCTCGTCTACTCACAACCAATTTTATCTAAACCCAAGGCTCTGAGCGCCTACTTGGTTCTTTCGGTTATATGTCCTATCTAATAATTGAATCTCTCTACAACTTCTTCTTGTGACTATAATCTGGCATTTGCTTGTCTTTCACTTTGTTTTCACAATCCTGGTTCCGAATTTCTTGAACATCCGTCTCTTCTCCGATATCAGATAAGATGACTCTCAAGATTTCCGAATCTTCTTCCTCCTCAACCACTTACGGTATAGTCACACCTAGACTTTCTTGGCTGTCTGCTTCCTCTTATACTTCAGGAAGTGCCACATACGTCCATTCCGGTTACTTATACTTCTGGTTGGGCTTCTTAATTCGCTTTTCCTTCTTCAAGTGTATCGGATCAGTGTCTTCCGGTTTTTCTTGGCTAGATACCTCATTCACTTGTTCTGCTTTAGATGACTTCACGCGTGTCAATCGAAACCTTAGTCTCTTTATTTTGTTTGGCCAAATTTCCTCCTTTGCGGGCCTTTTCAATTTATTTCCTTTTTCACCTCTCTCGGCTTTCCAAGCTCTCTTTCTCAGGACTCGTCCCTCTGGTACAGGGGTCTCCAACCAGTCGATCGCAAGCTACTGGTAGCTCGCCAACAACCTGTGAGTAGCTCACGGCGCAATCATCCATTTTGGTGCAGTTTGATGCCCAACAGTAGAAGTAAATGTGGCCTGTCGTTATTATTTTGTTTAATGTAGGCCTCTTGCAGTCCTTGCCCGCCCTCACCCAAATAGGCTGCTCACAATTGGGTGAATTAAATGTAGCTAGAGCGTGCGGCGGGGTGACGTCAATGCCAAAAGCCCGGCAAGAGCAGTATTACACTGGCCACTGGGAACCAACCGGTCGCTGCCCCACACTACACTCTATAATGTGCAATCTGTGGCCGGAGCAGCAGCTTTGCCACCGGCCTTGTAAGGCCCAGGAATCCGGTTGGGTTTGTTGTAGCTGCATACCGCAGCGCAAATGGTGCAGTGCTCGGTACTTTGGGCCCGAAGAGCACAACAACCAGTGTTGGACGGAGACCGGCAGCATAAGGGTCCTGAAGCTGGTTTGTCGTCAACGTGAAAGAGGTACTTTATTTTAACACTGCTTTATTGATTAATAGGTCATACATGTAAAATGAAGAAGTACTTTATTTATTTGAAAGAAAAACAGGGAAACATTTTATTACATGAAAACAGTATTTCACAGGGATTTGTTTTTGAAAAAAGAATACCTCTCACAACTTCATTTTAAATTTCTTTACAGCCCAAAGAAACGTAAAATGAAGTTCCTGGCTCCGCTTTTTAAAGCATTATTTTATAGCTCTACAATAAAGATGGGAAAGGCAACGCAAATGCTCAGGGCAAATCTTGCATACAATGGGACTTCGTAATCAAAGCATATGCCATTCCGTCCTTAGGTTGCGAAGTGCTGGATATCTGCTGGTAAGCCCGATGGCGGAAATAGATATCTTTTTTGTGTTTTTTAATTTAGGAGTTTGTCCCTTTAATGACCCCAAGACGTTTCTAAAAAGCAAATCAGGCACACTAGCTGTTTGTCACTAAAAACACAAGGATCTTTTTAGGGGACAGGAGAAAATGGACTACAGTAGGATGTTCGCTGAAGTCCAGGTGGAGAAGTGACAACATTGTGTTACAATGTGCACTAGCCCGGGCATCAGACTGCTTTTTAAAGAGCTCTGCAATTTGGGCACTGTGTTATAATGTGCACCACTGCGGTGGCAGAGTTACAACACTATGGTATTGTGTGCACTGCTCGGGTGGGGGCGTTTACAACCTACACCTGTCTGCTGTATGCCTAAAGCTCCTTCAAGGCAGGTCTGCGCTAAGCTTTTTCTCTGGCCCTCCCAAGAGATCTGCTGCTAACCTCTGACTGCCAAAGCTTCATATATCCTCTCATTGAGAGCCAACTTAAACACCCCAGTCTCACTCAGATCATACCTTAAAGGTATTTCAAAACCATAGCACAAGGAGTTTTTGATGGTTTTACTTCACTGTGACAAAATGTCGGCGTGACCCCTGCTTTTTATATCGCCTGTGCCAAAGTGAACAGTAGCAAAGGTATTTGGTCAACTCAACAAACAGACTGCATCAGCTGCCTGAATGACAGGTGTACTGGTTACAGAACAGAACTCATGTTATGGGTCTTGTATGGATGACAAGCAAAGTAGGCCCTGCTGGAATTCAAACCTGTTGCTGCAGCTCGCCAGGCAGGATCTCAACGAATTGAGGCATCCAACCAGCCTAGGGCACTCCACATTACACAGCATTGATTGCAACAGGAACATTTGAAACCTGGGATGGGTGTTGTACACATAACAAGTCAATGAAGCTGGGCGTTGGGGGTCTCTTGGAACAATGCACTACTAGCAGCTTGGCCTTCAGTAGTCATCAGGATTTTCACTGAACAAAAGTAGTTCTCACTACAAAAAAGGCTGGAGACCCCTGCTCTGGTATTTCTCCTTCACTATCCTCTGGATTCAGTCTCAGTGTGACTTTTACCTTCTGTTGATTTTTCTTCCACAACTTCCTGTTCCCTATTTATAATGGTCCCTCCTTGTGTTTCTTCCACGCAGTCTTCCTGCTAACTAACTGTCCCTTCTTCTACCTGGATGTGTGGTTTCCCTACACCTCCTCGGGGGTCTTCCGCAACAACCTTACCCTTACTCTCTGTATCTAATTCCTCACCTTCTACTTCTATCACCTCAGGTGGAATTTCTCTGCTACTTGCATGTGGAGCGTCTTTATCAAGAATTTCCTTGACAGTCTCTTCACTATTCTCCTTTACATTTTCCTGTATTTTCTCTTGTTCAGGATCTCTGTGCTAGTATCAGAAATCTCCAATCGCTTTCTTAATGGCAAATTCTCTGTTTCTGTAACTTGGCTTGGTTCCAACTCTCCCCTCCTCGGAGTTGATCTTGCTCTTATTTCTTCTGATTCCGACTCGGAACTGGTATCAGATTCTCCAAAATATTCTCCTTCAGGTTTACTCACTGGACTAGGGATTCGCAGAGTATGACTCGCATGAATCCAGTTCTTTACTCTAGTACATTTCACAGCCGTCGTCGTGGTCAAAATCACTTGACGTGGTTTTCCCCAACGTGGGACCAGACAATTCCTTCTTTTATGTACCTTGATTCTTACCCAGTCTCCTGGACTCAAATCCGGAGCTGGCTTCTTTTCAAGAGTGGTTGTATCCGATCCAACCTGATGAAACACAGAATGAACGGAATCAGCCAACCCCTTGCAATAATCCAACACGAAGTCATCAGATATAGGCAGTAGTTTGTTGACAGGAATGAAAACATGTCTCATCGCTCTACCCATAATGATCTCATGGGGACTCAGTCCAGTATTCCTATCAGGGATAGATCTAATAGTCATGAGCACTAGAGGCAAGACATCAGGCCATTTTAACCCTGTGGCCAAACACATTTTTTCCAATCGGTTTTTAATGGTGCCATTCACTTGTTCCACCACCCCAGAAGCCTCTGGACGGTAGGCACAATGCAGTTTCTGTTGTACATTCAATGCTTCACAAATCAATTTTATGATTTCATTCTCAAAATGCTTTCCTCTATCTGACTCGATCGTAACTGGGAAACCGAATCTAGGAATAAATTCTCTCAATAGGAGTTTGACTACTGTAACCCCATCACTCCTCCTGGTTGGGTACGCCTCTACCCACCGAGAAAACAGACAAACGACCACTAGGACATATCTCAGCCGGTTACATGGGGGCATTTCAATGAAATCAACCTGCATTCTAGTGAAAGGACCACTGTTCCCTAGAACGTCCGAGCGCACAGTGTCCCAATTGTGGCACGCACACACACAACACAGCCCGTTCACAGCACCGATTTTAAAGCGCCTACACTTGCTGCATTTTTTTCTTAATAGTGCACGCCAGCTAGGCAGTTTGTGGGCCTTTGTGAAAGTATTCTTGTTAATTGCAGCGCCGTCATGCACTACAATTAACATGAATACATTCACAAAGACCCACAAACTGCCCCGCTGGCGTGCACTATTAGGAAAAGGAATGTGGTAATCTAAAGCGCGACATGTTTTTGATTCTGAAAGAACACGTCGCGCTTTATATTACCACATTCCTTTGCTAATAGTTGGCATCTGCGGGGCTGAATGTGGGCCTTTGAAATAGTTTTCATGCTAATTGCAGTGCACACGGGCGCTGCAATTAACAAGAATGCTATCTCAAAGGCCCACATTCAGCCCCGTAATATCAGCAAAAGGAATGCAGAGTCATACGCAACGTGTGCTTTCAGAATCGTCTGAAAGCACACGTCGTATTTGACCCTGCAGTTCTTTAGCTAATAGTGGGCAGCTGTGGGGCTTTATGTGGGCCTTTCAGATAGTATTCTTGTTAATTGCAGCGCAGGTGTGCACTGCAATTAACAAGAATACTATCTCAAAGCAGGCACCGGTTCTAGCGTTAGAAGCCTTGGCCCTCGCAGTGAGTGCTTGAAGGCAGGCGCGCAACGCCATGGGGTTCAAAGTGCTTCAAAATTCCTGTCGTGTGTGTGCACCAGGGCTGAGACAGCTTCCCGGGCACGCGCACACACAGACAGTTTTAGAGATTATCGCAGGCGCACCCGAGTACTTAACATGTCTTTAAAAGACCATTTACATGTTAACGAGGCTTTGTTTATTTTTTCACCCCTTCATCTCCACATGGCAAAGGCGACAATGTTCTGCTCCACATGGCAAAGGCGACAATTCTGCTCCACATGGAAAAGGCGACAATGTTCTGCTGCGTGGATATTTCTTTTTCTATGCAGCGCCCAGAGAAAACAAGTTTGTTTATTCCTTTTCACCTTTCCTGACCCCCTGCAGCTGCTTATCACATCAGGCTGTGACACTAAGTTTGACTAATGGAGTAGGTAAGAGAATATGTTACTATTTGTTTTCCTTTTTAAAATATGCACAGGCCCAGCAAGACACATACTTCGTGTGTGCTTCATTTAAACAGTTTTTATCATTATCATGGCCACTGCAAGACAACAATAAGACAATACAAAATGCCCAGATAACGCTGGTGATAAATGATCCTGCTGGAGAGCAATCATTTGTCTGTTAGCAGTTTTTAAATGCAGATGAACTGTATTTTATGTGGAAGCTCAGTGGGTTACTGCCTTTGTTACAGAGATCCTTGTGCTACTTGCAGTTCAGAAGTTACAATCCTAACATAGGACAGTGACCAATGAACTGTCATCAAAGAGCTGCATACAAACATGAATGGTATAGTTAGAACTT
This sequence comes from Triturus cristatus, assembly GCF_964204655.1. Taxonomy (NCBI): domain Eukaryota; kingdom Metazoa; phylum Chordata; class Amphibia; order Caudata; family Salamandridae; genus Triturus; species Triturus cristatus. Next base: position 1,107,739,159 of record NC_140592.1, on the reverse strand, counting down.
TGCTTTCTTTTTTTGTGCTGTAGTTAGAACTTCCGCAGTCTTTCATTATTCTAATGCTGCTAAAATGAGTATGTTTGGGCAGATATACATTTTTATTAGTAAAGCTGACCCCCCATGGAATACTCTTTAAATCCTGAGGTTGTGTTTCGCCAGACCAAACCCTCTTAAAATATGCGGCCCACCAGTATGTATTACATGTGATTCCTACACCTTGTAATTCTCATTGGCTTATATGACATTCCCTGTAGACTGATTTATACATTTGTATGATTCATTGTCTCTATAATGTGTGCGTGGTGTAAAGTACTGACACACACTACACTGATATGAGCAGCGCTGTACAACAAATGAAATGCATATGAGAGAGGGGCTCCGTAAAGATGAGGGGCACTGTTGGAGGGTGGCAGTCAGGGAATCCGAGGAAGAGGTCATGGGGTGGAGTGGGGAGCTAGGGAGAGATGTGGGCACTGCTGGAGGGTGGCAGTGAGGGAGTCTGAGGTCATGAGGGGGATGGGCTACAGAGAGATGAGGGGCACTGGTGGAGGGTGGCAGTGAGGGCATCCAAGGAGGAGGTCATGAGGGGGAGGAGGTCATGAGGGGGAGGGGCTATGGGGAGATGATGGGCACTAGTGGAGGGTGGCAGTGAGGGAATCCGAGGAGGAGGTCAATAGGGGGGTAAGTGAGGGATGATGGGCACTGTTGGAAGGTGGTAGTAAAGGTTATTTACGGAGAAAGAGGTTATTGGTGCGGCGCCAAAAAAGACTTTCGCATCAGCGCTGAAGCCGGCCCTGTCATGGCCTTTCTGTTTTTGTTTATTTAATTAGCAGTCGGGTCATAAGGGCTACCGTGCAACATACTTTAAAGTGCGTGCTAATTATATTTACCGCTATATTCAATGTTTTAAGTTTGAAGGTGATTTTACTAATGTTTTTACAGGGAAAAATGAAAGTGGAGGCCGATGGTGCCTGATATGGGGCTGGGGCCCAAGGTCAGCTGTGAGATAAGGTGCACTGGACAGGAGTAGTGGATAATCAAGCCTATAAGGGAGTGCGTTGCAGAGTCCGGGGTCAGGTGGAGGTAGGTATGAAGAGGGATTCTCCCAGAGGGAGCCTGAGTAGTGTCACTTGCCTGATACTCCCACCTCAGAAACCTCCTCTTCCCATCAAAGGAACATTACATGGAAAAATACACTTTTCGAGAGTGATAATATTTAGAAAGAGATTTGGAAACGAGTGCGTTTTACTGGGCCTTGTATGACTAAGAAGAGATAAAGGAGGGCCCTGAAGCAGGCCTGCCTAGACATATATGTGACAAATCGAGCGAGAACCGGCTGCGCAGCGGTCAAAACAGGCGATCAGTCATAACACAAGTGCCTGCCTGGAACACCCCGAGGGGTTCTGGTAAATGCCAGCCGGGGGACGTGTTTGCAATGAGGCGGCATTGGAGGCAGCCGAAAACAGCCAGACTGCAGCATAAGAGGAGAGGGTGCCTGTGGGGTTGTGCTGGCGCCACTCGTGGAGAAACTGGGCTGTGGGGAGCAAGATTTGAGATATAGAAAGACAATACAATATTCACCAGTGCAGGAATAATGTTAAATACTGTTAAATGTTGTCTTCGCTTCAGGTATAGGAATGTTACTGCAAAAGGTCACAGGGAGCACCCCTCACATGTTAAAGTCTTTGTTCGCTCTCCACGGGAGGAGGCACAGAGTCAGTGACTGGCGGCCCTGTCCTCTGGCTCCGTCGGCGTACAACTGGGGCACTGATTGCCCCACTAAACAGCTAGCTGGATCAATAAAAATCATACACTGGTGATTAGATATAGATTAGACCGAAGCCGGGAATGTTTTCAACTCCAAGGCATGTTTTTTTCTCTAAATTCCATGAGCTTAAGTATGCATATTCATTAAAAGCATGCATTTTAAAAGCGAGCACACTTACTAACAAGCACCGACGCGCCTATTTTACCATAGTTTTGCCCTCTCTCGAATCATAGAAACCAGAGTCCTCCTGGCCACAACGAATGACTCCCTCGGCAAACGTGCCACCTGGACTGCATTCAGACTCAGTAGTTGCACAGTGCGTGCTCTAGACTCCAGAAGCCGCCACGGGTCCGTGGGATTGGGTCTTGGCGGTGGCAGGGATCATTCATGATTATGCTTATATTACCGTGCTACGGTTTAAGCACTGCCCTGGCATTGCCACGTCCTGCGTAATGCTGCACGCAGCCATGAGGATTACTTCCTATTTTAACTAATACATTGTAGCCAGCAGCCCGCAAAGCCTACTGGGAGCAGCGCTCTCGCACAGGCCTGCTGCCACTCCAGTTTCAGCATAGCGGAGTTATGGCTTGACAGCCAAGGCAGGTGCTATGTCTATTGTGCATGAATTTGCATTTCAGTGCGGACCACCACACTGAAGTGCTTTAGTCTAACACCTGATGCGTGGTCCCTGGCAGGGCTGTGAGTAACACTTTCTCGCCAGAAAAATCAAGCCATAAAGAGGAATGAAACGTATATAGAAATTACATGCATAGCTGTCAAGGTTTCACATTGCTCTGTGTGACCTTTTCATGATTTCAGTGTAATTTTTAGGGACATTTTAACAACTATGAGAGACGCTTTCTTTCCAGAAACAGATAGCTGGCAAGTTTAATTTTCCTTATGTGACATTTTCATATTTTCCTTGTGTTTGTGTGACATTTCTATTCTTATGTCTGATGCGTCTCAATATTTTGCTTCCCAACAACATTTTGATCCATAACCAATATAACAGTGAATTGCTCAACATAGTCTTCAATCCCGATTCGCACTGCACCTGAAACTGTGGAACTTGTGATTTCACATCTGATTTTAGTGTGTGTTCCCTTTGTATACTTTACAAAGCTTGTATTGCATTTCATGATGTTTCCTTTTTACATATAAAATTATTCTGAAATAAAAAAGGCATCTACATAACACTTCAAGCATACCGAATAGTGACCAATTCCTTTGCAATACAAGGTGTTGCTGGATTTTCTTTGAAAAAGACGTCTTTACATCTACCTTCAATAACCACTGTTCAACTACTAACACTTGAACATGATTGATCACTGGTACTAGCAGCAATTAAAAGGTGGGAACCTTTTATCGCTCACAAATGTATAGATTCAAGAAGAATCAAAATGAAGCAAAACAAACTAATTTGAGCAGAGAACGACATTAAAGCACAAAAGACTCTTTCCTTTCTGAAGTCCGCCACTCTTTCAACCTTTTCCATTTTAATGGGATCAAGCGCAACAAATGCACTTTCCAGATAGTGACTCCGGACAGAATTGTGTCAAAGGTAATTTACTGTATTATTGATTGAAAGAGTGTTCTAACTTTAACCAAACACTGTGTAAGGCACCTCAATGACAAGCTGGGTGATGCTGGATCAGTCTCCTTATAATTATTACACACTCCTTTGGCATTACAAGCCAATGCGCAGGGCAGTATTGGAACACGGTTTTATGCAACTCCGTGTTTAAGCTCAGTAGTTTCAGGAGCCAGAAAATAAGATAAGGCTCCGGGGTCATTGTGAGGCTTGACCCAGTGCTTGCACTCTGTGTATTTAAAGGCTTCTCCAAGCCGCCCACAGCCAGATTAATCTAGTGCCATATCCATGTGTATTGTATATATGTGATCTTGTACAGGCTCCCAACATTTTCCTACCCTATGAACAGTGCTCAAGTTGAGGATCTTTGGTAAAATCTTATTATGGTACCACCGTTGGAGTCCTATGCTTTTCTAAACCCGAAGTGTACTTGCCTATGTGACCAATTCATTTCATGGCGTGTGTATTTAAATTGAACACCTGCCTTTAGACCCTTCATGTGGTGCTACAGGTGTGGAAATGCACCATCCTTTCACTTTTTTAAGCAAAAATTTGGAGTGAAATTTGGCGCTGCAACCACACGCGCGGTCTGATTCCCGGCACGCATAGCCTGGGCTGCAGTGCACAGAGACCTTCCACTGCCGCACACAGAGGAAAAAAATTAGAGGGAACATTGGAAAGGACCTCCTCCCCGTCCTATCGTTCCCAAACTCACCACTGTCTTTCTTCCTGGATTGTATTGCTGACATGTGAGACATCTATGACAAAGGCTCTGCGCTACAAGCCGAAACTTGGCATTATACCATGTTTGTTTGAAAAGTCTGATCATAGCATCCCTTCCTACATGTGCCTGCCCATGGTACATCCGTGCCATGGTAGAGACCATGCTATCAGGCATGACTGGTCTTCCATCCCGATAAATCCAAATTTGGTCTGTCTCTCGGGGTGCGCGTCCTGATTTTATCCACTGTTTCTTTTCCTCATCTCCTGCTTCTTCTTGCAACTGTCTCACTTCTTCCCACGTATTTACAGTGTTTGTAAAAAGTAAGGGACATGAGTTCATTTCCTTTTCCCTGTTTCTGTTGACCGAATTCTGATTGCGCGCACAATATTGCGCTATGTCGTTTGCGAACTCGTTTCCTGCTGACACATAGTCAGCAGGCTTCGAGTGGGCAGCACACTTCACCACTGCTAATTGCTTAGGCAGCTGTATCTCCTCAAGCAACTTCCCAACCACTTCAGCATTCCTTATAGGAGTTCCACTCGATGTCAAGAACCCCCTTTGAGACCATATTTGCCCAAAGTCATGCACCACTCCTAAACCATACTGACTATCTGTAATCACAGTGACTCTCAGACTCTTTCCCAATTTGCACGCTCTTGTTAACGCAAACAGTTCAGCAACTTGAGCCGATCTCACGCCTTTCAAACAAGACGCTTCCAATACAACCGCTACAGTACATACTGCCTATGCTGCACTCAAAATCCCTTCATCTGTTCTCAAACATGACTCATCCACTAACATCATATAGTCACTTTCTTTCAAAGGCACATCTTTTATGTCTGGACGCGACTTGGTGCAAAAGTCAAGCACTTCCAAACAATCGTGATCCACGTCATCTTTTACTTCCAGATTTTTAGCATCAGGCAACAACGTTGAAGGATTTACATTGAGACATCTCACAAGGCTCACATTCGTTGCACCCAAGATGACTTTCTCATACTTGGTTAGACGACTATGTGTCATAAAGTGGGTGCGGCTCCTTGTTAAAAGGATTGCCACATCATGTGGTACAAACACTCTCACAGGATATCCCATCACAGTTCCTTCACTCTCTTCCAAGCTCTTACAGGTAGCATCCACTGCTTTCAAACAACCAGGCAATGCTACAGCTGCAGGGTCTAATACAGCCGATAAATATGCAATTGGTCGTCTCAGTTTTCCATGTTTCTGTACTAACACGGAAAGTGCACATCCATCTCTTTCACTGCAAAAGAGCTCAAACTCCTTTTCATAGTCAGGCATTCCAAGAGCCGGGGCTTCACACAAACTGTCTCTTAATTGTTTAAAATCCTTCAAATCTTCTTTGTTCAGTTCAAGGGGGTCTTTCACATCACTCTTAGTCAATCGCACCAAAGGTTTTGCAATCAGTGAAAAGTTGCTCATCCATTGACGGCAGTATCCAACCATTCCTAGAAACATTCTCACTTCTCTTTGAGTCGTTGGTGCACTCATTCCTTTTATTATTCTGATCCTGTCTGTAGTCACTTTCCTCAAACCTTTCTCAATTTTATGGCCTAAATATTGTACTTCCTTTTTGCAAAATTATAATTTCAATTGGGATACCTTAAGTCCTCCATCTGCCAAGTGATTTAACAATGCAACTGTATCTACCACACAGGCTTCTCGGGTTCTCGATGCCACCAGTAGTTCATCGATGTACTGCACTAGTACTGAGCTTTCAGGCATTTTTAAATCTTCCAGCGATTTCTTCCGAATCTGATTAAATATCGATGGTCTTTCTGTATACCCCTGTGGGATTCGGCACCACACCATGGTACATTCGCCGAATCGGAACGTGAAAATCTGTTGGCTGTCCGGGTGCAATGGGATGGAAAAGAAAGCATGACACAGGTCGATGACCGTGTACCATTCTGCATCATGAGGAATCTGGTATAGGATCACTGAGGGATTTGGTACTTTGGGACAACATGGTACAACAATTTTATACACTTTTCTCAGGTCTTGTACTATTCTGAAGGTTCCGTTAGGTTTCTTCAAACCCATGATTGGTGAATTACATGGACTGCTCATTATCTCTCTCAAAATACCCTGTTCAATCATTTTGTCTATTATGGGAGTGACTCATGCAATTATTTCTGGTATCAATTTATACTGGGGAATGTTCGGGTAACTTATTCCTTCCTTTACAATTATCTTTACAGGGTCTACGTTTCTCATTAACCCCATATCTTCTCCTGTAAAATCCCATACTTCGGGTTTCACTGTTTTCTTCAATTCCTGAGGCAATTCTTCTGGGTCAAATACAGCAAATGCCTCAGTAATCTCGGGTTCCATATTGGCCATGGTCATTTTGTACAGCACATCCTCATCAGGAGTTTCAAAAGCTATACCATCAGGAGTACAGAAAATCATACAATTCATTTTACACAACAAATCCCTCCCTAACAAATTTACAGGACTGGTATCGCACATGACAAAGCGATGCATGTCGGAAAATTTACCTATTTTAACTTTAACTGGTTCAGTAAGATATGTTTTTATCTGTCGGTTTGAGACTCCAACTACTTGGATCGTGTCATCCGAGAGAGGAAGATTTTTAATGTCAGTTGATCTAACAGTTGAACGAGTAGCACCAGTATCTACTAGGAAAGTAATATTTTCATCATTTATCTTTCCGTCTACAAAAGGGCCTGTCTGGTCTACTTCTAGAGTTGCGCCAAGTACGCACTCTTCTTCCTCTCCTCGGCACCGTCAATAACTCTCTTCTGATTCACTCTCATCGCGTTGCAGCCAATACTGCGAAACAGCACTAGCGCGCGGTAGCTTTGTTACCTGTTCCTCGGTGTAGAATCCTGTCTCATTACTGTATCTCTGAGGGTTTACGCTCTGTGGAAAAGGTGGCTTTGGCACCTGACATTGTTGGGCAACAACCTGCTGCTGTCGCTGTGGTTGACAACTCACCTCATTCTGCACCTGTGGATTCAATGATGCATTATCGCCATTAGCACTTCATTAACATTCCGATTTCCAATGCCCTACCTTTCCGTTATAATGACATGGCCACTTCTTTTTGGCTTCATCTAAATTAATCTGTCCCTCTCCTTTCCCAATATTAGGTTTTTGTCTTACATGGCCCATGCCATTTGCTTGTTCAATCATTTAGGCTTCCTGTCTTTCTGCTACCTTAACCTGAGCCCACATGGCCTTCTCTTTTAGCTTACGTTGCTTGGCTTCAATTTCACCTCTAAAATATTTTGCATATCTCAGTACTTCATCTATCTTTTTATTCTGCCAATTCACAGTATGCTGTTTAATCATTTCGCTTACCTCAGGTCTTAACCCATACACAAATCGATATACAAAATGACTTAAATCCTTCTCACTCAGTTTCTCATCACCACTGTATTGTTTAAACGCCAATAGTAATCTCTCATAATAGGCATGTACAGATTCTTCTATTCCTGGTGAGTTCTATCAATCTTCACCCAATCCATTTCTCTCGGGGGCACTTTATTCTTCAAAAAGGTGATTACCTGCTCATACTTTCTCATTATTTCTGGATCAGGGGCCCCTGTTTTAGGATCCCTAGGATACTCTTGAGTGGGCCAACCGACTGTAATTTTACATTCCGCCCATAGGTCTGCCGGCACAATTATATCGAACAGACCGTTCAAATCTATCCACAGTACTTTTGATAATTTGACAAATCTCTCTACTTGTCGGTACCACTCCACGGGCTTCTAGCGAAGTCGGGGAAAATCGTTTGTAAATGATAAAATGTTCTGACTAGTCCAAGAAACATGCACGTACCCTAGTCCTGGGATTTCCCTCATCGGACATTCTGGTACCACCGTCTCCTTTTCTCGTACTAGGAATGCTGAAAAGGTCTTATCTGTTGCCTCATCTTTTTTCCGAAACCACCTACTTTTCCACCTATCTACATCTCCCCATTTCCTTAATAAGACAATCAGTTCTTTAATTTGTGTTAATCTTCCTGCAGTATTCAAATTTTCGATATCCTTTTCGGAGAAATCTGCCCTATATGGTTTCTGTAGTGTCTTTATTTTTTCGAAGTCGATACCCATTTCGCTCGCTGTCTCCTCCAGTTTCTCATGAAAACTTCTCGCTCTCCAAGTTATACTTTTACAAAGAAACATTAACTCCTCGTCCTGATATGCTTTTAATTTTTCAGTTGGAATGGTTCCTACTATTAATTCTTCTAGTGTTATTTTTAACTTTGCCACATCTAAAGGTTGACAATCTGCATCTTTTCGCTGTAAACTCCTTAACGAGTCACTCAATTCGTCAGAAGTGGGACCTACAGGAATGGTTTCATTTCTTATTCGCTCTATACTTCTTTCTGGGGTCTCTGGTGCTGATTCTGTTGTCATCAGCGTTTTACTTGCTGGGCTTTGATTCATTGTTACATTTTTAGGAGTACTCAATCCTGAGGTTCCTACTAATTTTCCCCATGGATTTTCTCCCGAAGCTCTTGCTTCTGTCTCAATTGGTCTATTACTATGGTACGGAACGGTCAAACAATGCTCGCTATCCTTCTGTTTATCAAAGACAGGCATCACTGGTCCTATAGTTACAGGAACAGTTACGGCTTCCATATTTTTAGTTATTTCCCTAATTTTCTTAGTTAGTTCCAAAGTAGTCCTAGCTAATTCAGCTGAATTTCCATTTACCATCCTAGCAGGTTGTGATATTTCAGTCTCTCTAAAGGGATTATTTTTTCCTAAATCAGGGGGCGTTTGCTCAAAAGTTTTACTTCGTGGAACTTCTTTTACTGGCGCACTCAGCATCAGCAACGTGGAGTTGGGTTGATACGGGGGAGGATTTTTATAAAACATGTCTTCAAGCACATCATCCTCCGATTCATTCACACCATACTTGTAACCTTCTGACCCTGTATTGTTCCTCTTCTCTGTACATTTTCTACCACTGGTCTCTGCAGCATTTCTCAACGGAAACATTCCATCAGCCATGTTTGCACTCCGCCATCTCCTCATCCTGTCACTTTCCTGTCCACACGGTCTACCAAACATGTAATTATACCTTCCGCCACTCCGCTGTCGTTCTCTTCCGTACATCTCATCTTCCCATTCCGTTAAAGCTTCAAACTGAGTAGGTCTAGGTCTCGGTTCAAACCTCACCATCCTTTCTCTTAAGTTCCTTAATACAGCTAAATTGAATGAACCATTTTCGGGAAATGCTAGAGCTCCATCATCTTTTGTATACTTTGCCCAATTATCTAGCCAAATGCAGGTATGGTACCCATATTTCGCTACCATAAAAGATGCAGACGATTTCGGTGGAGTAAGTAACTGTCCCTCTCTAGTCACAATCGGTTTATCCTTCTTAAACAACCCTTTGATTTTCCCAAACCATGACTTTTTCTCTTTTTCTGGTGGATCGTAATACATAATTTTCTTATTCTGTAATCTCGACTCGCTAGACTTCTTGAATTGCTCCTTTACGACTATGCTGTTTGCTGTCCAATCACAGCGCGACTGACACTAACGCACCAATCAGGAACGTCTACATCACACTGTATTTCTCCAATCCCAGCGCAAATCACTCTAATGCACCAGTCAGGAGCGTCTACGTCACGCTGTATTTCTCCAATCCTAACGCGGCATACACTGACGCACCAATCCGTGGAACTTTGTCTGTAGACGGCTGGCCAATACCAGCGCGATCTTTCTGACGTCAGCTTTTCTCGCTACTCCGGTTTCTGCTGACCCCTCCTTTACAATATTTATCAGCAATATTTCTCTTACGTTCTTTTCAATCAAACATCTGTTAGTAACGGCATAAAAATACCACCATTGCCTGTTTCGCTAAACCAAAGAGATAGTTTTGTTCAGTTATACAAGAATTCCGTATTTCTCGAGAGCAGCGCTTACCTCTGCCCTTCCACTTAATTATTCTGTTTCGCCGATAAAGTAGCACTTCACTCTACCATACCTTTCTAACAAGCAAAAAGGCTAACCGTTTCTCTGGGGATAAAACACATGTGGAGACTACACGGCTCCTGAGAATTAAGGCCAGAGTTTCACGAGAGAACCTGTTGCTATTGCACTCACGCACTTTCACACAGAAATGTCCCTAACGATAACACACGACGATGTTACCAATTCGAACCCAGACAATGCGTCGTGCGACTCCAATCATTACACGTTTTCCCCGTGTACCTACAGGGCAACCAGACAATACACAGTGCGACTTCACTTCCCACACGTTTTCCCCGTGTACCTACAGGGCATCCAACTTCCCACATCCCGGAAGTCTTTAAAAACAGCATAAAACGCGACGCGACTCAACATAGAATGTTAGTACATAAAATCAATAATCCATCAATCATCCATAATCACTAATCAATAATCACCAAACCAATACAATAAAACCATAACTCTGCTACCAGAAAAACTGCTCCAGCGGGAAAGGGCAAATTTACATATCCTCCCTGCGTCACAGACCCGTCATCACACTAACTCATTCATGCACGCATTCATTGGTGGGGCCCATAACACCAACACTCATATGTCTCACTTTGAATCAGCACACAGGAGGAAAGAAGCACTGGACATTTGGGGGGGTACCTTATTACCTACAGAAAGAAATATCTACAGTATTTACATATTATACATCTGCACTCATAGAATCCTAACTTTAACATCAAGGCACTCCACTACTTGGTCGATGGACCAATTTGTTGGACTGGTTGATGGTGATATAGAAACAGCTAAACACATTTAAAGCTTCGGAACCTTAATCAATACTTTATTTAAAGAATCAAAAACTCATTGTCTGTTAATAAATGTTTAGTTTATCTAATAAATTTGCTTTTGTTGGCATATCAATATTCCAGACAACACAGATTTCAAAGTTAATTATTCCGCACAATTTAGCATGACAATATATTTACCTAAATCTGGATACCGGAGACAAATTCTCAACTCTATAGCCATGCATAAATCAAATCCCTTCAGGTGAAATCGTCCAATCGAATGCAGGCTAATACCAGATAAGTCCGAAAAAGTTATTTTCGCTCGGTACAACACAGTCCCACAGATCTCCAAAGGACCAGGCAATCGTGCAAGCAAATCGATCTTTAGTCACCAAGGCAAACTCGAGACACCCTTCTGGAACACACACACTTTCCCTTCTACTAACCCCCTTTTTATAATAAATTCATGGGTAACATGCAACATTTGCTTGACTTGGGAATGTCTCTTATTGGCTAAACCATCACAATTTGCAATGTCGAGCTTTATTCACAGAGTTCTTTGTTTCTCATGCGACCGAAAATATAATTCCATGGTTTGGACAGTTCTCATGCGAAAAGGTCTGAAGTATCAAAATATAGGCTGCTAAGGACAGGTGTCCTTTGTCTTCTCTGTCAGTCACACTAGTTGAGTTTTGGCAGTCCTCCACACTCCTATCCTTGACGAGGAACACTGTGACCCGGTCAGAGGACGCCTGGAGATCTTCACACGACGGTGGCCACTTCCGAACTCCATTTTGGATATTGTGGCCTAGGAGGCCCGAATGCCAACTTAAGCGAAACAAACATAAAAAGTAATTAATATATGGAAATGAAGATTCTAATGTTTAAACCCACACTAATCCCATTATCTATTAGTGTTTTCCTAGCTTATAGCAACATTTAAAGCAATAATACTCACCATTCCGCTATACCAGGAACGCAAACTATTACAGATCAACATAAATCATGCAATCTCTATCACAACACCTTCTATTGCTAATATGCATACCACAGTTAGTCATCAAGGTTATTTTGCCATGCAATTTAGCATTTAGTCCCGCGTGTAATTCGTGTGTATTAAGGTGTAATGTTGGTTAGTTATACCACTGCAACAATTAATACAGGTTAATATGTAAATTGATTATGCAATTAGTATTTTTATGCAAAATAGAGAAGATATGCAAAATTTTCATGTGCATGTTACTGTGAAACCTGCAGAGCCAGGGCTAATCACTACAATTTATATTGTGAATCTACGCATTTATAACAGTGTTGAGGTTACAAGGGCACAAGCTGATTTAGTTTTGTTATTTAAACTTGTTTTTTAGAGGTAAAATGGTGCTCTTTATCCGCAACTGTTCGGTATGCATGTCTGTTACTTTGAATTGAAACTGACACCATCAAGCCATGTAAGGCCTTGTAAGATGTTACAACTAAAACATAACCACACATTTTAAGTGCTCCGTGACAATATGGAAAGTATCCATGAACGTTTGAGTGCATGACACTGCTGCTACCGAACTGTATTTTCACCCATTCCAGCCACCCAATTAATGTGGCCTCCCTTAGTAAACATGGAATTACCAAGCAATCATCAAGACTTCGCTAGTCAGAAGCCAGCACTGGGCCGGTAGTCTAATAAGAGCTGTAAGGCCGGTATCTGATAGGCAAAATAAACCGTAGCACATGAGTGTCACAGGCAAGTGTTGGGAAATTTAATTACAGACGTGAAGAGCAGCGGCAAAGGGAAAACTTACTTAGTGACATAGGTTTCGGAAGTGGAGCCTGAGGGCATGGGACTGCGTATATTGCAAATGAAAAGAGGCGCTGAGCCGGTTAAATTAAGGGGAGGCAGTGACTAGCAATTAATTACAGCTGTGAAAAGCTGCGGCGGAGTGAAAACTTACTTGTTGACACAGGCTTCGGAATTGGAGCCTGAGGGCCTGGGACTGCATATCTTGCAAAGGGAACAAAGCGCTGAGCCATTTATCTATAGAAAAATGAAGGGAGGCAGTGACTAGTGAGCGCGTCTGGGCACTATCCATGAATGTTTGCGTGCATGACACTGCTGCTGCCGAACTATCTTTTCACCCATTCCAGCCATCCAATTAATGTGTCCTCCCTTAGTAAACATGGAATTACCAAGCAATCATCAAGACTTCGCTAGTCAGAAGGAAGCATTGGGCCGATAGTCTAATAAGAGCTGTAATGCCGATGTCTAATAGGCAAAATAAAGCGTAGCACGTGAGTGTCACAGGCGAGTGTTGGGAAATTTAGTTACAGACGTAAAGAGCAGCGGCGAAGGGAAAACTTACTTAGTGACACAGGCTTCGGCAGTGGAGCCTGAGGGCATGGGACTGCGTATATTGCAATTGAAAAGAGGCACTGAGCCGGTTATCTATGGAAAAATAAAATTAAGAGGAGGCAGTGACTAGCAATTAATTACAGCCGTGAAAAGCCGCGGTGGAGTGAAAACGTAGCTTTTGACACAGGCTTCGGAATTGGAGCCTGAGGGCCTGGGACTGCGTATCTTGCAAAGGGAACAATGCGCTGAGCCGTTTATAGAAAAATTAAGGAAGGCAGTGACTAGTTCGCGCGTCTGGGCACTGAGCTGCAGAGTGAGGAAAGGGTGTCATGGGCACTTACTTGCTAATTGCACAAAACAACAAGCGCGGCAGCGAAAGTGAAAGTGACCGCACTGAGTTTACTTAGTAATATGATCCACGACGAGGGAGGAATGCAGCAGCCAGGCTGCGCGCCGCTGCTCGCTCCCGAGAGCCAAACGCCGTGGGAGTTAACTTTTGAAAGAGAGGTGGGACCTGCACCCGCCTTTGGCCATTTGCGTGCTTTCATTTTTGAAAGCCACACACAATGGCCAATAGAATGTGTGGGAGTTAACAAAATCACACAGATAAGTCTCTGGGAAGTTTGGAGTGCTTACAAGAAGCCTCCCCATAGAGCAGTGCATGCGCGCTGCCCTAGGCTTGACCTAATGAACAAATAGTAAAATAAAACATGCTGCCGTTTTCAGCACCACAAATAAAACAAAATCACGGCCGCCACTGTGGCGTGCTGTGCTATAAAAAAAAACAAAGTGTTAGGATAAAGCATGTCTTGCCTGCAATAGCAGGCAAGTGAAAACCATTAAATTAAATAGTGCTCGGAGGCTGTAATTAAAACCTGCAACACAAGTAAGAGGGTCAGTCCTTATGGAAGGTTACAAGATGAGACAAAGCGGTACTAAGGAGGGACTACTAAGCCTATTGACCAATGAAAAGCTACAGTATACAAAGGACAATGACACAATCCAAAGAATAATATGGGCAGAGAGTGGGCGGAACTTCAAGTCCATACCTGAATACAGCATTCCTCCACAAGCAGGGCATGCACTCCCCATGCTCGACCTAAAAAAAACAAGACACCCACACATGACATTGAACCCAGAGTTATGATGTTAGAAAATTGGTCAACACCCAACCACAGCTCACACTTTTTCTCCAACCCAGAAGGGAGCTAACAATGTATCTTTGAAGAGCAACTCATCTAACACTGAAAGTAATGGAGCATCCCCTTACTATGCCCCACAACCCTTTAAAAAACACTTTTTTCAGCTGTAGGCTCCTGCAACCATATTCCATAGTATGAAACGTCCCTCACTTTGTAATATGTTGGTAGCACTTAATTTCTCAACAACTAGGTTTGTGTTTATGTCCCAGCACATACAAGTAACACAGCTACATATAACGAGCAAAAGCACAGCACATTCTACAATGCCATTCAAGTTCAAACACACAGAATGCATTGCCTGTGCAAAGTTACCTTTGCTACGTCGTTCGTTGGTGCACCACGTACATACACACCAGTCAGATGGACGGTTTGTCTGCGGACACTATACCAAATAAGTTTGGTGGTGAAAACAAGTGTTCACTTGCGACACTGAGCAAGTTTCTCACTCAAGAGGTGTATCGACTGTCTGAAGCACAAACATGCACACCGGCATGCACTAGCCTTCTTCATTAAGGTGTGCAACAGTGAAATATCTCTCACTGTGTCGAGCATGCCAGTTCGAATAATAACCATCCAACGAGTCCTGCAGCGACCACTTCTTGCAATGCCGCCCCCCAAGAGTCACTAAGTTTCCGCTATTACGAATTTGCCCCAGTCTGTGACTGGATTCCATATGATTTTTGCGTGCAGACTTTTTGTAAAAATGTACAGTTTCTGGAGGTGGGAACGTGCCAGGAGAGGTAAACCTCCAGCGACAGTTATAGTGAGGACAGCCACAAATGGTGTGTGTGGTTCCAAAAACATAATGTAGCCTGGCACAGTAGTGTGACTTCTGTTTCATATAATGCCAGCTGTGGAAATGTGTGGCAATGAGTGCTGCAAGCTTGGGCAGCCTTTCCCATTAAATGCCCCAGTTGAAAAAGCAACTTTCTACAAGGGACAGCAGGATAAACTCCATTCATGCTCTATACTGATGACCAGAAAAAGGAAGAGATGAAAACATTCATTGTAAAATGAAATGAGCGCTCTGCTCAGCATAGGATAGGGGTAGCTCAGCGGAGGCCTCTGGCTTACAAGCCATTATGTACATAGCTTGTGCTTCACATCTGAGGTCAGAGCGAAACAGCACAACCGGTGTATGCTGGCACATGTTAAAGCCATACATGTCGATCTGTCGACTCCATAGAAAGTTTAAACGCTATCAAACAGCCCTTATCTTTTATCAAACAGTCTTTAGCATGCTTAGACACAACAGTCCACATTTATTTTTAATGGGAGAGGCAGTGAAACAGTAAAAGACAAACTGCTTCTAAGTGGCTAAAGGAGTCTTTCATGGCAATGAACAGCTAGACAGCACTAATACGAATGTCAGGGGCAGTCATAAATGCCATCATTTTAGTGAGCACTCTGACAGCCATGCACTCACACTGCTAATGCAGCTCTTCTCATTATCGGTCAGTGTGCAGATGACTGACACTTATGTATGGCCTGTCAGAGCCGCCGCAACTCACGGCTGCGTGAAGACTTGGAGCCGGTTGCTAGCCACGCCACGGCTCTGTCCCAGCCCTCCCTGCTTGCCTTTATATAGACACTGGCATGCTCCTGACAGTCCTGACAGTCCTGTCACAGCCACCTGGATACCGCACTGCACCGCAGGCTCTGACCTCTGCCTGTCACAGTACAGCCCTGCCAGGGCTCTCCTCCAAGCCCCCTCCCCCGCCTGCCCTGACATTGACTCTGCCTCACAGTGAGAGTCTCGGACAGCGCTGCAGTGGAGTGCGACCTCAGCGCCGCAGTAACTTTATACAACAGTTTTTGTGTTCACCCAGGCTCAGCTCACGCGGCTGTAAAAATGTGTGATAATGCATATTAATGCGGTGATGCGTTCCACCACATTAAAATGGGTTACTCTAACGCCTGATGCATGGTACTTGGCAGGACTGCATCTCCCATACATACCAACATTTTAGAAGAGCAAAGTGAAAGATATAAAAATAAATAATCAGGAGACTGTACATACCCACTTTGACCTGTATTGAAGCAGAGGCAATTTCAGGTGGGAGACAGCCAAATTAAAGCCATTTTTTGCTTCCAAAATCAGGAGTCACCCACCGGAATCGGGTCTGGCATGTATGCAGCTCCCCCTTGTTAAATTAAAAAATGTATTTTTTAAAACAATTATAATTAAAAAAATATATAAATATATGATATATATTATCTACTGGCGGTCGCCAGTAGATAGTTATAGTTAGGATCGTGTTTCCATAGGAAATCTCAAAATTCTATTTTGAATAACTTTGGCGAATCCTCGCGAAATTTTCAAAACAAATGGGGCGCTCCGCTCAGCTCCTACCTTGAAAGTCTCGGTGTGATTCGTCAAGCGGGGGCCGAGAAAAAAGGGGGGTCCCAAAACGCGTTTTCCCCATTCATTTTCCCATAGGACCTTTAGTCGAAAGTACAGCCCGAACGGTAGTCCTCAGGTCAGGGAAGTGCCTTTTGCAGGTCTGGTGTCAATCTGTTCAGTATTTCCTGAGAAAATAGCATTTAAAAGCATATAAATATCTATACGCGCGCACCGTGCGCGCACGGTGCCGTGCACGAGCGAAATTCTGATTGGTTGTTAGATGTCGGTAAACATTCGAATTGGTCGAAATCAGGAAGTGTCGGCCGCCATTTTGTCTCTCGCACTGAAAAGGAAAGGGGGAAAAAAGGTGGAAAACGTGAAAAGGGGGCAGGGAAGAGAGTCCCTGACCCCCTAGCCTTTGTCAGGGGGTCACAGAAGGACCCCAAAGGGGAAAAAAAACATTTTATTTTTTTGAAAAAAATCGTGGGGTGCGCCCAAGGAGCACGCACGTTGCGTGTGCGCGCACGGTGAAAAACCTTGAAATTTTTTTTTTTTATAACTTAGCATTTAAAAAAACGTACAAATTCACTTAAAAAACCATAGGTTTCACACACGTTATAGTTAGGAATTAGCATTTAAAAAACCTTGCAAATTCACTTAAAAAACCATAGGTTTCACACAGGTTATAGTTAGGTGGATATTTCACTCGTAAAAAAACAATGAAATTCCCCCGTTATAGTTAGTTCAGATAACTATAACTCGCGCGACCGCCACTCTATCACAAGGATGATGTCATCAGTGATGTCATGAGTGATGCCACTGACCATGTCATGAGTGATGTAATATGTGACGTCATCAGCAGTGGATTGCGGGCGCGCGAGTTATAGTTTTCCACAATCATCAACAGGTGATGTCAATTGTCAAATGGCCCGAAAAAGTCAATGGCTACTCTCTCCCATGCATGCGTTGGAAGTTCTTTAAGTTTAAAAGAATTTTATTAGATAATGAAAAATGAGAATACAATACAACAAGTTTCCGCTGGGAAAAGAGGGAACAGGAGGAAAGGGTAAGGAAAGGGAGGGAGTGGGAATGTTGAATACAATATGCAAGAGGGCATGTACATCCAAACAATAATCATGGGCAATCGAAAGAAAGTGAAATAAAAATTACATTAATCCTATTAATCATAACATAGACAGCTAAGTACAAAAGAAATAAAAAGACAAGCGATATGTATAAAGAGTTATGGACTTAGTAAGGGCATCATGGGGGTTTGGAAACTTCTTGCTGTTCAGGTGGTGGACGAGAAGAACGAGTAACACAGTTGTCTAAATATAACGTAATGGGGAGCCAGAGCTCTGCACGCTTAGCAGCTACTTGAATAGGAAAAACAAAGGCATTGTCAAGTCTATGATTATAACAAACATTAAACCACCATGCTTTGAAAGAAATATTAGACGTATTTTTCCAGTTAACAGTAATCTGTTGAAAAGCAGTGGCTAGTAGTAAATCAATAATGCGAACACACATATCTACATCATCACAACTAGGAGATAAACTGCCCAAAAAAAGATGAGGTAGAGAAAAAGGGATACGAGTATGAAAAATAACATTAATTTGAGCCCACACCTGTAACCAGAAAGCATGCACATGTTTGCAAAGAAAGAGCATGTGGAGTAGGGTAGCGTTAGGGGAGTCATAGGACCAGCAATTGTGTGAGGTATTGGGGAATCGTTTATGGAGTGTAGCAGGAGTGTGAAGAAGTCTGTTATAGATAAAAAATAAGGATTGTGTCAAGGAAGCGGCTCTGGAGGTTTTACGTAATTTTATCCAAATTTTGTCCCATAAGGATACCGGCCAAACTATTTCAAGATCAGCTTCCCATTGGGATTCAACCTTGGATTTGGGTCTAAGTAGGTCATGGGTATGCAGGTATTTATAAAGATGAGACGGTGTAGGTGCGGTACGCAAGAGAGAGTGAAGGCGAGAAAAGGGAGTTTGCGAGACAGGGGAAGGAGAGGAAACCAAGAGTCGGTCATGAACCGCTAGAACCGCATCCTTAAGTAAAAGATATTTGGGGAGAAAAGATAAAGGTAAGCCGAAGAAAGAACGCAGAGCAGGAAAAGAGAGGAAAGTGGAACCAGAAAAGAGTTGCGAAATCCAAATCAATCCTCGGGTCCTCCAAGACTTCCAATAAAAGGGCTTAAGACCAATTAAGAGATACTTATTATGCCAAATGGTGGAAGAAAGGAAATCCGCAACAGTTAGAGGTGGACCAGGGGCAGCAGATAGCAAAAGCTTGAGAGTATGTTTGTGAATAGAAGTAGGAAGCAAAGAGGGTTTACGAGAAAAAGCCAGATATTCTGCAAAAGAAAACGGAGAAAGGAGAGCACGCTCAACTTTAACCCATAAAGGGCAAGGGGAAGTGGAATCTTGAAGCCAAAGGGAGGCTTGACGTAATAAAAAGGCCTTCTGGTACGCAGGAAAATCAGGAAAATTAACACCACCCTCAGAGGCAGGACGTATAAGCCTGGCAAGAGACATTCTAGGCTTTTTGGAATTCCACAAAAATGAAGATAACAGTGAGTTGATTTTTGTAAAGAATTTCGCGGGAATAGGTACAGGAATATTGGAAAGTGTGTAAAGAACAATAGGGGAGATCATCATTTTAATGGTGTCGAGACGACCCCACCAGGAAAGGTATAAAGGATGCCATCTTATTGTGAGATCAGCAATCTTTTGCGTACATTTGGACATGCATAAAGAGACAGTAGCTGGAATGGAGGAGGTAATGTATAAACCCAAATATTTAATATGGGAGGGACACCAAGTGAACTGGGAGTCTTGAAAGTCTTGTTTGAAAGTGAACTTGGTTAGGGGAAGGATCTCGCATTTGTCGTGATTAAGTTTATAACCAGAGATGGAGGAGTAATTACGGACTTCATTTAGAAAGGCAGGAATAGATTCTGCAGGGTTGGAAAGGAAAAGTAAAACATCATCTGCATAGGCAGCAAGTTTGATGTGGGAATCTGCAATCTGGAAGCCGTGAATGGCGGGGTTCTGACGCAGCCTGGAAAGAAAAGGCTCTAGAGCGAGATTAAAGAGAAAGGGAGATAGAGGACAGCCCTGGCGAACACCACGGCCTAAATCAAAATAGGAGGAGAGTTGACCATTTGCAAAGATTGCAGCTCTAGGGTGCGAATATAGCAGGGAACCTAAAGAGATAAATCTAGGGCCAAAACCGAACCAAGTAAGAGTATGAAAAAGGTAGCGCCATTCAACCCGGTCGAACGCTTTTTCAGCGTCAAGGGCGATTGCTGCGAATGGGTGTTGACAACGGGAAGATTTCGACAGGACGTTAAATAGAAGTCTAGTATTATCCGTGATATACCGACCCTTGACAAACCCGGATTGTTCTTCACCAAGGAGGTCGGGGAGAAGATGATCCAGTCGGATCGCCAATGCTTTAGCGAAAAGTTTATAGTCAATATTGACTAACGATATGGGCCTGTAATTTTTGCAGTGTTTGGCATCTTTCCCAGGTTTAGGTATCAGACAAATATGGGCATCGGAAAATGTCCCCGAAGAGGCGCCTTGAGCAATAAAAGTGTGAAGAAGGGAGTGCAGTCGAGGGATCAATAATTTAGAAAAGTGAGTATAAAATTCGACGGTGAAACCGTCGGGGCCAGGAGCTTTGTTAGGTTTGAGGTGTTGTAATGCAGTGAATAATTCCTTTTGTGTAACGTCAGACTCTAAGGAGGAAAGATCGGTGGGGGAATTAGATGGTGTGTGAATAGTAGAAAAGTAATGTGCAAGGGAGTTGGGAGAGGAGTGAGTTTCAGATGTGTACAAAGCTTCATAAAAACTTGAAAATTCGGCAAGAATTTCAACATCCGTGTGCTTCAAGGCACCCACAGAGTCATACACAGATTTAACTTATTATGTTTAATTTTCAAGTAATTAGCTAAAAGCTTTCCTGCTTTATTCCTACCCCCATAAAACTTAGCAGTGGATTTCAGCAAATATAGGGAAGCGTCCTCCGTGGATTTCTCATTAAATTTCATTTTTGCAGCAACAAGGGCGGTCAGACTATCAGCAGAGTGAGAGGTGAAATATGCATGTTCCAATTTCTTAATGTCGGAAAGGAGATTTTTGGTGAACCTTCGTGCGTTTTTGCGCTTGTTCGCAACGTAACTAATAATAAAGTCCCGTGCAGCCGCTTTAAAAGCGTCCCAAATAATATGGGCAGGGAGAGTGGCATCGTCATTAATCTGAAAAAATTCATCAAAAAATGAGGAGAAGGCACTTGTAAACTTGGGATCTGCAAGAAGTGAGTTGTTGAACCGCCATCTTCTAGGGCCAGTAGGATTAGGGAGTACGTCAACACTTGTGAGAACGGGAGCATGATCAGAAAGTAAAATAGGGCCTATCTCAGAATGTAGGAGTGACTGGGCAAGATTATGGGAAACAAAGATGTAATCGAGTCGTGAATGGGAGTGATGACAAGGAGAGTAAAAAGTGTACTCCCGTGTAGTTGGGTTGCATAGGCGCCAAGAGTCTATTAACTTATGCTGCGCTATGACATGGGTGAACAACTTATGAGGTCTGTTGGGAGTGTATGGAGCCTTGGACGACCTGTCAACGAAGGGATCTAGTGGCTGATTGAAATCCCCCGCCAGAACAAAATTGTAATCCATAAATTTGGTTAAGAGTGGAGAAAAAACAGCCCAAAAAGAAGGTTCACCCGTGGTTGGGCCGTAGACATTGAGCAAAGAAATTGGAACACCTTTTAGCAATAGCTTAGCATAAACCCATCGGCCAGAAACATCTGATTCATGGGTAAGGACCTGAAAAGGAAGAGACTTGCGACATAAAATTGCTACTCCATTTCGTTTGCCATCACCTTGAGAATAAAAAAGTTCACCCACCCAACCACGTTTGAGCTTAACCGATTCGACATCAGTTAAACGCATTTCCTGAAGAAATGCAATGTCAACATTTAGTTTAGCCAAGTGTGACAAGATCCGTTGACGCTTAATCGGAGAGTTGATGCCCTTCACATTCCATGACAGTAAATTCAATGATATATCGATAACTTAGCCAAAAATAGTATGGAGAGCAGGATCAAAGAAGGAAAGATTCCTGCAAAGGAGTGAAAATAGAAAAGGAAGAGGATCAGTGAAGAGATACTAAGATAAAAGCAAAAGAATAGGTAGGTAAAAACAAGAGCCGTAGTAAGGAAATGAGAATAAAAGACAATTGTATCCAAATTGAGATAGAGAATTAAAAAAGAAGGAGAGGGTGGAAAACAAATACATAGGAAAAAACAGGAAATGCAACACTTACAGAGGCAAAAAAGCCCAACTAGAGCTGAGAAGGGAGGAGGGGAGGCAAAGGAGGTAGGAGCAGCGGAAAAACAAGGGAAACATATGAGGAAATGGAAAGGGAACATACCTACAAAGGAGGGGTGTGAGATAAGATGGAGGAGGGAAGGAGCCATTTGGGTGAGGCGACGAGGCTACCACCAGAGCATAACTCCCTACACGCTGCTGTTAGCTGAACAGGGACTTGAGGGAGGAAAAAATATGAAGTGAAAATAAGCGCCCATCACAGTCAATGCAGAGTAGCCAATAATGTAGGAAGCACCACTGCGTTGTCAACGTGGCGCAGTCACAGCAGGCGAGGCGTGAGGTGGTATAAATATTGGTCCAGTCACAGGTCTGCCGGTCGACAAGGAGGCGACTATTCAAACCATAAGAGGCAACACACGCTGAATACTAGAAGTGTAAGCGCCAGTATCACAGCATTAGTAAAAGCTGAAGGGTGAAAATGCTTCATAAACAGTTAATTTGATAGCGCGGCGGTGACAACGTAAACGCGCCTCAGTCAGGAAGCCTAAGATGGCGGCCATCATCTCATAGGAAGGTCCGTCAGAACTTACGAGTAGAATTAGGAGCGCTACGGACAGGAATAGGGATCATCAGCAGCACCAGCGAGGTCAGGGCAGCTTCCGACTCATCATGAACAGTGTTCTTCCGTGATACGAAAGCGGAGACATGCTGGTCTCTCGGCGACGCCTCGGAGCTTCAGGCGAACGCCGCTATCATCCGCGGGCGCCAAGCCACGCCCCCCCATGCGTTGGAAGTTCTGACATGTTTAAGGTTTGAGGTGTAACTTTGCATAGATGACAGCCCTTTAATTTCTTTTTAACCCTCTCATTGAAATAAGGAAACCAGACTCGGTCTCACAGAGCTCGTTTTGTGGTAACGATTCCACGATGTTCTTCTTGGGGTACTTCAATTATTTTCTGTCGCAGACTCTCCGGAATCAGGATTCTCAACCTCACAGTATAACTCCTACCTGAGTTATGGACAGTTCATCTTTGACATTTTTGTACCTTTGATATTCACCATCATTGGAGAGAGGTCGAGTGTGTTGGCTACATGACTGAAATGTTATGACATCTTTCAACTTTAGCATGTCACTATCATGACTCGTGGCAGTGATAATCTGGGCTAATGAAATGCAGCTGGTGTATTTGATTTTACAATTAAATTGAATAAGGCTTCAGCCGTCTTGGATGGATTACTGCGACCTTGGATAGGCACTCTGGATAAGTAGTCAGCAGGTTCTGATTCTTCCCTGGACAATGCACAATGGTATATTTGTACTCTTGTAATTTTAGTCCCCATCGTTCAATGTGAGGAGGCATCTTGGCCTTTGGATTTCCAAATATAGTCAATAAAGCTTGATGATCCGTTACCAGCATAAAAGGATTACATGGACATGTTCACAAGCCCACACCACAGCGAAACTTTCTTTTTCAGGTTGTGAATAAGCACGTTTGGTTTGTGACACACTTCTACTGGCATATGCCACAATATGCCTTTGACCATCTGGGTGTCTGTTGTACTGTGCAAGGATAGCGACTGGGCTGGCCTCAACAACCACTTCTGTATGAAGCTTCAGATCAAAGTATGCCATATCAGTATCATTTTCTTTGGCTTGTTTGTTTTTCTTCTTTTCTCACATTCATGTGACCAATGAAATGAAACATTCTTATTCGTCAAGTCTCTCAATGGAGCACTCACAGTGGCAAAGTCTTGTATATATCTAGAAAAAGTAACTGGCCATGCCAAGAAATGAATGCACCATAGAAACATCTTGTGGGGGATCAGCATTTGACAGCGCTTGCAGGATCAGAAGAGATATTGGCAAAGAATTTTAGCTTGGCCTTATGGAACTCACTTTAAAATTTTTTTTTTTTTTAGAGTTTTATATAGCACGAAATTGACCTGAATCCAATCAGTTATCAGAGCGCTTTACATAGCACCAGTTACGTTACATGAGGACACACATTCATTTTTTTTTTTTGTTGTAAGGCACAGGGAGATTAAGTGATTTGCCCAGATCACATGATGTTCAGCGTAGTCACCGAGACTCGAACCCAGTTCCCCAGGTCGGAGGTCGAGCGCCCTAGCCGTTAGGCCAACTCCTCTCCCTATTTGTCTGCATTCAAAGTCAAACCTGCATCAGCAACTAAACAACCTAGTTGTGTGAGAGCTTTATCGTGCTCTTTTTGTGTAGCTCCGAAAACAAAAATGTCATCGCTATAACTGAGCGCATTCATGACAGGCTGTATGATACGTCGAATTACTTCTTGAAAAATTTCTGCTGCTGATGACACACCTGATTACAATCTTGGCGGATGGGATACTCTAAAACAAACGTGACGGATACCCCGTCTGCTGTATTACAAGTTCCATAGGATATAATTCACTTGTAATATGGGAAACGGGATATCTGTTACGTTTGTGACGGAGTAACCCAGTCTTCCAAGATTGTAATCAGGCCCTTAGCCCAAAACAGACCAACATGTGTAGAAAAGGTTTTAATGTACCTGCAAGTTTCTTTTAGTTCCAACTGATGATAACCTTTATTCAAATCAAGGAAAGTGAAGACCTTGCACCGTTTAATTGCTTTACAATGTCAGCAACGAGTAGTTCTGGATGTCGTTCTTGTTCAGTGGCTTTGTTTGCTTGACGTATGTCAATGCATTTGCATACAGCTCCCTCACTGTCCTTTTTGGGCATTACCACTATGGGAGAAACCCATGGCGTTGGACCGGTAGAATGCTCAATGATATCATGCTTAAGTAACAATTCAAGTTCTTTTTCAAGAGCTTCTTGTAAATGAAAAGAAATGCTTTTATGTCTTTGAGCAACATCATTTTCTTGTGTTTCATTGTCGCTACAAATGAACTTTGACTTTTTTATGGGCATCGAGGTAGCTCATGTATACACTTTAGTTTTCGATGGCTTAAGTTGTGGTAATGGGGGCAATTCATTATATTTCTTCTCAGGCATAATGTTTATCGATGCACCACTGTCGTTAATGAAAGGTATTAAACAACCATTTATTTTCACTGTAATCTTCGGACAGTGTTTGAATGACTTTGGTGCTTTGGCATGTCAACTTTTCTTTGCCTGACTTGCGTCCATTCCAACAGGTGCATACCTTTCTGAGGTAAATATCAACATGGCACAACCATCTTCTTCACTTTCACTTGATACTGATCTAGAAGTACTGTTTGATCATGATCTAGATGCCGATCAACTTTTTTCAATGTTGATTTGTTTTAATGTCTTAACTGATGCCGCCACATGGCCTTGTGAGTGTGCGTCATACGTGGCTCTAGAACATTCTGGTGGCCATTTTGTCTTCGCGCCGTGATGCACTTAGTTTTTCCTTCGCTTTGCAAGCCATCACAAAATGGCTCTCCTTCCCACAGCTTTTACAACTCTGTCCAATGGTGGGACATTTACCTTTGTGTGGAAACAAAAATCCACATCTAAAACATAACTTCTTTTTACATGTAGACATCACTTTGTGTCCTTTAGTCTTTTGCTTTGGCCTACTTTTCATACTCATGACTGACTCATTCTGGGCACCTCCAGCCTCCATGAAAGCAGGTTGTCTATCTGCTCGCTCTTCAGCTCTGGCAGCCATCAACACTTGCTCCAGACTTAGAGCTTCTCTCAGCATTCATCGTCGAAATGAATCTGAAAGGATCCATCAATAACTGATGTATGGCTTCTTCATCATTAAATTCATTGAACTTACAGTGTTTGATGAATGTGTCGAGCCTATCTACAAATTCATCAATGGTTTCACCAACTTTCTGAACTTGACTGAAAATGTATCTTTCGTAATCAACATTGGGAACTGGTTTAAACTTGAGATTCAAAGCGTCTTTAATCTGATGATGTGTGACTTCTTCATCAGTTCGCTGTATTTTCCGTATGACTTTTTTTTCACCTTCACCAGCAAGATTTTTGAGGGATTTGATAATCTATTTGTTATCAGTCTCTTCAAGTGCATCAATGAAATCTTCAAATGTCTCTATCCAAGCAATTCATCTATCACCAATTTTCTGCTTTTTGGCGGTATCGAAAGGTGGTGGTGGTTTCAGAAACGCAGTAGTGTTGTAGACCAGTGTGGAACTTAATGACACTGCTTGTGGATCACTGTGAATTGGTTTATGCACACCATTTGTGAGACTTTCCAATATGTTGGCCTCTGGATCGTCTTCATTGATAACCGGAAATATGACTTTCTTCGTGGTCTCCGTCAGAAACACAACCTTCCATTATTTCAAAAATCGCAGTCTTCTACGGCTTACGGCGTCATTCCCACTCAACAACTGCACTGGGTATGGCTCTGTAAGCACAACCCTGAGCACTTCTCCTTAAGCCACTTCACCCAATGCAGTGGCACGATGACTCTCTGTAATGACTTTAGTAAGATAATTATTTCTCCATGTCAATTTGCACTTTCTGACACCTAGTTGATCTCCACCTTGCTGTGCTTGTGTTCGCAGTGCTATTTTAGAAATTTCAATTATCAACGGCTACTCTTTGAAATGTTTAACAAGAGCTAATGGTGCACCACTTAGTGATCAATAACACAAAAAGTTATAAAATCTGTGTCCAAGGTTGTTTCTTCAAATCTTCCTTTATTTATTCAAAATATTAAACATATCAAGTTGAGATGAACAGCCAACGCGTTTCGTCCAAACAGATGGACTTCTTCAGGGTTTGTATAAATGCTAGTATGCTACGTGTTAATGATTAAAACCAGAGCCCAAATGTGTCCCAACGACACCACGGAAGGAGGCGAGACTGGGTTGCGGCTCCACATGTACCATGGTGTGGAACTTGTGATTGCTCCAGCTTTTGGTCCGCCACATAAGTGTGTGACTGAATGAATTCTGTTACCGGGACACATTTGGGCTCTGGTTTTTATCATTAATGCGTAGCACACTTTCATTTATACAAACCTTGAAGAAGTCCATCTGTTTGGACGAAACGCATTGGCTGTTCATCTCAACTTGATATGTTTAATATTTTGAATAAATAAAGGAAGATTTGAAGAAACAACCTTGGACACAGATCTTATAACTTTTTGTGTTATTGTTCACAAAGTGGTGCACCATTTGCTCTTGTTAAACATTGTTAAATCCAGTGCTGGACTACACCGTGACAGTGGGTGCGTTAACTGTGTGCACACGTAATTTTGGGTATTTCCCAATATTTATTATAAATAGAGATAGCAGGTTAGGTGCTAGTTCTTTGTTGGGTTCCACGGTCTACACTTGTATGATTTGGCTGCTCTTTGAAAACCTGCTTGCTTCCGCCTTCAGTGTTAACACTCAATATAATGTATGATTTTATCTTGCGTAGCAGTGCGGTACCTTTATGTGTGGCCTGACCAGAAGGTTCTCGGCCCATGGCATGCAGATTCTCTGCAATGTTTTTGTTATCTTCAACTGCTTACAGTAGTTGGAGCTGTGCTTTGACTTGACATGCATTAAGGGAACGATGGCACATATGGCACGCACAAGCAGTTTGCTTGGACTATGGCAAACTCTCTTGGAAAGCACTGTCGATCATCGGGTTACTTATCCCCTATCTCCTTGCCAGTTGTAGCGTCCTCCCCAGCGTGTGTACCCACCAATGACTACTACACACACAACTTACTATTACATGTCTTTATTCTTCTTTGTGTAACTGTGTATTCAACATTCTAAACCAGCCTTCAATGCATTCCGCTCTAATACTTACGTCACAGCTCTACGAAGGCCATCAGGAGCCAAAAGGGCTACAGACACACCGGATTCTTAGCCTATGATTTAATGCCCTGGTTGTAGAGATTACTGTGGAATCGCGCAATGGGGTGCCAAGCATACTCACATACCGCTACGCAATTCTTGATACATTTTAGGGTTGCCACATTTTTTCACTGGCCTTCATAGAAAAAAACTGGCCAGGCCGGTAATATCTGACTGAGGTGGCAACCCGAGGCACACACCACTTGGGACACGGTACAGCAGTGAGCCTCTAGCAACCATCTGCTTTAACTCCTCAGCTGGACCTGGCCATAGTGGTGTGTGCTGCGGTCATCCTCCAGTAAGGGCCAGTTGGCAGGCTCCCTACATCCCTCCAAACTTTAACCTGTCACTGAACTGCCCATAGTTCCAAGCTTCCTTCTTTCCATGGGACATACATAGTTTTGCCACCCTTCAAAGCAAACAATACAGGCCACTTGTTGTTTTAATAGTCTGCAAAGGCTCTTGTAGTGTCTTGAGATTATATGCGCTAGGACCCTTGCGGTTCTGGGCGGACTCTAAACAGGAATTACGTAATCTGCTGGGAGGTGTTAAGGTGTGGTTATAAATGTTATGACAAAATCTGTGCAGAGTGTAGTCCTATGTTGAAGAATAAAGACATTTGTTACAAAGCTCTGTTTGTGGTATATATATTTTCATGCTCCAGGGCTGGGGAGGATGCTACAGCCCTGACGTAATACTAAATAGGACTTTGAACAAAAGCGTTTTTATTTATTTGCAACATGACTTTTCTGTCTTTCTTTACTTTAATTGATAGTCAGGGATCATTAACGTAGCTCTAGAATACATTTTAAAGTGGTTTGTAATTATATTTGCTGTTTAAAGTATGTACAGTTAAGTGCTAAAAATGTAGGTGATTTTGCTTATTTTTACACCGGTGTGACATCAAAATACCAGTGGTACAGGTAGAAAACCGTCAGGGCAGGTGGCATTCCTAGACACGACACAGATAGTCTTGAAGACTTTGACAGTGGGCTGCATTGGACCTCATAAACAGCTGGCTAAGAGGTATACATGGGTGGAGGATCCTCACTCTTGGCTCTTGATTTTTACTGGACTCCACTTGTAGACCCCCAGATCTCTGTAGGTTGACAGTAGGTGCTGAGCCACTTTCTTCAGGCAAAGTTGGCATTACTAGTCCGCATTCTCCATCCACCGGGCTTTCTGGTATAGGTGATATGACTTTGCCTTACTTACTGCCCGGCCCCCTTTGAGGTTCAACCTTCAAGAACCAGGAGACGTTTCGGGTCACCCTTTTGACCCTTGTGTGTGGTGAAACCATGGTGCCCCTATCTCTGTCTACAGTCCATGATCTCTTCTCATAGGTAGTCTGGAATTTCCACCTTGGGTGCTGGTTGGGGATCAGAACTTGGTCACTCAGTCCGATCACTGATCTTTTGGTTGGTCTGGTCATTTGTTCTCTTCCGTCATGGCTGGGAGCTTGCAAGTTCAAAGACATCTGAGTGACTCCTGGGGCTAACAGGAATACTATTCTTCACTGGCTTTCATATCATTAGGGTCAGTGCTTAATTTTCCAAAAAATAAGTGCCAGGGCCCTCATCGGGAGGACACCGCAGCTTGCACTATCCATTGCCCCTGCCAGTGCTGCCAACGACAGTACTAACACAGCTACTAACCAGCACACTCTTACAAGTGTGACAAGTCATACTATTCCAAGCTCACAATGCTATAAGAATGGTTGGGGTGGCAGATAGTAGTCACTGTTAATGTATAGTGAATTCATAAACAGCTGTTGTTGTGCTCATCCTTAATTTAGACAGACAGTGCCACCATGTGGGAGACTGTCATAAGAGCCAGTGCTGACAATTAATTGCTGGTGCCGGGCCCCAGAAACCACCGGCTCAAATTAAGCACTGATTTGGGTCAATGGAGAGCACTTGGTAGTGCTGTGAGGGGTGCTTCTGTTTTTCTAATGAAATGATGCAAAGTCACTCAAGATCTTTTCCCTAGTCGACCCCAATGCAGAGAGAGCTTTGTTCTGAGTACGCATAAAGCGCTACACATTTCTGTTGGCCGTCTGCCAATGGGGCAGGATTTTCTGGTGCATCATTACCAAGTCTTATAGGTATACTCTGAATTCCACCCCTTTAAACAGGGGTCTGTTGTTTTTTGGGGATTTCGGTGGGAAGGCCAAACATGGCCAATATCTTTTCTAACAAAGGGCAGTAAACAATTGAAGTCATGGCAGCTGGGCTTCAAAACTCCACAACTATGGGGCACTGCCGTATTATCTCTCGACGCCCCTCAAGCCAATACTGAAGCTCCAACTAATGAGGTTACGCTTTGGCCTAGTTCCTTTGCTCGCATACAGGTATGGACAGAACTGCAGAGAGCGGAAGGATGCTCAGTGCTGCCTCCGCGGGAACAGGAATCCCTAATCCATGTTTTGTGCATCTGCAAGAAACTGACAGCTTTAAAGACATTTTGGCTCCGCCCCATTTGGCGCATCATCAATGTTCGGACATGCTGCACTTTTTATTAAATTTATGACAGCAGCAATAACCTTGATGAAGTCTGAATATATCTCTTAATTTTAAGGTGGCCTGCACACCAATTCCAGACACTTTTCTAAACTACTGAGATTTTAAACTTATGTTTTTATGATGTGTAGAACTATAAAGTGTTGGTAAGGTAATATCAGTTTTTTATTCACACAGTGTTTTGCAATGATTTTAAGTGGTTGTGCAATAAAATCAATCTATCTATCTGTCTTATGAAGTGCTGTGGATGATGTCAGTTCCACGACGGGGTACTTTGAGTGTTCGTCCACCATCACTAATGTGAATCTATCATCCTGGAACCTGTAGAAGTCTAAGCTGATTTTGTTCCAGGGCGCGTTCTTCATTCATGATGGGTGCCAGTGGGCTTGCCTCTCCTGTGAACTGTCTAGGCACCTTCTTACTGCTTCTTCTACGGCCTCGTCAAGCCCTGTATTTGGTTTTAATGACTCCGTTGTGTCCTTTTTTAATGCTGGCAAATACTACCTTCTTTAGGAGTGCCCCACTCCCACTTCACGGCTGACTTTGTGAGTGACCTCAATAGCTTTGCACAGTTGCTAGATTTGACACAAATCTGCAACAATACATTACCATGCCCAAAAAGCTCCGCACCTCAGTGTCATTACTTGGAGCTGGTGCTTCTCAGATTGCATCTGACTTGCCAGGGTCTATCATTAGTTTATTCTTGGAGAACATATGTCCCAAAAACTTTGGGTCTCGAAGAAAGAGTAATTGTATTTGTAGTGTGTTAGCAAAGGGTTGACAAGCCTCTGTAGAGTGGCTCGCAGTGTTTGGCAATGTTCCGCTAGGGCTGTTGAATATATCAGGATATTGTCACTAATATTCAGTACATCTTCGAGCCCAAACAGTGCCTCCCAGATCGTGGTCTGGAACACCTCAGCAGCTGAGTAGATCCAAAGTTCAGGAGTGTGAGAGGAATGGGCGGAAAACAAAGCGAGGAGGTCTTATAGGCTGTTGAATGATGGTTTCATTTTGTAGTGAGGACTGCAATTAATACGTACATTGCTAAGTTAGCACAACCGCGTTAGATGTTAGAAAGCCATCTTGCCACTTTTGCTGCTTTTGCACACGACACTGCATGTTATTATTTGAGAAATGCTTGCTCGCCTTTGCTTCACATGAGAACTGTCTGTTGTTTTTGGGTTCAGGTTGATCGGCCCACTATTTAGCCATAACACGCACACAGCTGCAAATACCTGAGAGTCGAGCACTTTTAATATTGCAGGCTGCTTGCTTGATTCATTCATTCGGAAGAAGAGCTTTCCCAGGAGCAGAGTATACCTGATCCTGTGATGTGATTCCACTAAGCTGATCTTTACGGTATGGGGTTCCCCATTCAAGCCTAGAGACCTTCTATTAGTCTAATAATAATAATAATATTAATTTACTAGCGAAAGGAAGGTGGCTGCAATCCACTGTCATTTTATTATGATTTCTCCTTTCATTTTCTATGGTATTGTAACTATGCTGATGGTTTTGATTTTAATCATTTGTCTGCTTATGTTAGCCAAAGTACTGCATCTTAGGACACGAGGTTTATTAAAAAAAACTCTTTAAACTTTACCGTGTCTCTGTTTACTCTTGTTGTGGACTGATATGAGAATAATAACGAACAGGTATTTCTGATTCCCACCATTCCTGAGAATACACTAAGTCGCTTGTTCTGGGTTGTCTATACATTGGGACCGCCGAGATAAAATTGGATAACGAATGGGACACTGATGCTGGTCGGATAAGGGGTTCTGGGGTGAGTTTTTGGTACACCACAATTCACTGAGGTCCTGGTTTCCTGTGCATAGTTCTGTGCATGAGCAGAATCCCTGCAACATGGCGCACCTAACGTTTGGTAGATTGATTAGAAACGCCTTAGTAGTGCAAAACTCTAGTCCACGACTCCCTCACGACTCCCTCACTTTTGTTTCCGGATAACGGGAGTGACGGATTTAAACCTACCTGTTACTCGACTAATAGGTTCATTCAAGCTTGATCATTAAAAAGGTTTCTTCTATATCTGAACCCGAGTGCTACTGATTAAACTCGTTGTTGATCTTTTGTGTGTCCTTATGGCGGTTGAAATTGCTGCACATAGCCGTACACCTCTGCGGCGTCATTTGACGACGTATGGGGTGCCGGACGATGGGATGGCTGTTATTTTTGTGGTGAGCGCTGATGCGTCTTTCCCTTACGAGTTGTTTTACTCTTGGGTGACTTTGCCGGCGGTGAATGCAGACGATGATACGTTTCATTCCTATACTCCCACGCAGCTACCTGCAATCTATACGCCATATAGGACACAAGAAATTCTGATTTCTGCCTGGCAGCATACCATTTGGTTTAATGGCGCCCTTCCCCATGCGGTTACACCGGCTAGAATGGGCCCTTTGTCAATTCCAGGGGCCACATGGCCGGTGCTGGCCGGATTTACCGCTATCTGACGGTAGCGGTGGCTGAGTTGCGTGTACTTCACACAGCCCTTATTATAGTGCATAGGGCTTTAGTGCAGTACGTGTCACGCAACGTGCAGGTGAGGGCACCTGCTGTTGCGGGACAACCAGCTGAACACCACGCAGTGGTTATTTGTCCTGTTATGGTTAATTCGGTAATGGGCAAGCGCCCCCAAAATAAGGATGACTTAATTTATTGGCTTGCTGAGAAATTCGACCAACTGGAATCGTTTTTTCCGCATACTACTCCTGTGGAGAAACACAGGATACTCGCCATTAGTTTGCCGAAAGACTTAGTCCCAGATATGGCCGATTGTGACAACTGGGGCAAGGTCTTTGCCGCGACATACTCGAAGTGCTTCGGCACTCCGTCTATGTCTGTGCTTCCCTCCGTCATTAAACGTGTTCAAGATAATCACGGTGCGGAGGCTGCTGTATAATTGGGAATGTGGCTTGTCGGGGTGTTCGATGTGGTTGCTTCCATGGTAATGGGCAACCTCAAAGGCGATGCTATGCAGTTCCAAGTAGCTGATAAATTGGACCGCGTGGACGAACTCGACAGGCCTAAGGAGTTCGCTAAGATTATTGCGGAAGCCTATAGAACCATAGGCCGCAGTGCCTTAGGTGTTAAACCAACTGTGATAATTCCTGATTTGATACAGCAAACTAAAGTGAGCTCGTCTGGTAAAGACGAACGCCCACATTTTCCAAAACAAAATTGGCGGGCAAAGAAAAGGGGAAGCAGCAACAGAAACGAGGGTCTCGTCTGGCCTCACCCGTACAGTCGACTAGTGAACGCACATATGATCTGCACGATCGCTCTAGTATTAAGTCACCTGATAGATTTCAGGTTTCTGAACAACGTTCTCCTCGTTCTTCACAGGAAACATCGTCTTCACAGTCCGGTGGTGGAGACTGTGGGAAAGGACAGGGTGCCCAAGGACGTGAGCAACCCCGTCAGACTGACGGTAAAGGCAAGCAGGACGAGTCTGCACGTCAACAACCCCCGTTTCAAAAGAAGAAGGTTGCTGTGCTAACAGCGAGGTATGCCACAGATAGTGCGGACGCAGCTTCAGAACCTGACATGGGCACTAACGCTGCTCGACAGCGCGGCGGAAGTTACAGTAGTGCGACAAGCACTGCGTCCATATCTGGTGGCGACAGCAACTGACACGTTCATTACTGTAGAAACTGCTGACACTAGAGTGGCTCCCCCTGACAGACTATATAATATAGTCCTCTTAATTGAAGGTGACATACAACGTACAATTCAGGGGATTTTTTGGGATAATCTGACCTCTTCGTACAATATTCTATTGGCCGAGGCAGACTGGCCCCGGCTTTCATTTTAGATGCTCCTAGAGGGGAGGAGGTGATCCTCCCGTCCTTTGCGCACACAGTGCCAAAGGACCAAGCTAAGAAGTTCGCCGAGGAGTGGGCTCTGGTGCTAGCACCGGCTTTGTATCGTACTCAGGTAGGCTGGGATAAATTGTCCACCAGCCATGAGATTCCGTTGCGGTCCATGCCCCAGCCACAACCCCAATATCCCATGCGTCGCGAAGCAAGACCTCAGGTCGCGGCAATCCTTGAACAATTGGAATATCAAGGTGTTATTGAAACATGTGTGTCACCAATGAATAATCCTTTATTCACTGTGACGAAGCCTGATGGGTCGTACCTCCTAGTTTTAGATTACCGGCATTTAAACTCTCATTGCTGGACATGCGCAGTACAGAATACCCACAGTTCTGCTCTCGTCGATAGTCTCGTGAGAAAACGGTTTAAGACCACACTTGACATTTCCAATGGCTTTTACAGCCATAATCTGTCCTCTCTTAGTAGTCAGTGGACAGCATTTACTTCGGGCGGCAAACAAAAACATTTTAAAAGATTAACCATGGGCTATAAAAACAGCCCTGGGGTCTTTGCCGCTCGTGTAGTCCCTCTGTTAGAGAGCATTGACCCTGATGCATACTCGTATGTGGATGATATTTATCTCACAGATGACGAGTTGTGGCCGCATCTGTGTCGCGTTGATCGCATTATTGTTTTGATTGCAGACTTCGGTTACAAATTCAACTTTGCGAAGTCTCACATTGCACAGTATACAGTGTTGTTTTTGGGATACGAACTCAACAATGAGGGTCGAGGATTGGCTCCGCACTTCCTAGAGAAATGCGCATGCCTGCGTGCTCCTATAACACTGAAAAAACTACAATCTTTGCTGGGCCTTCTGAATTTCGGTCGCACGTACATTCCTGATTATGCCCAGCGTATCAAGCCGCTTTATGCCTTGGTACAACCTACATTTTCCAAATCATGCTGGCTGCTGGAGCATTCAGCTATATTGCAATCTTTGCAAGCTGACCTTCTTGCTTCAAAATACTTACTGACGCGTGATAACCGCATGTTTTTGGGTTCAGGTTGGCCCACTATTTAGCCATAACACGCACGCAGCTGCAAATACCTGAGAATCGAGCGCTTTTAATATTGCAGGCTGCTTGCTTGATTCATTCATTCGGAAGACGAGCTTTCCCAGGAGCAGAGTATACCTGATCCTGTGATGTGATTCCACTAAGCTGATCTTTACTGTATGGGGTTCCCCATTCAAGCCTAGAGACCTTCTATTAGTCTAATAATAATAATAATAATATTAGTTTACTAGCGAAAGGAAGGTGGCTGCAATCCACTGTCATTTTATTATGATTTCTCCTTTCATTTTCTATGGTATTGTAACTATGCTGATGGTTTTGATTTTAATCATTTGTCTGCTTATGTTAGCCAAAGTACTGCATCTTAGGACACGAGGTTTATAAAATAAACTCTTTAAACTTTACTGTGTCTCTGTTTACTCTTGTTGTGGACTGATATGAGAATAATAACTAACAGGTTTTTCTGATTCCCACCATTCCCGAGCATACACTAAGTCGCTTGTTCTGGGTTGTCTATACATTGGGACCGCCGAGATAAAATCGGATAAAGAATGGGACACTGATGCTGGTCGGATAAGGGGTTCTGAGGTAAGTTTTTGGTACACCACAATTCACTGATGTCCTGGTTTCCTGTGCATAGTTCTGTACATGAGCAGAATCCCTGCAACAATTTATTATACCGTTTATTATACCAGTCAAAACAGAAACTTTAAATGTACAAGGTGAGATAGTGAGGATGGGAAACTGCTGTCATCTTCGCCCAGGGAGCTGGTGGTGGTGGCTTTGCTTGTCGTCTTCTTCCCAGGACGACGGTGGCACAACCCCGGGTAGACAAAGGAAAGAAAAGGCGGTCAATGCAGCTGTCCCTTTTTTGGGAAAGTAAACGTATAGTGCAGATGGTGCCGTCACCGTGAACGTGATTAAGAAATCAAGGGTAGGTAGAGGGAAGGATCGGAAAGAACAATCCTACGTA
Source organism: Triturus cristatus (assembly GCF_964204655.1). Lineage (NCBI taxonomy): Eukaryota > Metazoa > Chordata > Amphibia > Caudata > Salamandridae > Triturus > Triturus cristatus. The sequence continues at coordinate 1,107,702,858 of NC_140592.1, read as the reverse complement.
TGCCCCTGGCAAGTGCTTGTCAGGACTATGAAAATGCAGGAACAATCCCTACAGGAAAAATGACCTATCAGTCTGTCGGTCGTCTCCTCGCGTTATGCTCCTTTAGTCCAGAGAACAATTCCCAAAACTGTGCTGGTTCAGGTAAACGTGGTTATAAGACTTGTAGTGCTATACAGATGGATTAGCGAGGGTTGTGAGAGGGAAGTAAGGGGAAGTGAACGAATAAGTATCGTGCCTTTTATTTTACCCCACCGACCCGTGAACCCTGAGTCCCTTGGACTCGCCGCCCGCTCCCTTCCCGTGTTGCTATGGCCCTTGCCCCGATTTACGTACCGCGGAGGCCGCAGCTCTCCTGAGCTACGGCGGCATTGTAGCGTCTTCCGGGGGTGTCCACCACTCCTCTGTCCACTCCTCCCACTCGGCGTCTTCTCTCTCTTCCCGTCGTTGGGGTGCCTCGTCTGCTTCTCGTCCTGGGTTCCAAACCGACACGTCTACTTCTCGTCCTCGTGTCCCTCTCAGCCCGTCTGCTTCTCGTCCTCGATTCCCGGTCACCTTGTCTGCTTCTCGTCCTCGATTCTCCAGGGTGCTCTGGTCTGTTCCCTCCGTCTCCAGTCTCTCGAACACGCACACCTCGGCGTCTTTCGGGAATATCTCTTTCTACCTTAGGCTCCGCCCCTGGTCTTCGCATTGCGTTATCCCATTGGACATCCTCGTCCTGCATAGGAGAAGGGCCAAAGTAAGTTAACTCCTTCTGTGCCTCCACTGAGTGGCCACCCGGCTCCTTCTCACAAGGAGTTTCTATCTTCGTAGCTCTAAGTGTTTTGAAAACGTAGTGCTGCAACTGCTTGCTGGGTCAAGCCTCGGTTTGTAGTATCCAGCATTGAGATCTAGTTGGGAAAACCATTACATCTTATTCAGGTCCGCAATGCTGTCATTCATTGTGTGTAAGATGAGTCTCTCCCTTTTTATTGCCTTGTTGGAAAGGCACTTATTGATACAGAATTGGATGCCTTCCCACTTCCCAGGACTACTTATGGAGGCCGCTGCGTGGCCCCTGTAAACAGCCCTCAACCTCCTAGTCTAGATGCCACTCCACGCTGCTGCTGCCTCTGTTGACTTGGCTCACTATGTTATGACTCCGCCACAGTCTGCTAGCCCTCCGTTCGATTCTCTCTGTTGACTTTGGCGATTTCTCCTCCTCTGGTGTAATTCTGGCATATTTGTGTTACATTTTGCGTTGCTGCCATATTTGTGTTACTTTTAGTGTTACTGGTTGTACTAAGTGTACTTGGTGATTGTTACACTTGGCTAGGCGCTATCGGTTATTTCTGCTGTATTTTGGTTCTTTGCGCCTTTGCATGCTCCCACTGTTTTTCCCCCGCTTTCCCACTCCCGCCAGTTCCAGCGTACCACTCCCGTCCTCCCGCTGTCCCTTCCCACTTCCCAGGACTACTTGTGGAGGCCGCTGCACAGCCCCTGTAAGCAGCCCTCAACCTCCTAGTCTAGCTGCTACTCCACCGGCTGCTGCCACCTCCCCTGACTTGGCTCCCTAGGTTGGTGACTCCGCCACAGTCTGTGAGCCCTCCGTTCGATTCTCTGTTGACTTTGGTTATTCCTCCTCCTCTGGTGTAATACTGGCATATTTGTGTTACATTTTGTGTTACTGCCATATTTGTGTTACTTTTAGTGTTACTGGTTGTACTAAATGTACTTGGTGATTGTTACACCTGGCTAGGCGCTATCGGTTATTTCCGCTGTATTTTGGTTCTCTGCTCCTTTGCCCGCTCCTGCCAGTTTTTTACCGCTCCTGCCAGTTCCAGCGTCCTGCCCCCGCCTCCCCCTCCCACCTCCCAGGTGCCAAAGGCAAGCCCATCTGCGCCTGGACCACGCCCAGCGCCAGGAACCCTGGCTCTCCCACTATCCATCACTACTCTGCAACTAAGCTCATCTCCCATAACTCCAGACCTCGCAACAAGAAGTGTTGTAGCACCTCGCCTTGCTCCACAGCAGGACCTTTCATCTACCGAGATTGCCGCTTCATCCAGCAACATCAACACACCAGCGCATGCTAACTCTGGCATCCCTCCAGCAAAATTCTCTCCCTGGCAACTCCACTGCCTCCTGCTTAACACCCGATCCCTCTGCAAGTATGAGTCCGAGATATGGTACACCATCACCACCCTCACCACTGATATCATCTTCCTCACAGAGACCTGGCTCAGCACCACCGCTGCACTCGACATCACAGCAGCCAGATGTAGGAAGCGGACTCTTTATATACTATACAAAATGAGGTATAGTTTGCACAGAGTCCAGAGGAACCTTAAAGGTAGGCAGAGGTAAATGTAGATAAGACCGTAACTCTATATTTGTGGTAGGGTGGGCGAGCAGTAAGGCTTTATTAGAGGGTAGTGTTAAGCATTTGTTGTACACACTCAATCAGCAAATGATGTCATACACTCAAAGACTGAACATCAGACCAACTGGTTTTGTATAAAAATATTCTTTTAGTTATTTTATTTCCTAGAACCAAGCAAGCCTGGCACAGGTAAGTGATTTATACTTTGCAGTAATAATACAGTTTTGAATTGCAGTTGTATATGTACTTTAGTTTGGTTACAGTAGAATTACTGGTAATGCAGTACTTTGAAATATGGTACTTATACTTTGTAATGACTTTTCAATATAGGGAGAGGAGTTGGCCTGACGGCTAGGGCAGTCAACCTCAAATCTGGGGAACTGGGTTTGAGTCTCGGCAATGGCGCTGAACATCCTGTGATTCCGTGCCTAACAAAAATGAATGTGTGTCCTCATGTAACGTAACTGGTGCTATGTAAAGTGCTCTGACACCCGATTCGTGTCAAGTTTGCGATATGTAAAACTCTGGAGAAAGAAAAATAACAAAAAAAAAAATATATCAGGTCATGTAAATTACTTTGCAGATTACTTTTCTTACACAGTGCATTATATCTGGATACTGCACTGGGACATTTCTTGTAAACAAATAAGTGAGAGCGTTTTAGTTATTTGGATCCAGTTTTAGAGATTTTCATAGATTTTCCAACTCCACACTTTGAAACTTTTTCAGAGGTAAGTACTTTGTTGTGGGAGTTGGGTTTCTGGGGTTAGACTCAGGGGTCCCCCAGAGTCGAAGATGAAGTCTCAGCGGCACTAGGTCACCTGGGTGCAGAGTGCTGAGGCCCAATGTTATCCAATGGGGAATAGGGGGTCTCCGGTTAGTGGCTGCTTACGAGCAGGCCACAAGGTTGTGGGAGAAAAGCTTCTTGACTTAAGCTCAGGGCAAATGGGTTAGCACCAAAGGTGCACTCTCAGCGGCACTGGGGCGACCGGGTGCAGGGTGCTGGTTTGTCATCGAGTGCCCTGTTACTTTCAATGGGGGTTCTCCGGTTTGCAAACATACTGCAGGCTCGGGGACGAAGGTCTTCTGGGTGCGACCACTACTTGGAGAGGTAAGTTGGGATGCCGGGGATTGGCTTGACACCGTCGGTTGGGCCAACCAAGGCCGTGGGGCGTCGGGTGCAGGGGTGTCTTTTAGAGTTGGATCTTCTTACCAGCTCCTGTTTGCGGTTGGGGGGACCTTCCGGATTGAGACTGCAGGCTTAAGGCAGGTCAGGGATCGCTGGATCTAGGGTCAAGATCACATGGGAGACCTCCTCATGGTGTTAATCCACTTTAACTTGGGCCGTGGACGACGGGTGCAGTGTGGTGCAGACTTGCAGATTTTGCCAGAGTTGGAGTCTGTGGATGAACAAAGCCGGTGTTCACGGGAGACAAAGTCTTTTCCTTGGAAGGCATGGCAGGTCCTCGGTGTTCTTGAGGTTCTTTGTTTCTGGGCTCAGGGAGCGAGCGAAGGCTCCCACCCCAGGGGTCCAGAAACATGTCTCGTGGCGGCAGGCTAGTGTGTACCAGTCAGGGAACCCACCAGAGGCTGGTCGTTTTTCAGGGGGCATCTCTAAGATGCCCTCTGAGTGCATTTTTCATTAAATCCCCCACTGGCATCAGTGTGGGTTTAATGTTTGTAATGATACCAAACTTCCCAGTTTTCAGTAAAGCCATTATGGTACTGTGGAGTTCGTAACGACAAATACCGAGCACCATATTCTCTTAATGGCATTACTGCACTTACAATGTCTAAGAATTGGTTTAGACACTGTAGGGTTACAGGGTTTGTGCACCCGTAGCCTCACCAGCTAGAGGTGTGGCTGACCTATGCCAGGGCAGTGGGTTGTAGGCATGGCACACAGGGATGTGTCCCGTGTTGACTCTTCACTTTGTACTGCACCAAAACATGCAGCCAGCAATGGCAGTGTGTGTGTGTAAAGGTACATGGCCTCTAAGGGTGGCACAATAAGTGCTACAGCCCTTAGTTGCCTTCCCTGGCCACAGTTCCCTTGGTATCCATGGTACCTTTCACAAGGGACTGACATGTGGCCAGAGAGGTGCCAATTGGGGGTTCAAGTCCAGTTTTGGGAAAGAACACAGGCCCTGGGAACCTGATTGGCAGGGATCCAGGGCACATCAAGTCAAAGTGCATCAGTAGTCTGCCAAAAAGTGGGGGGAAGGGGGGGGGGGGTTACTGCAACAGAAACCCAGCTTCCAACACCATACCCTCCAGTTACAAGACCGTCCACCGTGACCACACCAACAAACTTGGAGGTGGAATCGCCATCATTCACAAGGAATTTATCCACTGCACCACCACAATGAAGCACCACACACCGATCATGGAGCACTTCAACTTCTAGCTCAGAATAGACAACAAAACCATCTTCAAGGGTACCCCCGCCTACTGAAACCCAGGGCCCTGTCCCAGCTTCAGTGAAGCCATCCTTGAATTAATCACCCCTCACACCATCGACACCAAACACTACATTTTCCTCGAAGACCTCAAGTTCCACCTAGACGAGCCCAATGACTCAAACACATCCAACCTTCTGGACAGCCGGCACAACACCCATCTAACTCAGATAGTCACCTACCCAACACACATCGCAGGACACACGCTGGATCCCATTGAAACAGCCAGCTACAGAGTCAAATCCAGCCACACCACCGAGCTCACCTGGTTAGACCACACTATTGTCCATTTTAGTTACACTACGGCCCTCAGCCATGTCACCAGACCAACCAGCACCCCCCACCGCAACAGAGTATCCGAGAACCAATGAACAGACGCTCTCAACTCCTAACACACCCACTCATCCCCAACACCTCCTTGGACATCAAGCAAGCGATCTAAAACCTCGCCAGCTGGATCTCTGACACAGCTAACTGAGTCGCCCCCAGCAAAACCTCCAAAACCATCAGACCTGCCAAACAAGCTAGCTGGTACACCCTGGAACTAAGAACCTTAAAACTACACTGCAAAGAACTGAAAAGAAAATGCTGCACCACCAAGGAGCCCACCGACCAGACCGCCTTCAAGAAGACTCTCAACCAGTACCACAAACTCTTTGGAGACACCAGAAGAAAAGCATTAGCTAACTGCATCGAATCCAGCTCCAACCACAGCAAAGAATTTCTTCAGCATCATCAGAGAGTTCTCCAACTACTTCCACGACAATATATCCACCATCTACAGAAACTTCACACCTCAACCCAGTACTGCCGACACCCTTAACTTCCTAGACCTCACAGACACACGTGCCAACTTCAAATTCACCAGATGGAACCTCATAGACATACCTTCCAACTTCAAATACACCAGTTGGAATCAACTGACCACCCAAAACACCACCAACCTCATTCTCCATCTATTCAGGATCCCCATTGGACCCCTGTTCACACCACATGTTCAACCTTGTCAGCAACGCTAGCAGCAGCAAACTCACAGACATCTTCAACACATCCATCGCCTCAGCCACCTACTCCAACAACTGGAAACATGCCAAAATCAACCCCTACTCAATAAACCCTCTGCAGACCCCAACAAACTCAAAAACTCCCTTTTCCTGCCTAAGTCCTCCGAGAAAGCTATCAACCAGCAACTCACAGACTCCCTAGAAAACAAAGATCTCCTGAACTTATTCCAATCCAGTTTCTTTTTCAAACACAACACCAAAACTGCCCTTATTGCTGCCATGGACGACATCAGAACCCTCCTGGACCAAAGAGAATCAGCCGCCCTCATCCTTCTAGATCTCTTAGCGGAATTCAACACAGTTTCCCACCACACCGTAATCAAGAGGCTGCACAAGATAGGCTTCTAAGACTACAGTCTCAAATGGATCGCCTCCTTCCTCTCCGATAGAACTCAGAGAGTCCTCCTCCCACCTTTCTCATCTAAACCCAAGAACAGTATCTGCAGCATCCCTCAAGACTCATCACTCAGCCCCACCCTGTTTAACACCTACATGGCCCCCCCTGCGCAACATCGTCAGAAACCACAGATTCAACATCATATTCTACTCTGACGATACCCAGCTCATCCTCTCGCTTTCTAAAGACCCCTCAACCGTGAAGACCAACTTCCACCTCTGCATGACTAGCAGTGCTACCTGGATGCAAAACAACTGCCTCAGACTCAACACAGGCAAAACAGAATCCATGATTTTCGGAAATACTGCCTCACCTTGGGACAACTCCTGACAGTCTGCCAACTTGGGTCCCAGCTCCTCCTCCCTCAAGGATCAAGCCCAAAACCTCTGCATCATCCTTGACAATAAACTCACCATGAGGAACCAGAATAATGCAGTCTCCTCTGCCTGCTTCCTCACTCTCTGCATGCTCTGTAAGATCTTCAAGTAGCTCCCATTCTCCTCCAGACGTACCGTCTTCATCACCAGCCGCTTGGACTACAGCAACACTCTTTACGCCAGAATTACATCACACCTCACAAAGAGACTTCAGGTCATACAAAACTCAGTAGCCAGAATCACCCTGAACCTCCCCAGACTGACTCACATCACCCCCCACCTTAGGAAACTCCTCTGGCTCCCCGTACACAAAAGATGGCAATTCAAGATGATGACACACACCTACGAAGCCCTTCACAACCAAGGACCAGCATACCTCAACCACTGCCTGAGAGTCCGCCTTCCCTCCAGACCCCCTGTGTGCTGCCTCTCTCTCCCTTTCCGACACCCGGTACATCTGCCACTGCAACAGTGGGGGCTGATCCTTCTCCTATCTTGCAGGCAAGGCATGGAACAACCTCCCCATCCACCTCAGAACTTCCTCCTCTCTCTGGGACTTCAGAAAAGGATTCAACTGATGCATCTAGCAGCCCTACAAAGTGCCTGGATACCCTCACAGGTGATATCCGAGCTCTACAAATCTGTTTTGACGAGTCCTGGAACAGGTGTGGAAAGTTCTCCAGAATGTCATCCACTTGTTGTTTGTGCACCTTGTGTGCGAAGAACAAAAGCCCTAGGTCCTCTGCCTTGGGGCAGCCCAGTATCATCCCTTTGCCTTTAGTGGTTACATGGAATCTTGCTTGTATTTCAGTGTCCCCATTGCACACATTCACATCGATGACTCCTGCCAATGTCAGGGAATGCTGTCCCACATATGCATATATCTTGATGCGTGTCAGCCAGAGATAGCATCTCTGTTATAGGTTTCAGTATTGGTGGATGTTCATTATTTTCACAAAGCCCCCTGCGCCAATTGGAGCCTTCAGTGTTGTGCCTGTTATCTGTATCTCATGCACAGGCAGGTATTACTGTCTGTTTTTCCTCGGAGTGGCATACAAATCTCATTGTGCTGCAGCCTGTGGTTTTGGCATAGGTCTTCCTTTTATTGCCTCTACTGTTTCTACCTCAATAGGTGTTACTCTTGCTATGCACGATGTCGACAGTACCCGTGTTAGGGCAACTTGTTTTTTCCACCTGGATGTTTGCTAGCCATTGGGATCTAGCTAGGATGAGGATATCCTCCAGTTTTATTCCTGGTTGTTGCAGGATTAGGTATTGTCGATGATCGACACCCCTATATAATTTGTGCCCTTCTTTTGGCTGGTCATCAGTGCACATGCTCAGCATTTCCTTGAGTCGGGTGTAAATTCAGCCCATTGTCTCTTCTTCCCTCTGGTGGGCTTGTCTCAGCTTGAACTACTCATAATCCCAGTTGAGCTGGGAGTCGAAATGGGCATTGAGCGCTACAATGGCTACAATGTAGTTGTGGTTGGCCTCCATTCTTGAAAGGTTTTCAAAGAATTTGTATATTTCCTCCCACACGAAATGATAAAGGAGGACCTCTTGACTGTATCATCTGCTTACTTCGTGTCTCCGAAATAGTTATTGAGGCGGCTCACCCACGTCTTCTATTTGGGGGCCATAATGGCCAGGTCGATCAGGGTGCTGAACAGGATAAGCGAAGTCATCCAGGGGTGTTATGCAACTACTCATAGTGGGTGGGCTGCAGATGCTGGCATTCCTGTCACCACTGGGGTTCATTGTGAATGCTCTCACAATGCCCTTTTCCACCCAGCTAGGCACCCTGGGGTACCTTGTGTTTGTTTTTCTTCCTCCACTGGTGTTTGCATGAGGCCTTGCTAGGTGTGATGTGTGCTATGTCAACCGTTCACCTTGTTTCTGCCAGAGGTTGGTTATGTATGCCCTTCCTTGCACTCGGGCTATGGTAGTTATATATGCAGTCTCATGGTATATGTGCTCTGGTCTGGCTGCAGGGGTATTTTTGCATGACCCTCTCCCTATGCAGTTTTACTACTTTCGTTTTATATTTAATTCTCCTCTTTTTGTTTTCCTCTCTGTGTTCGTCTGAGAATCGTGTTGGGTGTCTCAGGCTCTGAGGCAGGGTGTGGTGCGGCTGGATGGCCACATGGGGTGCGCGTCCACCGAGAGCAGGTGCCTCGTACTTCCCACCTGCAGTGGGATAGCAGCAGTCGCACTTCAGCGGGATGTGTCTCATGACTAGCCCAGCCTCCTCCGGTCTCAGGCTGCCGCAGAGCACCCGGCCTTAGTTGTGGTCGGAATGCTGCCAGGACCACTGGGCAGTGCAAGATAGGGCCCACAGTAGGTTGTGGCAGGTGGGTTGCACGAAAAGGGTCTTGCCGGTGGGTGTCGACCTCCTCGTCGCCACTTTAGAGATGAGCAGTGAGGGCCAAGTATACGCACATAGTGCTGTGCTGCTGTCATAGGGTTATGGTACGGGACTTAGCCTCGAGCAGCGACATCACTATTATGTTACCCCTCGGCCATGCCCTGCCATAGGGATGCATCCTGCAGTAATCCTGTACTACGTAGGGGCCAGTGGACTCCTTACAATTGCCAGTGCTGGAAATGAGAAAAAACATATTCCCCAAGACCTAATAATTTGAAAGGTGGAGAGTCACAAGAAGGGTGTAATCATCATGAGCAGAGTATGACAGTCAACTAATACAGTGAATTTTTAGAATTAAATCCATTTTTATTAGCAGAACACATGGTAAAACATTACATTGCAACGTTGCCTACAATCCAACAGGCCGGCTGCATTGAGGTCATAAAATCGAAAGAAAACCCATGAGGTACAACAAATCTGTATAGATTAAGTACACAGCAAGACGCCTACAACCCAGCCTGGGCCGGTCGGGTCAGAACAGGAAGAGAGAGCACAAGACGGTCAAGGTCATACTGAAACCAATATCAAAGGAGACCTGCTGAGTGTGACATATATATGCTCATATAAAAAAGGCCTGGGGTCATAACAGCAAGACCAGGGCAACTGAGCCTGCCTTTTCCAGAACAAAGAAACTAGAACACAACAAAAGAAAACATATAAAAGCCCATCTTAATAGGAACACAACACCCTCCCACCCAACCCCCACCCTCCCCTCCCTACCAAACCCTCTCCGGGTGATTCGCAAAATACAGGTATAGGCTGGATGCGGCCCAGCATGGAGGCCACAAGCAAAACATGTCACGGAGGAAGCCCAACTGGGTCCGGCAAACCCAGCCAACCCCCTATTGGTCCGGTATCAATTTCAGAATACGTAAATAAGCGGGGCACGCAAACTCCATGAACTCCATGGAAAGAATGGAAATAAAGGGGGCCCATATCTTTGCATAGTCAGATTTCACCCCCATGGTGGCCTTGGACAACCTTTCCATTGCCAAGAGAGACCACAGCTGATGAAGCCATTGGGCGCGATCCGGAACCCTATCTGTTTTTCAGCCCGATAGGATAACTCGATGAGCGGCATTTAATACCAGGTCGATCTGCCTGCCCTTAAGAGAATGCATAGGAAAGGTCAAAGCGTTGGGCACACCTAGTATAGTGTAAGCAGGTAGCCTGGGAATGGCGGTATCAAAGGCCCTATCTATCTCGTTGAGGATTCTTTCCCAATATATCGTAAGTTTTGGGCAATTCCACAGCAGATGAAGGAGGGTACCAGGGCTCCCACACCCCCTCCAGCAGAGACCATCACACTGTGGGTTCCATTTGGCTAAACGAGCCGGTGTGTTATACCAGTAAGTTATGATTTCATATAATATTTCTGTGTGGCCCATGGAATGTGCAGTGTGGTGTGTCCTGTAAAAAACATCCTCCCACTTCTTGTTCGATAGTGTGCCCCCAATTTCCGCCTCCCACCGTTTCTGCCCCACAGTATGATCCCTACGAATGCCCTGGTAGAGGAGCGCATATATTTCCGAGATAAGTTTGTGGTCATGCTTTTTCAGTAAGACCCATTTTTCGAATGAGAGCATGGGCCTGCTCGCCAGTGGACGTATTTGAGAGTTCAACACCCAGTGCAGCATCTGTACATAAAAGAAGTGGTCCGAAGGGGAGAGGTTATAGTCAACTACGAGTTGATCAAAGAAAATATGGCCCTCGAGGTCGAACAGGTTGCCAAGACGTGCATGGCACGCTAGATGGCATGAAAGTGTGCCTTCTTAACATATTTACACCAAATACAGATGACGATGGGTTCTTTGGAATGCGGGAGGCTGAGCTTTTGCCATACCAGGAGATGCCAATAGTCTGGGTGGGGGACTATAATTGTGTCCTGAACAGGCGCATGGATAGACACCCACCCAGGCACAGAACAATGCCAAACATGGTGTTAAGATTGCAGGAGACCATGGACAGGCTACAGTGCGTAGATATATGGAGGGAATTTAACTCGAGAGGTTGGGAATTCTCTTGTTACACATCCATGCACCGAGCCATAGTTGATGAGCCCGGTTCCTATTATCTGACGATGGTGCGCTGAATGTACAAGGAGTGCGATATCAGATGCACTTTCTGTCAGACCCCGCCCCCTTCTTGTTGGAATGAGGGTTGGGGGGCTATCGGCCGAGCATTCCCCTGTGGCGGTTCTGGCCAGAGGCTCTGGAGGACCCCTGAATAGAAAATGGATATGCAAATGGTGCTACAAGGTTTCTTTGACAACAACTGGAACACTATGGACAAGCGTGGAACGGAGTGGGGTGTCTTAAAATTGGTAGTGATGGGTGAGAGTCTCAGGAAGACATATGGCAAAAGGCAGAAATTTGAACAGGAGCTGCAGGAGGGTGAGGACCTCCTGACCCGCCTGTGGAGGCAAGTAGTAGGACAGACAGCGGGAGGGGGTGGCGACACTAGCAGAGGCACATCAATGGGTCGTAAGTATATGGGACAAACTGAACTGCCATGTACGGTGAAACTACCTACGGATGTTACACAGGGAGGAAGACAGGTCTGGATACTTACTAGCGTGACTGCTCAAACATTAGCGGCCCCCACCGACGACTCTCTCTTTGACTCGGGCAAACAGTTGAACACTGGTGGGACAGGAACCGATAAATTTGGTACTGCAATATCACGTAGCGAGAGTATATGGTGCCCCTTCAGGATATATGGAGAATGGAGAGAGGAATTCCTGAACAGGGTAATGGTTTCCAGACTATTAGTAGCTCAAAGGGAAAGCCTATTGAGGGTTTTGATCAATTGCCTGTTTTACTTCTAGCTGCTTGTTTCGGGTCACTCTACGGATGCAGCCGCGCACTTTATAAATTCTATTGTGTTGTATGACTGGAGGTACAGCAGGAGGCCCTCTGGGACATGGCTCGAGAGAGGTGCCGGGGACCAGATAGCTCCCTGGTAGAGTATTACCAGACATATTCCTCTGAATTGCTCCCTAGACTCTGGAAACTCTCCCTGAAGCAAAGTCGAGTGGTACATTGCCAGTACATCTACTGCCAGGACCACTGGACAGCATGACAATTGCCCAGTGATAATCGACTTGATAATAATGCTCCTTAACCCAGGCAAGGACCTACTGGGCACTGTCCATGAATAATGTTAAACTGCTTGCGAAAGTACTTGCGATGTGCCTGGCCCACATAGTTACACACTTAGTAAGTGACGACCAGTGCAGATTTATGGCGGGGAGGGGCACCCATATGAACCGTCAGCTGCTGTCTCATGTAATGCATGCCACCCAAAGTACAGCTGAGGAAGCAGCATTGGTGATGCTAGATAAGGGGAAAGCATTCAATACTCTATTGTGGGAATATCCATGCGGGGTGATGCGGAGAATGGGAATGGCCCTAGGGTACTTGTCATAGGTGTGCCTTTTATATACGGAACCCCGGGCGAGAGTGCAAACTGGACATGTGGTATCAGACAAGCTAAATGTTGGAAGAGGAACTAGGCAGGGATGCTCACTACCCCGCTCATCTTCGTGCAGGCCATGGAACCTTTAGCAGTGTACTTGAGGAGAGAACTCCGGGACTGGGGAATAAGTGTAGGTTGCACTACGCATATTGTAAAGATGTACGGGGACGATCCCCTTTAATATGTGAACGGAAAGATCGGTGACACTTCTTCTAGCACTCATGGCCGAATTTGTCGCGACAAAGCGATACCAAAGGGGATGATGGACGGAGCGCTTGAGCAAATCAAACACTCACCCCCAGTCAACTGATCTGGGTTTAATCCATCATCATTCTTTAGCTCACTCCACCACCCCAGTTCAGACATGGCCATATGCAAATCAGTCTGATCCTGTGCCTCATGGGAACAGTCCTGCCCGAACTGCCAAGCCATGTCTTCCCTGGACCGGAATTTGTCGGGACTGCATGTCAACAGACACCAGACAGTGCACTTCCCCTGGTGCCCTTAGCAGACAGAAGGGAGGCTGATCTCCCGGGGGTAGGGCTATCCTGGGAGACAGAGCAACTTCGCTATGTGGGGATACAGATAGCTCATGACCCGCGGCAGCAATATGAGTTTAATACGGGACGGGTAGTGGAAAGCTTAACTGCGTCTGTAAAATTCTGGATTAGCCTGCCATTGTCCATCATGGGCAGAGTGGCATAAAGCAAGATGTATTGCTACCCAGGTGTCTCTATACTATGCAGAACTCGTTCTGTGTCGTACCAGTCTGCTTATTCTGGTGTCCTTAGCATGGGAAGGAAAGGGAAGCAGAATTCAACTCGGTTTCTTAAAAATGGACATGATGGAAGGCAGTGATACTATGTAGCAGGGCTATGGTGCAACGATTGCCCCAACTGAGAGAGGAAACTCCTGGAGGGACTGATAACAGAGGAATACCGCCCCAGACTGCTTAGGGAGGGGGGGGGGGGAGGGGTTGAACGGTACCGGCAAGTACCCCCTTTATAGGGACACAGGTTGCACAGGCATTTCTGAAGACTGCAGCACATACCAGGCTGCTCTCCATATAGGGGTTGTAACCTTTCATAATCATCCAAAACTCAATGGATGTCTCTCAATGTTTCAATGGAGGCTGTCAGAGAGCGGGAGATCTGTTTCTGAAGAAATCTTTCATAATACTAGCAGAGGCAGGGACACTTTTTTAAGTAGGACTAGGGCAGTTTCTGCAGTATGCAAGCATGTCCCACATGGTCCGAGAGATATGAACACATTTCCCAGAGGAACCCAGTGAATCCATTGTCCTGATGGTATTATTGGATCTGGGCTCGAGCAAAGGCCTTATTTCCCGGTTGCTCGCTGCCCTAAAGGAGGACAGGCAGACGGACGCAACGTCTGCCTGCAATAACTGGGATAGGGACCTTACGCACAGACAATGGAAGCGGGCTAGGGCACAAGTGCAAGAAACCGCCAGTAATGACAGGTTTAAATTAGCACAAATTTACTACCTCCTACCGGGCGTACCTGATGCTGCAGCGGCTGCAGAGGATTTTCCTGCCATGGCCAGCGGGCGGGCTGTGCATGCTGCAGTGAGACCCCAGCTAATTTGATACGTCACGTGAGTATGCCGCGGTATGCACTCCTACTGGGCGGGAGTCATACAGGAGGAGAAAAGAATAACAAGAGTCAGAGCAGAGCTGCCAATACGCCACTGTATCCTGGGCCTCTTGCCGCTCCTTAGGGAAGGCAAGAAGATGGGATATAAATTTGCCCAACTGAGCCTGGAGCTAACCAAGCGTCATATTGCCATTTATTTGGCCAGTCCAGCGCCGCAGACACAGGATAAGTGGAGAGCTGATCTGCTGGAGTGCGCAGTGGCCGAGGAATGTATGCTCGGGCAGGTACGCACAGATAAACATGCGGAAAGTTATTTGGAGATGTGGGGACCCGATGGTGGACCAACTGCGAGGGGACATGGGAGAGACTGAAGACAGCTCAGCTCCTATTTCACCCGTGGCTAAAACGGCAACCTCCCAGTAGATGGAAGGTGGCCCTGGTGTGACCTAGAATGGTTGGGAGGACCACCCCCACAAGGTGTTACCAAGACTTTGCATTAGGGGCCGCCAATGGTATGACAGAGGTTTTGACTGGATGGTGACTGCTGGCCCCACTCCTGCCCCGGATGATTGTTCAACAGTATGCCTCAGAACTTCCTCCTCTCTCCAGGACTTCAGAAAAGGACTGAAGACCTGGCTCTTGAACTGATGCATCTAGCAGCCATGCCAAGTGCCTGGATACCCTCACAGGTGATATGCGCGCTCTACAAATCTGTTTTGATTGACTAGTCCATGAACAGTTGTGGACAGTTTTCCAGAATGTCATTCATTTGTTGTTTGTGCACCTTGCATGTGAAGAACAAAAGCCCGAGGTCCTCTGCCATGTGGCAGCCCGGTATCATCCCTTTGCCTTTAGTGGTTACTTGGAGTGCGTTTCCCATGAATATAACGTCATTCACCACAAAAACCCTTAGATGCTACACCTGCCGCCTCCACTTAAGTTCTATTGCCACCATTAGTGGTTGAGAAACTGAGCTACTCCATGTAAACCTCCTTTTGTTCGCAAACTACAGTTTGATCATACAGTTTCTTGTAAGGCTGTGATGGCGGGTACCACCCCGTTGTTGTCTCCCTCACACTGTTGAGGGTGGGAGGGGGAGGCTTGAGGGAGGGATAGATAAAGGGGTGTTTTCCTGTCCTATTTCTGATTGTACTCATTTTAACCTTATTGTACCCTTTTTGTTATATACCTGCTATTTTGTGTGGCTCAACTATGCAGTGCCACTCCTTGTCACTAGCTCCAGCACAGAAATTTGGTTTGCTCATACACTTCTTCAAATGATCTTCAGATTTTTACACCCCTACTGTTGGCTGGGATTTACTGATATCACTCGCACGCCATATGACCCTATACCAAGCTCATGCTTTGACCTGCCCATCCTCTTCGAAGACACAACCCATAACCTCCGTGCATTAATCACTTAGCCAATCATACACCTCAACAACATGAATACCAGTCCCTTAAATACCAACCTAAAACTTGTCTCTCTAAATGTTCATGGGCTTAACCACCCTAGTAAAAGTTAAAAATCAAAAACTACCTATTTAGACTCAAACCCATTACAATCCTGCTATAGGAAACAAATGTCACCCATAAAGAGCGAACTATATTTGGGAAGAGTTGGATCAGTGCTGTTCTATGGTCCCCTGCCGACAATAAAAAGGGAGGTGTAGTCATGTTGCTTTCTAAAAACTCAGGCTTGACCTTTAATTCACAGACGATAAAGGAAGATGGGTTTTGTTGAAACTCTACAAAAATGGCAACAACTCCTTCCACGTTCCTAATGTGTATGGCCCAAATTCTGGCGTCCCTGAATTCTGGGACTCCTTGACCCTTCCCTTAGGTCAGATCCCAAGTGACGACCTTATCTTGGGCAGCGACCTCAATCTCCCTTTGGATGTGACCATTGAGATACAGTCCAGATCTCCCCTACAGCCTTCTATGTCCCACATATCACGTCACTTCACAAACTATGCACTAGATTTGGTCTCCATGATACTTTGAGATTACAACACCCTGACACTAGGGATTATATATTTTTCTCCAAACCTCACAATTCCTACTCCTGGATTGACTACCTACTGATCTCCACGGCCCACATTCACCTAATTGACCAGACAGACATACTGTCAAGATCAGTCTCTGACCATTCTGCCAATACTCTATCTTTCACTAGCTCATGTGTAAGAACCCCCAACAAAATTTGCAGATTCAATGATGAATCCAGAGACACTATTGAAAAGATCATACTAAATTACCTGAAGGAAAATATGCCCTCTGATACCTTCCCCTCTATTCATTAGCGCCATCTTGTAGCGTCCTTCTGGGACTGGGAGGACCTTATTTGGAGGACCTATTTAAGGCGGTTCTTGGGTGTGCTTGTCCTCGTTGGATGCTTTTGCCCGGAGGGGTGGCTCTCTAAAGCACGCTAGCGCTTTTTAGCCTTTTCTAGTGTTCTTATTTACTGCGCTCTCTCTCCTTGCTGGGTGATAGGACTCCCCCCTTACCTGCACATAATATTGGAGATTCACCGCTCTTTTAGTGGGTCCGGGCTCCCTGGTAGTTTGAATCTGCAGCGCTCCGATTTTGGGCGCCATTTTGGGTTGGGCAGTGGCGCTCTGGTAGCGCCATCTTGTAGCGTCCTTCTGGGACTGGGAGGACCTTATCTGGAGGACCTATTTAAGGCGGTTCTTGGGTGTGCTTGTCCTCGTTGGATGCTTTTGCCCGGAGGGGTGGCTCTCTAAAGCACGCTCGCGCGGATTGCTAGCGCTTTTTAGCCTTTTCTAGTGTTCTTATTTACTGCGCTCTCTCTCCTTGCTGGGTGATAGGACTCCCCCCTTACCTGCACATAATATTGGAGATTCACCGCTCTTTTAGCGGGTCCGGGCTCCCTGGTAGTTTGAATCTGCAGCGCTCCGATTTTGGGCGCCATTTTGGGTTGGGCAGTGGCGCTCTGGTAGCGCCATCTTGTAGCGTCCTTCTGGGACTGGGAGGACCTTATCTGGAGGACCTATTTAAACCGTTCCTTCTAGCGCAGCGGGATCGCGCAGCGGGGTTGCCCTCGCTTTTGCCTGAGTCTTGCCAGAGTCCTGCCCGTCTGCGTCCGTCAGCGTTCCGGAGGCGGCGGAGCGGCGAGAGTGCCTGGCTGTAAGTCCTTGCTCGGGTAATATGATTTGTTATACTGCTAGGGAACTACGTGCGTTGCAAAGCTTTTCTTGTGCTTGCCGCTCCGTGTTCCCGGGCCGTTACAGAGGTAAACGGTTGTGCCCTGCCTGTGGCTGGTCGCCAGGTTTTGCCCCGGCCGCTCCTTTACGGAGAGATGAGGTCTGCATTAAACATCTCTGCTTAATGCTGAATACAAGATCGGTAGGGAAGCACGCCTTGGAGATCTTTGATCTCCTTGTTAGAGAGAATCCACTCTGTCTCCTGCTGACAGAAACTTGGTTGGGGGAGACGTCCAATCCGAATATTAGGGCGGCTTTTCCTCCTCATTATACAATCTTTCATCAGGACAGAGTGAAAGGCAGGGGAGGAGGGGTGGCGGTAGTAGTGAAAAAGTCAGCTACCTGCTCTATCGCTTCTTTGAACACCATTGCAGGAGCGGAATCCCTTGCCTTCACTATCAGATTAACCCCTCATCAAGCTCTGAAAGGGCTACTGGTATATAGATCTCCTGGACCAGTGGGCTCTTTTTTTGATGATCTTCAGGGGGCCGTATCTGGTATGGCATTAAGTACGGAGCATTGTCTTCTGGCAGGAGATTTTAATTTTCATATGGACGATGACAATGATCCGGATGCTAAAAAACTGCTCGATATTACGGCTCCTCTCGGTCTTGTCCCTTTTTTGGTTGGTTCCACACACGACAAGGGTCATACTTTAGATCAGGTTTTCTCCTCGGTTCCTCTTGTTGATGTGGAGCTTCTTCCGGTGCTCTGGACCGACCATAGATTGGCCAGATTTGGTGTATTGGGTGGCGAAAAATTATTCAGCAGCGCCCCCAGACAGCATGGCACTGTTCAAAGGGCTCTGCATAGAGTCACACCCGAGCTGCTGGCTCAGGCTGCTATAGACCATCCCTGCCCTCTTACAGGGGATTTAGAGCAGGATGTGGAGTCCTTGCAGGGATGGCTGTTGGAGAGGCTGAACGATCTGGCCCCCGCAATGGCCCCTCGGGATAGGGCTAAGAGGGTCTCAGCCCCATGGTTCACGAAGGCATTGTGTGCTACTCGTGCGCAGTGTAAGGTCGCCGAGAGGGCATGGCGCCTTCGCTATGACCCGGAAACTAGATCGGCTTATAGGATAATGATTAAATCCTATCATCAGGATATTCTCCGGGAGAAAAAGGAATATCTGGCCAGGAGGATTGAGACTGCCTCCAACTCTTGTAAAGAGATCTTTACTGTGGTAAGGGAGTTTACGGCGCCTAGATCCTACGTGGCCCACAGTGTTCCATTGGAGCGCTGGGTCTGCGATCTGGCCAAATTTTTCACGGATAAAATAAAATCTATCCAGGACTCTTTCCCAGTGAGGTCTGTGGAGGTGTGTTCCAGTCCGATGGCCGGATTGTCCTTCCCGCCCGCGCAGGGTGCGGTTTTTGCTGAGTTTCCTCCTGTCTCGGCCGATGCTTCTCTTGCTCTACTGGCCAACCTTAAATCGGGCTCACCATTGGATTCTTGTCCTGCCAAATTTTTGGCCAAGATGGCGGCCGTGGTTAACCCACTAGTCAACCCTTTGGTGAATCTTTCCCTGAGGGAGGGGAGGGTTCCAGTGCCATGGAAAAGAGCTATGGTGATCCCCCTCCTCAAAAAGCCTGGGTTGGACTCGGAGGTCTTGGCCAATTATAGGCCGATTTCCCTTTTGCCGGCCTTGGCTAAGATCACAGAGAAGCATGTACATGGTGTTCTCTCCAGCTTTCTCGAATCCAATGATTTGTTCCATCCATCGCAGTCCGGTTTCCGTCCTAATTTAAGCACGGAGACGGCACTGCTGGAAGTGTCGGAAATCATCAGGGAGACACTGGATTCTGGAGGAAGGGTCATGCTCGTCATGCTGGATTTGTCGGCGGCCTTTGACACCGTCCCCCATGAGGTGCTCCTCTCCAGACTTTATGACATCGGTCTGAGGGGGACGGTGTTCAATTGGTTTACATCTTTTCTCGAAGGCCGCCGACAAACGGTCTGGGCCTCTCCGAGCTCCGCCGAGATGTCGCCATTGGGAGTCGGTGTTCCACAGGGTTCTGTGTTGAGCCCGACTCTCTTTAACATCTTTATGACACCTTTGGCGGCACTGGTGGAGTCCTCTGGGGCCCGGTTTGTATCCTACGCTGATGACACTCAACTGCTTTTCACGTGTGGGAAAGGCCAGGCTTTTGATGGAGAGAACATCCGGGGTTGCTTGGAGTTGGTCTTTGGCTGGTTCCAGCGAAACAGCCTTAAGGCAAACTCCAGTAAATCGGAGGTGCTGTTCTTCGGCTGCTCTCTGGACCCTGATTGGCAGGCCTGGTGGCCATTAGGTATGGATTGCCCTGTCCAGGCATCGCTTGTGGCTAAGAATCTGGGAGTGAAGGTTGACAATAATTTGTCACTGAGCTCACATACTTCTGGCCTGGTGGGTACCTGCTTTGGTATGCTTAAGATGCTCCGGAAGTTCCTGCCTTTACTCTCAGAAGAGCACAGAAAGATCACTGTGCAAGCCTTGATAGGCTCGAGATTGGACTATGCGAACGTCCTTTATGTAGGTCTTCCGGAATATCTGGTTCAGCGGCTGCAGGTTGTGCAGAACTCCGCGGCCCGGGCCATCTTTGGCCTTCATAGGCGAGCGAGAGCTTCGGGTCTGGTGCGATCGCTTCATTGGTTACCTATCCGGAAGCGGATTATGTTTAAAGCACTGACCCTGGCGCATAAAGCGCTATTTGGCACCGGAGCGAGGTATCTACAGCAGAGATTGTCTTTCTATCGCCCAGTTAGATCTCTGCGGTCGGAATCTTTGTTTCTCGCGGTGGTTCCTCGGGTGAGGAAGGCCCGCACTGGGGGTCGCTCTTTTAGTTTGAGGGCCCCTCAGTTGTGGAACTCTCTGCCTTTGGACCTACGGTCCTCTTCTTCTCTCCTTCTGTTTAGGAAGAGCCTCAAGACGTGGCTTTTTAACCTGTAGGGTGTCTTTGTCTTTTTTTGTCTTTTTTTCTTTAGTCTGTTTTTATGTTTTCGGTTTTACTGAGCTGCCTCGATAAAGCGCCGGGACACTCCACGGAGAGTAGCCGTGCGCTATAGAAATAAAAGTTTAACATAACATAACATAACACACTTAAGGTCACTGTCAGAGGTGCCCTAAATGACATTCAGTCTAAGATAAACAAAGCATACAATAACAACCTAATGGAACTGGAAAACCACATTAAGTCACCAGAGACTGCCCATATATCTCATTCGGATGCCCAATCCCTCGCCACTCTCACCAATAAAAAATAGGAATACAATAGACTCCTGAGTGGGAGGGCTGGAGTCTGGATTAATAAATATAAAAGTCCAAAGCTATACGAGACACAATTCTAGCATCCTACTTAAAACATAAACAGAACCACAAAGATATTAACTCCTTCAGAGACTTCTACCAATCCCTATACAAAGATGACTCCTATGCTTCCGCGGTGACCTGCGAAGCCTATTTAAAAAATATCCCCTTTCTACTATCATGGCCCAGGACAAGATAGATCTCTGCGTTTCGGAACTAGATTTGGCCATTAATTCACCAATACCACATAAGGCAACTGGCCTGGATGGCTACACAGCTACCTTTTAAAAAAAAAAACATATGCCCCTATACTAAAATATCACTATTGGCCCTATACCAACACTTTGCTGACTCTAGTATCATATCTGGCACAACCATTGAGGCGACTATAGTGGTAATCCCAAAAGATGGCAAGGACCCAATGCAGGTAAAACATTATAGACCAATCTCCTTAATTAATTTGGATGCAAAGATCTACGCCAAACTACTGTGTAAGAGACTTGAACCACTACTCACCGACCTGATTGACTGAACATAAGTGGTATTCATGAAGATTAGGCTATCGAATGAGAACAACTGCCTCTTATGTCACCTAATTGAGAAAGCAAAATCTCCGACAACTTAAACAGTCGCGGTTACCTTAGATGCTTTAAAAGAAAGCATTCCATAGGGTCTCCTGGACGTTTATTGTAAAATGTTATTGCTAAACAGTCACAAGTGCAGTTATCTAGCAAGCACTAGGGTCATGATTAAAATGGTGCAGCAGTTGCGGTGGAACCCGTGCCAAAAGTTGTCATAACTCCTCTAAACACTAGCTATTGCTATATTTTACTACTAAACAGGTGGACACAAATGCAGCTATCTTGCAGGTACTAGTATCATGAGTTGAATTGTGCAGTGGGTGCAGTGGCACTGGGCCCAAAAGTTGTGGAACCTTTTTTCTTACATTAAGGCTGCACAGTATTTACTGTTACTAATCTTCCCCGGCTGCACCCCTTTAAAACTTGCTTGTTTAACTCTACTTTAGTTGCTGGAACTTGTCGCTAATTTTCACATTCGTTATGAAACTGTTCCGCTAATAAAATAAAAAAAATTGTCATGTTTGTCGCAAATAAAATAAATATTTTTCTGTGTCATGTGTTTGTTGCTGGCACATTATGTAGCGCAAACCTGAATGAAGTGATTGCAGTGCTCTGAAGGGATGTTTCAATCACCTTTATCCAGTGGGACAGTTTCTGTAGAACATTACAGCACGAGACAACTGCCGCAGTGTCTTGGATTGTAAACACGGTCATGTCCTGTTCTAAAAGTATTCCTCGCGTTTTGTGATTGCAGCCTGTTCCTTGTACTGACCAGGAAGGGAGGCTGTATAGTTTCAAGAGCAGTAAATTAAAACATTCCAGCTGTTGGGCATTGTTGTCGCATTGCGTCAAAGCTTGTCTCTGTGAGCAAGCATGTTTTTTGACTGCATGGATTTTTGCTGCTGTTCTTTTTTCGGAACATATCCATTACTTTGGAACACTATAAATAAAAAAAAAGTTTTTTTCTTATTTGGTGCGAGTTCCCCACTTTAACACCAGGGTTTTTGCTTAGAAAGCAGGTAGGTGGTAAGACTGTTTTTTTTCGGACTGGCATTTAGTGTGCAGATTGTACTGTACTAGCACTAAAAACAAATTATATTATTTGCTGTATTTTCCATTGGCTATATGAATAAGCAACGTTGTAATTGAGCGATACTCTAAACTGAAGCAGGAGTTATTTTCTAATAGTGAACATTTTGGCGTTCATCTTTCCGTGGATGTAAAATGCATTCATATTTATTTGCATTCTTTTAACCTATGCTATTTTAGCTTAATGATTGCTAAAAAGGGTTTGAGTACTCCAAAGTAATTTAAACAGCCTCCTGTATTTCCGTTGTTATATAATATAAAGAACATCAAGTACACATTCTTAAAACAGACAAACGCTTTGTCTAGTTTAGCTCGCTTTAAGCTTGGTATTTTAGCTGAATAATTGCTAAAAAGGGTTTAAGTTGACAGCCTCCTATGTTTTCGTTATTATATAATATAAAGAAGGATCATGATTTCAATGGTGCAGCTGGTGCAGTGGCACCGAGACTTATAACAAATGCCTTGAAAAATAATACAGTTTTTGTTATAACATACAAACTTCAAAGTATTTTGCACAATAATTGAAAATGTCAGTCTACTGTTTAAAAAAAGAAAAACTGTAAACCATAAGTAACACAATGACAATGCATGCGCAAATATTTACTATATGCTCATTATTATTTCAGAGTTTATGTTCATGTTTTTTTTGCAATAATAAAAAATGTGCAGCGTAAAAATTTAAAAAAATTGTAAGAGAAATATATAAAAAAAATAAACTTGCCCATGTCAATAAACAATAATCTCACTTTGTGTGTTTCTTTCATTTATATTACACAACTGCTCAAATGAAAATGAAGTTAATTTGAATTTGTTTATCTTAACAATGGACAATAACCAAACAACACCTTTTATTCAAGTTTTCATAATCTTGTTTTTTTGAATTTGCAAAAACAGCCCTTACGCTGTACTTGCATATTCTTTCATCCACCCTTTACCTATTCTCCCTGTAGCTTTCAAGCCTCCTTATCAGGTACATGTTTTTTTTTTCATCTTTTTCCTTTAACATTTACCTAATTTCTCCACTTTATAATGTGAAGATTGTTGTCAAGGACAGAACCTGAAAAGGAGGTTTTTCTGTGGGCTGTCCCATCGTTCATCTGCTGAAATGCCACCTACTGTAACTGAATTACTCTCTGGTACAACAGCCCAGGAGAAGTTGGAGAATATATTCTCTTCACTCCCTGGTAGTAGATGCAGACCAACTTCCTTCCCCTAGCCGTGTTTCTGTTAAAGTACCAGATATTCATTTAACTATGAAGGAGAATGGAATCTTCGCACAGATTTCATTAGAGGTGATGCAATTGGTGCTTATAGCTTTAGTTAGGGTACACAAAACTCTATGCAATGAAAGTGATGCACACACTTTAATTGTTGAAAAATTGTAAGCACAGGCAAGGCAGGCTCCAATGGAGCTTAAAGAAAGGTAAAAACGTTTGTAACCCAATCATCGCGTGTACACTGTGTGGTGAGCTGCAAGGACAATCCCGGATGAATGTGAAAGTAGCTGTTACCCAGAGGGTATGGATGAGGAGACTTCTTGGAATGTATTGTTGGAAGACTGCTGTTATTGATGACGAATGCTGGCTGGCAATGGTGTGCTCTTATGAAGAACTAAACAGGATGGCAAACAAGGTGCGAGAATGTTTTTTATTTTTTAAAGTAATTATTAACTGAATGACTACCCTCTGGCGACATATAAATGGTCCCCCACAGCTAGCTCAAAGTAAAAGAGAAAGGCAACGTCACGACCAATGAAACTGACAAATCTGTGAACAATTTTTCTCAACCGGTTTCCGGCATCTGCTTCCAAGAGCCGCCTCCTAGTTCAACTGAGAATACATCTTTCTTCCAAAATCTAACGTAAATGAAAGGTATTGAAGCTTTAATTAAACCTCGTAAAAATAATCCAATTGATGTTTTTAAAGCTAACCGGGATGTTGGTCTTAGGTTTTAATGGCTCTCATTTTGCAGTTCTACGGTATCTTTAGAAACCAATGATAATAAATCTGTTGCACATGATGCCACAATTTTTGAGATCCCTACGAAATAGGTCCCTGTGATATCACTCACTGAGAAACAAAATATACTTAGCATGTTCACCAGTTTTATTAAGTTTATAAATACCATGATGGTAGTCAAATGGTGCTGTCTAAGTGAAGTTGCTCCATAAGTGTGGCTGTGATATCCTCCCTGCTGTCTACAGTCTTTGAACCGAGGTGGCCTGGAGAGAAGAAAAGGCATGACTAGTGGCTCTGTTATGAGATAAGCAACACTTGATAATTCTTCCCTGATGATAATACTTTTATGCAAAACGCTTGCATGTTAAAATATCAGGAGCATGACCATCAATACTGTTGACTTCATACCAAGATAACAGCTACTCATTCAATAGGGAAGCAGCAGTTTATGACGAAACGCAAGATATATTTTGGAATGGACATTTTTAACTCCTAAAATGGGCACCAAAAGTCAATCAATATGAAGGTACTTCATTAACTCAAATTCTTGGATGCTAAATAAATAAACTGATTACCGGTTAAGAAAATCACCATTTAAATTAGACTCTTAGGGCCGGATGCTACTGGTCTATGGGAGGAGCCGGACACACTATGCCTTGTCCTATGGAACCCCCAAAATGAGAGACCAGCGTGCCAATGATTTTTAGCGCCGTAGACCCAGATCGTATTACACAATTATTGCACTGGATGCGTACAGTGGCAACCGCAGCACAACGAAAGTGGGGTGGGAGGGCTTAACAGGGAATGAGGGGGAATTGAGGGTAAAATTAAAATTAAAACTAATCTCTCGCTGCCCGACGCTTCACTCCTGGCAGTCTCTGGTAAGGCACATGCTGCCCAGCTAATCCAGAGGGTACTATGAGAGCAGCACCGGATTGGTCTGAGAGGCCTGGTCTGCCGCTAAGACACTGCCTGGGAGTCTCCAGCTTTTCTCCAACCTGGCTGTGAACACAGCTGGGTTAGAGAAATAGAAGTGCGCATGTCTGTTTGGCCGGACTAAGAAGGCCGACCAAACTTACATGCACACTTCTAAGTGCCCACCACTCCTGCCTGTCAAGCCCGGCCCCGCATGCATGCACTGTCAGCCACAGCCCCGCACAGAAAAATAAAATATTGTTTTAATATCATTTTGTTTTTCTGGACAGACTCTGGCCAGTGGGGTGACTCTCCTCCGCCATTAGGGAGGAGCCGCCCCTAGGGGCGTAGCCCACAAGTGAGGAAAGGTTGGGAAGAGGAAGACGACTGGGGTTGAAGATATGACAACAGTCATATCTTGAGTACAAAGCTCTCTCTCGACTGTTTTGAGTCCTGGACAGACCTACTGCTCTAACAAATAAGTCTTACGTGGCACATTGGTACCAAGATCTTACCCTCATGTTGACAGGAGTCTGAGTGGATTTTGATTTGGGGTAGGGCTGCAAATTCCTCTCTCTGCCTTCAATATAACGTCTTTAAGCTTATGTTACAGTGGTATCTGACCACAGTCTGCCGAAAAGCGATGTATGATATACCTGACAATGGTTGGATGGGGTGTAGTGGAAGTGGGACAAACATTCACATGTGGGAGTGCCAGGGGCATAACACGGGCCCCCGCGGTGCGGGGGGTGGGGGCTTCCAAGCTGCAAGGGGCCCCCTCAGCACAATACTCTGGCCTGAGCGCTCTGGATTAAATCCGGAGCGGGCCCCCTCCGTTTACATTGCAGGGGGGGGCCCTTAAACTTTTGTTACACCACTGGGGAGTGCCCGCAGGTGCGGTCGTTCTGGGAACAGGTGTTTATGTGGATATAGTGAATCATCAACATCAGCATACCTCGATTGCCCCCGGGCAGTGCTTTTGGGGCTCATGAATGCAGAGGACCTTCCTTCCCCTTCCTGGGCAGAAGGAAAGTTGATAACGACTATCCTCATGGCCGCTTGCCCAGTGTTAGTCAGAGAGGACAGAGCACTGGCTCGACAACAATAGACCAATGGTGGGCGATGGTCTGGTCCATCTATGTGATGGAACGATTGAAAATATAGAGACCATTCCTAATATATGTCAAAAGAAACAGAGATCAGACACAGACACCTCCCTTGATTTGGCAAGCTGGAGATGGGGTGCTGGACGATAGTGCAAATCAGGAAGCAGATGGTTGTATGAACCGAGTGCTATTGTTATTTTAGAGTCATGCCTTGTTGTATCATTCGTGTGTGTGTGTATGCTCATATGTATCTGAACATGTTCTCTCGATATTTTGCAGTGGCCATTTCATGGTTTCAAAACTCTAAAAACAGTTGGTAAAAATATTTAAAAATCCCCCAAAAAATCACCATGCCGTTACTTAGAGATTTTGTGATAGATTATACCTTTTGAAGGGGAATATTTTTGGATGTATCTTCTTACAAGACTTGGCTCCTAATGGATAGCGATCATTCTCCATAAGCTGCTTCTAGTTGGCGCAATTTGGAGAAGTGTTGCGTTCTAAGAAAATATACGAAAGGTGGCTCAGATGAATCGGAGTTTCAGTTAACTCAGCACATTACTATAACTGCTGTGAAGGAGGTCCTTCCTTACAGTTGACATCAGAGGAATAAGCATGAAGTGCCAGATAACTTGTGGTTTGAAAGGTAAGGCAAATGATCACCCCAGAAACATGAAACGCTAGATCAGAGTAAGAAAGGGGACTGGTTCTCTTAACAGTTGGGAAAATTGGTGAATTTTACTGTAATTAGAAGAAGGCCTGAAACACTACTGTCACAGATGCCTTTCCTAATGTGCTGTGCGAGAACAGTGTACGACATCCCAGATTCACTGTTTGCGTCAGGAAAGCTGCCCTGAAGTTTGTGATCATGCGATTGGGATACTATTTGTGGTGGCCAAAATACTGTGCCACTGTGTAGGGTAGTACGGTTCATGGTCTTGCGTAGGGAAGCCTTTAGTGACAGCTAACAGCGGGCAACAGACAACACAGGAGATGATGCATTACTTGGTGAAAAATGGAATGGCTCATGCAACATCTGCACTGATCATAATGGAATGTGTCCGCAGTGAGAGGACTATTATAATGGGAAGAAGAGGTTGATCACATAACAAGGACATACAGTTTAACAGTTCATACAAAGTTCAGAGGTACCATGTGAAGTGCTGTACAGATACAGTCTAACTCCTCTGTGCCCTAACTAGATAACACTAGCTCTAAGAGTGTAGATAGATGTAGAAGTGCTGAATTGGGCTAGAAAAGGGCAAACTAATACTATGACATGCACAAAACTACCTAAGCTGTGCTTGAGAAGTCAGTTGGATAAGTGAGACCCCCACGCAGGCGATATGAATGACCATCTTGTGCTTTCTACAACATACAGGGATTTAGTGTCTTAGGAATTGTGTTGTGGGTTACAACATGGTTTTACTACTGACTGTGAGGAAGGAGCTTGGCAGAGATAAGAGTTGAAATGAGCGTGGTAAGGAGTGTTGGAGAAGCAGATGAAGTGTCCGAGGGACACAATGTTTTCACCAGACCAAAACTTTGTAGACAAGCTGGCAGGTTTTTTTCAAAGCAAAGTCCAGTCTGTAGATAATGACCTTCTAAATTCAGCCAAGGATGTAGGGCGCTACGATCCAGCTCAGCCTGAGGACAAGGCCTCTCATTGTGGCCTAATGCAATTCCCACTGTTAGGAGAGGAGGAAGTGGCTGACTTATTGTTAAAAATCAAATCAGGCTCTCCTCTAGATCCCTGTCCACCGCATATATTACATTTGGTTTCAGGTGAGATAAGTATCCCACTGTCTTCCATATTAAACCAAATTATAGTTTCAGGGGTCTTCCCAACTATCTGGAAAAAAGCTTGTATTCGCCCTCTTTTAAAAAAACCTAAGCTGGATCCCTCAGACGAGAAAAACTACCGTCCCATCTCCAGCCTGCCGCTACCTGCCAAGGTTCTCGAGAAGGCTATGAACTCAGAATTAACAACATATCTAGAGACCAATGATATCCTTGATTCTACCCAACATGGCTTTAGATCATTACATTCTACTGAGTCAGCCTTAATTATGGCAGCAGAGGAAATATGTATGGTGATGGATGATGGAGGAAGGGCTGCATTGGTCCTGCTTGATTTAACAGCAGCCTTTGACACCGGGAACCACACGGTACTAGTTCCAAGGCTACAGGAAATAAGTATCAGTGGTACAGCTCTCGCCCTCCTCACCTCTTTCTTATCATCCAGGGAACAGATGATTCTTAGGGATGGCTATCAGTCTGAGGAGTTCACATTACCCGGTGAAGTGCCACAAGGCTCGGCCTTGTCCCCTACGCTGTTCAATATATATGTAGCCCCTTTGGCTAGATTGATAAAAAGTTGCGGCTTTACGCTGGTGTCATATGCTGATGACATGCAGCTTATAGCGTCTGTAACACAGTCAATGGATGATACGGCAGCCCAACTTTGCAATTGCATTTCTGCCTTGATGGCCTGGATGAGATCTAATCTTTTGAAACTTAACGTAGATAAAACTGAGGTGGTAGAATTTGGACAGAACATCTCGGTCTGGAACCAACTATGGTGGCCAACTGCAGCTGGCATCTGTCCGACTCCGGTTAAAAAAGCTAGGAACCTCGGTCTTATGTTTGACAAAGACCTTACTTGGGCTCCCTAGATTAATCAAGTCTCATTAGCCTGGTTCTTCATGTTAACAGGCCTTCGGAAGATTCTTCCATTTATCCCTCTCTCTATGAGAAAAACAGTGGTAGGAGCCATGGTCCTATCTAGAATTGACTATTGCAATGCCCTCTATTTGGGAGCAGGTGCAGCTCAACTCTCCAAACTCCAGTCAATTCAAAATGCGGCAGCAAGAGTCCTGCTGAAACTACCTAAACACTATCCTACATCCACCAGCATAAAAACAGCTTCACTGGCTTCCAGTGACACGACGCATTGACTTCAAAACACTCTGCCTGGTGCACAAAGCCCTGTTTGGTGGTGGGGCGAAGGACATGCAATCCTTGTTTGCTCGATATGCACCACCATCACAATCTTTAAGATAGTCTTCCCTTGGTCTGGTACAACTTCCAAAGATAAAGAAAGCAAGGTGTGGAGGGAAGCGCTTCTCCTTCTTAGCTGCCAAACTATGGAATTCACTGCCCACACATCTGAGACTTCAACCCAGCAGATATGTGTTCAGAAAGGAAATCAAAACATGGCCCTTTTCCCAACCCTGAACATGTTGGTCACTGTCTCTGCACATCACTTAGTGCCAAGCCGCCTCAGCAGTAGTGCGCTCTATAAATACACTGTCAGTCAGTCAGTGTGTGTGAAAATGATGAGACGTCATTTACAGAATTGCATATGAATCTTGCGTGACTGTGTTGTTAAAAATGTTTCTACGAACCAGGGCAAAGTAGAAGTCGAGTAGTGGCTTGATGCTGGAGGTGTTTGAACAATGGATAATTGGTTTAATCAGTTTGAAACCACTGGCCTGAGCTGGGATAACTTGAAAGGCAACGCTGAAGGGGGGTGCGATGGTCTGGTCTCTGCTTCTGGTGGGAGGTGATGTAAGTCTTTAATAAATCAAGCAGGCTATTTCCACTCATGTCTTTGTACCTATTACAACAACCCTGCCTTATTTGTAAAAAACACAAGAAACAAACGTAAAAAACATGTTTTTCTTTTAAGCCACTCTACAGTAGTTCCAAAATATGACAAAATGCTAAGCCAAAGCTAATACATTCATTATTAGTTTTGATAGGAAATCAAAATTCAAATTGGTTTAATTTGTACACTTTAATTACAAAATGCATCATTAACAATATATAAAATACACAAATAATTACACGATGATTTAGAAAACTGGCTTGTTGACAAAGTCAACAAAAATAGATTGATGTTCTGGTTGCTGATCCGGTGAAAATGTATGGCTGTATTTGGTTGTCTTTTCTGTACCAATAAAAATATGTATTTATAAATAATCAGAACGTTGGACTGCTTTCACAGAGTTCAAGGAATTCATGCGTTTTGAAGTTTGCTGGGAAAGAAAACAAAAAAACAATTTTTATATAGGAAATCAATTGCTATAATACATGGAACGGTGCAGTTGTTTACATTTAGTAAAGGCATGCTGTACTACGTTATTAGTACAGTAATCATCTTAAATACTGATGCGTGTTACAATAGGAAGCACCTTGCATATTTCGTATTACAAAAGATTGAGAATATCCACCTTCTGATTAATGCAAAACTGATTCTCAAATCCATGATTTCTATTCCATGTGCAGTGAGCATAATAATGCATAAGCTTCTCTATTTTGTGTGGTTCATGAGAGTTCCCTGCACGCACCATTCTCGAGTACCAGGTATTTTCTTGCTTAAAAAAAATTCGGGATTAAGATTTGTCAATAAGAATTGTTCCAAGGATAAACACCAGTAGAGATAAGGTAATGAGGACGGCTTCTCTGTCTGAGCAGCGTCGACCCAAAAACAAAAGCCCCAGGCCAGAGCTGAGAAAAAAAAATGGTAATAAGGTTTATTTATTACCATTTTATTTTCAGCAACCCAACTGAGCATCAGGACGGGGCCAGGTCATTCCTGCTGATTGGCAGCAGAGAGCTTTGTGCTCAGGCACGTCTCTTTGGTCGGCGTCTTGTGACAGCCAGCCAGGCATGCACATTTTAAACCTCTCTAAACCAGTTGTCTTAGGACAGCTGAGTTGGAGAAAGGAAAGATCCCATCCTCGTCGCCACGAAGAATGTAGGGACGACAGTAAACTTCCAACGAGGTAAGAAGATTTATTAACAGTAACGTAATAAGATCCTACAGACAGCACCGGTTGTGCATGCAAGTACAGTGTCGGCTTCGTTCAACTGTCGGTTTCAACTGTAAACCAGGGCTTGGCTAGCGCTCCGATGGGCAGCGCGAGGCAGCTACACACAGAGTGTCCACGCGCCAGGGGCGCGCGTGGATAGAACACTTCACAAAGGACTCCAGTGCTCTTGTGAGCACTGATAGAGGCCGCTCCCATCAATGCTAGTGTCTTTCTCATGCTACATAAGAGCAGCAATAGGATTGGCTTGGGAGTCAGGATCCTGCCTGCCTCAGGGAGAGAAGGATCGTGGAGGAAGTCGTGCTTGTGCAAAAGGTAAGTTCCTTTTATTTTTAATTTTTTTTAATGTTCCCTTCCCCCCACTCCAACACCTTTGGGGCATGCCAGCTGCCACTGGTAATGACCCTCATCTACTCAGTTCTGTTACTCTCTACTATCATCAAGTCCAAAGGATGTACTGAAAAGGATGTACCAGGAAGAGCGTAAAGAAATCTGGTGCAATATAACAGTCTAAGAAGTTCACAGACTTGAGTCAACTCTGCAAGGAAAACAGTCATGTTTACAGAATGCACGTGGTTGCACACATGGATGCCCTGCAGATATATTATTTATGAGACATTTTTCAAGAGACACTCATGTACCATACATCTGGTGAAATCTGAATGGACTGCTGCTGGGACGAATACCACTCCCTCAACTGTGTCTCTCAGCACTGAGAGATGCAGAAACAAACTGCGCCATCCAGAAGCCCGCCTCATATAAATGTATGGCCTGCCGGAATGCACAGAGGACACTAATAGGATTTCTTTTTTTGGCTCATGTATTACTAAACTTTTGGATCTGTCAGAATTGTCACTACTCAATCATCAAACAGCACTAAGGTTGGGACACAGACCTATCACTGCCTCTTGAATAAAATAAGCATATGGGAGTTATTTCATACTTCTTAATATAGACTTATTTAAAGTCATACCAGTGGCCAAAGTTGAGAAACAAATCTGGTCAGGGAATATCCTGCATTTTGCAAGACGTTGCCAAATGTACTGATGATGGGCGCAAAGAATTTTCGAGCATAAGAAGAGCATTTTGTTCCGTCAATGTAAGAGTTTACCTTTTTAACCCTTGCCTTTTCATTGGTAACTTATGACAAAACAATGACATTTGAAGACCCAGCGAGAATAAGGTGTTACCTAGAAGACTATAAAGCTGAATTTCCAGGTCTACTGAACACTGACTTTCATTTATTTGTGTTTTTAAGTGTTATTTTCTTAATTTTTTAAACTCGTAACACTTTAACAGGTCACAAAATTAATATATGGTTTCTTTACAAATTGTACTAGTAATTATTTTCACTCTAAGTTGCTATAATCCCTAAATTCATCTCATATTGTCTTTGCATGTTTGTTTTACCTGACATTCACAGAATTATCTCTAAAATACGCATTGTCTAGGTGTGCCAACTTAAATATGTGGCCTCAACACCTTTATCTTTTTGTCTTTTATGTAGGTATGTTTTTATTTTTTCTTCTCTTTATCCTTCTTGTATTTCCTCTTGATGTGCCATTTATCTCTTTTCTATACATTTATTTTTCTTTCCTTTTCCTCTTTCATCTTTCTCCTTTTACTATATTTACATAATTCATTTCTTCTCTCAATATGCATATATGTAATTACCTTTACAATATATCCAGTCTGATTGGATATGTGTTATCTTTTTAATATGTCTTTTAAAATTATATCTTGGAATGCCAAGGGTTCAACAAGTATTGTCTTATTTACTAAAACATAAGGTGGACATTGCACTTATAAAACAGTCGCCTTTCATTGAATCGGAGTCTTTAAAACTGAAAAGGTGCTCGGTAGATGAAATTTTATTTTCTCGAGGAAATGGTGAAATAAACTGTGTTGTAGCATTATGTAACAAATCTCTAAATATCCAATTGAGTTCTCAAAATGCAATCACTGAAGGAGGATGGTTAGTTACCAGCTTTTTTATTAATGATATTCCAATTTCCATTCTTAATATTTATGGGCCAACTCTAGAGATAGTCACTTTTAGTCCACTATTATCCAAAAGCATATGGATTACCCTGAAGACAACCTTGTGTTGGGAGGTGAATATAACCAAATTGTTTATCCTTTTATTGACAGATGTTCCAAAACCAAATTTAACCCCAATAAAACACAAAAGCTTTGTCAGCGCTATCAAAGAAGAGTGTTAGTAGATGCATGGAGGTTATGCAACCCTCCATAAATTAAGGGAGTTAAACACTTTCTCCGGTTCATCTGACTCAGTCCAGATTGGATTACTAATTAAATATCCCTTTTCTACACTTCCCCTCACGTTGACATTTACATTGATGGTATTACATCATATTTTGGGCTTCCGGTTTTATGGCATTTATTTTTGGGCCATTTCCATCTGTATTTATCCATATTTATTTTTGGGCCATTTTATCTGTATTTATTTTGTGTTTTTGGTATATAAGAAGTTGTAAAACTGTACATTTCCATATCTATTTAACTGATAGACGCGCACTCATACTATGATGTCTGTCGTTTTTTAACTATTTAAGCTGCCAACTATTACATAACAGTACATCCACTGGTAAATACTAGCATTTTAACATAAACGTATGTTGACATATTCTGTTATTTAAAGAAATTTCATCCCGTTTTTTAATTTCTCATGCTGTTCATCTGCTCAGCTGCTGGCCTATAATTCACGAAACACTACAAGGAGAATCACTTAAAGGAAGCAACATTTTCTGTATTTATCCACATTTAAAAAATAAATGCAGACAGAAAACACATTTTCTGTCTGTATTGATCTGTAAAAATCCGTAAAAACGTAAAACTGGGAGCCTTAATCATAGTGTAATTTAGGTGAGGTGTAATATAAGGTTGCCCCCGCTCACCTTTTCTATTCTAATCTGGCATTAGAACCTTTCATATGCAAGTTACAGCAAAACTCAGATCTTTATGGCATTCATTATAATAAACAGCATATTAATTAGCAATATATGCAGAAGATATACTATTATTCTTATCAAAGCCTCAGTGGCGGCAAGGTAGTTCAAGCAAGAGGTGCAGGTGAGCCACACCCATACACTCACCCATATACATACACTCACATCCCCATGCATTCACAAGCGAGCGCACACACCCATCATTCACGAGCACAAACACACACACACCAACCCATTCACAGCACACTCACAAATACACATACATTCATATATATACACACGCATGCATGCACACATCAAACATTAAACAAAAAAAATAGCTTACTGGCTGCAGCAGTGATCTCGGCCACTGAGGATTAGGACTGCCACCTCTCTCATTTGCCGACCTTGGTTCAGCCAATGAGAGAGGAAGCAGTCCCTACCTCGCCATAGAGTGGGATGGGGTCAGTAAGACTGCTGATCCCACGCCACTCTATGACAAGGTGACTAAGAGACTGTCTAACTTCTCGGTGGAACGGGCTCACTGTGTGATGACCCTCCCCCTCCCCCCCCACCCGCCAGGCCTGAGGCTCTGCCATGTACGATCATAGCACAGATCCTGAACTACAGGGACCAGATGCAATACTTCAAGTGGCTCTCGCTCGGCAAGGAGGCCAATGCATTGACAACGCAACGATCCACTTCTTTCTGGACTTCACCCTGCAGGTTCAGTGCCAGCGGAAAACTTCTATGAAATTAAGAAAGCCCTGCGGGAGAAAGAAATGAAATACATGATGCTCTTCCCTGCCAAACTGAGAATAATTGCCAATGGAAAAACCTGGCATTTCACCATGCCAGAGGAGGCGTGGGATTAGCTCGAAGGATGGAGGGCGGTAGAATGATGAGCAAAGGGTGAAGGCGGGCAGAACCGCTTCGGAGCTGACTAGGGACTCCCCCTCACAGAACAGCAGAGATTGCAGAATTCTGCGTGAACTGATCAGACAAAGCTGGATGGGGATCCCCCTGAGGGGTTGTAAGTGATGCAAAATATAGACTGTGACTGACCACCTTTGGGTTGTGGGGGAGTGGCAGGGGTGAGATGTTTGGGGGCTGGCACATTGAACTCCGATAACTTTGTACTGGCCTCAGTTGTGATGATGTAGCTTTCAGATTTTCTATTTTTACTGGAGATGCACATCTATGATCATTTATTTAATCAGAACTGTACTTGTCTTGGTGGCCATAGTCAACCCCAGTTACTAGATGCTGTTAGATGGGTGACAGGCGCTCTGCAAGTTGGGGGTAGTTCAAAACTCTCAATGCAGGGTTTCAGGGCGGGGAAGTTGCAGGGTTTTACATAGGTATTACAGGTAACAGAGTTTTTGGCTTTGGGTGACACACACTACTACGAGAGG
Organism: Triturus cristatus; assembly: GCF_964204655.1. Classification (NCBI taxonomy): domain Eukaryota; kingdom Metazoa; phylum Chordata; class Amphibia; order Caudata; family Salamandridae; genus Triturus; species Triturus cristatus. The sequence continues at coordinate 1,107,667,326 of NC_140592.1, read as the reverse complement.
GGGGTGCTCAGGCAGGTTTTAAGGGTAGATGGGCACATAGTGGGGGAGGGAGTCATCGGCTCAGAAGACAGGATCCGCATACAAAGACTGATGGCAGGGAAGCATGTTGAAGTGCAAGGCTTGAGTATCTGGTCCTGGAATGTCAACGGCCTGAGCAGCGCGATATAGCATACTCTTGTACTGCCACATTTAAAAACACATGGACCGGACATAGTGTTGCTGCAGGAGACGCATTTGAAAGGAAGCCAATACGGGGCCCTAGACAGATTTGGATATGTCTTGCGTGCACATTCTGGGTATACCATTGACTCTAGAGGTGGGGGTATTCTTACAAAAAAAACTGCTGTCTTTCACATCCCATCAGGTCTGGCATGATGCCCAGAGCTGATTCGTTGCCATGTTGGGGACACAGGAGGGTATTGTACTGAAATTATGTTCGACGTACATCCCACCCTAGACTCCAAGGAACGGCACTCCCACACTTGCTGCTCTCCTTACCAACAGGGACCCTTGTTATAGGAGGCGACATGAATGCTGTTATGAATGTAGATTGACAGAGAAGGTAGATGGAATGCTTAGAGGGGTGGGGGAGTGGATCCATGACACAATTCGTAAAGACTATGGGCTTAGTTGATCTATGGAGGGAGTCTCATCCTCAACAGCGACAATATACGTACTTTTCTGCCGCACATGGCTGATTCTCCCGGATAGGTCATATTTTCACACTTCAGGCTCAGGTATCCAGGTTGCTCTCAGCCGAAAACCATGCTAAGGGGATCTCAGATCACTCCCGGGTTAAGTTTCAGTTATTGAGCATGAATAGTGGCTACCTTATGCCCTCTAGAATTGACCATGGTGGATAACAAGAGGCGTGAATGTGCAGATTTATACTTTAAGGAAAATCAGGGATCAGTAGCATCTGCATCTATTCTCTGGGAGGCATTCCAGACAGTTCTTAAAAGGGGAGGGGCACAGGCACTGATAGAGGGAAGAAGAAGGACACAAGATTGCAATGTTCGGTGTTAGAAAAGGAGATAGCGGACTTGGAGGAAGTAGCCAAGTTGACCGGTGAGGCGGAGCACTGCTATAAACTGCGGATGCGCCAGCAGGACCTGCGGGCACCGGCAGAAGATTTAGCGTGGAAACATACCTTGGCGACACAGCACCGCCTTTACGTCGTAGGAGAAAAGGCCAGCAAGCTATCAGCGTGGCTTGACAAACGTGACAAGCAGAGCTCGTGGGTAATGTCCATTTTGGAAGCCTCAGGCACCCAGCACATGACTAATGCTGCAATGGCGGAGGCTTTTGTCTCCTACTATGAGGCCTTCTACAATTCCAAGACTGCAATGACGGCAGTTGATTGAACGGATGTTCTTAAAGCTCTACCCCTACAGGTGTTGACTGCGACCAATCGCGAGGCACTGGTGGTGGACCTGACAGAGGACGACCTGACCCGAGCTTTGGGAGACCAACAGTCGGGGGAAAGCACCAGGCCCCAATTGGCTTCCGGTTGAACTATATAAGGGTTTATCCAAAATAGTGGCTAAACCATTGCTCAAGATGTTTCAGGAAGCATGTAGAACTGGCTGCCTACCAGAAGATCAAAGGACGGCGACTATAGTAGTCATACACAAAAAGGGCAAGCACCCCGACTGAATGTGGGTCATATAAACCACATCCTTGTTGAACATGGAGGCGAAAGTACTGGCAAAGGCGCTGGCAAACAGATTGAGAGGGGTAATGTCATAGCTTGTGCATCCCGACCAGTCGGGATTTATGCCTAACAGATGCACTATGATCAACCTCTTATGCCTTTATGGGGTGCTCCACTTGACTGAGTACTGCACGGAGGACACAGGGGTCCTCATGGCCCTTGATGCCCAAATGGCCTTTCATTCAGCTGAGTAGCCTTACGTATTCGCAGTGTTAGAAAGGTTGGATTTTGGACCTCGATTCTGTGCTTGGGTCAAACTGCTTTATCGTCCCCCCAGCTAGGGTGAAAGTGAATGGGGCGGTGACCCACAGCTTCGAGTTGTGGAGGGACACTCATCAGGGATTCCCTCTCTCCCCCATGTTGTTTGCTTTCTTGCTACAGCCTTTGGCAACATGGATCCACCAGGATCCGTTGGTAAGGGGGATTCCAGCATCTGGTGGCTGGGAGGAGTGACTCTTTCTCTAGGCTGACGACATTCTATGTCACACAACCTTGCACCTCCATAGATCGAATCATGCCGGTGGTTTCTGTTTTTTTGGGACCACTGAGGTTATAGAATCAACTGGTACAGTCGGTGATTTACCCGTTCTCGGACACGAGGCCCACCTGTCACACGACTGCTGCTCCGATTTCCACAGAGGGGTTCCAGTATCTGGGTACGTACGTAACAAGACACCCAAAGAGTTCCTCAAAAGGAACATTCTCACACAACTAGGCAGCCTTAAGGGAGATGTGACACACTAGAGCGGCTTGCCATTAACACTAATGGGAAGGGCAGTCCTCTTTAAAATGATGTGTCTTCCACGGTTTTGTATGCAATGCAAAATACGCCTTACAAAATTCCACCAGCGGTGTTCCAGAAAATCAACCATGAGATTCAGCGGTTACTGGGAGGTGGGTCCCTTATAATAGCACTGGCCAAACTGTAAAGAGGGGTCTATGATGGGGTCTGGCACTCCCAGATATTTTAAGATACTACTGGGCCTCACATCTCTAGGTGATAAATGAATGGGTTTTCATAGACCAGCAGAACCCCGCATATAGAGTTGACAGAGAGGCGATGTGAAGGGTGGGCAACAAAGATCTCGCTATAAGGGCGTAAAAGAGATAGGACATGCACAATGACTGTAGTTAGGGTCTGGAGAGATGCCACAAAATATCTAGGTTGGACAGCAAGACTGACAGGTATGACCCCCACTGTGGCACAGCCGGTTGTTGTCCGAGGTGGTCAGACTCAGGGGCTTTACGACCTGGGAGTTGCTGGGCATTGAGCACTTGGGCGACGTCTGGTGGGGCCAGGCCATAATCAAATTTGAAGACCTCAGCCGAGAATACGAGCTGGCAGAATACGAGCGTTTTTACTATTGGCGGCTTGGACATGCACTTCGGTGCCACATACGAGAGGGTGAGTAGCTCCCGGAGTACTCCCCTCTGGAAGACAGAGTACTTACAGAGGCACTGCCGGACAAAGATGTGTCACTGATGTATCGTAAACTAATCAATAACGCTCCTGGCCCACTTGTATCTCTGAAGAGGGTGTGGGAAGGAGATGTGGGTGACTTGGATGATGAGGACTGGGCAGAAGCTATCCAAAGCCCAAGAGTGACACCCATACATGCCAGTTTCAGAATGATCCAACTAAATATTCTACTTCGGCCCTACTACCCACAGACACTACTGCATAAAATTGGCAGGGTTGCGACCCAGCTATGTAGAAGGTTGTCGAAAGGAGGGCACCTTTTTTCATATTCTTTGAAAATGCTCGCACATACAGTGTTTCTAGGCTAAGACAATGTGGTTGATATCTCGAGCCATGAGGGTAGATGTGCCCTTCGTTGATCCTAGGAATCACTGGGGAGACCGTATGGCCCAGGCACACTAAAGTCGGGCTGCGATTGGCAGCAGGGCTAGCCAAGAGGAGTATTGCAGGAGCCTGGGGAGCAGTGATCCCAACCCCGAAGTTGCAGACTTGGACTGGTGCCAGAGGGCAGAACAAGTGCTATACAAGGCCACAGACTGTCCCCAAAAAGTATGGGGGGGTGTGGCGAGAACACAGGAGTTAAGACTGATCAAGAGTTGGGAACCTGGCGGGGGGGGGGGGGGGGGAGTGGGGAAGGATGTTGGGAGGGGAGGGGGTACCTCTGACGTTGATGTTGCAGGCACGACGCTCTCTCTCCTAACGCTTTTTAAAAGGTTTTATAGCACGGGCGCCGAACGCATTTACAAAGCAATAGGTCTCGCATTTGCAAGAGTTTAAGCTATTGGCATTGTAAATGACATTGCCTTTTATTTATCTGTTTTAAAAACAGCACATAAATATAAGGTATTATTATTTACAATGCCAATAGATCAAACTCTCGTAAATGCGAGACCTATTGCATTGCAAAAGCTTGTTAAGCATGGTGGACAGAACATACACCCACACTATTTTACTTGTTCTAAAACGTGATTCTCTATGGTCCTCACTAACAATTTTTGTTGATAGTTCAGTTTAATCTTCTACACTGCAGAGTCAATGCACTGAAGAGGTTTCTCAACCTCCTTGACTTATTTACAGTTGTCTAAGTTGTGTTTGCTAAGGTTTTCATGAACCAATTGTTTTTTATTTCTCGATATTGTTATTCTAATGCACATAAATATACGTTTTAGTTATATTCTTACAATTGTTTATAATTATATACGCTGATCCATCTTTCTTCCTCTTTTTTCTCCCCTACCTCTTTTAGTCTTTGATGATGCATTGTTTTAATAATATGAATTAATTCTGTCACAGTTTTAGGCTGTTTTTACAGTAGCACTTCTCTGCAGTTGAGCACGATTTGTGTTTACTTCTGTGTTTACGCAGGCAACTACAAAAAGACCATACCTAGTGGTGAGTGTCCATGCAGACTGCGACACTTTGGGTAACAATAATGTCAAAATAGACAAAAACACAGTGTGTACTTTCTTCCTCACTATTTTACAACTAACTGTAAACTGGATGAAAATATGCCCATGCATAGGGTATTTTTTAGCCTGATATTTATTTCTAGGGATCTAACCCCGTAAAATTAACAAATGCACCAAAAAGGTACCTTTATCCTATTCTTAAGTGCTGGCTCGTTCCCATTCCTACCTATGTGGTTCAATTCCATAGCAATGGAAAATGTGACAGGCAGGAGTAGAAAGCAGCACTAGAGAAATTAGGCCCAGGCAAACAACTTTCTGGACAAACGTAGCACCAATCTAAGAGGACATCTCTACAACACTATGTCAGCAAAATATGTGTGCCATAACACATAGCTGCCCGGCATACATCTGACTGGTGGAATGAGCTTGGACACCAGAGCGAAGGTGGTCTCTATGGAGAGTGCAGTGATGAATGATGTTTGACATGATCCATCTAGCAGAAGCTGACACTCTGGTGTTATTATTGCCTGGAAAAGTGATAATTGGTCGGTGGTTTTATCTTGCTAAAAGCACAAAGCATACCGGACATCAAGTTTGAAAGGTGTCCCTTGGACCAAGGAGACATTCGGACTTTGAAAGAATGTTGGAAGAAAAGAAAAATTGTTCAAATAAATTACCACGGAACCTTTGGAACAAAGGTGAGATCAGTCATCAAGGCCACCTTATCAGGTGGAATACTGTGAATGGGTTGGAGTTTAAACAGTCATGCAGCCCATGCGCCTGGCTGATTATGCCCAACAAATACTGAAATTCCCGATGGAAGAAGCTTAACGACATATGGGGCAAAGAGTTTAAAAGGTTTACACATCAGCTTAGTTGTAAAAAGGTTTATGTTCGAAGAGCCTATGTGGACCCTAACCAGAGGTTGTGCAGATGTCTTGACAGTTCTTTAGCTATGGCTGAGAGCTCCTCAGGCCTATTAGGATAAGCGCTAATTGCAACAAGGTACAGCTTACTGTTGTCCACTTGCTTCAACTAAGAGGCACAACAACAAACACATCATCTACAGAGCAGGTGAGAAGGTCGATGTTCTCTGACAGCATCCAGTGTTAGAATCTCAGCCGTATTGAGCTCTGGAAGAGGTCTGTGTTGTTCAAAGTCTAGCTCCCTACAAACCAAGTACTCAAGCTGAGGAATGGTAGATAGGGATGCAGCTGTCTGCCTCTGTCCACAGACCTCTCCCGTTTGAGAAAGTGGATGCACTCCCCCTGAAAAAGACAGAGCAGGTGCGAGAAACGGACTTGACTGATCTCCTGCAGGACTAGGCATATAAGAATGCCACATCGAGGCCAATATCAGGCAGTCATCTAGAGATCAAGTCCCCCTGCCCATCCAGAAGTTGAACTTTTCGCCTCTCATGCTCAGGTGAGTGTCAAAGGAGTCTACAGATGGACCCCCCCAAGCTTTGAAGATGAGATAAGGACATTGTGGAGAATGTCCCACTTAGGCTGTGTTCACTTGTTTGAGGATCCCCACAATGCGGTTCTATGGATATTGTAAGGGCCATCTCCACAGGTCTACTGCCAACCGGCACAGTGGCAGAGAGATGAGGGAAGATGCCCCCCTTGATTCAGTACACAGAAGAGGGCCATAATATTGCCAATGTGCACAATCGCCAATTCAAAGATAACTTCCAATGCCAGAAAGATTGTTTTTTAGATCCAGCACATTTATGTGGATGGAGGAATCTGATCTGTCCTACAAGGCACTGGAAGAAAATTCCCCATAATAAGCCTTCCATACATTGATGAGTTGTGTAGGACTACAGCTCACTGAGGGAACAGACAGAAGGGACCATCTAACCAAACGGTCAGGCGTCTGTGCCCACAACACAAAGTTGGGAACATGGATAAAGGTCTATTACAGGCTTTGGTTGATGGCCCAGTCATAGGGCTCAGCGCTTTGCAAGGTGAAGGTAAACCATTTGGAGCTTGGAATTATGCATCTTCCCTGAAGAGGGTACCCACAGTCCTAGAAGCCTCTGGAAACACCACGCCAACACCAACATTTGGCTAATGGTTATAACCCTTTTGAGAGAGGGAAGTCCTTTTCCAGGCTGCGCAACCAAATTGCCCCAGTGTACTGAATGCTTTTGGAGTGCACAATTAAGAATTTGGAATAGTTCATTGAGAACTCAAGATTATGCAGGGTCCTGAGGGTATGGGTAAACCAACCTCTATTTGCTCCCTTGATGCTACATGGATCAGAAGATAATCCAGGTAAGGTTAGCTGCGGATCTTCTGCTACCTCAGAGAGGCCACAAATGGGACCAGCATATCTGAACAAACTCACGGTTGGCCAGGCCTCGAGAAATATACTTGCAGATTTTATGAGGGTGAGCTATTTTTAGGGGCTACTGGCCAATTCTGGCAAGCTGTCATAGAACAGGTGTTCAGTTCATCCAGAAAGTAAATGAGCAATAAATATGCCTTTAAATCTTGGTTTTTTATCTTTTCACAGAGGTCAAAAGTCCATTGATGTCGTCTTACAATTACTTTTCTTTCTATGACTGAGAAGTTAGAGGACTTTGTAAAGTTAACTGTCTGGACAATTGTGCTGTAAAGACTGTGGGTTGTGAGTTTTTTTTCTAACGCACATTTAAATAGCTAATAAATGAACTGTACAAACATTTCAAAATATATTTCATTAGTTATGAAAGCATATTTTTTGTAATTCTGTGCGATGAAAAACATGATTTTAATAGGATTAAAATCAATCAAAACACATTACTTGGTGATGTGCAAATGATAAATTTTTTGCTGAAACATAATTTCCAAATATTCTTTATATGCTGATTTTATCAATAAAACTGGATGTTAGTGGGAAGGTTTGTTGCCATTTCAATAGAAAATAGAAAATGTGCTGTCTGTTAATGACATTGCTCTCATATGAGAACATGAAGACAAAGATAGCTCTGTAAAATAAAATACTGGCCTAGAATCACACAATTTGAGAGCAGTTTACTGGTAAAGTACAGTACAGTTAGGTCGAGCAGATTATTCAAATTACTAGACCAGCAGGTCTATTACAATTTTTATGATTTTTCGAGGCTTGGTGGCATTGAGACCAAACGAAAATGTTTTGTGCAGGTAGTGTTGGTTCCGCCTTGAAAAACAAAGGTTCGTTCAGTGTTACTGCAAGAGGAGTTTATGAAAGTAACCCTTCTATCAATTCTCCAAACACATTCAATTGTCAGGAGCGGAGCCAAAGTTAGCATCTTGGACTTCTGTATGGGAAAGAACTCTTTCAGATCGTACAGATCAAGAATGGTTTGGGGTCCACAACTTTGTATTTTCCTTACAAGGTAGTAGTAGGTGCAGTATTTTTGAAACATTTCTGATTGGCAGTATCACATTTGTTGCTCCCAAAAGGAGCCACTTCTTAACGTGCGTAAGACCTAGAGATGTTGACTGTGGCAGAGATCGATTGGTTAGGAGCAACAGGGTGTTCCATACAGAATAGTGGTCTTTCACAACCGAGCGGGAACATGAATCCTTGATTGTCTGTTTGAAGGGATGGTTGTGGAGAGAAAGTCTTCTTCAATGGAGTGGAGTGGGCCTTCTGAGATGTCAGGAAGTTGGTGGGCCTCCAGGGAAGTCGCTGAGTCTTTGGGCCTCTACTGAAGCTAGAAAAATGGGCCAGTTCTTTCCTTTCAAACACTTCTTTTTTTACTTCTAATTAATACTGGAGAACGTGGAGACTCCTACTTGGGATCTGGAGCAAAATCATGATCTCACCTTTAAAGACTACAAAGCCTAAGCTAGTTGGAAGAGAGGAAGTGTTGGCGATAACACTCGGATGGCACTCAGTGATTTGGTAATTTCATGTCAGTTTGGTATTGCTGCTGAACCTCATCAGTTCAAACAAGTTTGTTCCATCAAAAGGGAGGTCAATGACGTTTTGCCCAGATCTGTGCTTAGTGCAACAGAGTCAAGGAATAGACGAGGGCAGGTTCCCTGGAGGACTCCCAGCCCCCAGGCACTTGGCACCACTTCAATGCACTTTTACAACAGGATTTCAATGAAAAAGGTTATCAAGTACCAGGAAAAAGATGGCCTCGCTGCACAGGACTTTCAACAGCATTACTCACAACACTATGGCCAGGGGCAGTGACCTCCAAATGGGGAGGCAATAGGGAGGAGAATCCATCACTACATCACCAGCAGGAAAGGGGCACAACACCACATCTGATGACAGATACTGGTTATTCACTACCTGACTTTTCCTCTCAGTGATCGAATCCAACGTCTGCTGTATGATTTGTGAACCTTCAGTGTATGTACTTGTTGTCAACGCCAAAAGTCATCAGTAAACCCCCCCCCCCCCCAAAAAAAAACTGCGCACATGTCACTCGGCATGCCACATGTATGAATGAGGATGCTAAGAGACACAATATGATTAGATATGTGCAAGTGTCAACACGCATGTGTGCACATACAGCATGCAATGGCGGCCATGTTGGCTTTTGGGCCCGGTGTGAGCAAAAATACCTGTGCATGGGTCACTACCAATGCTTGTACATAAGTCATGACGCAGCAGCCATTTTGTATTTTCTTTTCAGACTTACAGATCCAAGAAAATGGACACCTATTTAGCATTACACGTAGATATCATGTAAATGAATATGTATTTATATGGAAGCAAAAAACTAATATAATATTGGTGAAGGTAAAAATATCAAGTGACAGTTGCACCATCACGCCAGACCTAAAACCCATGTAGGTTAATGCCTGCCCTCTTCCCATCTGAGCTGCTGCCACAGCAAAATACCATGAATTATCTAGTTAGCTAAGACACTTGAATATCATTACAGTGCCATTTGTGAGCCCCTGAAAAGTTAAGGCCAAGGCAGCTGGATAAATAAACAAAAAGATCACAGCTTTGTGGAGGGCAAGCACCTTTTTGCGCAACTACACAATCAAAACCTGTACTCCTGGCTCCCAACACGTGCAGAGCAAAAGCCCCTCACCTGGTGATTCTCACCTAATTGGCGACAGATGTGCTATCAAGCCAGGCCATAAAAACAAAAGAAATGTGAGGAGTGGAGGAAGCAAATGGATGAGATGGGAGGTGGGGAAGCGATGGGGTAAAAAACTCAGAGCATGAACGTCACGGGGCACAGCAGATAGGAGAGATGGGCAAGAGAAAAACATGCACTCCCATGAAAGTCCTGAAAGTAAAAGAAAAAAGTAGTTCCCTGATTAGAGCTGTGGAAGGATACAAGTCATACAGTTAAAAAAGATCTTAAAGAAGCTATGTTCCAGTGGAAAAGCAAACATAAGAAAATGAAGGAAAGAAGTCAATGAAGATTGACAAGAAATCAACAAATGATAAGCAATTAAATGGTCCAAAGCCCACTTTATGTGTGGGGGGCGTGGCCAGGGAGGCCAAGATGGTGGACGCGTTCCTGTGATGCTCCAGCAGTGGTCCGCTCCACGGACATGAATTGGTGCCGACTGAGTCCCCGGTGACATGCCCAGACACAATCAGAAGCCCTGACACGTGGATTCCATCCGATGAGCCCGAAATTGCGGGGAGAGAATTGATTACCCCGCTGCGATCGAGCTCGGGGTCGAGGCGCCGGCTCTCAACATGGCCGAGTCTACTAGTGACTGAAGGCCTCTTCCCCGCAGCCACGACCTGGGGCGGTCCTAACGAGAGGTGAGTGCCTAAAACTATGGCAACTGGTGGAGGGGTACCCGTGACCCGAGATCCGGACCCATCCCCCTGTGGGGGTCCCAGGTGAGCGTGAGCCCTGGAGGGGCATTTTCCTCGCGAAGGTCCCCGGGGGCGGTCTCCCACGAGGCGTCACGATCCGGTGCGAACCCTGTGCCCCCGAGATAGCGGCCCCATCACCACAGCAGCCCCCGCAAGTTGCATTGAGGGCGGAGTGAAAATCCTCGACCCCATTGACCCGGTGCCGTCTTCCCCCCCTTTCTCCCCCCACCCACACGGCGCCAGGCCACGAGGCGCGTGGCGGGGATAGAGGCCGGAGACCTCAAATGACCCCGGGCTGGTGGCAGACCACTTGCCGAACCCCCAGAAGAACCAGTGTTGCCGCGTGGGGGGGCCCCAGGGCCGCTGCACGCTGACACCAAGGGCCTCGAGGAGAGCATCACTATTGCGCTGCACTGGAAACGTCTGGGTCCCGGACCGTGGGATTGGGGGCTGGGGTCCGGGTCGCGGACTGCTGGCACCCCCGAAGTAGAGATCGTGCCACTGGATCAGCCACCGCGGCGTACCCTTCATCTGCCTTTACTGTAACGACCCCTCCCACATGGCGCCAGGCGTCGAGGTGCGTGGTGGATGGCGAGTGCTGAAGGCCAACTGTGATCCTGGACTTGAGGAGCAGGCCGTGGCGCGAGCCCCGCCGGGGCGCAGCCCGACAAAGGTCCCCAGAAGCAACCCCCCGCAATACAGTGCAACCCGGCGCGGGGCCTGACCCCCGACCCAACAGCCACTTCACCACAGCGGTCCCCGCGGGGGTGCATTGAGAGCAGAGTGTTAATCCTCCGACCCCGTCGATCCTACCCCGTCTCTCCCTGCCCACACGGCGCCAGGCCTCGAGGCACGTGGTGGGGGACCAGAACCGAAGGCATACAGTGATCCCAGGCTTGAAGTACAGACTGCCCTGGAAAATCCGCTCTGCTACATGAGGTGACCATTACGCGCCAAAACGTCAGCCCTCGGAGGAGACAGTAGTTGCGGCGACGCCAAAAGTTTAACCTGCCCAGGGACCCAGACCCCCGTGGCGGGGGGCAGAGGGGCGGATCGCGGCCCATGAAACGGTGGCATAATCTGGTGAGTGATTCTCACCTACGGCGTGGTTCCCCCCCTAGCGGTGAAGAACTTGGGGCCACCTGGCTGCTGCTGTCGCCCCCTCACGCCACACTTGGGGGCCATCCGCACAGCGCCAGGCCTCGAGGCGCGCCATGGGAGGGTAAAGGGACAGACGCACAGTGACAAGGCGGAAACGCCAGGCCAACAATAGTCAACAACAAGCGCAGCTCGCTACGATGACGCCCCCCCCGCCGCACGGCGCCGGGCTCCGAGGTGCGCGGCGGGGGTGAGGCGCAGGAGGCCTAAGCTGACATCTGGCCATGGATGCGGACTACCTGATCTGTCCGCAGAGGAATTGAATTGCTGCGCGGGGGTCCCGCGGTTGCTGCGAGCCAGCACCCCAAGCCATAGGGGAAGCTTCATTGCTGAATCGCCCTTGAGGGGATACCCCAGCAGGAACCCTCCACCAGAAGCCTGAACCCGGAAGCCAATGGAAGGATTACGGCCTGTGGCACGGCAACATAGTCTATAGGACACCTCCCACAGGAAGCATCCAGCTGACGGGGGTGTAGGACCGACAGACTTAGCAGGCCTACCGGACGGCGGCTCGCGGCCCTCATAGGCACCCAGTTCCCACAGAAGACGTGGGCGCGGCAGCGACTGCCATTGTGCAGCAACTCAGTGGATACACCCCTACTGGAACCAGAGTATGGCGTGAGACGTATTCGGGATGACCTCTCCCCAGCCTAGCAGGTCGTAAGCATTCCATCTACAGCTAGCAACATTCCTAACCTGACCTCAACGATGGGGCGTCAGCGTGTGGCCACTGCTGGGCCACAACCGAGCTCAACCAGACAACCCTCCCCAGACCCTCCTCAGCCATTAGAAGAGCTCCCACAAATGGCATCAATGTGGGCCAAGCTAGACCAGGTCCTGGCGGCAATAGAACACTCCAGGGTCACTATGGAAGACAGATTCGGGGCGCTGACCACAGACCTGAACCTCTTACGCGATGACCACCGCAAGCTAGCGGATAAAGTCAAGCAGGGGGAGAAAACCATGCAAAGGCTAGAACCCCAAATGAAGTACCAACAAACCTCCCTAAGCGACCTTCAAACAAGGGTGGAGATACTCGAAGACAAAGCAGACGACTTAGAAGGGCGCTCCCGGCACCGTAATATTCGCATCCTCAATCTGCCGGAGGGAGTAGAAGGACTGGACCCCATAACCTACGTTGAAGCATGGTTCAAAACCTTCACCCCGGCACCCGATCTGACTCCATTCTTCTCGGTGGAGAGGGCGCATCGCATCCCAGCCCGCAGGCCACCCCCGGGATCCCCACCCAGACCATTCCTACTGAAACTACTACATTACCGTGACAGGGATGCGATCCTCCGAGCAACCAGACAGCACGGACCCCTCAGGGTGAAAGATAAACAGGTCATGTTGTTCCCTGACTACTCTAAAGCAGTCCAGTGACAACGCTCATCATTCCTAGAGATTAAGCGTCTGCTGCGTCACAAACAGGTCCAGTACTCCCTTCTGTTTCCAGCGTGCCTTAAAATTATGCACGATGGCCGTACGCATTTCTTCTCGGACCGCAAAGAAGCATATGACTGGGCAGTCCAACACCTGCAGGACACCGTAACTGGCAGTCTACAACAAGGGACTCAGGCATCCAAAAACCAGAGACGCCCGAAGAGAAAACATACTTTGAAACGATGGAACTCACGACCTGAATCGAACACACGGAGCTCCCCAGATCTAGAACAAATCATAGCTGAATGTAGGAGAGCACTACGGGCGTCAGTACCGATTGGCCCTGTGGCCGAGAGCGCTGATGATGAAAAAGCTCCCCACATATTCACTCCAGAGGAAGAAACCAGCAACTCAAATGTATCCTGAGATGGCTCGATCACCCCACTACTGGTGACCCCGCAGACGGCGGACACGCTCATATAATATGAGACTCTGCATTGTAGCTGAATAGCCCCCCAGGCCCCAGTATGATCCCAGGCTCTGGACACTAGCCTTTGTCATGCTATCTAGTCAAAGGGGTATCTACTAAAAGAGAACCCGGGGCACACCATACCTGATTGAGCATACCGCACAACGCTTAGAAGGACCCGTTCGGCACAGCAGTTTATACACTTATGCTGCAACGGACCACATAGAGCACCACTAAAGACACAAAGAGACCACGCACCCTCCAATACCGTATAAGAGCATGAACATGCCTTTTAGTTTGGACGTGTCGCCTCGAGCGACAGGTCCTTTTAGTTGGGAATTTTCACTGCATTATAGTTACACTCCTTCCCCCCCCCACAGACTTCCCCAGATATCCAGCAAGACAGTGTGCAGACCCACAGATCTTCGATGGCCGGCGATAATGCGGGGGGCCCCCAGGCGAAGCCCCAACCTCTAGCATGAGACAGCAAAACACACACAACAGCACATGCCTAACAAGATACCTAACACGGACATCACGATCATAATGATCCATGTAAGAGGCATGCTCACAGCGCGCAAAAGATAAGCCATATACTCATATATCAAAAGGCAATATGCACAAATAGCCATGTTGCAGGAAACACACTTAACGGCCCCAGAAGCCAACCGCCTGCGGCGGAAATGGCGGGGAATCATCTATGCTACAACATACTCTGCCTTTGCCCGAGGCACCTTAATCTGGCTCCGCCCAGGGAATCCCTTCAGGAACTCAAACGCACAATCAATAAGGAAGGCCGCTACACACTGGTGGAGCGGCACCTAGAAGGTCAGCCTATACTTCTGGGGAGTATTTATACACCCAACAAAGAGCAGGACAAATTTTGGGGACACCTAAATGGGGTACTAGCCCAATACACATCCACACCCTGGCTTCTCGGGGGAGGTTATAACTGCACGCTAGACTCCCCGGCGCATAAACAAGCAGAGAGCTTTCAAACATGGGTGACACACTGGGCACTAGCAGATGTATGGCGGTTCCGGAATCCGCACACTAGACTCTACTCCTTCCACTCGGTCCCTCATAACCTGCACGAGCGTCTAGACAGGTTCCTCTGCTCGGTATACATGCTCCCTAAAGTCCAACATTCAGATTACTTAGGCTGGGTCCTCTCGGATCACGATGCCCATATCCTGACTCTCAGATGGCGGCCCCCTCATCCCAGTGCCAACATGGAAACTGCCCCGGGAATGCCTCACTGCTCAGGTGTTTAGACATGACCAGGAGAATAGTATCCGAGATTATTTTCGGATAAACGCCCAGACAGCGACCTCTAGATCGCTGGAATGGGATGCCTTTAAGGTGGTCGCAAGGGACAGTATATACAGCAAATAGTGGGGGTCCGGAAAGTACTAGAAGCAGCGCTCCTGCACGCAGAGACTGCATTAGCGGCATTAACAAAGGAGGTGGATATAAACGAGGCCACAAATAGCGACGGCCAAAACAGCGTATGCAGAGACGTTAAGGGACCTCCGTAAATATAACTTTAAAGCACATGCAGTCATATCACATAAAGAAGGGAACAGAGCAGGGACCCTCCTGGCATGGTTAGCCCGTCAAGACACGGAGATCAAACCCATTACAGAACTGGTGGATCGACACTCCCAGGTAGAGATCCTACACATTTTTCACAACTTCTACTCAGAAGTTTACCGAGGCCCCGCACAGGAGAGACCACACTTAATCACCCATTTTCTGCACCCCTTGACTATCCCGCGAATTCCAGAGGAAAAAAGGGACGACATCGACAAGTTCTCCCATGCAATCCGTGCCCTTGTGCGCAATAAAGCCCCAGGCATGGACGGCTTTCCATTCGAGTACTACAACACCTTCTCAAGCCAACTGGTACCCCAAATTACAGGCATGTTTGAAGACGCACTGCAGAGAGGTGAACTGCCAGGCTCCCTTAGAGAATCGGTTCTGGTGGTATTCCCAAAGCCGGACCGTGATCCGAGACTCTCAGCCTCGTACAGGCCCATAACACTACTGAATGCAGACTGTAAAATACTGGGAAAAATTTTAGCGGATCGGTATTCCCAGATCCTTCCTCCACTGATCCACCCCGATCAGTGTGGGTTCGTCCCTGGCCGTAACATATCCCAGAACTTACGCAGGCTCTTCCACATACAAGACAGAGCAGGTCCCCAGTTCCCACGATCGGCTTGCCTAATTCTAGATCTAGCAAAGACCTTCGATACCCTCCTGTGGCCCTATTTGTTTGCCGTTCTCCCGCGGAATGATGTGGGCCCGACCCTGCTTGCATACACGCAACTCCTCTACAAGAACCTCACAACAAGGGTTCGACTGGGAAAATATATCTCAGCCCCAATTCGGGTAGAGAGGGGTACACGCCAGGGGTGTCCCCTCTCCCCGCCGTTATTTGCCTTGGCAGTAGAGCCCTTAGCGATACATGTGCGTTGGGAGGGAGAGGCTTGGGGCATCCCGATCGCTGACACAGTCCACAGAGTGTCATTGTACGTGGACGATCTGTTTGTATATTTATAAGTGACATAAGGGCTGACCTGACCCCCCATATGGACAACACTACAAGAGTTTGCGAAGGTTTCGGGCCTCAGAGTCAACTGGAGCAAATCCACGGTCTACCCCCATAGTCCACATCTAGCCCCCCTGGAACTTACAATTAGAACCCAGAGGATCGTCTTGAGCCATGCTACCCCCAGGTACCTTTTAGTTAGGCTGTATCATTCCCTGCAGGACATGTACGAAGGGAATCACCGTAAAGCACTGGCTGGCATACGGGCGGCCGTAGAGTTGTGGAAGACGCTCCCCCTGGCCCCCATCGGGCGGGTGGCCCTAGCAAAAATGATTATTGTCGCCCGGCTACTATATCACTTTGCCAACATCCCAGTCATTCCGCCTCGCCCCATCTTCAGGGAACTAGATACCACCCTCACCACTCTCATCTGGGGAACGGGCCGGCACAGAGTAGCTCTACCTAAGTTGTATCTCCCGATTGACCAGGGAGTGCTGGGATCTCTGGCCTTTGAAGCCTGTTTCCTCGCGGCGCAACTTCAGTGACTTTCGCACTGGACAACCTCCGACACGGAGCATATCTCTCTGCCACTAATCCAACGTCTGCTAGTACCGGGCACGAAACCTCAACGTACATACCCGCTACAATTAACGGTGGGTTGCACCTGTATGTTGCACATACACCGCATGACAAGAGGGAAGCCACCATACTCCCCATTACTCCCGTTGGTGGGGTTCCCACATCGAGAGAACAACTACGCGGCGCGAACCCTACAAACATGGACATACAGCTCACTAACAGAATGGGAATCCTTGTTTGAGGGAGGCCAATTGCGACCATACGAACAGTTAGTAGAAGAATACAATCTCCCTCCTTGGAGTAGCCGCCCATTCTGGGACCCGCTCGCAGGAGAACCACCGACGCACCCAGTAATACACACCATACTGGGGGCGGGCAGACATCTCGTCACATGACTGTATAAAGCTACCCGAGAATTGTTATTTAAGCCACTGACTTCACTACCGCAGACATGGGAGGAAGACCTCAACAGACCACTACATTACAAGGAGTGGGCGCAGGCTCTAGAATACCCCAAAAAAGTCTCCAGAAACGCGCGATTCAAGAACATACAATTCAACATCCTACATAGGGCATACTTAACACCCAAGTGCTTACAACGTTATTACCCAGACACGCAGTTTCTATGCCCCAGATGTGAAACGCCTGCAGCGGACTTCCAACACATGTTCTGGAGATTCCCTACATTGCAGCAATACTGGCATTACATCCATGACACACTCAGAGCAACCGCCAATATCCCTGGGATTGATACATGGGAGGCATGTGCACTAGGGGTGTTTCGCAAACGAAAAACTGATAAAGTACAGCGGCGCTTTGCATCCCTTCTATTACTTCTGGCAAAGAGAGCCATAGCTATGCACTGGAGGACTCCGGGAGGGCCCCCGGTGGAGGCTTGGGTGGGAGTCCTCAAAAAGTGGAGCGCTGCGGAAGAAGATGTGATCCGAGAGGAGGAAGCGAAGGGAACAAGCTGATCCCGCATCAGTACACCAGTTCAGCACCCCGGTTTTTAGTTTAGGATACAAACCAGCTGCTCAGATAACACCGGTGAGGGACAGGGATTGTTACCTATCCACTAGAGTAACAGGATCAAAGCTCCCATGGGAAGACATAGCTCCGTCACCAAGCTTTTGATTAGCAACCATATCCCAGGACCCATAAGTCTCACACTGATAACTTCAACCTTTGTATAATGCTGGGATTGTATTAATATCTTACGACCGCTATGAGAGACAACATTTACGTATGTACACCTGACTGCCAAAAATATCTGTCTACCTATGCATGTACCTTGAGATCTGAACTAATTTCCATGTTTCATTGTATCTAAAGTGTTAAAATTCAATAAAAAAATGTAAAAAAAATTTTTAAAAAAGCCCACTCTATGTGTATTGCATATTAAACAACAGGTCTTTGACAACAGACAGGTAAAGCTGTATGCAGGAGAGAACAAAAAAATTTATTGAAAAGATTAAATTTAGGAAGATGTACAATTGGACTGCTATTTGGGCTTATCATTAATTGAACAGTAGCTCCTGGAATTGGCACATTGAACAAAAAATATCTAACGTGATGTTAGTGAGAAAGGGCATGTTAAGTGTATTCACCCGCATGGGTAAACAAATGATAGACATTAGTAAGCAGAATGTCTGCAATTTTCTTGTATGGCACAGAATGCGCTTACTTGGGTCTTATTAAACCAACTAAGAAAATAAGTTAGTTTTGGAATAAAATTATCGCAATGAGAATGGATTTGTCTGTTGAACTTTTAAGAAAGGGGCTCAGCCTAACAAGTATTGGGATATTGTGTATTAATTAAATTGTTAAATTCTCAGAGCGTGGTTAATCTGCATAAAACACCAAAAAACACTACTCTCTAAAGCAATGCATCTTGGATGAACTTTTAAGGGATCGCAAGAATGAGCTGCTTTTTAATCATTTAGAATCGATTTTGCATGGTCCACTAAGGGCAGTATGATATTCCACGAATATCCAAGATGAAAAAGGTCAATTTGGTCTTTAATAGGCAGTAATGTATTAACGTCACAAGATTAAAGATCTTATTTGAAGTTTGACAGCTGCCAAACAGTATGCGTTTGCCACAACGGACGAGACATCGGCCACTCTCCTCCCAACTAGTGCTTTAAGTGGGGTGGGTCCCTCCGGGTCTCAGACATGGCAGTAATTAAAAGCAGATGTTGTAATGGGTCCCTACAAGGCCCTATATTGATGTCCCTAACTTTAATGGCAAAAGCGAGGATCAATTTCTGAACACTGACTGTAAAATGCATTGAAGTAATCCATGTCTGAGAGACTGCAGAAGAAAGCAGTGTGAAGATACTCCAAAGACTACTGCCCCTTTCACAAATTAAGTAATCTTCAATTTACCGTCTCAATTTCAGAGCTGAAAATTGTTTCTTTCTAATTATTCACAACACAATTATCAGGTTACTCATTTATGTGGTACTGCTGACCAGCTTTGACAAAGCCAATCGGTCTGGCTTTCTATAGGCGCATGTCTGTTACTGTACAATATATCTGGAAGCGATAACAGAAAACTCACAGAGATGCAACAAAATGTTGGTCAAGAGGCACACTGTGTCAAGCACAGGATTTTAGTTCACACGTTTTTAAAAGCCACACCTCTTGTAAAGTATTACTTGTTATACTTCTTAGGCCATACCCCCTTTTGAGATTCTACCCCCGTTCCTCCACAAACCCTCAAAACCACATTTAAAGACCTGCTCCCTAATCTAAGTGTACTGGCAGAAAAATACAGAACAGGTTCTGCTATTCAAACTTGTGCAGGTCGGGAGCCCTCAGTAAAATAATTTTTTCCAAATTTTAAAACTGGAGGGCTTCAATTAGCAAACAATTGTGTTGTGAGTTCCTTTTGAGGCCCACTTGGGTCATCCTTGTCTTGTTTTAACTTAATTGCAAGTTGTTTGCGCACGTTACATACTGCACATTGTTTGTGTCCCACTCTATTATTTTAGAAATACTTTGCACATATTTTTTGTTATTTGGTTCTTTTCTCTGGGACTGACCGACCAAATTGAAGCTGTGTTTTCCCTCACATGACCACAAGACAAGCACAGAAAACTGACTATGTGCTTACCAAATGGAATGATTCCTGGAATGGGTGACTGCAACACATGAGGGACAGTCTTTGCCGCTATCTATACCATCCTTCATGGTACTTCATCCATGTTAGCTTTGCCAGACATGTTAAAATAAATACAGAACAAACACGCGGCAGCTGCTGCTCTGGATTTGGGGATGAAACTAATGGAAAATTTTCCTGTGGTGTCTGCAATGATTCTGTCCAACATTAAAGGCGAAGCAGCACCTCTGGCTATACGCCAGAGGCTCACAGCGGTCACACAAGCTGACCGTGAACGTGAGCTACCTATAATTATTGCTGATTTGTATACATCCTTAGGAGCAATAATGTGGGAACAAGACCCACTAAACCACCTCTTGGCAAACCTCGTACAGACAAGGAAGCCAAGCAAAACCGTGAGTTTGTTAAAAAGCCATGGGATAAATCTAAACAAACACAAAAAGGTCAACCTCGTGGAGGCTCTCCAAAAGCCAAAACCCTCTGAGAGATGCTACTATTTTCGTGATCACACTCAAATCTAGTCTCCAGACAGCTATCACAGCTCTGATACGCATCCTCCTCGTTCCTTGCAGGACTCATCAAAAAAGCAGTACGAGAAAGGAAGGCTATCTGAGTGCAGACAAGAAGAGTACGTAAATCCGAAAAGTGACTCACAATGCTCGTTTGACAAAGATAAAAAAAAGGAGGAAAAATCTCCATTTAAACCCTGCCAAATATGCCACAAACACTGAGAACCTTCCTCCTAAACAGGAGTTGGGCAGCAACTCTCCTTGACAGCGCGGCAGTAGTCACCATGAATCTACAGGAGTTTCTGGCAGCGAGAGCAACTGATAACTTTGTTACAGTTCAAACCCTACATAGGTGTGTAGCACCTCCAGATAGGTTATATGACTTGGATAGGGTGACATACAGTGCACCATTAAAGTAATTTTCGGGGAGAATGTAATTTTGTCTTATGACCTCCTTTTAGTAGAGGTCCATTGGCCCCCACTCCTCCAAACATCCCCACAAGGTGAGGAGGTGATACGTCTTTCATTTTCTACTCTTGTCCCTGATGAGGTCAAACAAGCTTATGCAGCAGAATGGGCTCTTGCACAAGCCCCGGCTTTATACCGCAATCATGTTGGCTGGGATGAGGACTCTCCTTATCATATAATACCCATACGGTCCAGCCTGCAAGTGCAACCACAATACCCTATTAAATGAGATGCTAAAGCACTTGTTAGAGAAATACTCTCCCAATTGGAGTACCGTGGAGTACCTGAACCCTCTGTCTCTCAGATTCGTAATACATTAAAAATAATCATGCTTATCTCCAGCACAAAACACCCAATTCCTGGGGTTCGTTGTAGACACTCTTCATACAGAACTAAGATTACCCAAAGAAAAGCGCAAAAGATTACGCAAAGAATTTTTTTTAAAAAGTGTGTTATTAGAAAAGAAGGTTATGTGTAAAACTCTAGCAAGAATCCTGGGGCTCCTATCCTCAACCATCCAGGCAATATTCCCAGGACCTCTTTACTACCGAGCCCTCCAAAGACTAAAAAAGAAATGCTTACGAAAAAAACCTCGTATTCACAGACACTGTCCCTGGACCTCGAATTAAGGGAGGAACTAGAATGGTGGCTGAAGAATGCACAAGCATGGAACGGGAGGGCAATTTTTGGAGAGGAACCCAAATTAATAATAGAATTGGATGGGAGTCTAGAAGGATGGGGAGCGAAATCCGTAAACTCTTCCACAGGGGGTGGATGGTCAACCCAAGAGAGGAAATTACATCAATTGCCTGGAACTGTTAGCGGGTTCCTTTGCAGTACGCAATGTCACAAAAGGAATGATGAAATGTGCAATGCTACGCATGGACAAAGTCTCGACAGTATGATATATCAGCAAGATGGGGGGACCACACTCGAAAGACCTGACAGACTTAGCAAAATACTTTTGGGGTTATTGCTTGAGCAAAGTGATCTCAGTTGTAACAGAACACATTCCAGCAATTGGAGACTGAACAGAGAGATCTTTCTCAATATCCAACAAAAATGGGGCCCATTCGACATAGATCTGTTTGCAGACAGATTGAATACACAACTGACCCATTTTTTCAGCTGGAAACCAGACCCACAAGCTTCTGGGGTAGATGCTTTCCTGCAGAATTGGAGAGGCCAAAGGCCTTATGCGTTCCCGCCCTTTGCCATGCTTCCGATTCCTTATGCAAACACGCAGATTCAAAGAAACCGTAGTAGTAATAACCCCACTATGGAGATCTCAAGCCTGGTTTCCAATAATTCTAGAAATGACAATGGACTTCCCTCAAATGGAAGAAGGTTCTCTCACACTGATGGCATGGAGGATTTCAGGAGACAGTGGGAAATCCCTGGCCTTTTGCCAGAGGCTTTCAGACTCGTATCTGAGTCGTGGGCATCTGGGACAAGGAAAGCATATCAACTAGCTTGGAATACATGGGTTTGTTTGTGTGTTCTTAACCTCCCTGTCTTCAATAAAATCCAGATTTTCAGTCTATCGGGCTGTGAAAAATCCACATTATTCATGTTTTGAAACCGGATCATTCATACAGTATAGTCTTAGACTACAGACATTTAAACAGTCATACAAACACTTTTGCCATACAGAATACACACAGTACGGCACAAATTATCAATATAGTCCGTAACAAATATAAAACAACCTTGGAAATTTCCAATGTTTTTTTTTTGGCCAAAATCTAGCACCTGGAAGCAGAGATTGGACAACCTTCTCGGCACATGGCTTTCAGCGTCGCTTTGCACATTTACCAATGGGCTATAAGAACAGTCCAAGACAGTTTGCAGCACACATAGTACGAATTCTACATGATATTGACTTTGACGCATTGTCTTACATAGAGGACATCTAAATTGTCTTACATAGAGGACATCTAACAGACGGATGATGAGTTAAACACACACTTGGCCAGCTTGGATAGCATTATTTTAGGATTCAATGCATATGGCTATAAGTTCAACTTTAAGAAATCTCATATCGCATTTCTAGGTGTCCTTTTCTTTGGATATGAACCTACACATGAGGGTAAGTGTCTTGCACCTCACTTTTTGGAGTAGTGTGCACAATTGCAACCTCCAAATACATCATAGAGAATACAATCCTTATTAGGATTCCTTAATTTTGGAGGTAC
The DNA here is from genome assembly GCF_964204655.1 of Triturus cristatus. NCBI lineage: Eukaryota > Metazoa > Chordata > Amphibia > Caudata > Salamandridae > Triturus > Triturus cristatus. The sequence continues at coordinate 1,107,644,506 of NC_140592.1, read as the reverse complement.
ATACATTCCTGATTATGCCCAACGTATTAAAATCACTATATGAACTGATACGGCCTGATTTTTCCATTACACTTTGGACATCAAAAGACAGAGAAACTCAGATCTTTACAATCTGGTTTGCTTGCAACACATCACTTACAGAAACGTATGAATACACTCCGTTATTTGTCTGACCAAAGGTGGGGGGAGGGGTCATGAGATCCCTTTAGGGCCCACTTACTTCTCCCTTGTTTTAACCTAACTGCAAGTTGTAGGCTGCGCTGCTTTGCTCGCTTTACACACAGCACATTGTTTTTGTCCCACTCTATTAATTTAGAAATACTTTGCACATGTTTTTATTTGGTTCTTTTCTCTGGGACTCTGTCTGAACACATCGTACAAGGTGGAACAACGCCAGGCCCTTGTTTTTTGGTGAAGGGTTAGCAACATAGCTTGGCATTTAGACACAACACCGAAGAACATCTGCTGTTTTCAACCAGGGCACCTCTTATCATATACATCAAGACTTGCCTTTTGCAAATAGAGGGGAACTCTTTCAGAGGGAAAGGCCCGTAGATGAACAAGCCAGCTTTGAACAACCTTAGATGCAGCTTACCTAATTACAAATGCCAGGTATGGGGGCCGGTTTTAATCCCAGAGATCTACGATATATCACTGTAACCTCTTAGTGGGGATAGGGTAGGGCAGATATATCATTCACCATGATAGGACTTCTCATTGTATATAGTTTAATTGTGATGCTAATTACTTTGCTAGCTTTGCATATGTTGCAGCACACTTGTTTCAAAATAGAGCACAATAGTTCCAATAAATATTGTAAACTTTCCTTGTGTCTTTCTGTTGTTTATTTTGGACATGCATGAGAGAGAAAATAAAAGGTGATAATCTGCTTCCATGGTTCCCCCTGTGGGCCAATTAGTTGTGTTCTGGGGTGCCAATTTACCTGTTACTTTGGGAAGGTTCGGAGGGCAGGTAAAGCACTATGAGCTGGTCAGATGTAGGCCCATAGGTACTAATGTGGTATAGTGACTCAGTCTCTACCTTCTGATGTCCTGTGGTCCCAGGAATAGTTCTGTTTCTAGACAGAATCCCTGCAACACTTGAATAAATCGAACCTTGGAACCGGAGAATAGTAGTTGCAGACCATGTAGCAGGTATTAGATACAGACCATTTTCTATTTCTTTTGTAAATCTTTCATTTAATTAATAAACATATATTATACCATTAAATTAAAATCAAATTCGCAGTCAACTTTTTTTTTTTTAGATAATCCTTAGTCATTGCATGTTATCGCATTTTTACATTTCATCCAGTACATTCTACATTAAATGTAATTGTCTCGCCATTATAATTGTTTTAATATTGATGCAATTGTTCTAAGACAGGGGAGCAAATTAGCCTGTGGACCTGTGAGCGAAATATGTAAATAAAGAATTGGCAAATGAAACATGAATGCATGCATATTCGTTACTGGTGCACAGACGCTATCAATTAACAGCCTTAGACTTAGTTTCTGTTCTTGACAGCAGATGGCAGGGTACATCTAAAGCTGAGAACGGGAAAGACTCAGGATGCAAGACTATCTAGCTTGTTTCGGATGAAACCAAACATTCAAGAAAGTTTGAGAATCCAATTTTTTTTAGACACTTGATACCAAAATTCACAATTTTAATTTTTTTAGGCTAGTGCTATTTAAGTCAGAAAGGCGCAAGGGCTGGGTCTAAATTCTGATAAACTTTGGCAAACTAAAGGGATAAATGGCATAGAAGAACGTCCATGAGCAACTCATTAGAAAAGCACGGCAACTGCATCTCCACCAACACAAAGCTTGCAGTGTGTAGGCAAGGTTAGGTTAATCAAAGGAATACCCTACGTGCTGAAGCAAGAATTACCTACCTTTGGTAACGATATTCCTGGTTCATACACTTTTGAATATCCCAGGCATCAGTCTGGATCAGGAAACTTCTGACATAGATTTCCGATGCCACAAGGAGGCGCAGTATGTGGAGTTGCCATGCCATCACCAGTGCCCCAGACCACCCATACTGGCACCCCGACTTCAGTTCTCATCTGATTTTAAACGTATCTCTTGAGGCAGGGATGAGAATAATTTCAATAATTAATATATAGGTGCAGTTCAACATACTAAATTGGCACCTTTTTATAAGGACTATGAATTTCCTCAGGGAAGAAGAGGAGGGTTGGACTGGTCAGGTATATCAAGTAGCAACCATAATGATAGTTACTAGAGGTAAGCAACCTTTTTTTCAGATGGACACTTCTACCTGCAGATTCCTCACCTTTGAGGAGATTCCCAAGTAGTACCCTCGAAGGTGAAGAGTCTGTAGGAATTTCAAACAAGTAACTCTTGTTGGACTGAGCAAGCAAAGGGGCCATCGCGCCTCACCTCAGAATCCAAACACTAGAGCTTGGAAAAGGTGTGGACGGAAGCATACATCACCGCTTTACATAGGCAGGCCTCTAGCCAATGCTGCCATGGAATACTTTGCTCTAGTGAAATGGCTTGGAACCCAACAAGTGGCTCTTTCTTCGCCAGTGGATAGGAGATCTTGATGCACGGTAAAATCCTAGGAAAAAGTGTTTTCTTTTGAACCACCTTGCCTTTTTATGTTGGATGTGTACATAATGAAGAGATGATTATCAGACCTGATGTCCTTCATCCAGCTAATGTGAAGATTAAAGTCATGCTTGGAGTCAGGTTTGTGCAACCCCTCTCTCTCTGCGTTACCATTGGGAAGTGGACAGAAGGTGGTAGATTGTCCCATGTGGAATTGAGACATCACCCAAAGAAGGAAAGCCGCCTTAATTCACAGGACAAGCTTATCTGTAAGAGGTGTGTGAAGTCTGGCTGAAAACATAAGGCCTGCAGCTCAATAACTATATAAGCTGAGGTCACAACAACCAAATACAGTCTGAAAATTGACAAGTCGTAACTAACTACCGTGTAGGACCTCAAACAGAGAACCAATTAAGAACATTGAAAAAAACTTAATTCATGTCCTAATGCTGCAAAACAAATGAAACTGGCGGAAAGATATTTAGAAAACTCTTTAAAAATCTAACATCCACCAGTGGCTTGAATAAGGAAGGTTGGTCTGGGAGACACAAAAAGGCCAACAAAGCTGCAGTAGATCCTTTGTACTACCTGCACAGCCTTGCTGGGTCAAGGGCAATGCAAACTGAAGAATGGTTACCAAGAGCACTTTCAAAGGATCAGGCTTTCTGGCTGAGCACCATGCCACAAACTTCTTCCATTTCCCCCCGAATAGACTGACTTAGTCGAGGGGTGACGAGATGATAGTGTCAAGTTGACAACTTCCAGTTCAAAAGGAGAAGAACTCTGATGACCCAGCTCAAAGTCCAAGCCTGGAGGTGTAACGTTTGGAGATTAGGGTGCAGACTGGCCATCTGATTGGTAAAGAAGGTCCAATTCGAGCATACAGGGAAAAGTCCTCTGGGTGGGGGCACCACTCGTGGTCGGCAACTTGACGCTGACGGAGGTGTTGGGCTCTGAAATTGAGTGAACCCCCTAGATGATTGGTTATTAGGAACTGCCCATTTTGATGTGCCCATGTCCAGACCTGTGCTTGTTGAGTTACCACATTGCAGTCGTATTGTCGATCAAGATCTGGACAGACTAACCGCTAAGATACTGGAACAAAGCCTTTAGCGACAGCTGGATCGCTCCATGTTTGAACAGATTGATATGCAATTTCTGCATTTTGGTGACCAGAGGCTTCTGTTCTCCAATTACCCCCATGTGTGAACCCCACCCAAAGGTTGATGTGTCTGTCACCACCATGGTCACAGATGGTGGACAGAAGGATGTCCCTAGAGACAAGTTCTCCTCTGAGCCTAACCAGCTCAAGTACGCTCAAGCAGCGTTCTTGAAGATCACAATGGAGTTTGCCAGATCTCCCTGATGTGGAACCACTACCTGCAGAGGCACCACAGAAGTGTCATCATCTCTTTAGCGTCCTACCCCAGGCCATGTACATGTAAATGATCACGCCACACATGGAGCTTGGTATTACATGCCTTTATTCCTCAGTAACTGAACATTCTACATCATGAATTCCATCACATACTTACGTTACTGTTCTACGGAGTCCATCAGTAACCAAGAGGGTTCAATCATCTCTAATTCACAATACAAACAGGAAAAACACCCCGCAAGGCCAACAGCATTATTATTTGTAATGACAACATATACTTGAATTTAGCGTGTCAGAAAAAACTCTTTCATATCAAATTCCTTTAGTTTATTGATTTCCGTATCCAGAAAACACATCAATACACAAATAAAGAAAAGAGAAAAAAAGAGAAGAATTATTTTTCCTTAGCGAGTGAGCTATTGCCAATATGTCCATTATAACTCATACTCAACCTTATTTTACCCGTGAAAAAAAATTACATGAGGATGAAGTGTCACTTTTATGGTCCCACTCTCAGAATTCATTGTTAATAATTTCAATAATGAACTACCCAGATTTTTCTTTGTTGGCCGTGACAGTGTTGTGCTGTAAGTCAGTCCTACACGACTGATGTGTACCTCTATCATTCAGCCGGGTGAGTGAAATGTCTTTCAAATAAGACTTAAAACAGCACGGCATTACATACAATGAGTCTGCTTTAAAAAAAAATGGTTACATCGCGTATCTCTAAAAAGGCGGTTATTTCTTGAGTTATCTTTTAACTTCATGATGCACTGTCTACAAAAATATTTTCATTTAATGGCATAGTCACAACCCTTGAACATAATTGTTTTTGTTTCAGACCTTGCATGCAAGCGTTGCATGTAGGAGTGGTTTCACAAGGGTTTCACTGGTCGGTGATAAAGTATTAAAAGCGAAGGAGTGAAGCACTTTATCTAGTTTGCACACAGTGAGAGGGTGACAGCACCAAATATATTTTTTAATAGAACTTGTAGTTATTCTTTTCATTTATTTTTTAGTCTGAATGAGTATTTCTGTTGCCCTAATGATGACCTCTTACAATGTAAAATAGATGTCCCTTCATCTTTGAGGGGTCGAAACGCGTTGGCTTTTTTCATGAGGATTTAATAAGGAGAACCCTCTCATTGTACAAATGTGTACTGAGGACATGTTCCTGTACAGTATCCATTTACACTTACAGAGCCAATAACACTGAAGAGGATAAATCTGAGAGTGGGACCATAAAAGTGACACTTCATCCTCATGATATATTTTTAGGGGTAAAATAAGGTGGAGTACGAGTTATTATGGACTTATTGGCAATAGCTCAGTGCTAAGGAAAAATAATTCTTCTATTTTTTTCCTATTTTCTTTATTTGTGTATTCATGTGTTTTATGTTTGTGTAGACCCTGGTAATTTGTTATTTGTTTCATGCTGATATATGTAATGTTTGTATCAAATAGATTTGGCTATCACTATAAATGAAAAAATACGGAATTCAATAAACTAAAGGAATTTGATCTGAAAGCGTTTTTTCTGACATGCTAGATTCAAGTATATGTTATGTCATTACAAATAATATTGATTATTGGCCTTGTGTTTTTTTCCCCCCTGTTTGTATTGTAACTATTGATCCCTCCCTGTTTGCTAGGCCTTACAGGATCAGACCCTTTTAAGGTGTATATATCTCTAATTCACAAGACACTACAGCTTCCCCTATGTTAAATAAAAAGAACCAATAATACATATATACATTACAACTCTTCAATAAGTCATTTTCGTGCTCGAATCAATCACCCATATCTGGTCATGTAAGGCCTCAGAGATATCGGAGCCGTGTCTATGACTGGTAATGGTGACGGAGACGTCGATACAGGCATTGTGCTCTCTGGATTCTAATGTGGACAAGTCTCACTCCTGACATCTGAAGTTGGAGAAGAACAAGGCAGGTGCTTGAAATGTGAAGAATCTTGCATAAATAGACTTTCCAGGACGGTGAGCAGTCGCCATGTGTCCTTCACTGGTTACAACCATCAGTGGGTCAGTATTAAAAGGAGCATCAGACTTTAGTTTTCGTTTCTGTCTGATAATTACTTGGTCTCCTCTGTTGAGCACAGTGCTTAGAGCATGATTTCCATTGTCAAAGATCCATGATCCCCTCCCCAATTATTGTACCTTACGGCCTGAATATTGACTGCTATTGTGTAATGTCTATACACTTGGATGTATCGATTCCTTTTTAACCCTTCACTGATTTGCGTTATCTGTTTTATGCGAGACCTGTGTAAGATGCCCTTGATATGAAATGCCCGCTTTCTTAATTATTCTTCTGCTCCTGGAATTTCCATCGTATAAATTCACTGATTGGATGTCGCTGTACTGCATGTATCTATCCACGGAATGTCATTACTATGCTGACTGTCTATTTCTTCTGTTGTGTTAAGCTATGAGAAAACTCAATAAAATAAATAAAAAACATTTTTTTAAATGATTTCTATTGTTAAGAGGACCAAAGAAATCAATTGCAATCTTGCATGCTTTTAGGGATCAGACATGTTTAACCGATGTGGGGTTGTCTTAGATAACAAACAGTTGCACAAATTACATGCCTTTAACTTTTTTTCAACTCTTTAATCAAGAAGATGGAGCAACACTCGGTCCCGTAAGGCTCATTTCATAGCAGCAACTCCACGGTGTCCCTCAGGGGCCAATAACTTCTTGTTTAAGACTCTCGGGTATGGCTAGCAGCCGGCAAGAATGGCGGCTGCCTAAGTGAGCTCCGAGCCCCGCATGTGTAACTGACCGATCCTGTGCCATCCAAGCTCCCCGAATCGCGGTGATTGGGGGCAGCTAAGACACACAACGGACCCGCGGGCAGCCTCGCCCCTGTTGGTGCTGAGGATTTGGACCCAGGGAACCCCCGATGAATCACCCGAGGCGGCGGCTCTGGCCCGGGGAGCGAAGGCGGACGCCGGGGAAGATAGAGGATCTGGGCGGTGCTGGTGGGTCCCGAGGCAGTCGCGGACCCAGCGATTGCCTGAAGCGGTGGAGGAGATTCAGAGGCGGAGTGCGTGACTGCCGCGCAGGCAGTTGAGCGCCGGGCGGCCTGTGCCCCAAATTGAGGCCCCGGCTTCTGGGCCTAGTCGGTGGGGCCTGCCCCCGGCCTGCCTCCAATCGGAGCCCACAGCATAGGGCACTGCAGTACCCCTCTGCTCCCTGGGTACCAGCTACAAGAGGCGATTAGTACCGGGAGCCCCCACAGTAAGGACACTCAACGCCAGGAAAAGTAGGGGGGCGAACTGCGCTACACCGATGGTCCCGGCCTAAGGAGTCTCCGGTCGCCGAGATGCGGAGTGAAAGACTCGGCGGTGGAGTGGAAGACAACCGCAAAGGGTGCACCGGCGGGCGGAGGGTGAGTGCCGGGCTGCCTGCGTTCTTCATCAGAACCCGGCTGTTGGGCCTATGGGTGGGGGCCTACTCCTGACCTGCCCTCAATTGTTGTGGCTGGACCTCACGGCGCTGCCGGACATGTATGCTTCCCTGGACAAGGGATGGAGAAGGGATTGAGCCCGGGACAAACCCATGGAATAAGGACACACACGTTGGCAATAGTAGATCCGAGGCGCGGAGGAAGACCTGTGGACGCCGGGGATCCTGACCGGCAGTAGTGCGTGAACCGGGGTGCTCGGCTACCGGTGAGAGGTACAGGCTACGAGTGTGCTGGAAAGATACATATGCTTGGAGCGGCTGTGGGCTCGAGGGCCGAGTTTGGTGCCTTGTGACAAATGTGGGCTGCGCACCACTTACCTTGAAAGCAGGTCGGAGAGTGAAACTGCGAAGGTTCACCCAAGCATCTCGGAACCTGAGGCCAATAGATCTGCAAGTGTGTGATACGGATGGCCCTGAATCGCAGGGTGTGCCACAGAGGGCTAAACGGCCGACCTATCATCCAGGCGCGAAGCCCTACAAGCGGCGAGACGACATTACCAGTCTGGGCTGCGGAGGCGGGGGGAGCGACGGGGTCCTGGGGGCCACGGGAAAAGGAAGAGGAGTACCGGGCGAAGCAGGCGGGCGAGAGCGGCCATCGCGGCTTGGGCCCTACCTCGGGTGAGGAACGCGAAGCAGACGAGTCTGTACTGCGATCACCTCTGTTCATGTGCGGGGATCTGGACGCCCTGGATGGGCTGGGACTGAGAGTAATAAGAAATCGATAACACGGCGGGAGACAGCAGGACCCCGCCGGGGGCGCCCCAGGTTTGCAAATTGGGTGCTACCAAACGTCGAACCGGACTCTTGATTGGTCCTGGCGGAGGTGCCCCGCATCAATGGCGACGGGAGGCAGAGGGACTACAGCTAACGCACAGAAGCAACTGGCGAAGTTCGCTTGGTCCAAAACAGGCGACATGACTGAACCACCGCCAACGGAGAAAGACCTGTCACAAGCCAGTCCCAAACAGGGGACAGAGCCGACGCTGCATGATGTCATGGCTGCGATAAATGGAATACGTGCCTCATTCGACTCTGCAGCAGTGGAGGTGTCCCTGATAAGGGCGGATCTTCGGAAAATGGATGAGAAGGTCCAAGAACTCAAGATGGTGACTGGCGCTCTGCAGATGGACACATCACAGCTGCAAGCTGAATTGGCCGATATGCAACAGAAACAAGACCGAATGGCGCAGCAGCTTGATGATTATGAAGGCTGCGTGCGCCGCAACAATGTGCGAATTTTAGGAGTTCCGGAACAGGAAGAGGGGCCGGCGGCGGACCTCTACATGGAGGAACTAATCACCCAGAAACTTAAAGGCCTTGTCCAGTTACTTCTCAATCGAGAGAGCACACAGAGTGCCCGGGGGCCAGCCTAAACCTGGGGCTCCCCCACGGCCGATTATCGCCAGAGTATTCAACTATTGAGATAGAGACATCATCCTACAGGCGGCCAGGACTGGTCCTCCACTGAAAGTTGGCAACAGCGAAGTGGCCTTTTTCCCGGACTTCACTGCCAAGGTGCAGGCCCAATGACGCAGATTTCAGGCAGTGAAATGGGAACTGCGGGACCGGGAAATCAAATATGTGATGCTGTTCCCGGCAAAACTGAGGGTGGAATCGGGCAGGACAACTTGGTTCTTTGAGTCCCCGGAGGAGACATGGGACTGGATGGTGTGTAAGGCCAGAACTGGAAACCAGAGACGAGATCGCATTAGTAATTCAAACCGACCAACTGGGGGCCGTCAGAAACCATCCACATCCAGGCCTCCGGAGGGGGGGGGGCGGGGGGGGGGGGGGGGCAGCCGGCGGACCAGTAGAGACTAATCGAGGAGACATGCAAAGGAAGACTCCCCGCCGACCCGCACGTGAGATGGGGGGGAAGGTAACAAGTAGAACAATACCCGCCACAAGACATTGTATGTAGTCAGACACTGGGGGTGGAGGGCGGGGCCTTACGAAAGGGGACTATCTAGAGTCTCGATAGTTATTATTAACGGATGGCAAAGCTTAACTATTGTGATATGACCATGCGAGGGTTGGAACTGCTGACCCTGTGAATTTTTCGCAACCTAGGGGGGGTGAGAGGCACTCTGCCATGTTGGGGAGTGGGTAGTTCTAAATCCACGGGCAGGGGGGAGGGTAGGGGGGAGAGGGAACAAGGAGGGAGTTTGCAAGGTTTTGGATTTGTTGATTTGCAAAAGAAAAAGTCTATGAGTATAGATAGTTCTGGGCAGGGGAATTGGCAGCTATGCGGTACCTACCAGCTAGACCCCTGCAGCAAAGGGGGTAACATACCTACACATGGGTAGCCGCTGTGGTTGGGGGGCTGTCGCTGGATTGACCGAAAGGGGGTACGTGCCGACTCCCTTCCTCCGCACAGAGTCGAGAATGAGCGCAGAAGTATGGCAGTGTCAAGGCACCCGATACCAATCATGTTACATACACTGCTGCTGATCCGCAATATACTGCTTTTCCACCTTTTTGATGATTGGGGGTGACAGGGATGTGTCGCTTTCCATTCTTACCTGGAATGTAAATGGGATGGGGGACAAAATAAAGCGAGGAATAGTGCAGCAATACCTAAAACGCCAATCTCCGGACGTGGTGTTATTACAAGAGACCCACTTAGTTGGGAATAAAAGCAAAGCTCTTACACGATGGGGATATAAACTCTTAGTGCACGCAGAATTCACCACTGGCTCCTGAGGAACGGGTATTCTAATCAAGAAAAACTTGGCCCTGATTGTACACAGGATATGGGCTGACCCTCGGGGTAGATTTGCTGTGGTGGAGGCTCAGTGGGAGGGGAGAGCATTGAATATAATCTTGTTATACCTACCACCGGCACTGGGTAGAGAAGCCCTAGCAGACTTGGCAAAGATACTGACCGACCTCCCGCCGGGCACCCTGATCTTGGGCGGAGATTACAACCTCACACTCGACGACACAACTGACAGACACCCACAGAGACCCCGGGTCAAACCAAATGGGCTCATGACAGAATTTACAAAGGCTATGGGCCTCATAGATATTGGACGAGAGACACACCTAGCCACACCGCAGTTTACCTATTACTCAAATGCGCACAAGAGTTCATCTCGAATTGATTACTAGTGTTCTGCCGAGAGGCATCTCAGATCACTCCCCGGTGTGGATCGAATACACACACTGGGAACAACAGCCTCATACAACGATTGTAATAGACCCATGGTTGCTAAAAATACCGGATATTAAAGAAGACCTGTGCACGCATACCAAAAACTACTTCGACGATAACGTAGGGTCGGTAGACTCGGCCCTTACCATTTGGGAGGCATTCAAGGTGTTATTGAAGGGGCGGGCCTTGGCACTAAAAACTGGCTATATACGTAACAAACGCAAAATGATCCCCAGTTAGAGGCCGAGCTTCAACACTGGGAAGCCGAATATGCCACCAATCCCGTAGACGATACACTGCATCGTCTCACACTCAAACGAGAGGAGTACAAACTAAAGACGAGGGAGCATATGATGACTAAACACCTAAATATGCAGCACAGATTATACGAGTTGGGAGACAAGGCGGGAAAGACATTAGCGTGGTTAGAGAAAAGGGACCAGGGGGAAAGGTGGGTGCAGAGACTAGTAGTGCCTGCGCGCGAGACGGTTACACACCCCAAAGACATAGCAGAAGCATTCGTAGAATATTTCGAGAAGGCCTATTCTCCATCTACCACATACACGGCAGAGGACTCCCGTCGGCTTCTCGCCGATAGCGACCTGCCCACCCTTTCTCAACAAGAGAGAGACACCCTTGATAGAGACCTCACTGATTGTCGGGGGGTGCCTCCTTTCCCCCGCAGCCCGACCCCGGACTCACCTATTTCACCTCCCTTTTTTCTTCAACAGTCTCCGGAGAACTGGAGAGGAGCGACGCTGGCGCCATCAACGGCAATAAACGAGCGCTGGCCCTTTCAGGACCGGGCTTCCCCGGCAGAGAATGATCACGCCTCCTGTGACGTCGCTGGTCCGGATTGGCGGGCCTTCCAGAGAAAGGACGCAGATGCGGAAGTGGCAGGAGGACCGGAGGAACAAGGAGGACCGGAGGAGCAAGGAGGACCGGAGGAGCAAGGAGAACCGAAGGAAAGAGGAGAAGACGCGGAACAGGAGAAAGGAGAGCGGAACAGCGAAAGCAAGATCAAGAGACGAGCCCCGGGAGCGGAAGGAGAAGCGGAGAGCGGGCCAGGAGGCGAGAACCACGCTGCGCCCTGCCAGGGACCCGGAGGTTCCTGGCTCCAGCAGGTACGATATCGTATCCTGGGTCCAGGGAACCGGGGCTGTGGAAAAGGGAGGGGCACGTCGTGGTAAACCGTAGACGGTTCATCTACGGGTATCACCGTTGCGCACAAGTGTTGGTGGTCGGGTCTTTGACCTTGAGGCACACTCTTTACTCGTTTTGGTGTCCCTCACGAACCCTGCCCCTAGAGTGACTGCTCATTTCCAGAAACCTGAGAGGATTCTCTTTATTTTTGTTTTCATGTGCTGAGCCGCCCTCCCTCACCGGTGACGTAACCAGGAGAAGCAGGAGGCCCCAAAAAGAAGACGGACAAGGAGGAGAACAGTCTCGGAGCCTAGAGACCCAGCAACCCCTGACATATCAGTCCCGTTTTCATATAACCTTGACAAAGTTCTGAAGATTAAAACCCTTTTTCAAACTATCCTAGTAAAACGTCATTCTTTACGCTGCCCAGGGAGGGAAGTCCCGACATTTGGTGGAGAATGCGGGCAGCATAGCGCAGGACAAAGACACCTGATGGAGGCGCTCATCCAGCATTTAGTGGAGGGGCAGCGTAAATTAGAATGGGCGGTAGAAAGACAGTTGACAAGCGCCCAGGCAGACCGAGACACCTTCAAGGACCAGATGAAGGCCCAACTGGATGCACTGACCCGCGTTGTTGACGAAATGCCCTCTGGACCGGTTGGACAAGCGACTGTCCGCCCATCCAGCGCCTTCCCCACAGTATCATTACAGAAGTACGTCCCCGGGGAGGACCCCGACGCATTTCTAGTCAACTTCGAACGTGCAGCCAAAGCAGCTGGATGGCCCAGGGACAAGTGGCCTTTCTTCCTGGCACCCCTGCTCTCCGGGGAAGCCCAAGCCGCCTACCAGCTGGCCAACGAAGGTGGGGACGTCCCGTATGACGACATTAAGGTAGTGATACTTGAGCATTTGGGAATGGATGCCGAAGCATATAGACTAAGGTTCCGTCGCGAGAAGGGCGCTTCCGGTGATACTCCAAAAACCCTGTACCTAAAGCTGAAGATGGCCGCGGAAAAATGGCTACGTCCGAATGACTATTCAAAAACGGATATAATGAACGCCGTCATCTTGGAGCAATTCGTCGAAGCCTTGCCATTCGCCACACAGCGTTGGCTTCGTCAACATGCAGGACTCACCATAGACAGGACCGTGGAAATGGCCACTTCATATGTTAGAGCACAGCCTCGTCCTCTAACCTGGGAGCCTGAGAAAGGGATAAGATCCACTACGGTACCCCGCAAACCACTACGCCCCATCAAGGAACCGGAAAAAGTGAGAGCGGTGCGGCCAGAACCCCTGGTTCCTCGACAACCCCAGTGTTTCGAATGTGGCGAGTGGGGGCATATCGCCCGTGTTTGTCCACGAAAGAAAGCTGAGGAGCCCATGGATGTTAGCTACGGACCCCGCAACTTGTTGTATTCTACCGAAATGGGTGCGGCCTACTACGTAAGTCTCAGAGTCAATACCTTTACCGTGGCCGCCCTGTTAGATTCGGGGTGTAAACAGTCCATGATGAAAAGTGGGTTCGTGTCCCCCAACCAAAGGGTCCCGGGAGGTAAGGTGGCTATTAGGTGCATTCATGGGGACGTGCGGTGTTATCCCACAGCCAGGGTATCCCTGTCCTGTCCTGGGACAACCGGTTCTAGTTATGTCACCATAGGGCTGTCGGACTTTCTTCCGGAGGATCTTATTCTGGGTACGGACAACCCGGACTTCTTATCTCTCTTCCGGAAGACCACCGAACCCCCGGTAAAGGCGACTCCCGGTCTCTTAGCCCAGGAGCCTTGGGCTATTGACCGGAATTTCCACTTGGCACAAGTTAACGATCCCACACTGCTTCACGCCTGGCAGGAGGCTAAGAAGCCTCCTGCCCAGCGGGCGGGACTATACCCCTGCTTTCCCATAAAACAGGGACTATTATACCGTTTCCCTAACGCCCAGAGTCCTTCACACCTCCTCGTCCCTAAACCTTTCAGAGAACAGGTCCTGTTTTTCGCTCATAGTCATCTGTTGGCGGGGCACATGGGGGCCCAGAAAACCACCGACAATATTCTGAGAAACTTCTATTGGCCAGGTATATACGCCGAAATCAAGTCCTATTGCCAAACCTGTCCAGTCTGTCAAATTAAGAATCCATATCAACCCCCGCGAACTCCCCTTCAGCCTCTACCCATTGTGGGACAACCGTTTGAAAGGGTAGGGTTAGACCTCATAGGGCCGTTACCCAGGACGTCCCAGGGGTTTCGATATGCATTGGTCTTGGTGGACTATTGCACACGGTTTCCAGAAGCTTTTCCCCTTCGGAGCACCACCTCCTCAGCCATAGCCGACAAACTTATGGAATATTTCTCCAGGGTGGGCTTTCCCTTACAAATCCTCGCTGATCAGGGGACACCCTTTGTTTCTTCTCTCATGGCACAGGTATGCAAACTCCTGAACGTAAAACACCTGAAAACCTCCGTATACCATCCTCAAACGGACGGATTGGTTGAGAGGTATAATGGCAATCTGAAATTGACTCTCAAAAAGATGATGGAAAGCGAAGGGAAGTCCTGGGCACGCCTTCTGCCTCTGACTCTCTTTGTCATTAGAGGGCAGGTACAAAGTAGCCTAGGGTGTTCCTCGTTTGAACTCCTCTATGGCAGACAACCGCGTACGCTGCTGGAAATGACAAGGGAAACCTGGGAAACAGAAGAGGACAACACCCAGACTCTCCTGGAATACGCTCGGCATCTGCGGTCCACCTTGGGTAAACTAAGAGTTGGCCCATAGGAATCTCGAGAAAGCCCAGGGCCAACAAAAGAAACTATACGACAAAGGCACCAAAATACGTACCCTTCATGTAGACGACTGGGTCTTGGTTTCACAACCATCAACCCTGAACAAAGGAAAAAGGGGGTGGAAAGGCCCGTATAGGGTCCTAGCGACTATCGGAAACACCACCTATAGATTACAAATGAACGACCACACCACCCAAACGTATCATATCAACCTGCTAAAAAAATGGTTAGGTCCACCTCCCCAAAACATCCAATTGACCCAACCAGAACCCTGTTCCCCCTGCACCTTAGAGGCCCTGACCGTGAATCCCGACCTGTCCGTACAGGACACTCAGGACTTGTTGGACCTCCTTTGTTCCTTTCAAGATCTCTTTTCTGACTATCCTGGAAAAACCACTCTGGTAGAGCATCGTATAGACACTCGACCTGGAGAACCCATAAAACAAAGACCCTACCGGATCCTGGCGGCCCGGCGACCGGCCGTGTCTACGGAGATTCAGAAGATGCTACAGATGGGGGTGATCCGACCCTCCCAGAGCGAATGGTCATCCCCCATAGTCCTAGTCCCTAAACCCGATGGATCCATTAGATTCTGTATTGACTTCAGAAAAATCAACGCCATCTCCTCTCTAGAAGCGTATCCATTACCCCGGGTAGACGAGTTAATAGAAAGGTTGGGGAAGGCTGAATACATAACCACCCTGGACTTAACAAAAGGGTATTGGCAGGTGCCCCTCAGGGAGTGTGATCAGAAAAAAACAGCCTTCTCCACCCCTGATGGTCTTTTCGAGTTTACCGTCCTACCCTTTGGCTTGCATGGGGCACCAGCCACCTTTCAAAGATTGATGAACATTGTCCTCCGCCCCCACTCGGACTACTCGTCGGCATATCTAGACGATATTGTGATTTTCAGTTCATCCTGGCCATCCCATCTAGAGCACTGCCGACAGGTACTTCAGGAACTCAGGAGTGCAGGACTGCACATTAATGCTGGAAAGTCCTTTGCGGCTTTTCACCAAGTACGATACCTGGGTTTTCTACTCGGAAAGGGCTGCATTGCACCCCAAACCGAAAAAGTGAGAGCCATCAGGGAGACCCCTGTCCCCACCACCAAGCACGGAGTCAGGGCATTTCTGGGCCTATTGGGGTATTACCGACGCTTCATACCCCAGTACTCGGAGATCTCGGCTCCTCTTACAGAACTCTTAAAAAAAATCCGTTTCTGACCGGGCTTTGCGACAACCCACACCCCAGGTCCTAGAAGCAATCTCTCGACTGAAACAGGCCATTACGAACCACCCGGTGCTTGTCTCCCCGGACTTTTGCCGTCCCTTTATCCTCCAAACAGATGCCTCGGACTCAGGTATAGGGGCTGTTCTTTCCCAATTGACGGAGGGGAACGTGGAGAAGCCCATTCTGTTTATCAGTAGGACACTGTTTCCCCGGGAAAGACATTATCCCACCATCGAAAAAGAATGCCTCGCTGTGAAATGGGCGGTGGAAAAGTTGCGCTACTATTTGGAGGGTCGGCGGTTTACTCTCTACACCGACCACGCTCCTCTCGTGTGGATGAGCCGTAACAAATCCAATAACCCGCGAGTCATGAGGTGGTTCCTCTCCCTTCAACCGTTTGTGTTTGATGTTCTTCATCGGGCTGGTTCATCCAACGCCAATGCGGACTTCCTCTCCCGAGTTCCCTATGTCCCCGACCGGGACTATACTTGGGGGGGGGGGGGGTGTCGGGGGGTGCCTCCTTTCCCCCGCAGCTCGACCCCGGACTCACCTATTTCACCTCCCTTTTTTCATCAACAGTCTCCGGAGAACTGGAGAGGAGCGACGCTGGCGCCATCAACGGCAAACGAGCGCTGGCCCTTTCAGGACCGGGCTTCCCCGGCAGAGAATGATCACGCCCCCTGTGACGTCGCTGGGCCGGATTGGCGGGCCTTCCAGAGAAAGGACGCAGATGCGGAAGTGGCAGGAGGACCGGAGGAGCAAGGAGGACCGGAGGAGCAAGGAGAACCGGAGGAAAGAGGAGAAGACGCGGAACAGGAGAAAGGAGAGCGGAACAGCGAAAGCAAGATCAAGAGACGAGCCCCGGGAGCGGAAGGAGAAGCGGAGAGCGGGCCAGGAGGCGAGAACCACACTGCGCCCTGCCAGGGACCCGGAGGTTCCTGGCTCCAGCAGGTACGATATCGTATCCTGGGTCCAGGGAACCGGGGCTGTGGAAAAGGGAGGGACACGTCGTGGTAAACCGTAGACGGTTCATCTACGGGTATCACCGTTGCGCACAAGTGTTGATGGTCGGGTCTTTGACCTTGAGGCACACTCTTTACTCGTTTTGGTGTCCCTCACGAACCCTGCCCCTAGAGTGACTGCTCATTTCCAGAAACCTGAGAGGATTCTCTTTATTTTTGTTTTCATGTGCTGAGCCGCCCTCCCTCACCGGTGACGTAACCAGGAGAAGCAGGAGGCCCCAAAAAGAAGACGGACAAGGAGGAGAACAGTCTCGGAGCCTAGAGACCCAGCAACCCCTGACGTATCAGTCCCGTTTTCATATAAACTTGACAAAGTTCTGAAGATTAAAACCCTTTTTCAACCAATCCTAGTAAAACGTCATTCTTTACGCTGCCCAGGGAGGGAAGTCCCGACATTTGGTGGAGAATGCGGGCAGCATAGCGCAGGACAAAGACACCTGATGGAGGCGCTCATCCAGCATTTAGTGGAGGGGCAGCGTAAATTAGAATGGGCGGTAGAAAGACAGTTGACAAGCGCCCAGGCAGACCGAGACACCTTCAAGGACCAGATGAAGGCCCAACTGGATGCACTGACCCGCGTTGTTGACGAAATGCCCTCTGGACCGGTTGGACAAGCGACTGTCCGCCCATCCAGCGCCTTCCCCACAGTATCATTACAGAAGTACGTCCCCGGGGAGGACCCCGACGCATTTCTAGTCAACTTCGAACGTGCAGCCAAAGCAGCTGGATGGCCCAGGGACAAGTGGCCTTTCTTCCTGGCACCCCTGCTCTCCGGGGAAGCCCAAGCCGCCTACCAGCTGGCCAACGAAGGTGGGGACGTCCCGTATGACGACATTAAGGTAGTGATACTTGAGCATTTGGGAATGGATGCCGAAGCATATAGACTAAGGTTCCGTCGCGAGAAGGGCGCTTCCGGTGATACTCCAAAAACCCTGTACCTAAAGCTGAAGATGGCCGCGGAAAAATGGCTACGTCCGAATGACTATTCAAAAACGGATATAATGAACGCCGTCATCTTGGAGCAATTCGTCGAAGCCTTGCCATTCGCCACACAGCGTTGGCTTCGTCAACATGCAGGACTCACCATAGACAGGACCGTGGAAATGGCCACTTCATATGTTAGAGCACAGCCTCGTCCTCTAACCTGGGAGCCTGAGAAAGGGATAAGATCCACTACGGTACCCCGCAAACCACTACGCCCCATCAAGGAACCGGAAAAAGTGAGAGCGGTGCGGCCAGAACCCCTGGTTCCTCGACAACCCCAGTGTTTCGAATGTGGCGAGTGGGGGCATATCGCCCGTGTTTGTCCACGAAAGAAAGCTGAGGAGCCCATGGATGTTAGCTACGGACCCCGCAACTTGTTGTATTCTACCGAAATGGGTGCGGCCTACTACGTAAGTCTCAGAGTCAATACCTTTACCGTGGCCGCCCTGTTAGATTCGGGGTGTAAACAGTCCATGATGAAAAGTGGGTTCGTGTCCCCCAACCAAAGGGTCCCGGGAGGTAAGGTGGCTATTAGGTGCATTCATGGGGACGTGCGGTGTTATCCCACAGCCAGGGTATCCCTGTCCTGTCCTGGGACAACCGGTTCTAGTTATGTCACCATAGGGCTGTCGGACTTTCTTCCGGAGGATCTTATTCTGGGTACGGACAACCCGGACTTCTTATCTCTCTTCCGGAAGACCACCGAACCCCCGGTAAAGGCGACTCCCGGTCTCTTAGCCCAGGAGCCTTGGGCTATTGACCGGAATTTCCACTTGGCACAAGTTAACGATCCCACACTGCTTCACGCCTGGCAGGAGGCTAAGAAGCCTCCTGCCCAGCGGGCGGGACTATACCCCTGCTTTCCCATAAAACAGGGACTATTATACCGTTTCCCTAACGCCCAGAGTCCTTCACACCTCCTCGTCCCTAAACCTTTCAGAGAACAGGTCCTGTTTTTCGCTCATAGTCATCTGTTGGCGGGGCACATGGGGGCCCAGAAAACCACCGACAATATTCTGAGAAACTTCTATTGGCCAGGTATATACGCCGAAATCAAGTCCTATTGCCAAACCTGTCCAGTCTGTCAAATTAAGAATCCATATCAACCCCCGCGAACTCCCCTTCAGCCTCTACCCATTGTGGGACAACCGTTTGAAAGGGTAGGGTTAGACCTCATAGGGCCGTTACCCAGGACGTCCCAGGGGTTTCGATATGCATTGGTCTTGGTGGACTATTGCACACGGTTTCCAGAAGCTTTTCCCCTTCGGAGCACCACCTCCTCAGCCATAGCCGACAAACTTATGGAATATTTCTCCAGGGTGGGCTTTCCCTTACAAATCCTCGCTGATCAGGGGACACCCTTTGTTTCTTCTCTCATGGCACAGGTATGCAAACTCCTGAACGTAAAACACCTGAAAACCTCCGTATACCATCCTCAAACGGACGGATTGGTTGAGAGGTATAATGGCAATCTGAAATTGACTCTCAAAAAGATGATGGAAAGCGAAGGGAAGTCCTGGGCACGCCTTCTGCCTCTGACTCTCTTTGTCATTAGAGGGCAGGTACAAAGTAGCCTAGGGTGTTCCTCGTTTGAACTCCTCTATGGCAGACAACCGCGTACGCTGCTGGAAATGACAAGGGAAACCTGGGAAACAGAAGAGGACAACACCCAGACTCTCCTGGAATACGCTCGGCATCTGCGGTCCACCTTGGGTAAACTAAGAGTTGGCCCATAGGAATCTCGAGAAAGCCCAGGGCCAACAAAAGAAACTATACGACAAAGGCACCAAAATACGTACCCTTCATGTAGACGACTGGGTCTTGGTTTCACAACCATCAACCCTGAACAAAGGAAAAAGGGGGTGGAAAGGCCCGTATAGGGTCCTAGCGACTATCGGAAACACCACCTATAGATTACAAATGAACGACCACACCACCCAAACGTATCATATCAACCTGCTAAAAAAATGGTTAGGTCCACCTCCCCAAAACATCCAATTGACCCAACCAGAACCCTGTTCCCCCTGCACCTTAGAGGCCCTGACCGTGAATCCCGACCTGTCCGTACAGGACACTCAGGACTTGTTGGACCTCCTTTGTTCCTTTCAAGATCTCTTTTCTGACTATCCTGGAAAAACCACTCTGGTAGAGCATCGTATAGACACTCGACCTGGAGAACCCATAAAACAAAGACCCTACCGGATCCTGGCGGCCCGGCGACCGGCCGTGTCTACGGAGATTCAGAAGATGCTACAGATGGGGGTGATCCGACCCTCCCAGAGCGAATGGTCATCCCCCATAGTCCTAGTCCCTAAACCCGATGGATCCATTAGATTCTGTATTGACTTCAGAAAAATCAACGCCATCTCCTCTCTAGAAGCGTATCCATTACCCCGGGTAGACGAGTTAATAGAAAGGTTGGGGAAGGCTGAATACATAACCACCCTGGACTTAACAAAAGGGTATTGGCAGGTGCCCCTCAGGGAGTGTGATCAGAAAAAAACAGCCTTCTCCACCCCTGATGGTCTTTTCGAGTTTACCGTCCTACCCTTTGGCTTGCATGGGGCACCAGCCACCTTTCAAAGATTGATGAACATTGTCCTCCGCCCCCACTCGGACTACTCGTCGGCATATCTAGACGATATTGTGATTTTCAGTTCATCCTGGCCATCCCATCTAGAGCACTGCCGACAGGTACTTCAGGAACTCAGGAGTGCAGGACTGCACATTAATGCTGGAAAGTCCTTTGCGGCTTTTCACCAAGTACGATACCTGGGTTTTCTACTCGGAAAGGGCTGCATTGCACCCCAAACCGAAAAAGTGAGAGCCATCAGGGAGACCCCTGTCCCCACCACCAAGCACGGAGTCAGGGCATTTCTGGGCCTATTGGGGTATTACCGACGCTTCATACCCCAGTACTCGGAGATCTCGGCTCCTCTTACAGAACTCTTAAAAAAAATCCGTTTCTGACCGGGCTTTGCGACAACCCACACCCCAGGTCCTAGAAGCAATCTCTCGACTGAAACAGGCCATTACGAACCACCCGGTGCTTGTCTCCCCGGACTTTTGCCGTCCCTTTATCCTCCAAACAGATGCCTCGGACTCAGGTATAGGGGCTGTTCTTTCCCAATTGACGGAGGGGAACGTGGAGAAGCCCATTCTGTTTATCAGTAGGACACTGTTTCCCCGGGAAAGACATTATCCCACCATCGAAAAAGAATGCCTCGCTGTGAAATGGGCGGTGGAAAAGTTGCGCTACTATTTGGAGGGTCGGCGGTTTACTCTCTACACCGACCACGCTCCTCTCGTGTGGATGAGCCGTAACAAATCCAATAACCCGCGAGTCATGAGGTGGTTCCTCTCCCTTCAACCGTTTGTGTTTGATGTTCTTCATCGGGCTGGTTCATCCAACGCCAATGCGGACTTCCTCTCCCGAGTTCCCTATGTCCCCGACCGGGACTATACTTGGGGGGGGGGGGGGTGTCGGGGGGTGCCTCCTTTCCCCCGCAGCTCGACCCCGGACTCACCTATTTCACCTCCCTTTTTTCATCAACAGTCTCCGGAGAACTGGAGAGGAGCGACGCTGGCGCCATCAACGGCAAACGAGCGCTGGCCCTTTCAGGACCGGGCTTCCCCGGCAGAGAATGATCACGCCCCCTGTGACGTCGCTGGGCCGGATTGGCGGGCCTTCCAGAGAAAGGACGCAGATGCGGAAGTGGCAGGAGGACCGGAGGAGCAAGGAGGACCGGAGGAGCAAGGAGAACCGGAGGAAAGAGGAGAAGACGCGGAACAGGAGAAAGGAGAGCGGAACAGCGAAAGCAAGATCAAGAGACGAGCCCCGGGAGCGGAAGGAGAAGCGGAGAGCGGGCCAGGAGGCGAGAACCACACTGCGCCCTGCCAGGGACCCGGAGGTTCCTGGCTCCAGCAGGTACGATATCGTATCCTGGGTCCAGGGAACCGGGGCTGTGGAAAAGGGAGGGACACGTCGTGGTAAACCGTAGACGGTTCATCTACGGGTATCACCGTTGCGCACAAGTGTTGATGGTCGGGTCTTTGACCGTGTGGCACACTCTTTACTCGTTTTGGTGTCCCTCACGAACCCTGCCCCTAGAGTGACTGCTCATTTCCAGAAACCTGAGAGGATTCTCTTTATTTTTGTTTTCATGTGCTGAGCCGCCCTCCCTCACCGGTGACGTAACCAGGAGAAGCAGGAGGCCCCAAAAAGAAGACGGACAAGGAGGAGAACAGTCTCGGAGCCTAGAGACCCAGCAACCCCTGACGTATCAGTCCCGTTTTCATATAAACTTGACAAAGTTCTGAAGATTAAAACCCTTTTTCAACCAATCCTAGTAAAACGTCATTCTTTACGCTGCCCAGGGAGGGAAGTCCCGACACTGATGAAGAACTCCAGAAAGCCATCGCCCAAATCCGTTCAGGCAAAGCGACTGGACCTAACGTCACCCCTATTGAGTTTCTAAAAGTGACGAGCTCTCAGATAGCCCCACACCTTCGGGCCATGTACAACGAAAGTTATGTCACTGGTCGGCTTCCACCTGATCAACGTTTAGCTACCATAGTAGTAATCCGCAAACCCGGAAAGCCCGGGGACCAATGTGAGTCGTATAGACCAATGTCCCTGATTAGTGTGGAAGCTAAGATATTGGCGAAAGCACTGGCCACAAGGTTGGGTACGGTCATCTCTTCCCTGGTCCACCCGGACCAGTCCGGCTTTATGCCAGGAAGGACCACGACACTAAATATTCGTCGTCTCCATAACGTGCTGGCTCGACGAAACTACTTAGAGGAAGATGCGGCGATCCTATCATTGGACGCCTCCATGGCTTTTGACTCTATAGAATGGCCATATCTATTTGAGGTACTAGCGCTATTCGGATTTGGTCCTAAGTTTTTGAAGTGGGTGCAGTTACTCTATGAGGACATACAGGGTCAAATATGGGTCAATAATCACACATCCCGGGCCTTCGTGTTACGAAGGGGTACCCGGCAGGGTTGCCCATTGTCGCCACTGATATTCTACCTTATGCTTGAGCCATTGGCGGCGTGGATAGGGCGGGATGTAATGGTAAGGGGGTTGAAATGGACACTGGACTAGGAGGGTAAAATATCACTGTATGCAGATGATATCCTACTCTATCTTGCCTCCCACTATAGGTCCATCCGGGCTGTGTTGGATATCTTCACTAACTTTGGAAAATACTCTGGTTATGCCATTAACTGGAACAAGTCAATACTGTATATGCTCCGTGGGCAGGTCCCCCCCTCCCGGCTGACTGCAGGCTGGAGGTGGCCGGAGATGGTTTTTGTTATCTGGGGGTGTACGTTACGCCTATTCCGGTCCTGTTCTACAGTCATAATCTGGCCCCCCCACTGACCCGACTGCGATCCGATGTTGAGCACTGGAGGACCCTGCCGCTCTCCCTGGATGGCCGGGCCGCCCTCTTTAAGATGCTTGCTCTCCCGCGGTTTTTATACATACTCCAGAACTGCCCGAACAGAGTTCCAGATGCCTACTTTGCAGCGGTGGAGAGCGAGGTTCGTACGTTGCTGTGGGATGGCGGGGCCCCCCGGGTATCGCTGAAAAAGCTTACCAAGGGATGGTATGATGGAGGCATAGCCTTGCCGGATCTGAAACTATATTATTGGGCCTTGCAGCTGGTGGTGGTAAATCACTGGGTGTATCGACCACCTGATGACCCGGCGTTTGTGCTAGACAAATATCAAACGGGGAGAGCAGGGTACTTAGGTGCGCTTTACTCTAAAGTCAAAAAGCACAAATTCATCGGCCCCATGTCTCATACAATTGACATCTGGCGCCGAGCGAACTCCCAATTAGGGTGGGCAAACACCCTCACAAAGGCGATACCACTATGGCAGACCCAGAGACTTGGTACCCTATGTTTTCAACCGGGATTTGACAAGTGGGACCTGATCGGAATCTCAAAGGTCGGAGACTTGATAAAAAAAGGTTCCATTCTTAGCTTTGAGGAACTGGCGGGAACTTACCACATGGCGTAAGGAGAGCTATTTCGCTACCTCCAGATTCGGCATGCCCTTCTGACGGCATTTACTAACCTGCAGGACATACCAGATTCGTCGCCTCTAGTGGATGGACTATTAGATGGACCACTACACTCGAGGGTCATCTCCCTGACGTATAAAAAGCTATGCAACAACCTCCCCAATACATTTGAGACACTTCGAGAGAAGTGGCAACGGGACATAGGACCCATAGAGGAAGAGGACTGGAGGGAGGCACTGATGTCGCCTAGGAGGGCGGCGATCACCCTTCGATACCGGCTGATCCAACTCAGGATCCTGCATAGGTCTTATATGACGGGGGTCGTCCTTGCAAAGATAGGGGCTAGGGGAGATGCACTTTGTCTTAGGGGTTGCCAACATGAGGCGACTTTCTATCAGATGATATGGGACTGCCCTGCGATCAAACCGATATGGGAGGGGGCCACGACTAAGATCCAAACCGCGCTGGGGAAAACGCTGGCGCTCACGCCTCAGATGGGCCTACTTAACATATGGGAGGCTACGGACCTCACGGAGATTGAGCAGCAGACGGCAACGCTGGGCTTCACCTTGGTCAAACGGGAAATAGCACGCCACTGGGGGACCAGAGATGCACCATCTATACGAGTATGGGTACAGGAGTTAGACAGATGCATGATTGCTGAAAAGGAAGTGTTCATAATTCGAGGGTGCCCCAAGAAGTGGGATAAGAAATGGAAAGCATGGAGCAGGTATCGGGGGAATTTATGTACATCCCCGATGGTGGATCTAACACTACGACAGAACGAACTCAGAGAAGTGTTAAAATTGTGAATGTAACTCAATGTACTTTATCTTTGAAAAAGTGTACTATGGTGCTGTTGGCACAACTGCTACTCTGTATGTATACTTGGCAAAATCAATAAAAATGTTATTTAAAAAAAAAAAAAAAAGACTCGGGTATGACAATTCTCGACCCACGTAAGATGATGCCTTCTGGTGTAACTTAAAGTTCAGCTTGCACATTTTTTAATTTCTGGTATTCAGAGGTCAAATATGTGTTAGCCCCGATTGATGTGTAATAAAGTTATTGAGTATTAGCTAATCCTGTCAGTGCTCGTGGCAGAAAAGATTTATTCTACCGATACGGAAAGTGTGCTGGACTTCACAATTAAGTTAACATAGGCAACAGCCGCTTTAGTAGTGCCATGACACTATTAGCCCTTGTGAGAAGTCAGCAGGTTTTTGATTTTTCCTGGACAATGCACAATCGTGTAATCATACTCATACACTCGCAACCCCCACCTCTCAATGCTAGGGGGCATCTTGGCTTTAGGATTACAGAAAATGTTGAGCAATGCTTGGCGGTCGGGGACAACTGTGATATGTTTTCCATATAGGAACACATGAGAACTTTTACAAGCCCACACTGAAGCTAGGCTTTTCTTCTGGGTTATGAATGAGCACATTCTGTCCTGACACTCAGAATTGTAGCCTTTTATCGAAATAAACCAACGTAAGTCCAAAAGGTAATAATGTACCTGCAATTCTCTTCCAGTATGAGCTGGTAATTCCCTTTGTTCAACCCCCTTTATCCTTGTTTGCTGTCTGAGGGAACCCTTAAGTGTTCGGAATGGAGAATGGGATGGTGGGGATGGACTGGGAGCACATTTATTTCATTAGCACCTCCGGGAGATTCAAGTAACTTGGGTGCTGTCTGCACTGTGCTGCATTACATATCTGTATTCTAAGGACCAAAAGGAATAAATAGTGCAACCTTGCGAGACCGCAGCAATGTAATCTTCCACTAACCTTGCACCTTGAATGGGACAAGAGCATTTAGGGTACTAGAGTTCAGTATATGTCTAACGTTAGGTTACTTTTGCCAAGACAAAAGTTATCAGTGGTACTTTTGGACATTGCAAAACTTGCAGTCTAGCCCAGTGTGCAGCTCATATATACATTATCATAGCATGCTGCCCACCAACCAGCACCGTTAGAACTGCATCCTGCTCATAGGAAGTTGCATCAACATCACTTGTCGGTGCAACTACCATGCATAGGAACCACTACTCGACCCTGACCTGCTCCTGTTCACCCCTGGGCTCTCTTGTCCCTCTGGGCTGAGTATGCACTGTATTAACCCCCTTAATAATGCCTTATTGCTTTTAGCTCTAATTATATATAATTAATAAAACCTCTGATCACCCGGGTTTCACTGCCGTGGCTAAAGCATTATTTGGGGAGTTTTAGAGATGTTGCCTGCCTTAAGGTCAATAAGTGCAATACCAGATTATTTCCATTGGGGACACTTATGCATAGTTCGAAGGAGCTGCTGCCTGACTCAGGTCTATGGTGAGAAGTGGACCAATTTCGATACCTGGGAATCATGGTCACTTCAACAGCTTATAAACAATATGCATACAATATGGGAAGGATTTTGGAGTCTGCGTTCTTCCTTACGGTTCTGGAACACACTCTCGATTTCCATAATGGGTAAGGTTGCAGTCCAAATATGGTCCTCTTGCCACGATGTCTGTACAATCTCCAAAATGCTTTATGTCTCTTGAGACTCGATTATTTTAGGCAGCTGAATATCAGCCTGATGTGGGCTGGTAGGTAGAGCAGGGTTGCTATGGAGGTGTTGCAGCTAGATCAGGAGGAGGGTGGGGGGGGACTGGGGCTCCCAGACAGGGTTGTACTATTATGTGGCCTGTATTCAGCACGCAGCTAATGAACTAATATCAAGTGGCAACAGGGATAAGCGACTATTGAGAGGAACATATGGTGGAGATTCTCTGTCTGAGTTGCTCATTAAGGGCATGAGGTTAAACGGCGCATACACTTATGTGGTGTGGCACATGGCAAGAATTCGGGAAAAGATTGCTACTAGGGTAATTTAAGGACTGCCTTTTGCTAGAGAATTAAATTTCGGAGATTTACTGCCACTGATGCATAAGCAGGGATATGACGACCACTCAATGGAGGGAGGGGGCTGTCAGTTGCTTGGTGATCTATATCCTGAGGAGACCTTTAGAACCTTCCAAGAGATGCTAGACTCTTTTGGAGTTGGTCTCAGGCAATTTTTACAATAAGCTAAGTTGGCTGGTATGGCTAGAGAGATCTGAACAGACTTCACCAATGCCTTTTAACTTCTAATGCTCATGAAGGTATTCTGAGGTTGGGTATGGGACAACATTTGGTTACGCTAATGTACAAAGCCCTGAAACTAGACAGACCCGTACCAGTATTAAAGGCTAGGCGTGCCTGGAATGTTAATGTAGGAGCGCAGCCGACCGATAAGGATTAAGAGAAGCCTGCGAGAGGGTTAAGGTGGTCTTGGGCAATGCCCAATTTAAATTGATTACTTGAAATTTTTTGCACCGCACCTACTTGACACCAATCATACTTAGTAAAATGTATCTAACCAGATCTGCAGGATGCCAGAGATGTGGGGTGGAGGGAGCATATTTCCTGCACTAGTAATTGACCTGCCCGAGACTTCCAGACTTCAGGACAGAGGTCATCGCAAGGTTACATAGAGTGACGTGGATCCAGCTAACTCTTTCTCCGCAGCGTTGTTTGCTAGGTATGACTGTCCGACCAAAACAGAAGATGATGCACTATAAGTTTCTACAACTGGCATTATTGTTGGCTAAGAGGCGCAGTGCTATTGGATGGCTGGGTAAACGGAACCCAAGTGTCAATCAGTGGGAAAGGTAAGCACTGGAAAGGGCACTAGCTAAGAAAATACCTATTAAAACGTCCAGGAGAGATGACAAGGTGGTGGAAAACTTTACAATATGGGGGGATCTAATGCTAGATTTTTCTGAGATGACACCTGTGATGCACAATATTGTAGTTGCCGTGACTGCGGAAGCATCCACTCCTGTATAGGTTATATGCATAGCCCTATGACCTCAAGAGCTCACTCACAGCCGGCAGAAGGTCACTGCACTGAATAATCATGTATTACCCGCTATGTTAGCGAAGCTGCGGTGGGGGTGTAGGGAGGTGGGAGTCAGTTCATGTGACAATGTGTTGTGTAACTGCAATATGTAGTTTTGTTTTCTGTTTCAGAACCTGCAATAATAAAGAAGTAAAAAAAATATATAGTTCATAAAAAGAGATGCCTTTTGATTGGTTTTATAGAAAAGTTTTTCTGTGATCCCCTAATTGGCTCGAGTTATTCAATGCCTAAAAAATATAAATGAAGATCCAATGATCAAGAACAGTACACAAACGAAAAAGAACCTTCAGACGTGGCTCCTTGCACCGAGGTGGAGGTAAAATATAAATAAAAGCAATTAATAGAGCTAAGATCAAGGCACGCAGAGGATTACAAGTAGGGCAGCGAGTATGCATGGTATCTGCTGCATTACAGAATTTAAAATAACTTTATAAGCACTATCCTATAATTGACTGCAACTAAGGAATAACACTGCAGGGCAAATCATTAAGATTCTGACACATGCCAAAGGCTAAAGTTACACAACAGAGTTCACTGTGTTTTCCAGATCACTTGGACTTGAATAAAAATCGTTTAAAGGCATAACTTACCTCGACTGAGTGAGTACCGAAAATACGATTGCTGCACTGTAATGGCTGTACACATCTAAACAACTGTTTCCAAGATGTCAGTTAACCATCCAGTAAAACAAAAACTTCTAGTTAACACTAGGTACTTAAAACGAGAGATCTACAAAATCTCGTCAGCTATTATCATTGGATATCACAATTGTGGCCAATTAATCGAACAAGGATATGTAGAGTCAGCGAAAGTATTTTAAAGTTTATATTAACAGGAGAAAGTTATTCATTTTCGTTATTCATAATTCATAGCCAGTAAAAAGTGAATATTTACCTGTCCTCTACGGTTTTGTTGGAGGGATAGAACACTTTGAAGGAAAACCCACTTCTTGGGAAAGAACCCTGCAATACAAATACAGCCGTTTGTAAATTAAGGGTTACCAAATCTCATACTATCTTCTTATATATAGAGTTGCTGCAATAAAACATCGTATGTAGGAAGTGCTCAATACCACAAGGAAGTTTATACAGGGCCTGCAAAACTTGTCGGATATTGATTGGATATGGGGAAAAAACGTACTGGGGTGAAATTGCTAGCAGGTTTTGTACATACGGAAAGATCAAGCCTTCGATGCGTTTTTAATTGGGACAACGTTGACTATATTATTGGGGTGCCTGACTTCTGTGGACCCTCCCCACTCCAGAGGACTTCATCTCCCATCATCTACCGCGCCAGGAGGTGCTGCTGCTGAATGTGGCTTTTGAAGGGGCGGTGCGTCCCTCGACGAGGTCAAAAGCGCTCCAGCAAGCCAGCTGTGCGGGATGTGCCCGGGCCGAGCCAAGGGCAGGCCCTCCTGCGCCCATCAGCGCCAGGAAGAGGCAGGCCAGGACCACCCCCTTGGCTTTGTTCTCGACATCAGTTGACCATTGACTGGTAAGCTTACTCTCTGTGACTCAGTCTTTCTCAGCAGGACTACTTTTCTTTATTCTTATTCTCTTATGACCTTGACCCACTTGACTGCTTGATTGCCTGACTGGCTGGGTGTGTCTTGCCTTTGCTCTGTATATTACCCGTGCTGCTCTTTAACGCTATAGGGAAAAAAAAGCGTCTGATAACCCTCTGGGTGCTGAGAAGGAGCCCGAATCTGGCGCCACTCAGCTGAACTGTACTCTACTCTTCAAGTAATTAATGAATTCATTTTGGAAGTTGAGGACATGATTAGTAGTGGGAGATCTGTCCCTGCCACACCTGTACCTAGGAACGCGAAAACCAAGATCACTCAATGTTACAAGGGGAAGGACAATGTTCCAGTTGCTCGCCTATGTGACAAAGATTCCTCTGGACCTGCAATTCATTTGGGGAAAGAATCAGGACTTGTGGACACAGTTATGTACTCCTCATCCATCATTGTTACTGGCCCCTTGGCAGTTGGTGCGCTGTCCGCTCAAGATCCCCAGGTTACTTCACTACCTCCACCTTCTCATGCCCCTGCCCTTATTGATCTAACTTGTTCCAGTACACAGCATGGAGCTGGCCCTGATTCAGTCGTTGTCGACCCTGGCTGCCCAGATGACATCAAGAGCCTGGCTGTACATCTTAGAGTCGAACTTAAGTTTGTTAAAGACTTCGTACTTTCTTTGAGTACAAGGGTGTCTGATCTACTCAGATTTAATAATGGTCTATTGGCTAAGCTTAGGGAAAGAGTCTTGCTCCATCCACCCCACTGTTAATGCGACACCTTCCTACACAACTGCTCACCGGGGCCACACTGTTGGACGTCCCCACCAATGGGGACCTTTTGTTCTTTTCCCTCAACGGGGCTTCTACGGTTGCCACAGGTCTTGCCCCTGCCCTAAGCTAGTAAGACAAGGGGGCCTTCAATTGAGCATGAACATGAGTCCAGATAAAACAAATTGCATCTTCCCTCTGTGACATTAAGAAATGACACTACTAGGGACATCCACTCTGGGGTCCATACTGAGGTTTATCATGCACCACCCATGGAGATCCATCCAGGGGCCCTCTCCCGCAACTTTTTAACCTACTGCCCGATTCCAACCCCGATGTGGTGGTGGTAGTAGATGTGCCTTAAATTAAATCAAAAAGAACAGATGATGGAAGGAATGCCGAACAAATCAAACATTCACCCCCAGTCACAGATCAGGGTTTAATCCATAGTTTTTTTGCTCACCTTGCCACTCCAGTTTGGAGATAATCATATGCAAATCAGTCTCGATCCTGCTCCCCATGGGAACAGTCCAGCCTGAACTGCCAGGCCAGGTCCACCCTGGAACGGAAAGAAGCATCCTGGGGCCGGTTTCGGGTTATCACTCCTCATCAGCCAGGCTAGCTTGAATCCAGTGGCACAGTGAGCACGGGTTCAGTATTCCGTCCATTTGTGCCTTCAAATAACCCAAATACTTTCAAGGGGTTTTTACAGTTAAGGAACAAGGGATCACACTGGCTGTCCCTGAAGGTAGTATCCACACGCAGATAAATATGGTTAATCGAGTGGGGTGGGTTGGCTAAGGTCCCAAGTTGTTAAAAGGTGATTGCATTGTGTTGAATTTTAACACGAGGTAGGCTGCCACCAGAATTCTGGCTTCCTCCCATGGTTTAGAGGGATTGGGCATTGTGTTGCACTCGTTGGGGTTTATATACAAGCCGAGAATGGATCTGTGATGATTGGCCTCCACTATTCCCGGGTGCCTCAGGCTTCTCAAGCTACACACGGTAAGCCTGCCTGGTAAAAGTCTGTTTGCTTTACTTCCTCTGGCACAGTGGTGAACAGTCTCCATCATTCCAGGGCTCCCCATGGTTCCACAGTGTTCCACTGTGGGCCTTTCGGAGAAAACCTTGCCCCTTTTACCTCTTCTAATAGTTTTGAGATTCTTGGTTCCCTGGAGGGGTTAGACTGACTACCCAGTATTGAACCTGGGGCAGAGAAGAGACCAGCAGAAGAAGAGGTGGGGGACGGCCCTTTGGAGCCTCACATCAGTGATCAGTTGGGGTTTCTTTCCTGGAATATATCCGGTTTTGAAGCCAAATTTAGAGATCCAACCTTGCTAGACTTTATAAATCTTTTCAGGTTCTAGCTTTTCAAGAAACCTGGTCCCTTAATAACACCCATTTATAAAATAATGTTGCCCATTTTATTTGGCCAAGGATACCTTCCCCCTCACCGCGAGCCAAGGCTGGGTCGTGTAATGATTGAGTTGGAGACAACCTGTACATAAGTAAGGGCGGTTTTATTCACCGTTCCAGATAATTCCCTGATTATGAATGCGAACAACCCTAATTAATGCTCATTCTCTCCATTCTGATGCCATTTTTAAAACAGGCTCAGTCATGGAGAAATTTATGAACTCTAATTCCCTGTGGCTCTAATTCAGCTAAAAAGGTCTCAATAGTGGTTATGGGTGACTTTAACATCCACCCTTGCCTAGGACCTTGTTTTGTCTTTCAGGACCCCTTGATGAGTCCCCACTTCCTCACTTTGAACACTCTCCTCAAGGAGAGCAGTTAAACTGCCTGATTTATTCACAGAACTTGGCTATACCCAGTGCTCAGGTAGCTCCCACATACGTAGGTAGAGGGGCAAAATAAATTGTAGACCATATCCTAATTTCTATGTCACTCTCTAGTCATTTGGTTGGTTACTAGGCTAAATGGACAGGGTGGAGTTATCATAACCCTCATCATAACCCTCTGGTGCTATCAGAGTCAGAGCCTTCCATCATTGATCTTTAGCCTGCAACATTTGACTTCCACGGTCCAGGGTAGATTCCTAAGGTGGTCTAAAATTAATCCAGAGGAACTTTGAGGGATTCTGTTTAAGCAGTTAAGCTCAGAGGTGGAACGCTGTCTTAACCCTGACCTTTGTCCGAAGGATGTCCTCACCGCCTTCTCGGCACTCTGTGCTGGGGTAAGGCTTACCCTTACTGCCCTTAGTCGAGGCCCTTCTGTTTCTAGTAGACCTCGGTGGTTTAATGAAGAATGATCTAAAGCCCATGGTGCCTTAAAAACAGCCCTTACATGCTTCCCGAGAAACAGGGAGGAGATTCTGAGCTTAAGAATTTACTATAAGGACGTGCTGAAGAAGAAAAAAGAATTTCTTAGAGACGATATTTGGTAACAGCTAGTTTGCACTAGTGATTATAATGCCTGTGCAGCATTTTGCAGAGTCTTAAGTCATCCTTTCTTGGCTGAGGATACTATATCAAGTCTGGCCACCGTAATACCGGAAGTCAAAAGGTCTGACCATTTCTCCTAAGTTTATTCTTTCGAAGATAGGATGGCGTTACTGCCCTCTAACTGTTATGAAGGCTAATAGCCCTTCTTATCTTCCTTTTTCAATCCTTGATGTAATTTGTACTATCAGACATCTGGCCCGTAATAAGGACCCTGGGCCAGACGGTGTGCCGGCTGGTCTTCTTAAAAGTGATGGAACCATCTGGAGCCATCTTAAATGCTGCCGCATCAACTGGCCCCTTAAGTTCCTGGTCCCAATTCATCATAGAGCAAGTGTTTAAAAATGGTGACCGGGCATACCCGAAATGTTAAAGGCCTATTTCGCTCATTGATACCATAGTTAAGGTTTTGGTTCAGGTAGTTTTAAAAAGGTTGTCTAACTGGGCTGAAGAGAAGAACATCATAGTTGATTCTCAGTTAGGGTTTAGGCCCGGTCTGGGTACCATCGACCAATGTTTGAACTTACACCTCCTGATTCAAAAATACATGATGGCCAGAAGGGGTACCCTCTTTTTAGGATTTATGGATCTTTCTTCGGCCTTTGATCGGGTGAACCGAAAATTGCAACAACCAGGTATCTCTCAGGTAACACATGGGAGTGATCACAGAAGTGTAAGATTTTGTCTACTTAAAGTACTCTCTGCCTGCTTATGCTTCTTGTTATACCTGTCAGCCACAGGGTGGTCTTCCCCCAGACTTTTTGTCTTCACCCTAATATTTTTCTGAATTCGTTTTTGTTGGCCTTATAATCTAACACTGGTTAGCAGTGGTAAAGTGCACAAAGTGCTTGTGCTCACGCCCTAAAACATGGTAAAATTGGCTTAAACCTAATGGTCATATTTAATGTGCTTGTATGTCCCTACTATAGTGGTATACCATATACCCAGTGCCGGTAAATTAAATGCAACCACTGGCCTGCACCCATCATTGTGCCACCCACTTACGTAGTCCTGTAAACCATGTCTCAGGCCTGCCTTTGCAGCCTGTCAGCAGTTACCAACTCAACCCATTTGCCAAGTCTAAAACTCCCCTTTCATTACATATAAGTCACCCTAAGGTAGGCCCTTAACAGCCCATAGAGCAGGGCGCATTGTAACTAAAATGTTGGGCTTGTACTTTTAAATTTTACATGTCCTGGTAGTGAAAAACTCACAAATTCGTTTTTCACTACTGTGAGGCCTACCTCTTGCATAGGATAAAACTGGCTTACCGTATCACATTTACTAAATGCTAATCTTTAATTGGAAGCAGGTAGGAAAGTCAAGTTTGGTGTCTTAGGAATTGTAATTTAAAACCTGGCAGCTGGCCTTTGTGTATTCCTCCCAGATAGAATCACACTAGAAGGCCTGGATGTTGGCAGGATGGGCCATCTCTGACTTGATGGGGTAGCGGAGCTGTTACCCACCAAACTTGCACTTCAAAAGGCACTGGCTCAGCTCACACAAAAGGACTTCATAATAGTCTTTTGCGCACCCAGATAGACTAGGACCTGCTCAAGGGGTAGGAAATTCCAGACACCTCTCTAGGGGGAAACTCCAGAAACATCTCCCACTTCAAAGTGGGCCCCCGGTATAAATATTGGATCCCCAACCCACTCTTCAGATCACTTCTGGACCTGTGGAAGACACAGAACGACTGCTCTGCTGCAAGAAGAACTGCTCTGATGCCCTGCTTCTCCATAGCTCTTCAGCTCAGCTGTCTGAGTAAGGAGGACTGGAGCTGCACCTTGAACCAAGGACCACCAGAGTGACTCTGAGGGCTTGGTGGTTGGGCTTTTGATCAGAGCCTCAGGGACAGAAAAGTCTCCAACCATCTTGAATCCTGCACCTGGACTCTGCCTGCTCAAAGTCCTACCTCCCAAGTGGTGCCTCTTCAGTGCTGGACCCTTGAACAAGGGGATAAAGGTGCTTTGTCATCCCAGTTATGGTCCCTCTCAGAACCAACACAGCGTGACGTAACTAGACACAGCCCTGGCAGCTCCATGCAGACCTCACATCACAGCCTTTGAAACTCCTCATCGGAAGTGACGCAGCATTAAGCAGCTCGATTCAGGACCCTGCATCACTCCTTGGAACACCCTACACCCCCACATCAAGGGCATAACGTACAAATCTCGATGGGCCTACCCTAGTACCTGTATCAGAACCGCATTCCATCGTGTTTGGCCGGAACTTGGTTCCAGTCTGGCACGACCAGATACCCACCATTGGTGCTCAGTGCTTTTAAGCACTATTTTCACCTGAATTTTTTTAATTGCATATCTCCTTTCTACTGATTAGATTTTTATCGTTTTGGTGAGAAATAATTGAATAAAAGTTACTCTAATTTTCTAAATTGGTGTGGGATTTTTCTTGTGTTGTGTTTGTAATGTATTACTATTTGTGTGCTGCATAAATACTTGCCAAATACTTTACACATTGTCTCTACCTTAAGGATGACTGCTTTTGTGTCAAGCTACCAGAGGGTTAAGCATAGGTTAATTTAGTGACTTTAGTGGTTCACCCTGACTGAGATTGTGGCCTGTTACTTGACAAGGGCTCACCCCCTCAACCAACAGCCACATTTCTCACAATGCTATAATGGTCATCTGAGTTTAAGGCAGGTTAAAGCATCTTTCTAGTTATTCATTTTTTGTCTGTAAGACTTCCTTCTGGCTTTTTGTGTCCTGATTTTGAGATGTGTTAGTCTAATTCTAACAATATCAGTCTACAGTAGAATTACACTATTCTCCTGTAGACTGCTGGCAGACGTCAGATAGCCACAGGAAAGACGAGGAGTCTGTGCTCGCATTTGGCCACAAGCTGAACAACCTGCCACTGGTGCTTTCCAAGTTCTACAGCTCAAAAAGTTCAGAGCACAGGGAGATGCAAGTTTAACTTCTTCATGCACACCCTCACAGCACCACAAGGTCATCAGTGGTAACACAGGTATATTCACTAGTTGGGGAAACAAAAATCACCTTAATTGCAACGAGGGATACCAGTAGGTCAAAACAGGGTGAAACAAGAGCCCCAATAGTACGAAAGTACAGGTATATTTGCTCACAGTGAGCAAGAAGAGGAGACTTGAGCACAGCAAGTCGCTTCTGCAGAAAAATCCAATGAATCAAATAATTATTTTTCAGTATACATGCATTGTTAAACAGCATTGCCAGTTTGATCTCAATGCAATATAAAAGCTGGAGAGGATGAAGCTTCTTTTATTACAGTATACATAATAGAGGTGGATTAAGAGCTTCAGGCAGTATGTTTATTAAATTGAAAAAATCTTGCTTAAAAATGTGGTTTAATTTATTATGTTTTGGCGTCTGCTGGTGAAGTTACAAGGCAAATAAGTTACCTACCTTCAGTAATGAACTTTCTGGTGGATACTCTATCTACTTGCAGATTCCATACCTCTTCAATCCCCTCAGGCAGCAGACAAAATCCAGAAATGGTGACAGCTTTCCGGCACCACAGTGCCAGATTCCACCTTGGACACATATTACAGAAGTGCAAAAGGCCCCCACCACGCTAACGTCTGTTCCCCATTCTTTTTAGCAAACCCTAAGAGGCATATATGGGGCTGACAAAATTGACAGAATGTACAGTGCATGAACCTGAACAAGGATCTTTTTCAAAATGAAGGACCATTCTTCAGAAAGGGAAGATGGGTTCGATTGATGATGAATCTGCAGGGAGATGGAGAATAAACCAGAAAGGTTGCTACCAAAGATCTGATGGATACTTCTATCTGCGGATTCCTCAGCTTTTGAGCCAATACCAAAATGGTTCTTTCCAGGAGGCAGGTCTGAGGAATTGGTCAAACCAAAAAGTCCTGCAACATCGCTCCTGTAAAATGGCTAACACGGCAGTCTCCAGAATCCAAGCAATAATGTCTGGTCAAGATATGCACCGAAGACCATAAAACTGCACAGCAGATATCCAGAACTGGTACTCCCAGAGAGAGCGCTGAAGAAGCAGCCTTAGCTCTGGTGGAATGGACTCGGATACCATCAGCAGGCTTCTTCTTGGGGAATGCATAGCAGCTCCTGATATACAGATTGATCCAAGGGGAAGAATAACACTTCTGAATCACCTTGCTCTTCTTGGAGCCCAAGAAACCCTGGTCATCTACCCAAAACTCACAATTCATATTAAAAAAAGCTGAGCGCCCTATAAGGGTCCAAACTATATTGCTTTTCCTACTATGTGGAATGAGGAGGCACAAAGAACATTGCCACAGTATTGGACTTGCTCAGATGACAGGGAGCAAGCACCTCAGGAAGAAGACTGCGGTGTCCGCTTGTCCAGAAAGATGAGGTGAATGGACGCTGAACAGGAAAATCGTGCAGCTCACTAACATGCCTATCTGACAAACATAATAAGAAAGACAGTGTTTAAGGTGGGAAGTCTTAATGAACAACTGTGCATGGCTTCAAATGGCGAACACATTAAAAAACGTGACCACTAAATAAAGGTCCCACTGAGGCATCACAAAATGAGAAGGGGGAAACAAATGTATCAGCTCCTTCAGAAACCACAGAACAAAAAGATATGAACAACAATGGCTGATTAGGTAAACAAAGTAGAAAAAAGAGCAACAAAATAATCTTCAACTGTACACATAGCACAGCCCTGCTGAGCAAGAGATGGTTTAAAATGCAACAAATCTGACAAACGTACTTGAGCACAGCAGGTAACAAAAAGGGACCACAGTGCAGAACATATTGACTTGGGCTGACCAAATGACCAACAACTCCTGAGAGCAGGTCAAAGGAACTCAAATTGCTCTGCTCAATTTCCAGAGAGGAAGGTGGAGGCCCAGGTTCATGTGCAAGAGGAGAGGTGCTGCATCAGGATGTTCACTGTGAGTGGAAGTGGACGAGTGGGCAAAGCAGATCCGAGTGCCACACCCCACAAAGCCAATCCTGCGCATCCAAGATCATCTTCTCTTAGTCCTGATGCAGCTTCCTCTGCACACGTAAATTTAGAGGGATGAGAAGGAACACATATTAGAGATGGAAGTTACACTTGAGACGAAGAAACGCGTCTCATAGGGATCTCTTTCACTAAAACTGCAGCAAGAGGAATCTCAGGCAAAGTTTGATCTCTCGAGTAGCAAAGAGATCCACCAGAGAGCAGCAGACAGATCGCACTACCCAATGTGTAGAGGACACTCATGGTAGGCAAGGTGGTGGCAACAGAGGTCATCTACCCACAAGTTCAGGGTACCTGCCAGATGGCTCCCTACTAGTCAAATGTTTTGAGCCTTAGTCCTTGACCACAGCCTCAGTGTCTTGAGACTCCTGGATCACAAACCCATACCACTCTGCTTGTTGGCATACCACATAGTGGTTGTGTTGTTCGTCAGTATTAGAAATGACTGACTGCAGATCGGCGGCAAAAACGCCTTGCCAGGCACATGGCACAGAGTTCAAACAGGCTGATTTGAGACCTTTGCTCGTAAGGAGACCAAAGGCACCAAGATGACCACCCAGCTGAAGTAAAAGGCATCAGCCACCACTGTGGTCACTGCCACAGGTGGACCTGAGCATTTGCGCCCCGTGAAGTGCAGTACCCTCAGCATCTATATTTGAACAGTTTCCCTGTTTTGCCCCAGTCCTGAAGAGGCCCAAGACACGGAATGAAACGCGTCAACTCCACCAATTGGAGAAGCTCCATACAATTTGAAATTATACTGAAAGAAATTAGTATATATTGTGTTTAAAACTAAAGAGGGTATAGACTTCCCCTCATTCTATACTTTATTTTGGTAGGGTTATCTCCACAAAACGGAATGCTAGTGATAAATAAACTGCTTAGCATCCGCAAAATAGGGTAAAAAGGAAAGTGTTATTAGTATAGATTTATTAATCTTTTTTGTTTATATTTATGTATATTTTTGTATATATGTATGTAATTTGCCTGTTTAAAAATCTCATATAAACATATATATATATATAAAAAAACGTTTTTGCAAATACCAATTGGTGTTTGTTTTATAATTTATATAAAATATTTTGGGATACAAATCCTGAAGAGGAATTAATAGATTTTTTCCTTCTAGTTTAATGATTTTGAGTATCCGTTCCAATGCATTATTTTTGTTCCCATAACGAAGTAAAAGGCATCAGCCACCACTGTGGGCACCGCCACAGGTGGACAGAAGGGCCTCCCGCAAGACAGGTATTCCAACACCAGCCACCACTGCAGGTCCCAGGGTACCTCCTGGGAAAAATGAACCTTGCCTGAGAGGATTCCCCTGCGTTGGACCCTCTGGAAGCAGAGGGACCACTGCAACACACTCCGGGACCACAGTGCATGAAGTACCAGCAAGAGGTAAAGGGCAAAAAAGGCCAACTAGATGCAGGACTATCAGGGCCTGAAGTCAATTTCCCTCCAGAAACATTGGCATCTTAGACTGAAGTCCTAAACTCACTGAGATTGACGTGAAAAGACTGAGGGACATGCCCCGATGAAGAGCAAATACTGGGAGAGC
Organism: Triturus cristatus; assembly: GCF_964204655.1. Lineage (NCBI taxonomy): Eukaryota > Metazoa > Chordata > Amphibia > Caudata > Salamandridae > Triturus > Triturus cristatus. The sequence goes on along the minus strand of NC_140592.1, from coordinate 1,107,605,463 downwards.
TAGAGGTGTGACTTGGAGAGGTTGATAGAAAACACCAGCTTGAACAGCATAGAGATCATGGATTGAAGGTGGTCCAATTACCTGCTGCGGCAAATACATCTCCAGCAGCCAATGGGAATACAGAGACCCCTGGCCTGCAAAGATCAGCCAACCACCACTACTTTCCTAAATGTAAAAGGCTACAAAGTCATCCCAAACTTCAGGATCGGGAATGGATGCTGGGTGGAGTTAACCACAAACTGCAGGTAATTCTTGTGCAAAAGTAGGATCGGTACATGAATGTATGCATCATGCAAGTTGATGGACACAAGTCCAGAGCAGGGAAGAGTATCTGCTTCGCAGCATCATGCCCTTCACATACAACTTCTGAAAAATTAACATGGAGGTGGTCAGGCAGATTAGGGACAATCATCTGAGCCATCTTCCACAAAACATGGGAAAACTTAGCCAAGAAGCAACTCGCATTAGTTGACCTAAGGAAAAGTGACCCTGAAGAGAAGATCATCTTCCCCCATGGCTTTAATTACCTATCTGGTGAAGAAGTAGGAAAATAATCAGGATCTAATTAGTAAAATGAACATGCATACACCACAAGGCTCTCAGGAGACAGGTGAGCAATCAAGAACTTCAGATGCCCAGGAGCAGAAGGGTGACAGCACTACATGGCGAGTTTGTTCTTGGCTAAGAAGATGGAGCCCATCAAGGGATCGTTGGAGGGCATGGTGTTCAAATTATCTATTGGAGCTGCAAACTGATTATAAGCTGGCTTTGAAGGGTTATCAGAAACTGATCAAAACAGCTAAGGGAGAATATTTTGCAAACGAAATTCTGTCAGCTTCTAATCCGAATACGAACATCTTTTCCATCACACGCACGTTGTCTAACCCTTCTTGTGTGTTACATCAGGTTACTCCTACTCACTCTATGATGATTTGGCAGTCTATTCTGAGACTAAGATCAAAGATAATGTTGCAGCTTTCATGTCCCAATCAAATATGTCCTATCTAGCACCGGATATTCGATCCGATTGTTTAAATGTATGCTCGCCACCTGTGCTGTTAGATGGCTTTTGTCAGATATCCCTCAGAGAGTTTCTCAATATTGCCACCTCTATTACATCTGTGTCTCCGCTAGACTCACTCCCCGTATGATATTGAAAATGTTAACTGATTATTTGGCTCAACCTCTTGCTGCCATATGCATTCAGTTTCTGGAAACGGTCACAGTGCCCTCTTAGTGGAAAAATACACCAGTGCTTCCTCTTCTGAAAAAGCCTGCTGAAGATCCATTAGCGCTTAGTAACCATAGACCCATTTCTCTTTTGCCCTTCCCTTGCAAAATGCAGAAGAATTTTGTGAATAAAAGACTCGCTGGATTTTTGGAGGAGCGCACTTTATTGGATGAGGCCCAGTGTGGGTTCTGCCCCTTCACGGAACAGAAGGGGCGTTACTTACAGTATTGGATAATCTGCGTACTGACCTTCTAGTGGACTGCTCCTTTCACGGCACAGCTCCGCAAGGTAGCTGCTGCTGCCCCCATTGCTGCTGCTGATCCTCTGGTCAGGATTTCGAGTCCCTGGTGGTCTAGTGGTGGGGCATCACTGCTCTGCTGCTGTACTGTACTTCTATCGCCTTTATTTCTGCTTTTCTCTGCCTTCCTCTGCCTCTTTCTGCTTTGTTTCTCCAGCTTTTTGCTCCATTTTCTCTTTTTTGCACTTTTTCGCTGTCCTTGCCGCTGTGATACCCGTAGCCCGCCCCCTTCCAGTGACCCTTCCCACATTTCCTGTGGCCCAGCTGTCCAGCCCTCTGCAGCACTACTTTATGGCAGCCACTGCTCGGGCGCGCCAAAGGCAAGCCCGTCTGTGCCTGTTCGTGCCCAGAGCCAGGGATTCTGGTTCTCTAACGCTCTACCGATACGACGCCAGCACCCTCAACGCAGGACGCCACGCCGCCTGCCACCTCACGTCGCCGAAGGACATCCAAGGACCCTATCCTGCCGGAACTGCAGCCACATCCTCGCCCATCCCAAAACACCAGCTTCTTCTACCGCCCAGCCGACCAACAGCGCGCCCGACCGGCTCAACTGCATTCCCCTCAACGTGTGATCCCTCCACAAACACGCCACAGAAATGTGGGATCTTCTTGACGCCACCTCTCCCTACATCGCCTTCTTAACGGAAACCTGGACTAACCCTTGCTCTGGCCCGGACATCGCCACCACCATCCCAGACGGCTACAAAATTTCCCGTACGCGCAGCAATGACCGACCAGGAGGAGGAATCGCCATCGTCCACAAGAAAACCCTCCGTTTGACCACTCACTCGAATGACCCTACGACAAGCATGGAACTCCTCCATTTCCAGATCCAAACCAACCTCCGCGGCACCCTCGTCTACAGGACTCCTGGACCCCGCCCGTCCTTTGTGCCCCAGGCTCTCGCATCCACCGACTACATACTACTTAGCAACCTCAACTTCAACCTGGACAACCCCAGTGACCAGAACACAATGTCCCTTCTGGAGAACCTCACCAACATTGGACTCAAGCAGCTAGTCACCACCCAACCAACGCAACCAGACACACGCTCTACCCAGTCTTCACCGCCAGTGCGAACATCACCTACAGCCACACCACCAAACTCCTGTGGACCGACCACCACTGCGTGCACTTCGCCTTCAGCACACCCACAGCACACCACCGCTGGAACAAGGCCACCAAAGAACACCTCACTGCCTTCCTCAGCACTGCCACACCGCCGACATCAACAGACGCCAACACCTCAGCACGCAATCTTCACCGATGGATCTCCAACACTCTGGCTCCCCTCAAGAAGGCACAAGGCAAGCAACACCCCAAGAAAGCTAGCTGGTTAACCCCTGCCTTCCACAAGTCCGGATGCACCTGCAGACGACTCGAGAAGAGACGGAGCAACAACAAAACCCCGGAATCCCACGCAGCCTTCAAAGCCGCCATCAACGCACACCACCAACTCCTCAAAACCACAAGGAAACCGGCCCTCCAAGACAGAATCAATGCCAATGCACACAACAGCAAAGAACTCTACGCCATCATCAAGGAGTTCGCCAGGCCCAGAAGCGAGACCACAGATGTCCCACCCTCCTAAGACCTCTGCAACAAACTCCGCATCTTCTTCCACCCCAAGATCAAGCAAATCTACGACAGCTTTGACACCCAAGACCCTTCCTAAAACCCCCGCCACCACCGGACGCCCCCACACCACACCCCAAGAGATCCTGCTCCTCTGGACTCCACTTACCACGGACGACACATTCAAGACCATGATGGGCATCCACTCGGAGCCCCATCGGACCCTTGCCCGTATCACATCTCCCATAGAGCAGCCACCTCCATCGCACCAGACCTTCGCCGCACCATCAACTGCTCCATCGAAACCGCCACCTTCCCAGATGACCGGCCGAGATCAACCCCCTGCTGAAAAAAGCCATCCGCCAAACCGACAGACCTCAAGAACGTCAGTCCCATCTCCCTCCTCCCCTGGCAAGGTCATCGAGAAGGCCATCAATGCCCACCTCTCGGAGTTCTTCGAACAGAACCACGTCCTGGACATCTCTCAATCCGGCTTACGAAGCAAACACATCATGAGACCACACTCTTCGCTGCCGCTGACGACATCCGCTCCCTCCTCGACCATGGCGAAACGGCAGCCCTCATCCTTCTGGACCTTTCGGCCGTCTTCGATACAGTCTCCCACCGCACCATAATCACGAGACTCCATGACGCTGGCACCCGCGACACGGCCTGGACTGGATCCACTCCTTTCCTATCGCCGAACACAGCGAGTCAGACTACTTCCATTCCTCTCAGAACCTACAGAGATCGGCTGTGGAGCGTCCCAGGGCTCCTCCGTGAGCCCCACCCTCTTCAACATCTGAAGCCTGATGTTCAGTCTGAAACAAAGTTGGTAGATTATGTTCCGAAGTTGAGATCAAGCAAAACCCACCTTGAAAGCACCCAACTGGCACATTGCGGATGCCATGGTTTACTGGAATACGGGCCTAGGCTTCATGCAAAGGGCAGCTTCACCTATCATGACAACCAGTGACCCCCCAATGAGCATCTCATACACTATTAGACAGCCTACCCACAGAAGACAAAAGAAAGAGGTCAGGTATTTTAGTGCGAAAGAAACAAGTAAAAGATGCACACTTATATAGTTAATATGGAATTATTCATACAGGGAGCCCCTTTGCAAACTGGTATTTCTTTCATTGATTTTGAAACAGGCACAGCAAAAAACCTCACAGATACAAGAACACACACTATGTTGAAAGCTTATGCTAACAATTGAATGATGAGTGACAGCTATTGGATATATGGACATCTATGTACATATAAAACACATGTTTCATTTAAACACAAAAAAACTCATAAAGGTAGGCATACAGGGAGGTAAAATCGAGTTCCATGTCACTTACTAAAGTTTGGCTGCTGAAAATATGTGATTATAAAGCTTTCTGTGATACCTGGTGTTTTTCTTTACTTCACTATGAAAAACTAAAAAAAGGCTTTTAAAAAAACACTCCTAAAAAAGTGGTGACATCAATGTCAGTGTCCGAACTTAAGTTTGACCACTTTACTTCATCTGAAATTGATGTCTTGCAATTACCTCGACAGGAACTTTTGATTGTCTGCTTGACCGGAGTGATACTATTAGTTAGCCCAAAGCATCAAATTACTTCAAAGGATACCATAATATAGTTTTAGGGTTATTAGGAAATATTTGTAACCAATGTCCATTTGTTTAATTTGGATTTATCATTAGTATCACTGAAATCAACTAAAATGTATTTAAAATGAATGACAGCTTATGTAGAACAACATTATCAGCTGAAGATTATTGAATGTGAAATAAAAAAATACCACTTACAGTTAGGATCAATGTTAGTGTTAGTATTTTAAATGATTACATTTCAAATGAATGCATTGAATGATATATATGGTTTGGGTTTGAATTCGGTTTATAATCAATTCATGCCTTTAATGATAAATTAAGAATGAAAATAAGATCATATGATTTAATTTTATATTAATTCAATTTTTTAAAGTGGATTAATTATGTAGCTAGGTTCTGCAATACAATTCACGTCAGATTATTAATTTCTTTTTTAGTTTAAGTAGAAAAAAGAACAGGGTTTAAGTTTTAGATAAATTATTTTTTATTATAAAAAAAAGTATACTAACTTGCTACAGTTAGTGTAAGACTAAAATTACTAAGTAATTTTTAAAAAGAATATTGATGGGACAAAATATTTTTTTTATATATATAGTGCCTGTTTTAGTGGATTGATGCATGTGAATAAGTTCGGCTCTGTACTGCATTTCTAGGGAAAGAAATAGCTGGTAGACGTAGCAATGTAACACACATCATATATTTAAATAATGAATACTGTTTTGGAAATAAGGAACATATAAACAAAGCACATTCTTACAGGATTAACGCAGAGGCAGTCTGTATTACTGATGGTAAATGGATCATATTTGTCTGCAATGACAATCAGATCAGGCACTGGGTACAGTCGTAAGACGTAATCATAAGCCCAATATACAGGGCTGACGAAAAGCGGAAGAGGGGTCAGATGTCCTTGTGATAGTATAGTCTTGACAAACTAGAAGAGAATAAAAATAAAACAAGTGAAGAACAGTCAATTTCCACCTTGTGATTTATTTCTTATGTTAAAATAAACCATTTGCTCTTCTTAATACACAAATATAGACACCTACTTCCCTACTAATGTAAATCTCTAGATACCCTTAGCTTATCTTCACAAAGTGAACCACATTTCACGCATTTAGTAATGCAACAGGCCAACTAAGCAAAGTATATACCAGTCTCCACTCTGTACTTCTAGTTAAGACCACGTTTACATGGGAAATGAATTTTTTGTGTTGCTAATAACTTTGGCGCTTTTTCACGAATCCCCACAAAACTTTGCAAAAAAGTGCTACTTTTTGTCTAGTTTGGTCATGTAATAATTCGAAGTAAGCCATCAAGGGGGTGCGGAGAAAAAGGAGTGTTTCAAAACATATTTTCCTTATTCATCTTTCCATAAGAACTTTAGACACCGCTACAGTAAAACTGCTGAACAGATGTACACCAAATTTGACAGAAAGCTGAATCTTGGTTGAGAAAGAGTTGTTTTAGTGATTTTTGAATACATCCATTGAGTAGTTTTTGAGCAAATATTGCTCAAAAAAATTGTATATACCACGCAGCGGAGGATCCGCTGTGCCGACAGATCTCATGGAGGAATCTGATTGGCTGCCAACACATCAACAAGGATGTGTTGGCAGCCTTCTTAGGATAGGACTCGATACTCATTCCCGAATCCTAAGACAGAAGTGGGGGTAGGGTAGGCATATTCTGATCCCCTAGGTCTGGTGGTGGGGGCCAGAGGGCAGGTGGGACAGGCAATTTTTTTTTTCCTGCGAATTCGCTGTCGTTTTTTTTTTTTTAAGTGCACGCTGTTGCACATTTCAGAAAAAAAACCTCAGGGTGGGCCTGTGGAGGAGGTGCATATTGTGTTTAGGGGGTTAGGGTATGCATGACCCTCCTCCCTAGGCTATAACAGGCCTCGAGGACCCCATTCACTGGCGCAAATATCCTAATCAAGGAGACGTGTTTGCATGGCCCCCTCTCCAAGTCTAAAAAGGCCTGAGACCTATATAAAAAACATTAAGGGGAGTGGTCGCTCTGCCCCCCCTCCCTAAGGACAATCTACCCCGGGTCTCAAATCACTACATGGGGGGGATATCCCTCACCTCCCAGAGTCATACCATGGTCCTGGGGACCCCAACCCCCGGTGTCAGCTGAGAGACTGTGTACTGGGGAGTCCACTCTCGGGACACTGACTTTGCTCTCCCACCGCAGGAGAACAAACCTTTTCCCTGCACGTGCTCTTGGGTGGGGAAAAAACACAGAATAGCTCCCACCTCGAGGGAGCAAAGGAAAACTGCTTCTGCAGATGGAAGCAATGCTGGCTCTTGCTGCACTCAGGAAGGGTGCAGGCAGGGGAGCCAGTGGGGTTGCAGGGGCCCTGCCTCTTTCCGCCGCCCCCGAGGGAGTACCTGTGGGGTGCTCCAGGTCGACATGGGGGCATCCAACTTAAAGAAAAAGGGTTGGTTCCACAGTGGAGCCATGGAGGCCCTGGAGCTCCCCCCATAACCTCCAACAAGAATAATGGTCTGGGTAAATAAAAAATGTAAATACCAGGTCTTGCGCAGACACGAGAAATGGGGCTACTTGCAGGGAACCAACTGGGCTGTGGGGGCCCTGGGACTCCCCTGCACCCCTATAAAAAAAGCAGTTAGGATCTTAAATGGGACCAGGACACCCATAGTTTTTTTTTTTAACTCACAGAAAGTGATTAATAAACAAATGGCCACAGCCGCTCATTTATTATTCACTGATCCCTCCAGGAGCGCCCCATAATGACTAGCCAGGGCCATTTACATATTTTTTGTTATTGGTGATGTCCCAAGAAGAGGCAGGAGCACCACAATTTGTTTATGTTGTGGGGGGGGTGCAGGGAGGTCTGCAGCCCCCCAGCAACATTGGAGAAAAAACAGTAAGTCTCTGAAACCATGACCCCAGGAGAACTTACCATATATTTGTTTAAGCACTTCCTAGGCTGGAGCTTTTGCTCTACAGCTGGGAGTGCTGCACCTTCTACGGCAGTGGTCTTCAAACATATTAATACCACACCCATTAAGTGAAGACAAAAATCACCAGGCCACCCCCCTTAGAATTTTTTTTACAATTATTCTATTAAATAGACAATGTTTAAATATGCTTAGACTTATTGAAACATTGCAGTTAAGTTCATTTACTGTTTTAAAAATGCAATCTAATACATGACTGCCAAACATACAATTCTGGTCAGGCAGGCCTTACTAACATGTAAACGTATCTACAGTGTGATTATTAGAAATGGGGGGGGGGGGGTTAAGGATTTGAAGAATATTTGGAGTCCTTTCCTTTTTTGACACACACTCCCAACTAGGATATAAATGACAGAGAAGCTTATTTTCCACTTAAAACAAAGCACTCTTCATAATGTTTCTTTGGGCGGGACCCCCCCCTCACGCCCTCTGGGATAACTTGAGCCCCCATGTTGAAGAACCCTGCTCTAGGAGCTGGTTCTATGGCTGCATTTTATGTGGCATGGGGATGTATAAAAAGGATACAAGCTTCTCTCGTGGTTGTTTTAATGATTGCATTTTTGGGCTGAAAAATATTAAAAGAAAAAAATGTCTCTATTTATTTTAACATTTTTCACCTATAAAATGTAATATTAAAAACTATGTAAAAAGAAAGAGTCTAAGACAAGTATTTTAATACAACTTTATTAAATATTTTTTAATAGTCAATATTGATAAACACTGAATTGTGTGAATTATTGCAATATACATTTGGTTAAAATTATTGGTGTGTTCTGGAGAAAGAAGATAGATCTGCTTTATATATAGGGGGTTATGTGCCTGAGGGGATGGGGATTCGGCCTGCAGGGGAGGGGTTGGATGCAGAACCTGGCCGCAGACCTGTGTTTGAGACCAACCCCCAGCCGCACAAAATTGGAGGCGGTGTTCGGCTTCAAGTATGGTAATTGAATATTACTTTAAATTAAAAAAACATAGAAAGTCACTGAAAAATCCCAGGTTGTAGTGATGTTATAGTTTGATGAGAATGTCAGTTACAAAATACCGATTTAAATATACAAAACCACTTAAATTCACCAGTTATAGTAATCTCAACTAACTATAACTCATATCTTAAGGGAACTATAAGTCGTGCCATTGACATGCACTGCTAATTACCCCACATATTACATCACTCATGACATATTCTAAGACATCATTGATAATATCACTGTAATAATGCAATCAAATTCTTGATGAGAAAACTGTGCGTGGCACGGACATGTAGTATTTGTTCATAAAAACCTATCATTAAATCCATCTGTCCAAATTGTGTCTAATTTGTTTTAAATTATTTTGAACCATATAGATTCAAATGCATAGTCAGAAATTGTATTGTAGAAATATATATATTAAATCACATAGAACTAGGTTTAATAAAAATTGCTCTTCAACAGATGACACAATTTTCAAACAATGCTATTAGTACATGTGTAACACCATCAAAAGGAATGTAATTTTAATGAATGTCATTTTTAGGCCACTTCCTTTATAATTATATTTTATACTAAAAGTAGCAACAATGTTCATAAAAGAATATCTTTACCAGAGACTTGGAACCCATTACCCTATTGTAGACCGTCTCTAAAATTATGGTGCAGCCCCCTTCCAAGTGACTTTCCTCCATTCTCTGCAATAATGATGCTTTTGCCAGGTCATATACAGCCTTAAGATTGAGGCACAGCACAGGAACGTTCCTTGTGACTACTATTGATGAACTACGGTCCATCCAAGATCAGGGTTTTCGAGATGGCCTCGTGCTTCTAGACCTGTCGGCAACCTTTAATACAGACAATCATACTACCTTAGTCGATCGTTTCAGTGGAGTTGTGGCAGAAATACACAAAATTCCTACCACCCAGCGCTCTCCAACTACTCCAGATAAAAATGCTACCTCACTTGTGTGGCTTGCCCTAGTGCATGCAGGAGGCATGTATCAAACCAAGGTCAATGGGAGTCTCGCAGAGTGACTCTTATTGACCCGGTTTGATTTGTGCCTGTTGGGGACACTGGGCCAAGTCACACAAGTGGGGTAGCATTTCTATTGGGACAAGTAGTGGAATGCGGAGTGGTAGGAATCTTGTGGATCTTTGAGTTTTCCAAGTTTATGTCATAGAAATGCAGGGGAAAAGTGTGATTTTAGTCAAACTTTGAGATTTGCACAGCATTGTGGGTACGAAAATGTTGTGGAATCCAAGCGCGGCACACCACCCTGGACTACCAAGGATGTCTAGTTTTTTCAGAAATGTCTGGGTTTGGTAAGATTCCCTGTGTGGCCACCAAGCCTGGGTCAAAACACTAGAGCTACCCCTATTGGCGTTTTCTCTACACTGCATTTTGGGAATTTTGTACCAATGACTCTAGGCCCAGTCATACAAGTGAGGCAACATTTTTATTGGGGCAAGTGAAGGAAGGCAGGGTGGTAGGAATGTTGTGGATCCCTGAGGTTTCCGGAAGTTAATGTCAGAGAAATGCAAGGAAAATATACAATTTTAGTCAAAGTTTAAGATTTGCAGGGCATTGTGTGTAAGAAAATGTCATGAGATCCATCCAATGCACACCATCTTGGACTGACCTAGGAGTTTAGTTTTCAAAAATGCCTGGCTTTGGTAGGTTTCTCTAGGTGGCAGCTGACCAGAGCCTCAAAAGTGAAGTCATTCAGCATAGAAGTAGTACGATAATTGAACTTGGCCCAATTCAGGAACCCATACAGTGGCGGCTCCTCCACTTAGGCAGAGGAGCGTCACCCCACTGCTTGAACTACAAGCTGAATACAAAATATAAAATGATAGTAAAGCTTGTTATTACCATTTAGTTTTCTGTATTCAGCTTGCAGCTGAAGCCAGAGGGGTGGGTCTGGGCTCCCACGTCACAGGGGGAGCAATGGTGGCAGCACCTAAAGTGCGCATGATGGTTTGGCCGGTGGTCTCCGGCCGGCTAACCCCTCATGCGCACGCTGCATGTAATACAGCCTGCATGGAGAACATGCACAGCCTGCCAGCCCCTGTCTGAGCACCGACCCCCAGTGCTCAGACCAATCACAACGCTGCTAAGGCAGCGTTGTGATTGGTCAGGGGATTCTGGGAGGCTGTGTGCTTCCTGCAGAAGGAGGTCAGAGGGAGAAGAGGCGGCGGTCGGCGGTATAGGTAAGTGCTTTTTTTAAAATGTATTTTCATTTCCCACCCCCTCCCTCCGTCCCGCCAGCCCTGTTCGGTAGCAGCCGCTACGGTACCCATATAAAATAATTTAAAAAAAAATGTTTTTAAGAAATAAAAACATTCCCTTCTTGCCATAAAGATGGGGATTATTTAGTTCCCAGAGGGGCAGAAAGACAGTTGGGATCATATGGAAGGTGGAGGCTAGGTCTGATGTGTGGGCGGGTGGGCGGGCCATCCCCAAACCTTGTAGCATTAAAAAACCTCCCTAGTGTCTAGTGGGATTGCTGTCCCCCTAACAGAAGGACAGACTGGAGGTAATGATCAGCAATCTGGCCTCGGGAGGCAGAAAGACATTTGGGCCTGGGAGGAGGGGGAGCATTAGCCCAATGCAGGGGCTACCAAACCCCCCCTCCAAATACACCGCCTGGCAGTCTAGTGTGATTTCTGCCCCCGCCGTGGGAGATTGGAGGAAGACACCTACTATCTGCCCCTGATGGGGGGGGGGGGAGAAAGGCTACTGAGGTTTTTCGGGTTGTTGGGGGGCTTGGCCCGATGCCTGGGAGGGCTGACCCCACCTATTTTTCCCCAAACAAAATCCCTGTTGTCTAGTGGGAAGACATTTAGGCCTTGGAGGAGGAGAGAGCATTAGCCCACTGCCAGGGGGGCAGTTCTCTCCCCCCTTTCCAAATACATTTCCTGATGGTATCATGGGCTTTCTGCCCACCACCGGGGGCAGATTGCCGGGAAACACCTATCTTCCCCAGAAGGAGGGAGCAGAAAGACTGCTGGGGCTTACGTTGGTGAGTGGGGGCTAAGCCCAGTGGCTAGGAGGGCCACCATCACCCATTTTGGTACAAAACAAATAGTCCCTGGTATCTAGTGGAGTTTCTGCCCTTCCCCCTGGGGGGAGGGGAATGGGGGGACCAGAAAGACTTTAGGACCAGGGGAGAGGGGAGCACTAGCCCATTGCAAAGGGGGAGCTACCCCCCTCAGAAAATAGTCCCTGATGTTTAGTAGATGGATCTATGCTTGGGGATCGCCCCCCATGGTGTTCCCCAAGCAGGGATCCACTAGGGAAAGATACCATTGGAAAGGGGAGATTCCCCCCTCTCCAATGATACCCCTCCCACCTGCATCGATGCTCAGGGGGCTGAGATATGCCCCTGAGCACCAACGCAGTGAAAGTGAAAAGAGACGATCAGCTTAAATCACTTACTCTGAAATCATGTCAGCACGCTAATTAGCATTTCAGAGAAAAAACAGCCTCAGTTACTGGTGAAGGTCTTCCCAAGCTAAAATAAATTAAAGGAAAATCATCTGGTGCGAGCACCAGAGTGATATAGTGCTGCAAGTGCTAGGAAGTGCTGGAGTCGTCCATAGCACCTGAGACTGGTGCTATGGACGTCTCTAGCACGTCTATAGCACCTAAGCAGTTAAGTCATACCTCAGACACACAAAAGAGAAAAACATCCTCCAGAAAGACCAACCACGCTTCTTTTTAACAGTGAAATCACACGAAAACAACAGCGGACACGTGCTTCACCCGATGGCCAATTGGCCGAGGGCTTTCTCAAGGCAAAGGTTATGCGGTCCTATAGCTTCTTTTAAGAAGATTTAGCAAAGTGGTCTCTGCAGTCTTGTTCCTGGGACAACAGAGGCCACTTTGCTAAATCTTCTAAATAGAAGCTATAGGACCACACAACAGACACTTTGCCTTGAGACAGCCCAATGCCAATCGGCCATCGGGCGAAACACGTGTCGGGTGTTGTTTTCGTATGACTTCACTGTTGAAAAGAAGCAATTAAAATAGCATATTCTGCTTAGTAAGCACAACAGAACATGAGTTTTGAAAATTATTATTCCTTTCATTACATTTGATTAATGGGCACAGACCTCCATCCATAACTCAAATCATCCTTTATGTAATAGAGACCTAGTTACCCAATGTATTCCTATTTTGTATACAAACCTGAAAATACAGTCATAAAAAATAATGTGTTGGGCGTGGCTTGGCAGCCGACGGGCATGGACGCGTGAGCAAGGAGCTCCGCATCCCGCCCGGCTAAAATCCAGTGAAGAGAGGTGCCCCCGGCGCTCCGGAGCTTCTGGAGGGCTTCCCCCGTTTGGTCTGTGCCCTTGGAGTGGACCGACCGCCAGGCTCGTGGCGCTGAGGGCTGGCGCCGCGACAACAAACGCGGTGGAGGCGGGTGGCTGCCGGCCATCTTGGGCGGCCTGCGAGGGGACGGGCAGCCGTGGCCCACGGTGCATTGGAGGCCGACCGGAAGTGCGGGGAACCCGGCGGGCGCAGCAGGAAGTGCCGGTCGCCTGCTGGTGGAAGACGGAGTGCGGAGGTGGGTGCCCGCGGCGGAAGGCTCGGAGCTGCGGGCCCCTGACCGGCGCTGCCACCGAGGGCTGCCCAGTGGTGGAGCGGCGCACAGGAGAGAGGAGCTGGGCCTGTGGCGGAGGCGAGGTCCACTAGTGCAGGTGCGGAGGCAGCGGACAGCGGACCCAGCGCGGCTGGCAGGCAGACGGGGCCGCGGGGGAGGTGACTGGCCCTGAGAGAGACATTGAGGTGCAGAACTATCTGACCCGGGGCTGCGGGCCTGGGACCCGGCGGAGTTCGTGACCGCTGGTGTGCGGTGGGGGCCTGGGTCATCGTGGTGCCCCGGGGAGGACGGCGGGGACACCCCGGCTGGGGAGTGGATCGGAAGCGGTGCAGAGAGGGTCCCCGCAGTGGATGTGAGGAACGCGGGGCCTGAGTGCTGACAGATATCCCGTGGATTAGGCCTTGTGCCGGCCTGCGAGTGTCAGGCGCCGAAGCATGGGCAAGCCGCGTCCCAAGCTGGGAGGGAACCCGGCGGACCCGACGGGGGACACTGTCGCCGGCCGGGAGGGCGGAACGAGTGCGGACGCAGCGGTGGGCCTCCAGCAGCGACAGCTGGACCAAATCCTCCAGGCCATAGCGGATACGAAGTCGGCGTTGCAGGCGGACATTGCCCAAGTGTCCACAGATCTGGGGCTGCTTCGGGCGGACCACAGGAAGCTGGTGGATAGGGTTAAGAACACGGAGGACAGGTTGGATTCGATGGCCCCAGCTCAGAAGGTGACGGAGGGCCAGACAGCGGACCTCCTGCGGAGGGTCGTGGTCCTGGAAAAGAGGGCCGAGGACGCTGAAGGGCGTAACCGCCGCAATAACATTCGAGTGGTGGGTCTGCCAGAAAAGATTGAAGGGGGTGACATGCTGGCCTTCTTGGAGACCTGGCTGCAAGAGGTGGTGGTGCCGGAGGGGCTCACGTGGTTCTACACCTTGGAGAGGGCGCATAGGGTGCCTGCTCGGCCCCCGGATCCGGGCCGTCCGCCCCGGCCAGTGGTAGCCTGCCTGCTGCACTACAAGGACCGAGACGTCATTCTACAGAGGGCTCGAACGCGGGGCCCCTTCCAGGTGCAGAATGTCCCGGTTTCCATTTACCCGGACTATCTCATGGAGGTCCAGCGCAGACGCTCCTCCTTTCAGGCGGTGAAGAAGGCACTGCGGGACGAGGGGCTGCAGTACTCCTTGTTGTTCCCGGCACGCCTCCGAGTGGTGCTGGATGGTGCGACATCGTTCTTCACCGACCCCGCAGCGGCTTGGAGCTGGCTGGAGGCGGCCAGGACCCGTGCGGCGGCGCACACGGATGGAGGGAGACCGTCGGGGGCACTGGCAAAGCCCCGTCGTAGCAGACGCAACAAAGCGCGGCAGGCGAGGGTCCGGTCGCCTGGAGCATCCCAAACGGTGTTGGAGCGGCGGGCTGCTCTGCGAGCGGTCTCTGAGATCTCCGGGGCGGCAGCCTCCCAACCCAGCGAGGAATCGGGCTCCCGGAGGGGCACTGAGGACTCCCAATCTGATGGCGCTGAAGGGGAGGCGGAGATGTTACCTGATGTAACCCCTGGGACTGCTGATGAGTTGCTGGACGCTTGAAGGTTTGAAGGGCTTTCGGGACCCGGCCGGGAGGGCACGGACAATGTGGAGCTGAGATGCATTGAGAGTGAGGCCGGACGGGGCCATGCGGGGTTGGGGGGAGTGCTGCTTTGGGATGGGGCTCTGTGGCTGGTCGTGAGGGGCCTGGCGGGGAGAGAGTGGGGGGCCTAAATGGAGCGGAGCGCTGGGGGATGACCGGTTGAGACTGGGCAAGGATGCTTAGATGAGGACTGTCGTCAAGCCCGTCTGGCAGTGAGCCACCACCTCAAAGTGAGACTCTGGTGGCTACCAGAGAGTTTGGTTGCTGTTGGGGCTAGTATTTGGATGGGTAACTGCGGTTTAGCACCTGTTCTGGGGAGGGGAGGGAGTTCGGGGAGTTGGGTAGTTGTGAGATTTATGGGGTTTGTCAGTGTGCCTCGGGGGACCCGCAAGGGGTGGTTGGTTCAACGATGGGATGGGGACCCCCCCTGAATTGCGAGTTATAACTTGGAATGTGAGAGGGCTCACCTCTATGGTGAAGAGGCATAAAGTCCACGCGTACCTAGTGCGGAGAGGGGTTAAGGTGGCATTCCTCCAGGAAACCCATTTAGACAGAGAAGAGGGGAGGGCGTTGCATAGACGCTGGAGGGGCCAACTGTATTACACAACATTTTCGAAATTTGTCCGGGGTGCCCTGCTTTGGGTGAGGGCGGGGGTCCCTTTTCAGCCTCTCAGAACGCTAGTAGACCCAGAGGGCAGGTTTGTGGTAGTGCAGGGGCGACTGGATGGGAGGGATATAGCTCTGTGTAGTGTGTATGCCCCCAATATGGACCAGGCCGCTTTCTTTTCCAGACTGTCGGGTCAGCTGGCGGAGTATTTGACGGGGGCGGTGGTGTTGGGTGGGGATTTCAATTCAGTGCTGGATGTTGAGTTGGACAGGTCCCATCCGCCCCTTGCACAGTCGGCGGTTTGTAGGGTGGCCAAAAGCAGGCGGGCTTGGCAAGATACCTGGGGCTTGGTGGACACATGGCATACCTAGCACCCGCACGACAGGGATTACTCATTCTACTCGGCTCCTCACGAGTTGCACGTCAGGTTGGATGGCATATTGTGCTCACCGGATGTTCAGCCTTTGATGCGGCATAGTGAATATTTAGCCAGGACCGTATCGGACCATAACCCATGCATGGGGATGCTGCAATGGTCCAGGCAGAGGCAAGCGATCCCTACTTGGCGCCTTAACCCCTTGCTGCTAGAGGACTCGGTGTTCCGGGCTGAGATCAGTGACTGTATAGCACAGTTTTTTGGGCCCAATTCAGGGACGGCGGCGAACCGAGCGACGGAATGGGATGCGTTTAAGGCGGTCGTCCGGGGGGCTTGCATATCATCCACAGCCGGGGTGCGGAGGGCCTTGTTAAAAGGGGTGGACGGAGCGGAGGCGCAGTTACGGGAGGCGGAGCGGGCGCATCAGGGGGGGGGACGGGGAGGTGGCTGGGGTTGTAGAGGCGCGGGAGCGCGTGGCGGTCTGCATGGAACAGCTTCGTTGTTATGATCATAGATCTTATCTGGTGCGGGCGCATGCGGAAAGGGATAAGGTGGGCTCCCTCCTGGCGTGGTTGGCGAACCCGACGGCGCGCGGTGACCCTATACTCACTCTGGTAGAGGAGGGGGGGGTCCCGGTCTACTCCCAGGTGGGCATTAATATGCGGTTCGCAAGCTATTATACTGGGTTATATGCTAGTACTATGGAGCGGGAACCTGAGGGCCTTGTTGATTTTCTGTTGGCAGCCCACCTGCCTCGACTGGATTCGGACGCTAGAAAGGGCCTTGGGGGCGCGATTACGATGAGCGAAATCCGAGTGGCAATTAGGCATATGGCTCGGCGAAAGACCCCGGGAGCAGATGGATTGCCTGTCGAGTTTTATGCGGCCTACCCGGATCTGCTGGCACAGCAGCTACAAGCCCTGTATAGCGAGGCATGGGGGTTGGGACAGTTGCCCGCCTCTGCTCGGGAGGCGATCGTGATACCCTTGCTGAAACCCGGTGGGGAGGCGGGTGCGCGCACAGCATACCGCCCGCTCTCTATGCTGACGGTGGACTACAAAATTCTGAGTAGCATTTTGGCGTTGCGCCTCCTGACCCACATGACCGCCTTGATCCACCCGGATCAGGCGGGCTTCATTCCCCGACGCAGCACGGCCACCTCCATTCGACGGCTGCTGCGGGTGATGGAACTGGACCGGGATGAATACCCGGAGGCCTGTACACTGTCGGTCGACTTAGAAAAGGCCTTCGATAGTGTGGAGTGGCCATATTTGTATCGAGTGCTGCGGGAGTTCGGTTTGGGGGAGGACTTTGTACGTTGGACCACCTTGCTGTATAGTGGGGCCACGGCCCGGGTGAAGACGGGGACTACTATCTCGGCCTCCTACCATGTGCGGAGGGGGACGAGGCAGGGCTGTTCCCTATCCCCCTTGTTGTTCGCGCTGGCTGTTGAACCGCTGGCCGCTCACGCCCGACAGGGGTGTGCTTATTCCGGAGTCTCCCTGAGGGGGGACGCCCACTACATCTCCCTGTATGCAGACGACCTGCTGTTGTTTTTGAGGGACGCGACTGATGCGCTGAAGGGAGCGGTCGCCCTGTTGAAGGAGTTCGGTCGCATGTCCGGACTGAAGGTGAATTGGGGTAAGACGTGTTTGTTTCCGTTGTCACACGACGGGGGGACACGGCAGACGGAGGGACGCATCCGATGGGAGGGCAGCTGCCTGCGCTACCTGGGGGTTAACATTTATCATACCCAGGCAGATTTGTTGGAGGGGAATATTGGTAGGGCGCTTCGGGGGCTGTGGGGTAGTATGGGATTTTGGAGTACACTCCCGCTCTCATGTGCCGGGAGGGTGGCATTGCTGAAAATGGTGCCACGCCTTCTCTATTTTTTCCGCACACTTCCTATATGGATCCCGGCGTCGTATTTCGCGCGATTACGGGCACTTTCGACGGGTTTCATTTGGGGGTCGGGACGGCGGCGGGTGGCGCTGGCCACGTTGCGGCGGCCACGAGCGGAGGGGGGCCTGGCTGCCCCCGACTTTGAATGGTACTATTCGGCGGCCCAGCTTCAGTGGCTCACGCAGGCGGTGGCCCGCGAGTATAGAGGCCCAGAGGGCCCGCAGGACAGGTTGATCCCACGGCATGTGCTGGCCTTTATAGTTCTCCAGCAGCGACTGGATTTGACTCAGCTGACCCTGGAGGAACGCACCCTCCGGCAGTGTTGGAATAGGTGCCAGAGGCGGGCAGCTATAGTCCGCCCGTACGCTCCGGAAATCCCTCTTGGGATGTGTACCGCGCTCCCGCATGGGGGTGATTGGTCAGGGCTAGCGAATTGGGAGGAGCTGGGAGTACAGATGGTAGGGGACCTATTCCGAGACGGTGTGTTATTGCCCTTCCAGGACTTACAGGATGTCTACGGGCTCCCGCAGGGGGATTTTCTGCTCCATGCGGCTCTGGTGGCGAGCATACAGAAGCATTGGAATATGGGGCTGTCGGAACCCCCGACCGCGGCGGGTTGTCAATATGTTTTGATGGCGGCAGGGACGGCCAAAGCCATTACTTGCCTGTACCGCAGATTGTCGACGGAGGGCTTGCACCCTCTGGCCGCTCTGCGGGAAAAGTGGGAAACGGACCTCGGGAAAACGATACCAGAGACCACATGGTCTACACTAGTGCGGAGGGCCTGGAAGGGAACTCGGAACGCCCGGTTCCAGTTAGTTCAGTTTTTCACGTTACATAGGGCGTATCTGACGCCGGCCAAGGTCTTGCAATATTTTGGTGGAACACAATCTCCATGCCCTCGGTGTGGGGGAGAGGGGGCAGATTTTCGCCACATGTTTTGGGCCTGTCCGCAGTTTGGCGATTATTGGGCTGAGGTAGTGGACTGCCTGAATCAGGTGACAGACCGCTCTATCACTCCAGAGATGGGGACTTGCTTGTTGCTATGGTTCCCCCACACCCGCCGCACGAAGGTCACTAGCAGGTTCTATGATCTGGGGTTGATCTTAGCTAAGAGAGAATTGACCCTGCACTGGAAAGCTAGGGGAGGGCCTAGCTATTTGCGGTGGAGGGCAGCGCTAGTGAGATGGGCGGGGGCGGAGGGTACGCTCCGGGTGCAGTTGGCTCTGAGACGAGATGATGAGAAAGCGCTAGCGACGGCCAGGGCATGGGAAGCGTTGGTAGTGGAGCTCCAGGGGCTGATATCTGAGGAAGGGGAAGGAGGGAGCACGTCGGATCGGCCAGAGACGAGGGGAACTGGGGAATGAGAGGAGATGGGAAGGAAGAAGATCCCTAGCTATATACCAGAGGCATGGACAAGAGGGACGGTTTGCCTACACAGAGAAGGGGTGAGCAACTGTAACTGATCTCCTTGGAAGGGGGGGCACACCGGGGGAGAAGGAGGGGACGGGGGCGCACTGACATGGGGGTGGGGGGGGAGGAGACGAGTTGGGGTTGGGAGGGAAGGTACCCTTAATGAACACGGGGACCTGTGGTGTAATGAACAGTCATTGTTGTTTTGGAAAATAATAAAAAATGTTTCAACAAATAAAAACTAATGTGTTGCATTCTGAGACCACATTAATTCATCCAGAAAGAGGTAGGAAGCAGATGTTACAAGAAAACAAAGTTCTCTGGATTACCAAATTACCAACCACTACTACTAGTCTTACTAAAGATAATGAATTCCATTTTCTTTTATGTACATAGGCAAGTGCAAATATTTTTGAGCTCTCGGGCAGGGTTTATATACATTAATGTAAAAAAACCAAAAAACTTTTTGTGAAGCCTATACCAAATGGCTATTAATATGGACTTTAGTATGAGAAATGTCATATTCAATTCCAAACAATGAAATATAATTTTTTTCAGGTAGCTTTGCTTACCTTTTACTCTCTGAAATGTACAGCTTAATGTACTTTCAAATAATTGTTTTCGGACAGAGAAATTTCATTGTTTTAATAAGTACATCTTTCTTCAATAGCCATCTCAGGCCTATATGTCCTTCACTTCAACTTCAGCAACAATTGAGTTAAAAAACGCAAATCTTCAATATAAGAAGGGAATACAAACAGTATTATGGAGGGCCTTCTACCCACATAATGTGATCCAGTTTATTTATTGGATTTTAACTTCCCAGCATATTAACACATAGGCACAGACATGGTGCATCAAACATGGTTTACAATGTAAAGTTTGCAATACTCGGGTATGAGAAATAAATGTTGCTGCTCTCAAGTTCCAAACTTGGTTAAAGATGTAGAAAGCAGACAAATGTGGCAATAAGGATGGTTCATCAATTCCCTTTTCATCTTGAATGTTACTATTGACACTGGTTCTATGATCTCCACCCCATATACAACCCATATAAATACAGAAACAATATAAGCTGAAGGCCCTCCTCCTATTACACATTTTTTCACATTATTTAATATCAACCCGCACTTCAGCAAAAAGCAAGTGGGTCTGGACGCATCCTTTCGGAGTATAGATAAGAGCCTTCATCCAATAATTATAAGATAATAATTGTACCATGTAAGTTGGCCTCCTTCCCACTGACGAGCAACGTCTTTTAGCTAACCCAAGTGACACGCCTGTGAATTTCCAGACTGCTTTAGGCATATCTTTCACCCAGCCACCCAGTAGAATCCTAGGATCCATTGGCACTTCTCTATCATCTTGGAAAGGGATGTCATAACTTCACACAAATATATATGATCTCCATGGTAACACCAGGCCAAATGCAAAAAGACAGCCTCTGGCATCCCAAATCTGTCACAATTAGAATCCTCCCTAATCCCACACCTCCACATACTCTTAGGAATATTATAAAACCTGTGCAGAAACTTAAAATGGATAATGCAGTAACTCAGGGGCTTGCCCGTTTGTGTGCAGCAACATTTCTAGTCTTCTTCAGTTATTTTAGTCATTTGATCCTTTGGTAGGGCAGAAACTTGGGGCCTCTTCCTGCATGGAAGCATAGGAGCGATATTAAACGCATTGTCAATTTAGCAGCCATCAGCTGTTCTACTGCTTCCAGTGCAGTGTGTTCAAAACAGAAGGTAGAAAACTCAGTCCTGCATGCGATTTGAAGGCAATAATATAGGAAGGCACCAAGAGGTGTATTTGTGCTTTGCCTATGACTATACTGAAAGTGATTAAGTTACTGACCGAGTATAAATTTGCCTACTTCTATAAATTAAGAGAGTGCAGCTGAGCCACCACTTTCTTCACATGCCTCATACTCAGTCTTGGATAATAAGGCAGTGGGAGAATAGGTGAATAGATGAAGTCCAGTATTGCCCCAATCTTCATCTTGTTCCAAGCTCAAGCAGGATTTACACCTCCCTCACTTGACCGTTCTCATCCATTTTTCCCAGATACAGTCCCTTTTGAGCATCTGAAGGACCCTTGTCCCCGGCAGCGCCTGAGCACAGATAGGTACAAGAAAGAAGGAGTAGCTGGCAAGAGAAAACGTAAAACTTCTTTGCATGCCACCTTCACCCACTTTTAATCTCAGACCACCTCTGCTCTCATAATGTTAGAAGGGAAGGCACTTCTACAGAAAGCTTCAGCACCCTCTCCTGTGCACTACTAGCCCACTAATGATTTCAAAAGACCTCTCCACAGGGATCAGCTAGTCATAGTATACATTTGTAACAAATAATGTTAAATAAACATCCAAGAAGTTGCCCATTAGAATGTTGGTGGATATTGAGACTGAACACAGTAAACCATAATCTTCTATAAGCATTGTGTACGTATTACCTTAATCCATTATTCAAAAAGCATGATGCAGTTTTTTCTGTTCATACTAAATCACGATAACAGTGGTTACAAAGTTTATGCAAAATCTCCTTTTCTAGATAGAGAAAGCCTCCAACAGATGTTCTCCCACACAAAACCAC
Source organism: Triturus cristatus (assembly GCF_964204655.1). Taxonomy (NCBI): domain Eukaryota; kingdom Metazoa; phylum Chordata; class Amphibia; order Caudata; family Salamandridae; genus Triturus; species Triturus cristatus. Next base: position 1,107,583,679 of record NC_140592.1, on the reverse strand, counting down.
CGTTCTACCAAAGTGAGAGACTAGAGCACTGACCACTCAGCAAAGGCAAGCATTTAGTACACAATTAATATAGGTGTGGGAGCACATTCTTCACTTACATGGTTTGGAATGTCCAAGCTGGAACTTGGAAACCGCACACAATTTCTACACATTTTGTTTACAATATCTTCACGAAAGAAAATCATCTCCTGAGTGCAATACTGGATTCTGAGAAGAAAGAAAAACATCACAGATGTCACTCACACTTTTCACATCGTACAGAACCATGGACATGCACATAGGGATTTCTGGTCAACACTGAAACAGGATATCTGTACTGCTTTCCTAGGTTGCGATCAACTGATTGTAAGCCTAGTAATCACTTTCAATGTCTCTACATCCCACAGACGCTGCTGTGATCAAGTGTTTGCGCACCGATACATGCACTTCTTCTCAGATTCCTGTGGTTCTGACTAGAGCCAGTAAGAAAGAGTGGCTAGTTAAGATCACAGGTCTGGACATGTACAAATATCATGTATCACAGATTGCAATCCAGGCATGGCAATCCAGCCTTTTAATTCCGATAAATAAATAATGAAGTGCCAAGTACAGAGGGTTATAGTAATATGGCTAAAGAAAGAATTCTGGACAATACTTAAGAGATTCTGACCCAGTTCACAAACGGCTGCTGACAAAATCGGACATTTTCTTTCACTGGTTTAACTCGCGCATTAGGAGCCAATTTTCTACTTCCTTGGAATTCTGAAAGATTTTCCGTAACCCTCAAAAAAGTCAGTCACAGATTTCCAGGAGTTCTTACTTGTGAAAGCATGTTCGTCACAGAATTGTAACAGCTGTGAGTAGATGCACAAGAAAATCTGATGCAAAAGTGCTATTAAACTTCTATTTTTTCATTCTTGTCTAATGTCCTGCCTTCTTCCACCCACCCAAAAAATAGTTCTCTTCATATTTCCAACTTTATGTGCACAAAAAGCTTTAATATTTGGGCACCATTGGTGTATTTTTATAGGCCATCTTCTTATTATCAACCCAATTTTCCTCCTTTTGAGTGCCCTTTGGGTAGGCGAAACATGCACTCTGGTTTTAACCTCTAGCTACAAAATCGATTTGCATCCGTCGATACCACATAAAACAATGAGTGACTGCAAAACCACACATGGATCTGATGACTCCCACCTCCATGTAATGGATCCATCCATTGTGGCCCAAGTTCAGCCCAGTGCTAAGGTTATTGTTCCTACTCTAAGCAATTGTACTACTGAAAACAAGGGCCGTTGGGGCACATGCATCAACGTAAGGAATTGGATTAGTTGATACAAAGGGCGAAGATTCTACCCATTTTATACATACCTCCTCGGTAGAAGCTTTAAATGGGCTTATAGTAAAAAAAAACAAAAAAACTTTGTATTTGCCAGCGACTTTTTATTGGCAAGTGAATTGTATATTCCAACCTTCACTGCCTCCGGTCAAGGCTGTATTATTAATGTCAGTTTGTTAGCCCAGGATTTAAGTGTTTTACTTGCGGATTTTTAAAATTATAGCAAGTTGCATCAGCAATCAATAATCCCCTCTATGTGGTTTTTAGTCTAGATATTAGGACCGTCAATGAAGACAGAAGAACGGGGGTGATGGATTTTTCAGAACACAAGGGTTTAAGGATTAAGTGGAGTAAACCAGCCCCACAACTTTTTTGGTAGGATATGGTAGCCACTAATACTGACTGTAAATGTAATTGCTTGACTCCTGATGCTGAACCTAGTACTATAATTAAGAGCTTTGATATTATTTTCCTACATATATCGCTGCTTAGTTACTAAAACTAAGCAACATCCTGATAATATGCCACCACATAGATGGTTCAATTCAGCCTGTTCGGCAGTGCACAAGAAATGTAGGAAAGCTCTTAGTATGGTCCCAGGTAACATCAATCTGATTCGTCAAGCCTGTACGTTTTAGAAGTCAGTCCTAAATATGCAGTGGGAGGAGAATGGGAGGGCATGTCCGACCTTGAAGCAGCAAGGTGTTGCTGTGATTTGGATTCCAATCTTGTATTGGCACAGTAGAGCAATTCCTAAATCAATCACTTTTAATAGGGAAATACATCAAAAGGGAGGTTCCTAGCATATGGCTTTCATGGACTACTCCTGTGCTTTCGACAATGTAAATCGATCTAAATTGGTGGGCATGTTGGGAGATGTAAGTGTGGAAGAGGCACTGGTCACTTTATTGAGAAGATTACACACGGACCCATTTTTTAGGATACGCTATGGCCCAAATGGTGAGTGCACAGCGCCAGTACGATCCACACGGGGCATCCGGCAGGGGTGTATTTTGGCCCATTTTTTGTTTTATTTTATATAAATACTCTTAAAAGCTACTTAGTTCAACAAGGGGCCGATTTATCTCAAGTGGGGAAACGTCCAATGCAGACACTGCTCTATGCGAGAACTGCAAAGTGCCTCCAATCTTGGCTGGATGCATTCACCGTTTCTATCATTAGTCTGGATTTAAAAGTGATCTTCTGTTATGACAAGTGGCCCCAAAAACTTCAAATCGGAATCACATTTTATATGGGGTGGTGGGTGGGGGGTTGTAGTGGGCAAGGTTAATACTTTAAATTATTTAGGTGTCACGATTGACACTTTGTTACATTGGATCTTCTTCCAAGTATGAGATCACAACTTTCCAGAGCAATAGAGGCAATCCTTCGTTTTGCAGCCACTAGGCTGGGGCACAGGCCGGTAAAGGAGTTATTGCAGCTATACAAGAGTGAATGCGTTCCAGTGGGTCTTCAGGAGGTCGGAATTTGGGGCATACCAACCCTGAGGCACTGCAAAGAATAGAGAATAATTTCTTACGTAAACTCCTCTCCGTCCCAAAAGGTGCCACTGCGCACATTTGTCACACAGAAATGGGGATTAGTTACATTTAGCATTCCGTTAGAATATGTCCTTTGCTTTTATGGCTCAAGGTCTGGCTCACAGCTGAAGCATCTTTTCAAGATTATTTTCAAAGATTGCCTTCCGTTGAACAATATGCTTAAGATATCATGGCTTAGTTATATAAAACAGTCCTTTTCTGATCTGGGAGTTCCCAAACAATGTACCAAACCAGAATCTATTGAACCAAATTGCAAGCTGCATATCAAAAACGTGTTTTCTGATCATTGCAGCGAGAAAAGGACACCATGCTTCAAACATGCAGTCATTTTAATTTATTTCCCTTTAATTACTACTTCAAGTCTAGAACCTTATTTGTAATCCACAATATAGATTTTATCTCACGTGATTCTTTTCGTGTACCCTGCACTCTTTATTAGCGTTTTCACAGCAGGGTGGTTAATTTATGACCTGCCAAATTGTCCTTATGATAACATCTCTCCTCAGAGCACTATGCACTTTATATTAGTTTGTCCATTATACAATGCACAACGTAAGCAGACGTGACGCCTAACGTGCTATCAGGAATTATAAATCAGGTTTACTTACTATACGTACAGCGCCTTAAGTCCCCTGAAATTTGTTTGGCGGTGATTATTTTTATACAGGAGGCCTTAGCGGTTAGGAAGATACGAAAGTTTAAAGTGATCTTGCCTTACTGATGTATTGTATCCATTTTAAAATTGTTTAACATTTTAGTATTATATGCAGTAGAGGTGAATCAAGTCATTTTTTCTTTTATGGCATGTTTTATGAAATTTGATTTTGATATAATGGTTCGAAATGTTTTTAATTTGAGTGTATATCTGTCTTGAGTTTTACACGTTTTTCTATATTGTAATTTTATGCCAGTATTGCAGAATAAAGTTGATGATGGATGAAAATGGGGATGTGCCAGTTCAGCTCTTGTGGTGAGAGAGTGCAGACCAGAAATTAGTCCAGGTCTCATACTTGTAGCCAGTAGAGGTGATCAGGGTGAAACCTTGGGGGAGAGGTCTATCTTCCGCACAATTGCTACATTCCTGGAACCAAGCCAAAAATAAGAGTACTCTTAACCCTAGTAAACAGTGGTAAACTGAGAGAAGCTGGATTTAAGGGGTGCAGATAGTACAGTAGCGACGAAAGCACTATAAACAGTGAAGACCTGGCACTGGTAATAACTAGATGAACGTGGACATGAAGTGCATCAAAAGTGATTATTCTAAGTTAAATTTACTTAAAAAACAGTCACATGATTTCTTGCTTCTCCCTTCCCCAATCTAAAAACTGTGCAACTTACCGACAAGGATTTGTGGTGAACATGGAAAGAGGTACACGCTGCCTGAACTCGCGAGTGATATTCTCTGCTATTGGCGGCCTACAAGAGAAGGTCATTTGTGCAAGTAAATAACGTATCTTTCTTCCTGGTCAGTGTAGTCAATACTGTTCAACAGTGACCGGTCTTACCTTGGTAAGATGCAGCTAGGACCTGGGTCTTCAGGACCAGGAATGAACACAAATCGACTGCTGCAATTCAAATGTGGTAGGTTATTATTAACACACTGTGCATGTCATGTAAAATAGGAAGAGACACAATGTTTGTATGATAGACTTGAACTGCTGGCTGGTGTCCATATTCATTATGGCACACAGTACTACACAGTCACTTAAAAATAAAAACTGACTTTAGATGCTGATGAGTTATAACTGCAATGCAGCCTGTATGCTGCTGCTTTCCTGTAGAAGCACACACTAGGGTGTAAGTCCTGGAGTCTAACATGGTCATGGTTTATGTGTCCGTTCTGTTAATCGCAATACTTAATACTGATAGGACAGCTACAGGTATTATGCAGGGGAAGAGGCTCCTAGCAGCATCTCTGCTATAGACAGGTTTCTTTTTAGCTAAGAGCAGGGCTTTAAGTGAGATGAAACAAGCATTGGCATAGCCAATAGTTCTCGCTTTTGGGACCTTATAAGTATTTAGTTTTGCAACTGTTGCATGGCTAAACACTTATAAGGTCCCAAAGGCGAGACCTATTGGCTATGCCAATGCTTGTTTAAAGTTTCAACAGGGACAAAATACATTTCCAAATAAAGAATAGTCCCTGAACGCTGAGGGACTTTACTCAATGTTGTTAATACAGGAGGCTTTCGTTTCCTTCCGAGCACCGGCTTCATATTATTTATAGAATTACTACAAAAGCACAGCCGGCTTCATATGTTAAATAAAGTCACTACAGAAATGCAGATGGTGTTTCATTCAATACATTAATGTGCTGTGGGGAAAAGGGCAAAACATTAGAACACGAAAATTTGTAAACGAACAACCAGACTGGAAACATCGTGCCCCAGTTGGAAGAGGGCGCCACTGCTATTGGGCGATATCAAGCACCACTTGCCGGACAACAATTGTGAGCAAGGACGCGACCCTGTGTTCTTATTAGCGGCTCTCTGTCCCTGGCTGCATGTAGAACATTCTATTATCCTCTGAGGGTCGGTGATGGCAAGAAGGTCGGAATTAGGGTGACCACCAACCAGGGGGGCATATTCTGGGCAGTGACTGTAAAAACTGAGGACTAAGGGTGAAAATTAAAGACAGAAATTCAGGACAAATGGTCAGTTTTAGAGACACATCTAAGTATGTCAAGAAGGGATATAAAAGTACGTTAGTAGACGGTGGACACGAATACATGTTAAAGTACATGTGTGTTCTTTGGTTTGTATACTAGTGTGAGTTTTGTACAAACATCAATATGTTACTGCATTTGTTTAAAGCTATAAATCCTTGCAAACATATTGACACTAAGCTGATATAAGGGACCATTTGTTACACAATTATGACCCTTTAACCTGAACAAGGCTCACTAAAATGATTAATACTAAATTGTTCAAAATATGTACAGTATGCAGCTAGTTTGTTCATACCCATGAATGTGTGAATCTATCCACCAAAGCATCAGTTCGCTCATCCTTCCATGCACCTACCCAGACCCATCCATCCTTCCACTCAACCATCTGTCCATCCACTCATCCATGCACCCAGAAATATCCATCTCTCTTCTCAGCCAAGGCAGTCATCTACCCATTCATCAAAGTCTTCTCAGTTAATTGAGATTTTTTCCGTCAATCAATCCATCTATGGGCCCATCCATAAGTTTTTCAATCAATCAATCCCATCCATCTGTCTATCCACCCATCTCAAACCAAAAAAAGATCAAAATAATAGACCATGCTCAACATAAATGAAAGCTTGCTGCGTGTGTGAAATACTCAGTGCCATTTACATGAGAGGAAAACAATTCAAAAGGAAAATAAAATGGAAAATCATTACAATAAAATAAGGAAGAGAGCAGAGCAGGAAACTGAATCGAGCATTTCAAATCCCGTTTGGCTGAAGACAATGTCTCAAGTCTTTTGTCCATTACCCTATGCATTATATAACTATTTAGATTGTATACCCTAACTGAATGTTCGTGACACTGCTCCAACTAGAAAAAATGTAATAGGTATATTTTAATGTATATTTTATGGTGTAATGTATTTAGCTCAATTTAGTATATTGTTATGGTTTTAATTATCAATAAAATGTATTCTGATTCTGTTTGGCTGAAGACGTTTCTGTTCCCTTCCGTGTCCATCAACAGGAAGGGTGAGGGTTTTACTTTGTCACAATGAATTGTGCAAAGGTGGGTGCCTTGTCCATTTTCCTCAAGGGCGAAGTTCTCGACTTCCCATGACTACCCAGCATAATAAAATCTTCTACCAGCCCGAGACAAAGTAAGACATAAATGTTTTAGGAGGTGTAAACGTGAAGGCGTGTTTGTTAGAATTTGAATTGTGTTGTTTGGAGTTAGGTATGCTTACACGTATTGTAGAGACGCTTTCATTGTGTGGATGCATGTGCACCTGGTTGTAGGCGCGGCTGGGTGAATGGCTGTGTGAGGGAGAATATTGACTATTACTTACATGGCAATGTTAATCTGATGTAAGGCAAACTGCACAAAGAGAAAAGATAGCTTACTTGCAGTGGTAGTTTCACATAAAAACAATTAAAGAAGTCCCTATAAGCGGTAACCACACTCCAGAGGTGCTCATGAACTTGGTTGCTGCTGAATCATCATACAAGGGCAGGCGAGACTGCTGCACAGGCCTGCTACTTCCCGGAGTGCCAAACTGAGAACTGGCAGAAGGCCTCTCATTGTCTGTGTGATTTTAGCGGTATACAACACAAGCCAGCACGAGGACGTTGGTGCCCTTTACTTTGCACCAGATAACATTATACAAGGTGAGATTCACTGATATAGTTTTTAAGGAACGAGTTAAGTGATTTGCCCAGCATTATGGGATGTTGAGCTGATGCCGTACTCGCACTTGATTCCCTAGTTCCAAAATAGGCAACTCACTCGTCAGACCAGATCTCCGATTATGTACTGAAGAGCCTCCAGATATCCAGAGAAGAGACTCCAGATATCCAGGGTGTTTGAGCCATCACGTGACTCAGAGTGCCCGAAGTGGATTAGGGCTGATATTACGGACAAATGCAGACTCCTTTCCACAGAGGCGGACCATGGAGGCTTCGAAGCGGGCTTCGGACACGAACCTCAGGTGGCTCTTGTAAAGTACGTGCAAGAGTCAAACAAACAACAAGCGGTCGCGAAAGTGATTGCGAAAATGGAAGTAATCGCGGTCAAGCGCGGCGCGCGCGCCCGCGCACATGCACTGTAGTGCTAGGCTGGCCTGGTAGCACTTTTTGGAGCCCTTTCAAAAAGTCTCGCCAGACCAGCGCATGCGCTGGGTCAGGCGAGACCTAAAAATGGGGGGGGGGGGGGGGGGGGGGGGCGGGGTTAGGGGTCTCTCAGAGGGGCGTGGCCAATGTAATTAAGGGTGTGGCTTAAAACACTTAAGCTAAAAATCTGTACTTAGCCTAGTGTGCTGACCCACTGGTATTTTGATGCGTCTGTCCATTCATTCCGATATATATAACACAAGTAACATTACGCCTACAAGCCGCCAGGACTTTTGGCTTTTTCAATGGTTGTAAATTGCAGGATAAATAAGCAACAACTATGACTTCGTTGTATATAATATTGAAAATGCTTCTGCTCTTGTGGGCGAGGTTGTGGCCAAAGGTTGGAGCTGGCGACTTTCAAGCTGAGAAAGCAGGTTCGAGCCTCACCTCGGCTCAACATTCAGTGATTCAAAACATGAATATGTCCTTGTGTATTGTAACTGGTGCTAATGTTTGCTCCAAGCTTGCGCTATGTAAAACTGAAAAATGAGTCTCTTTGAAGTTACATCAAAAGTAATACTTTTGTAATAATGCAGGAGAAAGGACAAGAGGAGAGACGTGCTTAAACAAAAAATACACCACCACCACCTCAGGAAAAAAACATGGCTGTTTCCTAACTAAACTGTTTTTTCTCAGAAAAAGTAAGGTGGTGATTCAAAAGAAATGTATGAATTCCACCAGAATTTCGGTTATTCTTATAGCATACATAATATGAGGTAAGAATGTAGTGTTCAACGTCAGAAACAGTATGAAAAGGAGGTATAGGTATAAATGGGGCTTACATTTTGGACCCCCACATCAAACTACAAGCTCAAGTTGGAGCAGACCAAAGAAACGTTACAGATGTACAGGATCCAAATGGCAGATTTCAGGAGACAGACGGTATTGTCTTTAAGAGATTGGTGCGTGAATTTACACCGATGGTGTTTTACATTAAGAGGTGGTCATAATGCATTAAACCGGGGCTCTCTTGATACTCTAGTATTTTATTTCCTTTCCTTTTTATTTTGGTGTCCGTAGAGTAAGGCGCTAGCTTTGTGGAGCAATGGAACACTGAAAATAAAGCAAGAGGGATTACAATCTCTGGCTTCTTGTACGAATAGGAGGGTGGCTGGTAGTTCATGGGAGTAGTTTGCATAGGTGCAGGGAGGTACAACAGGCCCTTAAGTAACACAAAGCTGAGAGACATGCACTAATACTGAAACCCGAATAGTTACAGTGGCCGCTAGAGAAGCCTTCACATCCTTTCTGAATCACATGCAGGGGTGGATGTGTCCGATTTGGACGAGGATGAAGTTGCTTAGTCTTGGTGAAAACTGAGAAATCTTGTTTCTGGGGGTTTCCCTTCGTCCTGAACAAGAAACCAGTTTTAGTTATTGCCTCGTGTCACCTGTCTGAAAGAAGGTCATTGACTTGGCTAATCGAAATGAAACTATAACACTGATCCAGCATTAACTGCAAGGGGAAGTTGTCAGAACGACAGTCATTTTGATTCTTAGTGAAATACTGTGCCGCTCACTAGCCGGCTCAATGGCAGAGGTATCGGATGTTCCTGCATCCACATATATAACAAGTCTTTGCACAGAACCCAACATCTTATTCCCAGCTGTTTATAGCAGGAAGGTTCTATCTGTTTAAATCAATGCCTGTTGCCATTGGCTTTGTGGAGCCATGGTCTGGAGGGATAAAGATGTGCTTGCTTTTTAAAGTAATGACAGAGATTTCTGAACCACCAGGGCAACAGCCAATGAACCCCTCCCAGGAATTCTGTGACACAGTAGGAATCTACTTTCAGGACAAAGTCCTTAAGATCTTCATTGTGTTCAACCCTACAGAAGATGATGATTCAGTTAGTGGGGAAGCTGTGCAGGATGGGGCTGAACCAGTTGCTGGCGAACTCTTACAGGTCTCCGGGAAGAATGCCTTTTCCTTTTTTCCACAAATCTTGGTTCAACAAACTAAAGAACTTTTACTTGGCCTAAAATCCGGGGCTCGGCAACTTGGGGGGAACATCAAAAATGCCACCAATTCATCCAATCTTCTCATAAAGTTTTATTTCAATTTAATCCATGTTTGATGAATCGTAACTCCTTTTCATCCAGTCAAACGTCAGACACTATGTTTTACATTTAATCCTTAATGCTTGTAGACATGCCAATACAGGCCTTGATCTGCAGCATGGAATGATGCATAGGTCCTCCTTAACAAGCATGTTTCATTACCCAATGCATTTCGGGCCTGGTCTGGCCCTTCGTCAGGGGTTGTCTACAAATTAAAACAAATCGATTAACCACTGTTTTAAGCATCTCTAATTTGTCACGTTTCTTACTTAAAAAAGGTAAAAAATACATAGTTCATGACAAAGATTCACCCCGAAATCAACATGGTGTCCACAAAATTCCGTAAATACCCACTCTTGCTCTTACACCTTCCGTATTGTCATGAAACCCCTTAAACAAATATCCCACTAAATGGGTAAACCACCCCATCTGACCCAGGTATTACATCTACGTAAACTGTTTAACACGAATCCATACTTTTAAGAATTCATTAACTGCTTTCGTTCGTGTTTCGAGACGTTGTAAACGCCTCACAATGTTGTGCTATTTAAAACACCTGCGTCCTAACTCCACCCATTTTTGTTCATCCAATAGGCACCCTTGGTTTTTTCAAACTACTTCCATGTGTTTGCAAAACTACAGAAACCATAATGCACTGTTATTGTTGCGAGATTCTTCAACTAGCAAACATAACCATGTAACTATTCTCAATGGTATTGCCCTCTGTCCAAAATATTTGTTTATCCATTAAATCCTACCCTTAATCAAATCCTATGTCCAATGTGAATTAAACTGTGTGTAGTTACTATGCAAATTGATGGCAACTGTGGCGCTGACATTTCCAGAGGGCTGTGGACGCCAGGGCGAGACGCTACTCTGTTTAGGCAAGGGGCCATCCGGATCGGCCCAGCGACTGGAGGAGTCCTGTAGCGCTCTACCCGGCGAAAAGGCCGCCTCGCTGGAGCGGTTAAGGTGAGGAGTGGAGGGGCGGTGAGCTGACGCCCGTGGTGGTGCTCGGTCCGCGTGTCGGCGGACGGCGTAAGCACTGGTGGCGGGTGTGGGGTGGGTGCTGTCTGCTCCTACGGGTCTCCCCTCCCCCTGTGCGCCTAGTGTGTTGGTGCCTGCTGCGTTCGAAGCCGGGGGCAGAGCCTGGAGTGAGGAACTCGGCCTCTAGCCCTGATTGCAGTGGGGGCCCTCGCCCATGACTCTTTCACCTCAGTGGTGATGGGCGTGAGGATACTCTTGGCGGTGCCTGCACAGAGTATCTGCTGAGGCCTGGTGCCCGTGGCCTACAGCACTTGCATTCCAGTGAGGCCTGTTGTCGGCTCGTAGTTCGGCGGGCGGAGGTTAGGACAACGGGGCTGTGGGTTGGCTTTTGAACTGTTGTGGTTCTGGCCCCCCTTGCAAGATATTGTGGGCCTAGCATGGTTGCTGCAACAGCGTAGTGGATACTTCAGGGGCGCCTTCTACACTCCCCATGCATACTCCTGGCTCCTGGTCAGACACAGATAGAAGTAGTGACTGTACCTGCCCCCCAACTCTGCAGCTCCTCTTCAGGCCTGACTCCTACTTATACCCCTAGCCCGGTGGGGGAAAATGTCCATGACTGAATTGGGCCTAACTGATCTGTTACTCGTCTGTACCTACCCGCCCTTCTGTGGCGCGGAGTCTTCAGCACCGTACTTTGGCCCGTAGCTCGGCAGGCGGAGATTTAGACAGGGAGTCTGGGGGCTGGCTTAACTGACCAGTGGTAGTCCTGCTCTCCCTGTCAAGGCGCAGTGCTACTAGCGTGGTTGCTGCACTTGCGTAGTTGTCAACTGAGGGGAACCTCCTGCGCTCTCTCTGCATACCCCTTGGCCCGGCGGGTTGCAAATCTCAGGGCTACTTGTACCTGCCCCTCGGCTCTGCAGCACTGAGACGGCAACACCTCTACCAACCAGAACCTTACAGTAGTGGGCTGCCCCATCCTCCTGCGTCCTAAAGTTCACAATGGAGGAGTCCTGGTAGTCGGCTCACCTGCGCCATACTGGATCATTGTCGTTGGCTATACGCTGCGGTGCAGTGCAGACTTCATTCTTCCTCCCCCTCCTGACTAGCTTGTGGATTAGCTCGACTGGAAGAGACGGTCCTGAGTGGGGCTGGAGCGGCTTCGCCCCTTGATTCAGTCAGAGGGTGCCTTATAGCAGACCACCACCGTCTTGCAGCAACATGTCATCAAATAAAGGTAGATGGGACAAGCCCCTGAAGGGCCTTTTGCAAACCGCAACTGGCCAATCCGTCTCTCAGCCAGACGCCAGGACACCACAAGTGGAAGATGAGGATGCGCCAGCGACCAAAGCTTTTATGGTTGAGTTGTTCACAGCCATCCAGGAAGATATACAAGAGCTGGGGTCCCAACTCTCATCGGATCTTAGAGATGTTAGGCGGGATGTCGACGCCATAGGAGAGCGGGTCACGACTTTAGAGGAGCATGACCTGGGTAGGGAGGACGACCTGTACCAACTTCAGCAAGAGATGATCCGGCTCAAAGAACAGAATTTGGATCTACAGGCTCATGCAGAGGACTTGGAGAACCGCTCCAGATGTAATAACATTCGCATACGGGCGGTTCTGTGGAAGGAAGAGGGAGACGACCTTTGTGCTTACGTCCGCGCCCTGTTTCAGCAGATCCTCGGAGATGAAGGGAGTCAGGAGATCCTACTGGACCGAGTCCACTGGGTGGGACTCCCGCGCGGTGCTAAAGCTCCCCATCCGGATATCCTTGTCTGTGTGCATGATTTCCAACTTAAGGAGCGAATCCTTCGCAAAGCTAGAGACCTCCATCCGGTACAATTCCAAGGTCAACAACCCGCTCTCTACCAGGACTTGGCGGCCTCCACGCTGGCTAAACGCAGAGAGTTTAAGCTTATCACCAGTCATCTCCGAGAACGGGGCATCCCTTATTCTTGGGGTCATCCATTCCGCCTCATCTTCGAGTTCAACGGCAAGCTCCTGCAGCTCCGCTCCCTAGAGGACGCCTACACCATCCTGGGCCTGGAACAACCTTCTGCCCTGCCTGAGACTGCTCACGCTCTCCTTCGGCGACGCCGGCGCTCCTCGGAGTGGCAGCGAGTTGGGAGATCGTCGTCTAGCTCTAAACCGGATGCATCTACTAGAAAGATGGAGAGAGAGGCGGCCCTTTCGTCGGTGTCACAGGTGACCGACAACACTGACGTTCCTTGATTCACATGGCTTTGGCATCCTTCTGGGTTCAGTTGCTGGAGTTGGAGGGAGGGAATAGCCCGAAGGCGAGCAGTAACTCCGCTCTCTGACGTGCGGGAAGCTTGCTCTGTGCAACATGGTTCGGACTAGGAGTGATCCGCGCCCCCTTGAACATTTGGCCATTGAGACGAACTATTGTCATATCTTTCAACTTCCTGTTTTTGCTTTTTTGCTTCGTTGGTTTTTCTTATTAGTGGGCTGGAGTTTTTGGGGGAGAGGAACTTTAGTCATGTTTCCTTGTTTGCTCACTGTTTTGTTTTTTTCTTGTCTTCTCTCTGTTATATCTTTTTCAGGGATTTTTTTTATTGTTGACAGGGGATATTTTGGAGTGGTCTTCTGGGGCTCCGCATCAGTTCACGGACGCGATAGGCCAGTAGCCCAGTTTGGGGCAATGACCCCCATTAGGGTTGATCCCGGTGGTATGGGGTCGGTGCATGGATATTCCCTCCTTCACTGTTCCGATGAGTAGGGACCTGAACATTGTTAGCTTGAATGTGCGGGGGCTTAATAATCCGGATAAGCGGTTAGCCATACTGTCCCTTTCAGAAAATGCTGGGGGGGATATTTGTTTGCTGCAAGAAACCCACCTTTTACCTAAAGACATCAAGCGTATGAGGGATAGGCGCTTCCCACAACAGTTTTGGTTCTCGGGCCAGTCCAAACAAAATGGGGTGGTGATCCTCTTTAGTGCACGGTCACAATGCAAGTTAGTCTCTACGATAGCAGAGATGAAGGGACGGTTCTTGGCAGTCAGGGTGCAATGGGGGTATTTGCATTTTACGGTTGGGTCCTTATATGCACAGAATGAGCGACAGGAACCCTTTTTGCGCTCAGCCCTGTCTGAGGCTCTTGCGTCTCTTGATTCAGCGCTTCTGATTGGGGGAGACTTAAATCTAGTGATGGATCCGGAGTTGGATAAGTCGGGGCAGCGGTCTAATCAGACAGGGGCATTGTCACGAGCTGGGAAACAGTGGCCCTCTGACGGCGGACTGTGTGATGTGTGGCGAATACAGCACCCGAAATAGCGTGACTATACATACTTTTCAGGGGCACACAAAACATATGCGCGTCTTGACCACTTTCTAGCCTCTACATCTCTTCTCCCTCACTTGCGCACTGCGGATATTACTCCTCGATCCCTCTCAGAACATGCCCTAATTTCAGTCCAACTCCCAGTGCGCTGCGCGCGTTCTACTCCTACGGGCTGGCGCCTTCGCGATTCCCTCCTTCACTCTGACGATGTCACTCAACAGGTTTGGGCTGTTATCAAACATATCTCTGAGAATGCTCAGGAAGACAGACCCCTTGCATCGGTTTGGGAAGCCTTGAAGCTAGTAGTACAGGGGGAATTTATCGCGGTTGCTGCATCTTTCGCGCGACTCCGCAAAGGAAAACGAACGGAGCTGCAGGTGGCGGTTGGTGAACTGGAGGAGGTTCACAAGCGCAAGGGGGCGCCGAGGGAGGCGGAAACGCGGCACCGTATGCTGAAACATCTAGATCTGGATGGGGCTGAACATGCGCTCCTGCGGCTCCGGCACAAATTCTACCTCAGTGGGGATAAATGTGGGAGGATGCTCGCACACAGATTACGGGCGCAGGCACAGATAACCGCAAACCCTGTCATACGGGGTCCGAATGCAGTGGAACATACCACGGATGCCCTGATTGCCGATACCTTTCGTCAGTTTTACCAGCGCCTTTATTCGAGGGAAGACACCTCTTTGCGTGACCCAGGGGACTATTTGGCCTCCTGTAATATCACCCCCTTACTCAAAACGTCGGCTGACGATTTGGACTCCCCTATTCGCCTCGTGGAGGTGATATCGGCAATAGCGCGGCTCAAAGTGGCTAAGTCTACGGGCCCGGATGGCTTTTCAGTCCTGTTTGGTGTTGAGCTGGCTCCCCTTTTAACAAAGCTTTTTAACTTCTTCCTAGACACTGGGGAGGTGACGCCTTCCATGTCTGAGGCGGCCATCTCTGTAATTCTAAAACCTGGGAAAAATCCAGAGGAGTGTGGGTCGTACAGACCGATCTCGCTCCTTAATATTGACGCAAAGTTGTTTGCGGGTGTGTTAGCCACCCGACTTAATCCCCTCATGGATAACATTGTAGACCCGGATCAGTCCGGTTTCATACCGACGAGACAAGGAGGGGATAACATTAAGACTATTGCACCTCATTGATTTTATTCACTGATCGCATACTCCGGCCTTTCTGCTTTCGATAGACGCGGAGAAGGCTTTTGATCGGGTTGACTGGGAGTATTTATTTGCGGTGCTACGTACATTCGGGTTCGGAGATCATTCCATCCGTTGGGTTAGTTGTCTATACGCCTCCCCCAAGGCGGCAGTGCGGGTCAATGGCTGCAAGTCGACCCCGTTCCCTATTGCCCGGGGCACGCAGCAGGACTGCCCCTTGTCCCCCTCTTATTTGGGCTCTACATGGAGCCTTTCGCTCAACGCGTCCGTTAAAACCCTGACATTGCGGGTCTGAAGTTTGGAGCGGATGTTCATAAAATTAGTATGTATGCTGATGACGTCATCCTCTCCCTCACACACCCCGAGCGACCCTGCGGTACTTGACTAAGGAGCTCTCTACCTTTGGAGATGTAGCGGGGTTTAAGGTCAACTTCACAAAATCGCAAATTCTCAATATTTCTATCCCGGAGACTGAGATACAGGATCTCCAACAAGATTTTGACTTCCAGTGGGTGTTCACGGATATTACCTACCTGGACATTCGTCTGACCTCTTCCATTGCTAGGACGGCCGCTTTTAATTACTCCCTGTTGCTGGAGCAGACGACCAAGGCACTGGCAGCCTGGTCGCGTCTCAAGTTGGCATGGTATGGCAGGTTGGCGGCAGTGAAGATGACGGTATTACCGCGCATCCTCTATATCTTCCAAATGCTTTCTTTGAGCCCGCCACCAGGTGCGCTTCGCAAACTCCAGGGCCTTCTTAATAAGTTCTTGTGGGACAATAATCACGTCTCGCGTTTGCGCATGTGACCTCCCCGAACGCGCAGGGAGAGCTTGGCTTCCCGATCGTGAGCGCCTATTATCAGGGAACATGTCTCCGTTTCATCACGGAATGGAACAGGCCTGCACTGGAATTTTATGGATCAGACAGTGGCCAGTCGGAACATATGGCGGGAACTGTGGCTTCCACGTCGGCACAGGGCGTGGGGGCTATAGTCCTCTCCGATTACCTCCCTGACTCTTAAAGTTTGGGATCGATTTGCGGGCCCGAAAGGGTGGACTACTTTCCCTTCCCCTCTGTTCCCCATAGTAGATAACCCCGACTTTCAGCCAGGATGCGCATCCCAGATCTTCCAACGATGGAGGGAGGAAGATTGCAAAAGGGTGGGTGCCCTGTTCGATCTTGGGGGTGTGATTCCCTTTCCTCAGCTGTGTAGGGACTATGATTTGCCTAAGTCCGATGCCTTTCACTATTCGCAGGTCGTACACTGGGTTACGCGGCCGGAGAATTTCGCTCTAATGTCTCGCCCCCTGACGTCCTTCGAAAAATGGCTGGGGTGTAAAAGGGACGATCGAAAACTCATCTCTGAACTTTATGCCCTGATCACTTCACAAGCGAAGAGACACTGCACAAAAGCGCAAGTCAGATGGGAAACTGACTTGGGGAGGCCCTTGTCGCACAAAGGGTGAGAACACATTTTTTACAGAGCGCACCATACTGCTTCCAACATGGCAGGGGCGGAATCTGCCTATAAGGTTGTTACTCACTGGTATTATACTCCAGTGCGCATTAAGAGTTGGGACAGCTCCAAGTCAGACCTCTGCTGGCGGGGGTGTGGTCTTGTTGGCACTCTGGTGCATTTACTTTGGCGCTGCCCCAAACTGGTGCGCTATTGGACAGCAATCATTGATGATATTGACGCAGCATTTCAGATTTTTTTGCCATGTATTCCCGAGCACACCTTGTTAGGTCTCCCCCATCCTAAGTTTTTTCCGCTGAAATCACTGAAGGGTAAGCAAATAGCCATGGCATTGCTGGCAGCGCGACAGGTGCTTCTAGCACATTGGAGATCGCTGACGATTCCAGACTCTCGAGACTGGATTCAGAAACTTTGGCAACTCTTAGCTATGGAGCAGTTATCACTGAGGGTAGATGGGAAAGACAAGGACTTTGCAAAACTGTGGGCTCCTTTTTTGCAGACTATTACCAAAGATATGAGAGAAGTCAAATGCCCGAAATATCTGCAATTTTTGCGTCTCATACCTTTAGAGCCGCCTGGTGCATCCATGAATTGACTTATTAGTTGTCTGACCAATGTATGGAGACACGAATGAAAGGCTTTACCAGATTCTAACTGATGCGGAGGGAGGGTGGGGGTGGGCTGCGGGAGGGGGGCTTGTTTCTTTTTTACGGTTTCTGATAAAAGTGGCACTCTCACTTGGCGCCTTACTGACTCACTATGGCTTGCATTCATTGCGAGGTCGTGCTCAGGGATGTGGACCTACACGCTGTGTCATTCTCAGCAGTTTTCGCTCTGCCGGCGCTATGATGTGGGCAGCTAAGCTGTGTATTTGCTTTTTTGTGGCCACGTAATAAAAATGATTGGTTCCTAAAATCTGGGGCTCCCTCGGACCCCTGTATGTCCTCCACAGTTAAACTAGTGCCTGATTCAGTAGCCAACTTTCTGTGAAGGTATTTAACAAAATACTCTTAACCGGTAGCTACCCGACTACCTGGAAGGAAGCCATTGTCTCACTGCTTCTCAAGAAACCCAATGCCGACCCCTCGGAGCTGAAACATTTCCGACCTATTTCCCTTCTCCCCGCTCCTGCTAAAATCTTGGAGAAATTCATCAATATCGAACTGATGAATTACACTGAATCTCAGGAAATTCTAGATTGCTCACAGAAAAGGTTCCAAGCCGGGCACAGCACTGAGTCTGCCCTTATCGCGGCTACTGATTGTATTCGCTTGCAGGTTGATCAGGGTGGTTCGGCGGTGCTGATTATGCTCGACCTGTCGACAGCATTCAACACCGTCTACCCGGTGTGCATGGTTCAGCGCCTGCGGGAAGTGGGGGTTATGGGAAAGGCCCTGCAACTTCTCCACTCTTTTATGACAGGTAGAACGCATATTGTTAGCTGCGGAGGCTTCAGAACGAAGGCTCTCGGCATTCCTTGTGGGGTCCGTCAGGGATTCCCACTGAGCCCTACTCTTTTTAACCTCTATATGACCCATCTGGCCGAGCTGGTGAGATGGATTAGTTACTTACCTGTAATCCTAGTTCTCTTCCAGGGGTATCCTCATCAAAGTCATAAGCATTAGAATATTCCCGCCCATGTGCGGGATCCCGGAAACAGTATATTATATGTGCCCCACATATATATATCCATACATATATACCTATATGTATACACAAGCAATTGCAGCCCATAAACCCTAGAGCTGAACCATGCTGTAAGTAATTTCCACTACACATAAGAAAAAAGCATTATAAACATGAGAAACAACATTATAAATTGTTTGGAAACTGTTTTAATGCTTAGAAAACAGCAGAAATTCTTAGAAAACACTGAAAGCATAGGAAGCTCCCAGGCTGCATTGCAAACACCCAGTCTAAAAAGACTGAAAAGCTAACTCATAGCTGCATAGCAAAAAACTGACACCGTGCCTTTAAGGCACACCTGACCCCCACCTTCCCATCATGCCTCAGGGGTGGCAGTTAGGTCAGTTGTTCTTTGCGGAGACTGAAAAGTCATGGCACAAAGAAATAATAACCTCTGAAAACTATCACACCTTTGCCCGGGGAGGCGGGAGGGTTGCTTATGACTTTGATGAGGATACCCCTGGAAGAGAACTAGGATTACAGGTAAGTAACTAATCCTTCTCTTCCAGGGGATCCTCATCATTAGTCATAAGCATTAGAATAGAATAGCGAGCCTCACCTCATCCCCCTGCGGGCAAAGGAAAGAAACAGAGAAGGAACAGTATGCTTAGATAGACCCGGCTACCCAAACAGGTTCCTCAAGGAAGCTTGGCCTACTTGGGCATCCGCCCTGGAATCGGATTCGAGGCAGTAGTGCCTGGTAAAGGTGTGAACCGATTTCCAAGTGGCCGCCTTGCAGATCTCTGCCATTGGAACGTCATGCAAGAAAGCTACTGTGGCCGCTTTCCCCCTAGTAGAATGAGCCTTAGGGGCCAAAGGTAAGGGCCTTTTCGCCAGCTGGTAGGCTAGAGTAATGCGGGAAACAATCCATCTGGAAATGGATCGTTTAGCTGCTGGGAAGCCTGTCCTCATGGAGCCATAGTTGACAAACAGCTGATCCGTCTTCCTAATGCCCCTGGTACTTGCCAGGTAGAATTTAAGTACCCTCTTGAGGTCTAAGGAGTGGAGCGACCGCTCAGCCGGGGTCGCTGGATTCGGGAAGAAGGATGGCAGAGAAATGGACTGATTAATATGAAAATCAGACACTACCTTAGGGAGAAAAGATGGATGTGCCCTTAAGACCACTTTGTGCTGGTGAAAAACTGTGTACGGCTCTTTAGTACACAGCGCCTGGATTCCGCTTACTCTGCGTGCCGACGTAATGGCTACCAGAAAAGCGGCCTTCCACGACAGATGCTGTAAAGAAGCTTTGTGGATCGGCTCAAAAGGTGGGCCCATCAACTTGGAGAACACTAAGTTCAACTCCCACGGAGGAGAAGGGTTTCGAACAGGGGGGTAAACTTTTTTCAACCCCTGCAAGAAGTCCTTGACCACCTGCATCTGGAAAAAGGAAGGTTGACTGGGAGACCTCCTGTAAGCTGCAATGGCAGACAAATGGACCCTCGTGGATGCATATTTCAAGCCTGATCTAGCTAAGTGAAGGAGGTACGGAAGGATGACGTCCTCCTGCCCCTTTGTAGGATCAAGGTGATTCTCCCTACACCAAATGAAGAACCTCTTCCACTTAAACGCATAAGACGCTCTCGTGGAGGGTCGCTTTGCTTCCTTGAGAATATGCATGCAGTCAGGTGGTAGACCTAAATGTCCGTATTGCAGGACCTCAGGAGCCATGCTGTTAAGTTCAGTGAGGGAAGGTTGGGATGCAGAATCCTCCCGCCCATCTTGGACAGCAGGTCCGGCCTGCAAGGCAGTCGCCTGTGAGGTCGCACAGAGAGATGGAGAAGGTCCGGGTACCACCACTGGCGCGGCCAGTCCGGAGCTATGAGGATCATCTTCATGTCGGATCTGAGCAGCTTGGATACCACCTTCGGAATCAGAGGCAGGGGCGGAAAGGCGTAGGCAAATGTCCCTGACCAGTCCATCAAAAGAGCATTCCCCCTGGTCCCTGGACGGTGGAATCTGGACGCGAAGGCGTGGCATTTTGAATTTTCGTCGTCTGCAAACAGATCGATGTCTGGACGACCCCAACAACGGAACAGGTCTGCCACCACTTCGTTGTGCAGCACCCAGTCGGGCTGATCTTCGAAGTGCCTGCTGAGTGCGTCTGCCTTGATATTCAACTCCCCTGGAAGGTGCACTGCCACTACCTAGAGGTTCCGGGCGAGCAGCCAGTGCCAGATCGCCTGCGCCTCCAGGGAGAGGGGGCGTGACTGAGTCCCGCCCTGTTTGTTCAGGTAAAACATGGTCGTGGTGGTGTCGGTCTGCACCAGGACTGAGTCGGCCTTGATTGCTGGGAGGAACGCCTTTAGAGCAAGGTGGACTGCCAGAAGCTCTAGCATATTTATGTGGTAGCCCTGTTCTTTTGCAGACCACCGACCTTGTATTTGGAGGCACCCCATGTGGGCCCCCCAGCCTTGCAGCGATGCATCTGTCACCACCGATTGCACCGGAAGTGGTTGGTGAAACGGGACTCCAACAGATTGTCCTGACGAGTCCACCATGCTAGGGAAGATTTCGCCACCTGGGAGAGAGAGATTCGATCTCCCCAACGGCCTGTGGACTGATCCCATTGGTCCTCCAGGGCTTGCTGCAAAGGTCTCATTCGCAGTCTGGCGTTGGGAATGAGAAAAATGCAGGACGCCATGGATCCCAGCAGAGATGCTACCTGCCGGGCTGACGGCCTCTGCATCTGCTGCATAAGCCTGCATTTCTTCTTCATTGAAGACAGTCTCTCCCCAGAAGGATACGCTCTTCCCACGCTTGTGTCCAGAACGGAGCCAAGGTAGTGGATGGACTGAGTGGGCTGCTGCACGGACTTTGCCATGTTGACGTGAAGGCCGAGAGCGTGCAACTGTCTCAGACAGATTTGGAAGTCTTTCTTCACCTGCTGCTGGGATGGAGCCTTCAGCAACCAGTCGTCTAGGTACGGGTAGACGAAGAGACCCTGCTTGTGTAGGCAGGCCACCACCACTGCCATACATTTGGTGAAGACTCGCGGAGCCGACTTGAGTCCAAATGGAAGGACTTTGTACTGATAATGCTTGTTTCCAACCACAAACCGCAGGTACCTGCGGTGATGTTTCGCTATTGCAATGTGAAAGTACGCATCTTGGAGGTCCACCGAACACATCCAATCCCCGACTTGCAGATGTGGACATATTTGGTGAAGCGCCAACATACGGAACTTTTCCTTGACGATGACTTTGTTTAGGAGACGAAGGTCCAGAATAGGCCGAAACTTGTGCTCTTGATCTTTTTTGGGCACAAGGAAGTACCGGGAGTACACTCCTTTTCCGACCTGCGAAGGAGGAACTTTTTCTATGGCCTGTTTTTGCAGAAGGGCCCTCACCTCCTGTTGGAGTAGTTTTAAGTGGTGAGGACGGGACCTTTTTGGCGGGATGTCTCTGGGACGCGCCCGAAAACGTAGCGCATATCCATGTCGCAGTATATTCAGCACCCAGCGATCTTTTGTGATGCTGGCCCACTCTGCTAGATGTTGTGACGCACTTCCTCCCACTGGAGTGGGCAACGGTCGTAGAGGAAGCCACAGCTCATGACTTTCCTCCTCTTGTGGTAGTGGAGGACTGCTGCTAGTGTCCACCTCTGCCCCTGCCGGACATTCCGCCTCGAAACTGCGATTTTCCTTGGGGTTTACTCTGAGACCACTGAGGGGTTTGAACCCTCTGTTGAGGCCCCTTGCGTTGGGTGGGTCGAAAACGGCGCTTGAATTCCTTTTTCTTCTCCAAGCCCACATCTTTGAGGGTGTCTAGCTCAGTCTTCATGCGCCCCATCTCCTCATCCGTGTGAGTGCCGAAGAGGGAGGTGCCAGAGAACGGGAGGTTTAAAATCCGTTGCTGTGCGTCTGGCTTGAGCCCTGTC
Source organism: Triturus cristatus (assembly GCF_964204655.1). Taxonomy (NCBI): domain Eukaryota; kingdom Metazoa; phylum Chordata; class Amphibia; order Caudata; family Salamandridae; genus Triturus; species Triturus cristatus. The sequence goes on along the minus strand of NC_140592.1, from coordinate 1,107,561,408 downwards.
AGCCGCAACCAGGACGACCTCCTGGCGCACACGCCGTGTGTGTAAGAGTGGGCTGAGAGTAGCGCACCATCAGCCGCTGTGCTAATCGACTGATTAGCCACCAGAACCCCTTCAGTAACAATCTCCTCAAAGTCCTTTTGGTCCTCCTTGGGGAGCTTGGACTTGAATCGCTCCATCGAGTCCCAGAGAGCCCTATCGTATCTGCCCAGAAGCGCCGCCGCGCTGGAGATTTTGAGGGACGCCGCCGCAGAAGAGCAAGCCCTGCGTCCCCAGGAGTCCTGGGTTCTGCTCTCCTTATCTGGAGGAACGGAAGAGGAGGCCGACGCCGTCTGACCCTTTCTTGCAGCTGCCACTATGACGGAGTCCGCAGGCGGGTCCATCTTCACAAAGACGGGGTCAGAGGTAGCTGGCTTGTATTTTTTGAGGATACGAGCCGGAACCGCTTTGACGGTCGCCGGGGTGAGAAAGGTGTCCATGACTGGTTCCATGATTCCTGGGACCAAAGGCAGCAGTGGACGAGAGGCAGACTTCTGGTGAAGTGTTTCAAAAATCACCGACGTGGTGACTTGGGGGACAGACATCTCAATCCCCAGCTTCTGCGCTCCCCGCTGCAACACCTCCTGGTAGGTGTTGATGTCGTCAATGGGCGAGACCCTGGACACTGGGCTGCCCGATAGCGTGGGTGAATAGTCCCTGATGGAGGACCTGCTGGACGAGGAAGAGGACGATGATGGAGTCCTCCGCTTCCGGCGATGATCACGAGCCCGTGATCCAGATGAACGCCCCTCCCGTCTGGGGGAGCGCGATCTGCGTCGCCTGTCGTCTGGAGACTTCCTACGTGTTGGCCTGGGGGGGCTAGCTCTGTCCACAGCCGCCACCAGCCGTTGCAGCGGAGAGTCATGCACTGGACTGACGTATTCCCGCAGCCTACTTGTAGCCCCTGAGTCCTGCCAATGACGTGCTGGCAGCAGCCACCTGGGCGACAGATTAATGGTCCCTTGAGTCTGAGGGGAAGACCTACGGGGTTGACCTGCAGGCTCTCGTGGAATTGCCGGTCGTGGAGATGCCCCTGAGTGAGAGGAGGAATGGCGCGACGCCGACTCCGTCACCAGGACCACCGACCTGTCCGAGGCCTGTCTCGACGTCGAGCGTGGTCTTGACGTCGATCCGTGGCGTCGTCTCCTTTCTCGCCGCGAGTCTTCTCTCGACAGCGAACGACGCCTCGATGCGGACCGGCGGCCATGTTCAGTGGGCGAAGAATGCCGCCTCGACGTCGAACGGCGATGTGAAGCCGACGACGGAGGCCCTCTCTCCCTCGACGCTGAACGCCGCGGGGACGCCGGCGGAGATGCTGCCACTCTCGACGTCGACGCGGATGCCAACCTCGACGCCGAACGCCGCTTGGATGACGACGGCGGAGGATCCTGCTGTCTCGACGTCGAACGCTGAAGGAGCCTCGACGACGGAGGGGATCGTGCCCTCGAGACTGTCGAAAGTCTCTTCTTGGAAACACGACCTACCGGAACATCTTTCCTCAACGCCGAGCCCGACGCTGAGGCGGAAGGACGAGAGGACTTGCTCCTAGATGAATCTCTAGGCCTCTTGGAGCCCTTCCTCACCGGAGATCGGCCTCTGGATGGTTGTGCCAGGCCATAAATGCGAATTCGCTCTTTGTCCTTCAAAGTTCTTTTGGACAGGCTCTGGCAGTGAGTACATGTCTTGGAATCATGATCCTCCGGTAGACACAGGATACAGACCCTATGAGAGTCAGTCCTGGCCTTCTTCTTGCCACAAGCAGGGCAAGGATCGAAAAGAGAAGGCATTTTAAGCTGGGAAAAATGCCCAAAACTGCCTAAAAAAGACAGCCTCTTACTGACTTAGATGTAAAACGTTGAAGTAAGAGAAAAAACAGTTGAAAAATAGACAATATTTTCTGACAAACTCAGAAAAAAGTGGAGCTCTGTTGCCAGGATCCTTCCAGAAGGAGCCGGAAAGAACAACTGACCTAACTGCCACCCCTGAGGCATGATGGGAAGGTGGGGGTCAGGTGTGCCTTAAAGGCACGGTGTCAGTTTTTTGCTATGCAGCTATGAGTTAGCTTTTCAGTCTTTTTAGACTGGGTGTTTGCAATGCAGCCTGGGAGCTTCCTATGCTTTCAGTGTTTTCTAAGAATTTCTGCTGTTTTCTAAGCATTAAAACAGTTTCCAAACAATTTATAATGTTGTTTATCATGTTTATAATGCTTTTTTCTTATGTGTAGTGGAAATTACTTACAGCATGGTTCAGCTCTAGGGTTTATGGGCTGCAATTGCTTGTGTATACATATAGGTATATATGTATGGATATATATATGTGGGGCACATATAATATACTGTTTCCGGGATCCCGCACATGGGCGGGAATATTCTAATGCTTATGACTTTGATGAGGATCCCCTGGAAGAGAACATTTGGATTCCAGGTGCTCTCCTATGCGGACGACACACAAATCATTGTCTCCATCTCGAATGATTTGCAATCAGTCGCAGAGAAGTTTAATCAGTGTATGTCAAGCATTATATGCTGGATGAAGGGCATATAGACAAGACCGACGTGCTAGTATTCGGCTCACAAAATTCAATCTGGTCTTATGTCTGGTGGCCTGCAGACTGCGGCCCCCTTCCTGTCCCGGTTAGGACAGCGAAAAATCTGGGGGTCATTTTTGATGAGGGTTTAACCCTTGATGCCCAAGTCAGCCATACAGTCAGCACCTGTTCCTATATTTTAAGAACCCTTAGAAAGGTGCTGCTGTATATTACATCTGAACTGCATTGGTCCAGCATCATTGCATTCATCACCACCCATCTTGACTACTGCAACACCCTGTACCTTAACATCAATGCGGTATCAATGAATAAGCTCCAGGTAGTACAGAACGCAGCGGCAAGACTGATCCTTAACATTCCTAAGCATCTGTCCGCCAGGGAGGGGATTTGAACCTTGCACTGGCTCCTCGTGAGGAAGCGCATTACCTTCAAGGTCCTGAGCACGGTATACAAGGTCGCCCTCATCTAAAAACCTGGTTTCAAAGCTACACACCTGGGAGGACTTTGAGATCATCCACATAGAAAAAACTGGTCTCTCCCAGATTTCGCAGGTCCAGATGGGGCGGCCGCTTCTCTGTAGCCGCCACCAAGCATTGGAATTTGTTTCCCCCTTTATTTCCAATGCAGACTCCCTCTCAGTCTTCAGAAAACTTCTAAAAACATGGCTTTTATCTTCTTAATCAGCTGATAGCGCTTGCTTTGGTCTGCTCAGCACCTTGATATCTTCGGGTATAGTGCACTTTACAAATACGATCCTATCTTATTGCACTTCTCCTATTCAGCTGTAGACACAGATTCCGTTTTTCTGGAGACCACAGACTACTGATCTAGAAGCTTCCTACATGTGTTCTTTATCCCGCATGTGAGGCAGACTGTTAAATACAGTTCTTATGCATTTCAGTTCGAGGCAGCGGTGTAAATTGCAAGCTTCTATACATAACTAATTTTGTTGCACACAACTCTGACATCAGTATGTACACGGATTTTGTATCCTGCTGAAAGTACCAGGTTCCAGCGTCACACAGCCGCCTCTGAATGCCTCGGTCTTTAGATACACATAAGACAAAGAGGAAAGCTTGGTGCCATCACTACGTGCTCCCGGGGGTCTATCTATATCCGCAAGATCTTTAGGCAAGCGAGATGCTGAGTAAAGGCCCTAGAGTGTGTCTCAATAGTCCGAGAGATCAGGAGTTCAGGCAGCCCTGTCTGACAAAACTGCCACAGAACAAGATGATTGATACCAACTCTCTTAAGGGAGGACTTTAAGGGCACACGTTGGGATTTCCATTTTACAAGGGGAGGTAGGAGCCAACAGTAATCAAGCGAAGACCCTTGCAGTTTGCGGAACACAAGGGCGGTGGGTTAGGGCAACAGAGTCTGACAGAAGACACTGGGTAATTCTTATGTTAAGCATATCTCTCCCTTGAGTCCATCTCCTCCAACACGCACTGTTAGTCCAGGGGAATGACGGAGGAGGAGTGGGAAAAGCGATAGTAGGCGAACCTACACGATATAACATTGTGAATGCCTTTACTACCCACAACTAGATTTCAAGCGACAATTTCAAGCATACCAGACAACTTATGCTTCACTCTACTTGTTTAAGGCACACTCTGAACATCTGGACGGTATATATCCTGACTACCTACACCACATCAGATAATACAACCCTGGCAAAGCCAATAGGTCTTACCCTTCAATGGCGTTACCTGACCTTCTGGCTTTGCCAATACTATTTGCCATTGCTTTCCCACATCGTCAAATGGAAACAAGCATTTGCAATGCAATAGGTCTCGCATTTATAAGAGTTTGAGCTATTGGCATTGTAAAATTACAATGCCTTTTATTTATGTTTTGGTTTTAAAACAAATAAAAGGCATTGTAATTTACAATGTCAGTAGCATAAACTCGCATAAAAGCAGTGTGTGGAGTGCAGCAGTGTGTGGCGTGCAGCAGTGTGCGGCGTGCAGCAGTGTGTGGCGTGCAGCAGTGTGTGGCGTGCAGCAGTGTTTTGTGTAGCAGTGTGAGGCATGCAGCACTGTGTGGCGTGCAGCAGTGTGCGGCGTGCAGCAGTGTGCGGCGTGCAGCAGTGTGCGGCGTGCAGCAGTGTGCGGCGTGCAGCAGTGTCGTGCAGCATACAGCAGTGAGTAATGCAGCAGTGTGCAGCAGTATGTGGCGTGCAGCAGTGTGCGGCGTACAGCAGTGTGGGGCGTGCAGCAGTGTGGGGTGTGCAGCAGTGTTTCGTGTAGCATTGTGCGGCGTGCAGCAGTGTGTGGCGTGCAGCAGTGTGTGGCGTGCAGCAGTGTTTCGTGTAGCAGTGTGCGGCGTGCAGCAGTGTGCGGCGTGCAGCAGTGTGCGGCGTGCAGCAGTGTGTTTAGTGCAGCAGTGTGCGGCGTGCAGCAGTGTGCGGCGTGCAGCAGTGTGCGGCGTGCAGCAGTGTGCGGCGTGCAGCAGTGTGCGGCGTGCAGCAGTGTGCGGCGTGCAGCAGTGTGCGGCGTGCAGCAGTGTGCGGCGTGCAGCAGTGTGTGGTGTGCAGCAGTGTGCGGCGTGCAGCAGTGTGTGGCGTGCAGCAGTGTTTCGTGTAGAAGTGTGAGGCATGCAGCACTGTGTGGCGTGCAGCGGCGTGCAGCAGTGTGCGGCATGCAGCAGTGTGCAGCAGTGTGCTGCATGTAGCAGTGTCGTGCAGCATGCAGCAGTGAGTAATGCAGCAGTGTGCAGCAGTGTGTGGCATGCAGCAGTGTGCGGCGTGCAGCAGTGTTTCGTGCAGCATTGTGCGGCGTGCAGCAGTGTGTGGCGTGCAGCAGTGTGTGGCGTGCAGCAGTGTTTCGTGTAGCAGTGTGCCGTGTGCAGCAGTGTGTGGCGTGCAGCAGTGTGTGGCGTGCAGCAGTGTGTGGCGTGCAGCAGTGTGTGGCGTGCAGCGGCATGCAGCAGTGTGTGGCGTGCAGCAGTGTGTGGCGTGCAGCAGTGTGCGGCGTGCAGCAGTGTGTGGCGTGCAGCAGTGTGAGGCGTGCAGCAGTGTGAGGCGTGCAGCAGTGTGAGGCGTGCAGCAGTGTGTGGCGTGCAGCAGTGTGTGGCGTGCAGCAGTGTGTGGCGTGCAGCAGTGTGAGGCGTGCAGCCGTGTGAGGCGTGCAGCAGTGTTTCGTGTAGCAGTGTGCGGCGTGCAGCAGTGTGAAATGCAGCAGTGTGTAATGCAGCAGTGTACGCAGCAGTGTGTGGCGTGCGATAGTGTGCGGCGTGCAGCAGTGTGTGGCGTGCAGCAGTGTGTGTCGTGCAGCAGTGTGTGGCGTGGTTTGTAAACAACAAGAAAAGCGGACATCAAAGGAAGGGTGGGAGGGAACGAGCATATGGGGTGTGAGTTATAACGAAAGTTAATCGTTGTAAGAGGGGATGCAGGAAGTGAGGCCGAGCGCGCGCTGGCGAAAGCAGTCTGCTGCTTTCAAGTCCGATGCCAGATGCCAGCTTCGCGCTTGAATGCCTCACATGCACTGGCCAATCACCGCATTCCTACGGTCTTGTGCCCCTTACTAAATCTCTCGTGAGGCGGTGCACGCGCAGGAAGTAGCTGGTGGCAAATGGAATGCGCGTGGTTGTGCGCGTTACCGCCACCCGATCCGCCTGGGAAGCCTTTGGGAGCATTTTCTGAAGCCCCTACATAAGTCTCACTGGGCGATCGCTTACGCGAGCGAGACCTAAAAAGGCTTGTTTGTCAATTCCGGTGGGGGTGGGAAGAACGGTAGTCAGGGGTTGGACAGTGCGATGCTGAATATTCATGCATGCATGTGCATATCTGTATCCTTACATAATAATAATCCACATTTGTAAAGCGCGAACAATCACCTGCAAGGGTCTCTAGGCGCTGGGGGCCGTCGGGAAGGTTAAGCAAGCTAATGCCCAGAGTCACGTGGTGCTGGGCTAATCTGGCGCCGGGGATCGAACTGTGATCCCCGGTGTCAGTCGCCCTGGCCGCGGTGCCACACCTCTTCCTGCATTACAGCGGTCCCAGGGAGATCGCATATACACATGCATGATCACACATGTGCGCATATCACTGGCCGCGGTGCCACACCTCTTCCTGCATTACAGCGGTCCCAGGGAGATCGCATATACACATGCATGATCACACATGTGCGCATATCACAACGCAGCTGTCATTTTGTTTTAATTTACCACTCCAAGATGACAGCCTTCCATCATGGAGCAACAAAATCTAAAACAAGCATTGGTAAATGCAACAGGTTTCGCCTATGTGATTAATAAGCTGTTTTTTGTTGTATGTTGTAGCTTGGTGAGCAATTGTGCGTAAAAGGAGTGGAATGTCAACAGAAATGGAGTTATGTGATTTCAATGGGGCGCCTCCGGTTAATGTCTCCTAATCTGATTTAATAGCCCAAGACACCTCTCACAAGCAACATGAGAGGTACAGGGTTGTTGCTTTATAAGAAGGAGGGAGAAGCTGCAGTCCCGACAGTATGAACAGTACGTTGCTGAGAAAGGGTTATTTCAGAGGATCTCATATGTAACTGCTCATTTGATGGGACTGGCTCCTCTCTTCATACATTTTAACTTAAAAATTACTTTACCGAAATTTTTTTGACGAACTGAGCCTATGTTTCATTTTTGTTAAGAAGTTATAGCAGACATTTAAAATAAGAAAAAGAAGTGTAAGTTGTAGCAGAAACAAAGAGACGAAAAGCGGAAATGATGTCATCAAAAACGTGGGTTTGCAGGGAAACAGTAAAGTGCCCCCTCCCGGTACTAGTTTTGGAAGACAACACCCAGTAGAAGGGTAGGGAAGGAGTACAAGGAGCTCCCGGAAACAGAAAAGGAGCAATAAGAGAATAGAAAGAGAACTAGTCCACCGGTAAGCCTGCAGTTCCCAGAGACAAGAGTGCATAGCATTGTGCGATGAATGACCGGCTAAAATGCAGCGGGAGAATCTAGTTAAAAGTGGATGTGATGGACTTTGATGAGGAAGTTGGATAATTGTGAGAGAGCTGTCTAAGTGGAGTGAGTGGCAGAACCAATAGGGGATGTAAGTTGAGTTATTTTTAACGACGTGTTGAAAGGTTTTTAACGGGGGAGCAGGTGTTGGTTTCTCGAGAAAGGAGACGTTAAACACTGAGAGTAAGTGCTATTTATTTTATGCATTGTTTTGTAAAGCACACTCCATTTTTGGAAATTGGATTCAATGAGCAGTACAGACAGATTAACCATTTACAATGGCTTCATCACAAAGTCATTTTTCAATCAACAATAGCCAAGTGTGATGGAGTTGTAAGGCACTGAAAGAGTCAGGGCAGACAGCAGACATATTTGTTTGCAATCTTCCAGGTGACAGGCATATTAGGAGGGTACATTCGACAAGTGAGTGGAGTCTGATCCTGCATAGGGCAGAAGCGATAAAGGGGCAAGAGGGTGAGAAAAAGTATTAGTGGGAAGGAGCCACCGTACAAAATGTGCATGAGGGCGAGGGGAAGGAACGGTCGAAGGGCAGAGGTGGCCTGTCAGCAGGGGGCTAAGAGCATATCTTAAGAGGAAGAATCTGGAGGCAAATAGGGCAGGGTGCTAAGAGCATACCTTAAGAGGAAGAATCTGGAGGCAAATAGGGCAGGGTGCTAAGAGCATACCTTAAGAGGAAGAATCTGGAGGCAAATAGGGCAGGGTGCTAAGAGCATACCTTAAGAGGAAGAATCTGGAGGCAAATAGGGCAGGGTGCTAAGAGCATACCTTAAGAGGAAGAATCTGGAGGCAAATAGGGCAGGGTGCTAAGAGCATACCTTAAGAGGAAGAATCTGGAGGCAAATAGGGCAGGGTGCTAAGAGCATACCTTAAGAGGAAGAATCTGGAGGCAAATAGGGCAGGGTGCTAAGAGCATACCTTGCGAGAGAGAATCTGGAGGCAAATAGGAAGCAACGTTTTATTAATGAGGTAGGTAAGTTGTTGGGTTATGAAAGTGATAATCATCTGAGTCTGGAAGGGGTAGGTGGGGGTCAAGACTAGGGTGAGTCTTAAAATGTAGGCCAGGAATGGGAGATGTGAGCCCCTTGTCCATACCGAAAACAGCCCCTTCTGTCCATATATTAGAACTGAGTTCAGACTCCTGTTGGGAGAGCCTTTGTTTTCTCACTAACAGCAACGTATCTCTGATAGGAAAGCAGTTTGGGTGCTCATGCATGAAAAGAGACAGAAAGCTGGCAGTTTGTCACCCAAAAATAAACTGGTTCGCTGTACGTGTAACTAATGCATGAAAGATACAACACGCCTGCGCTGACTGACACAAACACACAACACCTTTGCACCATCTACACATAGCACTGAAAGGCAGTTTTCAGTCAGGCCACATGATGGGGCCAGACGCCATTATTACACAAGTTGCAATTTAGAAAGCTTTTAAATCAAGAACGTTACACACGTCAGGGACGATTAGGAAACAAAGCTAATGGAAAAGGCTGAAGCCAAAAAGCCTAGAAGAAACTTTAGAGACAATGATGCAGTTTAAAGAGGAAACTGCATATTGTCCATGACGAAATAACTGAGCGAGATGGGCAATACAGAAGAAACCGCCTAGGAACTGGCTGGACGGAGTTCCATGTAAACATCCATGATGGTAAATATAATAAATGCATGGGATTACCTGCTTTTACTCTAGTGCAGCCACGGGGAGATTACGAGGGCTGAACAAACAAAGTGCAGTGCAGTCGAGGTGCACACCGGAGAACAAGAACACTAGAGCGCGCACACTTGTCGGCATCAAGAGGGCAGCTTCACAAAGACGTTCAATGGATGAAAAGGAGTACTTGGGCCTTGGTCCACTGATAAGAGCAAACACACGGAGCAACAGGAAATACACCGAGTAAGATGCAAATAACAAGCAGCCAACTAATGGTAAGCAATGGGTTGACTCAGCCCACTGTTATTATGGGTATAATCTGCAATGTTTATTCAACAGAGAGCTAAAATGAGAACATGAAATGTTTTTCTGTGACTAACTCCTGCGTCGAAGAGACTCTTGCTTCTCTCTCTCTCTCTTTTTTTTTTTAAAAGCAATTTTATTGATTTTCATCATGTTGGTACAATGCAACACTTTTTAACGTGCTGAACCCCTTGCAGGTTCTGTACAAATATGTCAAGCTCAGCAGTTTAGCAGCAATAATTGGTTCAGAATATATGTATATAAACAGTTACAAACTTTAGCTCTAAAAAGAGGGAGTCCCGCTCAATAAATCCTTACTGTTGTGTTGAAAAACCACCCCCCATATCTATGCCCCTCCGACTTACTATACTGTTCCACAATGGGTATATTTTTCGTGCACCCCCAACCTACTCCCCTAGTTCCATAGGGGCTTGACGAAATGGGAAAGAGGGTGGGAAACAAGCTGAAGGAAGTGGCATGCCAATGAGTGAGATTGCGATGGTAATCCACTGAGCTTCCATCATGGGTGTAATCTAGTCAGTGAGAGTCTCTTTAAACGTTTGCCAGTCCTGCATTAGGACATCCCATGATCCTGCTATGGGGATCCTGCACAAGCCTCGCCCCTCCTCTGGTATAAGTGCCACTGCTTCGCTCTTGCCCCATTTAAGAGTCGCAGCACACCAGTGTTGCAGTCCAGAAGTGTATCTGCTTTCGAATGCATTGCAATGGACTGACGGGCAATAAGTAGCGCCAGGTCTATGAACGGTTAGTTACTCTGAGTCTTGTTCCACCTGAACAGGCCCAGCAGCGCCCCCTCCATTGTGAGCAGATCTTCATGGCCTGTCACTTCCGACAATGCATCTATATCCTCCCTCCATAGGGTTTCAATGGCCAGGCAATTCCAGAACATGTGCATTGGCATTCAGCGCGCAACATCCAGACAAAGAGAGGTAGATCCAAACATTTTACGTAAGCATGCCGGTGTGGGATAATTTCTATGAGCATGCTTGTCTGTTTTATAATCAACCTTTTCACCTAAACTAATACTCTATTTCTTTGGAAACTCCTTGAACAACTTTGAATATTTTTCTTATACCCATTTCACAAATTTTATATTAAGTTATTAGCCTCCAACCACCGGTTCTGCACCCTCACTTTACAACTGCCATTGGGTGCCATTCTTCTTTAAACTCTTTTTAAACCCATAAAGACCACTACTTCGAGCACATTTGCACACAAAGTGGTTCTCTAAGATTCCTTAAGAAAAATCAATTTCATATAACCAGCGTGTGTTCTCGTACATGCCGGTCAGCCAATGTATAATGATCTTCTTAAACCAAAAGAAAAACTATTCCAAGATGGCTTGAAGGCTGAATTTTGTAGTGTCTGCACACCCAGTGCCCATCTTAGAATGAGTTCTCTTAAAGCAAATGAAAAAAAATATCTTAGACAGTTGCCTCAGATGTATGCACATGCCCAGTGGTTATCAGGGAGAAAAATGATTGGCAAAGTCAAAAGGTCTGCACCCTAGTGTCACGAGCAAGTCCTATTGGCTGTGCCGACGTTGTTCTACTTTGGCACCTAAGGACGTTATGTCAATTCAAATACCAGAGACATTAATAAATTATGAAGCAAGCATGAACACGTTGTAAGCATGGAGAACAGATAAAGCCCCAAATCAGTGCTTTAGCTTTAGGTTTCCCTTAAATTAAAAAAAAAATCAGAAGATAAAGCAATTACCTCTTAACAATGCTCGGGTAATCACAGATGATGTCCGCAAGACCTTTCAAAGAGTCTAGATTTCAAAAACAAAATGAAGTGCAAAATAATGTATGGTGGGCACTCTGTGGCATGAGAAAAGTGTTTTCCCACCTGCATTCATACAAACATAATCTGAAAAATTAATGCATGTAGTATAATGTTAAAGATTGTCCTACATCAGATAAAGCATTTTATTAACAGAGAAATCTAGCAAGTTTATATGTTACTTGACAAATGAATACCTGCTTAAATATTATTTTATTGTAATTATCTAATATTAATGGGAGAAACACGTGCTAAAATTTTTTTTTTAAAGCGAAACAAAAAACACAAATTCTTTTGAAAGGAATTAAGATAGGGAGAGAGGTTAATAGCAGCTGATAGGCTGCATTACTCAAAGAGTATAACAATTGGCACAGTGCGCTTAAGGGCATCATCTTTCCTCCAGTGGCCCATCATGGCTCACGAGACAGTTAGCTCAGGCTATGTTCACAGATTTAATAGGGTCCTGGATGAGAGCAATAAATACTATATTCTCACTTGTCTTGGGAGGGTTGTTTATGGCCTTCCCTGGAAGAGAACTGGGATTACCTTTCCTTCTCTTTCAGGGGATGCTCATCAATAGTCATAAGCACTGAATTGAGTAGGAAAACCCTTTGAACACTGCAGACAAAAACAAAAAAAACTGCATTCATCCTCATCCTAACAGATTTCTCAACAAAGCCTGACCTACTTCAGCATCTGCCTGAAATCTGAATCCAAACAATGATGTCAAGCAAATGTTTGTATGGATCCCTAGGCATAGTCCTTACATAACTCTGAAATAGAGATGTTTCTTAAAAGAGCTGTGCTAGCTGCCTTTTCCTTACTTGAGTGTGCCCTAGGCCTACCTGGAATGGCTTTATTTGCCAACTGGTAACACAGTCTAATGCAAGAAATTATCTATCTAGAAATGGACTATTGAGTAAAAGGCAAACCAGTCAGGTATCACCAGACCATGCAGGTAAACCAGTTCTCAACAGACCAAAGTTTACAAAAATAGATAGTAAGGTTGTCTGATATGGATACGTTGCTTACCTGTAATCCTAGTTCTCTTCCAGGGGTATCCTCATCAAAGTCATAAGCACTGAACATTCCGGCCCATGCGCGGGGACCCCGGAAAATATATAAAAATTATATATGAAAACACACATATATATATATTGTTTTGTAGAAAACAAAAACAATGCAGCCTTACATATAACAACTTCCAAGGCTAAACAATGCTGTGAAATGTAGATTTTGAACATATATAATCAAACCAGGAAGACCAAAAGGCACTTGAACTGCTTTCAATGAACAGCGGAAAAATAGTCCTATAAGAAGAAATAGCAGGCATTGTTATCCCATAGGCTGCATTGTAACTGAGATAACATAGAAAATGAAAGCAAATGCAGAGCATCAAAAAACTGGCACCGTGCCTTTAAGGCCGCCATGACCCTTAGCTTCCCATCATGCCTCAGGGGTGACAGGTCAGTTGTTCTTTTTCGGAGACCTGGAGGTCAGGGCACAAATAAATGACAATGTTAGCTCATTTGCACGGGGAGGTGGGAAATTGCTTATGACGTTAATGAGGATACCCTGGAAGAGAACTAGGATTTCAGGTAAGTAACTTATCTTTCTCTTCCAGGGGATACTCATCAATAGTCATAAGCACTGAATCGGGTAGTAAGCCCATCCCCTCTTCCTGCGAGCAAATGAGCATTATCAAAAACACAGTAACATTTAGAGAAATACATTTAGAGAGAGTTAACAAGAAGGCTTGGCCCACTTGAGTATCTGCTCTAGAATCAGAATCGAGACAATAGTGTCTCGTGAAAGTATGTACTGATTTCCAAGTGGCTGCTTTGCAAATCTCTGCCACTGGAACATTGTGCAAATAAGCCACTGTAGCTGCCTTTCCCCTAGTGAAACGTGCCTTTGGAGAAACCAGAAGGGGTTTATTTGCCAATTGATATGCCAGCTTAATGCAAGACACTATCCATCTGGAAATGAAGCGCTTGGAGGCTGGGAAACATGTCCTGATAGAACCATAGTTTAAAAATAACTGGTCAGACTTTCTGATGGTTTTGAACTTATCTTAGTAGAATTTTAAAACTCTCTTGAGATCAAGGGAATGAAGAAATCTTTTAGCTGGTGTTGAAGGATTGGGAAAAAAGGAAGGGAGTGATTTCGTTTGGTTAACATGGAAGTCCGTTACCACCTTTGGAAGGAAGAAGGGGTGGGTCCTTAACACTACTCTATTGTGATGAAAAACCGTGTACGGTTCTTTGGAAGAGAGTGCCTGAATCTTGCCTCCTCTGCGAGCTGAAGTAATCGCTACCAAAAAGGCAGTTTTTCATGTGAGATGTTGGAGGGTTGCCTTATGAATAGGTTCGAAAGGGGGACCCATCAGTTTGGAATGAACCACGTTCAACTCCCACGGAGGAGAGGGAGGTCTAACAGGGGGAAACACCTTCTTTAAACCCTGAAGGAAATCCTTTACCACCTGAATCTGAAAGAAAGAGGGCTGATTTGGAGCCTTTCTGTAGGCTGGAATGGCAGCCAAATATACCTTAATGGAATTAAATTTTAAACCTGAGTTAGCCAAATGAAGAAGATAAGGTAAAATTACCTCCTCTTGACATATAGTAGTTTGAAAAGCATTTCGTATGGACCACAGATAAAATCTTTTCCACTTAAAGGAATTTGAATGTCTTGTGGAAGGTCTCTTGGATTCCCTCAAAATGTTCATACAGTCCTGAGGGAGATTTAAATGACCGTACTGGAGGACCTCAGGAGCCATGCTGCCAAGCTCAGCGAGGGAAGGTTGGGATGATGAATCTTCCTGTTCATTTTGGACAGAAGGTCCGGTCTGCAGGGAAGCCTCCTGTGTGGGCACTCTGAGAGGTGCAGCAGGTCCGGGTACCACCACTGCCGTGGCCAGTCTGGTGCTATAAGAATCATTCTCATCCTGGAACGTGTGAGTTTGGCCATCACCTTCGGGATGAGAGGAAGAGGCGGAAAAGCGTACACAAAGGTTTCTGACCAGTTGATCAAAAGAGCATTCCCTATCGACCCTGGTCGGCAAAACCTTGACACAAAGGTGTGGCATTTTTTGTTTAACTTGTCCGCGAAAAAGTCGATGGTTGGATGACCCCACCGTAGAAAAATTTCTGCCATCACTTCTTCATTTAATACCAGTCTTGCTGATCTTCGAAGTGGCAGCTCAAAGAATCCGCCTGTTAATTTTGTTCCTTTGGCAGATGTACTGCCGTGATAGAGAGCTGTCTAGCCAGGAGCCAATGCCAAATCGCCTGAGCCTCCAGGGACAGAGAGCGAGCCTCCCTTGCTTGTTTAGGTAGTATATGGTGGTCGTGTTGTCCGTTTGTACCAATATCAATTTTAATTGTATCAATGGGTAGAACGCCTTGAGGGCTAGATGTACTGCCCTTAGTTCTATCATATTTATATGATACGATTGTTCTTTGATCGATCCCATCTGCCCTGTGTCTGTAGAAGACCCATGTGCGCTCTCCAGCCCTGAAGTGTGGCATCCGTGATCGGGCATTGTGTCGGGGGAGTTTGATGGAAAGGAACTCCCACCAAGAGATTTTGCCGGAGAGTCCACCAGGGAATGGAAGCCTTCGCAGACTGGGAAAGAAGAATCCTGTCTTCCCATCGTGCTGACGTCTGGTCCCATTTGTCTTCCAAGTCCTATTGAAGAGGTCTCATCCTCAGTCTGGAGTTGGGAACCAGGAAAATGCAAGATGCCATCGAACCCAGAAGTGAAGCGACTTGATGAATTGAGGGTTGATGGGTTTGAAGAAGGAGATTGCACTTCTGTTGGATTGATAACAGTCTCTCCTCCGAAGGAAACACTTTTCCTACACTGGAGTCCAGGGTAGCCCCTAGATAGTGTATCCTTTGAGTGGGTTGATGGATTGATTTCTCCATATTTACATGAAGGCCGAGGCACTGCAGTAAGTTCAGGCATATTCCATAGTGGTCTTTTACCATTTGAGGAGAGGAGCCCTTCAGAAGCCAGTCGTCTAGATATGGGTTGATAAACAGGCGTTGGCAACGTAAAGCCGTGGATACCACTGCCATGCATTTCGTGAACACTCGAGGAGCAGTTTTCAGGCCGAACGGTAGGACTCTGTACTGATAATGTCTTGTGCCTACCATGAAGCGTACAAACTTTCTGTGCCGTGGTGCAATTGGGACATGGAAGTACGCGTCCTGGAGGTCTATCGAGCACATCCAATCCCCTTTTTGAAGATGTGGGTATATTTGATGGCACGCCAGCATGTGAAAGGAATATGCTACTTACCAGTATGCATCTGTTCTTGGCATGTAGAGCTGCAGAGTTGTACACTTTTGCATAGATCGCCATCTGGTGTTGGGCCCGGATGTTTGCAGTTTGTTTTTGTTCTTGGACAGTCTTTGGAAGTCACGAGTTCGATGACTCCTCCTTCGGTCCGTAGTGCGCATGGGCTTCGGCTCCATCCTCAGATTGTTTTTCGCCAGCAGGGAAATGATGGAGCGTAGTAATAACAGCGAGAAACCCATGTGTGTTGTATCTAAATAAGATAGACTGGAACGGATACAGGTAGCCGGGGAGGCGGGTGGGCGTGTACAACTCTGCAGCTCTACATGCCAAGAACAGATGCATACTGGTAAGTAGCATATTCCGTTCGAGGCATATGAGCTGCAGATTGTACACTTTTGCATAGACTATATAGCAGTACCAAGCCCTAGCGGCGACCACCGGTATCCGTTTCAGCGGTTTGAAATAGTGTCTTTAGTACAGCCTGGCCCACACTAGCTTGTTGCTTGGAATGCACGTCTACACAGTAATGTTTTGTGAAGGTGTGCGGTGTTGACCATGTGGCTGCTTTGCAGATGTCATCTAAGGGTATGTTCCCTAGAAAAGCCATAGAAGCCCCTATCTTTCTTGTAGAGTGGGCTTTAGGTGGAACAGATAATGTTCTTTTTGCCTTGTGATAGCAAATTTGTATGCACTTTACAATCCACCTAGCTATCCCTGATTTAGAGATGGGGTTGCCTTTATGTGGTGGAGAGAAGGAGACAAACAATTGTTTAGTCTTTCTGAAAGGTTGCGTTCTTTGTATGTAGTACAGTAAAGCCCTCTTAACATCAAGTGTATGTAGAGCCCTTTCCGCAACAGATTGAGGTTGCGAGAAAAAGACAGGTAATTTCACCGATTGATTAAGATGGAAGGGGGAAATGACCTTGGGCAGAAATTTTGGATTCGTACTAAGTATCACTTTGCTGTGATGTATTTGTAAGAAGGGTTCCTGTATAGTGAACGCTTGTATTTCACTAACCCTTCTAAGGGAAGTGATAGCTACGAGAAAAGCTGTTTTCCAGGTGAGGAACTGTAGCTCACATTTATGCATTGGTTTGAAGGGCGGACCCATTAGCCTTGTAAGAACTACATTTAGATTCCATACAGGAGAAGGTGGTGCCCTGGGCGAAATTATGCGTTTAAGGCCTTCCATAAAGGCTTTAATAGCGGGCACTCTGAACAGTGATAAATACTGTCTGTTTTGCAGGTAAGCAGCAATCGCTGCTAGGTGTAGGCGTATGGAAGAATATGCCAGGTTACACCTTTGAAGATGGAGTAGATAGCATATAATGTGTTGTATGGATGCATCCAAAGGGTTGATTGTATTGTTACAGCAGTAAACAACAAATCTCTTCCACTTTGCGGCATAGCATGCTCGAGTGGTAGGACGTCTGGCTTCCTTGATAATATTCATGCAGTCAGGGGGAAGGTTAAGGTACCCAAATTCTAAGATTTCAGGAGCCAGATCGCAAGGTTGAGCTGAGCTGGGTCCGGGTGTCTGATTTCTCCATGGTTCTGAGTTAGGAGGCATGGGGACAGGTGCAGTTTTTGATGTGGTACCACTGATAGCTGTAATAGTGTGGTGTACCACGGCTGCCTGGCCCATGTTGGGGCTACCAGAATGAGTGTGAGGGAGTGCTGTTGTAGTTTCCTGACCACTAATGGAATTAGTGGGAGAGGTGGAAAGGCGTATGCAAATTTGCCTGACCAGTTCATCCATATCG
Source organism: Triturus cristatus (assembly GCF_964204655.1). Classification (NCBI taxonomy): domain Eukaryota; kingdom Metazoa; phylum Chordata; class Amphibia; order Caudata; family Salamandridae; genus Triturus; species Triturus cristatus. Next base: position 1,107,544,036 of record NC_140592.1, on the reverse strand, counting down.
CATTGCCTTTGGACAATGGGTGTGGGTATCTGGCGGCGAAGCTTGGGCATTTTTTGTTTTCGTGGGTGGCAAAGAGGTCTATCTGAGGATGCCCCCACTTGCGGAAGAATGGGCGAAGAACTCGTGGATGCAGTTCCCATTCGTGTATTTGTTGCGTTTGTCTGCTGAGCAGATCTGCCATGGTGTTTTGTATGCCTGGGACGTGTTGTGCCAGGAGAAAGATGTTTTGTGGAATTGCCCATCTCCATATGCTCTATGCTAAGCGGGAGAGCTGGGGAGAGTGTGTCCCCCCTTGTTTTTGAATATAATACATTGCAGTCATATTGTCTGTGCGAATGAGGACTGCTTTGGCTGAAATCTGTTTTTGAAAGGATTTTAGGGCTAGAAAGATCGCCAAGAGCTGCAGGTGGTTGATGTGGAGCGACTTTTGCTGTGGCGTCCATAGACCTTGCATTGTGAGGTGTAGGAGGTGCGCTCCCCAGCCGGAGAGCGATGCGTCCGTTGTTAGAATCACCTGAGGAACCGGGTCCAGGAACGGTCGCCCTTTGGAGAGGTTTGTGGTGTTCCACCACTGCAGGGAGCGATGAGTGCGGCCGTCCACCAACACCAGATCCGTCAGCTGTCCCTGGGCCTGGTTCCACTGTCGTGCTAAGCACTCTTGGAGTGGACGCATGTGGAGTCTTGCATGGGGCACTATGAAAATGCAAGATGCCATCATCCCTATTAGCTTCATGAACACTCTTGCTGGGAGAGAGTGCTGAGCAATGAACGTGTGGCGCAAGGCCTGTATGCTTGCGATCCTGGCTGAATTGGGATAGGCTATACCCTTGGAGGTGTCTATAGTGGCCCGAGGTATTGCTTTGTATGAGATGGTATGAGGTGGGACTTCTGGTAGTTCACCGTGAAGCCTAGCTGGTGGAGCAGTTGGATGGTGCTGTTTGTATGTTGCACACATTGGTCGTAAGACGCGGCTTTTATCAGCCAGTCGTCTAAGTAAGGGAAGACGTGAATGTGTTGGCGTCTGAGGTGCGCTGCTACTACCGCTAGGCATTTGGTAAACACCCGTGGTGCGGTGGTGACCCCGAAGGGGAGAACCGTGAATTGGTATTGCTGACCGTCCACCACAAACCTGAGGTACTGTGAGAAGGGTGTATTGGAATGTGAAAGTATGCGTCTTTCAAATCCAAGGTAGTGAGAAAGTCTCCCTGACAGAGGAGTGGGAGGACTTGTTGGAGGGTGAACATGTGGAAATGGTCCGAATGTATGTATGCATTTAGAGGCCGGAGGTCCAGAATGGGCCGCAGGGTCCCGTCTTTTTTCGGTATTAGAAAATACAGAGAGTAGACCCCTAAATTTTGCTGATTGACGGGGACTTGCTCTATAGCGTGTTTTTGTAGGAGGGAGATCACCTCCTGTTTGAGCAGTGTGGAATGTTCCTGTGACATTGTGCGGTGCCTTGGTGGAATATTGGGTGGGGTAGATGTTAGTTCGAGACAATACCCTGACCGAATAATTTGGGTCACCCATTTGTCCGATGTTATGGACTCCCAGGCGTGAATAAAGTTTTGCAGTCTGCCCCCGACCGGAGTGGGATGGTCTGGGGGGAGCGAGGGGAAGTCATTGGGAGGGCGGTGTGGCAGAACGGGTGGTGTTGGTTTTGCCCCTGCCTTTATTGTTGTTGCCCCTGTATCCACCTCATTGGTAGCCCTTTGAGAAGGTAGTTTGAGGAGGGGACTTGTAGGAGGTAGAGGCAGTATCGGTGGAGTAGCCTCTGCCTGTGCTACGAAAGGACGAACGTTGAAAGGAACGTCTAGGGGTTTGGGATTGTAATGCCCCCATAGACTTTGCTGTGTCTGTGTCCTTTTTCATTTTTTCAAATGCTTCGTCCACCTTTGGCCCAAATAGGTGTTGTTGGTCAAAGGGGTGATTTAGTATGGATGCCTGGACTTCTGGCTTAAACCCTGAGATCCTGAGCCAGGCATGACGGTGAAGCAGGACACTAGTATTTATAGCTCTAGAAGCAGTGTCCGCTGCATCAAGGGCACATTTAATGGAGGTGTTAGTAATGAGCTTTCCCTCTTGTATTAGGTCATGAGCTTTAAGTTTGTGTTTCTCTGGGAGGTGTTGCATATGAGCCTCTAGCTCATCGTAGTGTGCTCTGTCATAACGCGCAAGCAGCGCCTGTGTATTCGCAATGCGCCAGATGTTTGCGGCTTGCGAGGCAGTGCGTTTACCAGACGCATCTAAGAGTTTTGATTCCTTATCTGGCGGTGGAGCCTCACTTGAGGACTGGGAGTTGGACCGCTTTCTAGCTGTGGACACAACTAGGGAATCTAAAGGAGCAGGTCCTTTAATGTATGCAGGATCTGTGGGGGCTGCTTTGTACTTTTTTTCTATCCTGGGGTTTAAGACCCTGGCTCTGACTGGGTCTTTGAACACCTCTGCAGCATGTTTGTTAACACCCTTAAGCATGGGCAAGATGGCTGTAGATTTATCCTGAATATCAAATGTATCCAGTAAGAAGTCTTCCTCCACTGGTTCGCTATGTAGTTCCACCCCATGATAGTGTGCTGCTCGCTGCACTAAGTGGTGAAACCCTAGTGAGTCCTCCGGGGGAGATGGCCTGGATGGGTAGAGGTCATCTTGAGGCACATCTGGTATGTCAGGGTTTTGGTAATCCTCCCATGGGTCTGGGGTCCCTGGGGGTGTGGGGTCTAGCGGGGCGTCCGCTGGATCATAATCTGGATCCCCGTAATCTGGTTCTGGGGATGGGGTGGGGGAGTGATGAGGCAAGGGTGGCGGAGACCTGGGAGGGAGAGGAGGTGGAAGAGGTGGAGGAGGTGGAGGAGGTGTAGGAGGTGGTGGGGAGGGCACTCTGAGAGGAGATGTGGCAGAGTCCTTCCGTTTTGGCGATGGAGGAGGAGCTGGTGTGTCAAGACGTCTTTTTTTGATAGACAAAATCAAGAGCCCAGTCTTTGGATCCTTTGACAAGGTTTTTTGAGAAGGATCAGGTGTAAATAGTTCCGTTGGCGCCGAATCGTCCGCTGGCGCCGATGTTTTCGGAGCCGAGGGCTTGGGTGTTTTCTCTGCGCCATGCTTTTTTGGAACCTCCGTTTTTTTCGGCGTCGAGGTGGGCTTCGGCGCAGGAGCGTTGGTGCCGAGGGATTTATGCTTGTGTTTCGTCGGCACCGAAAGTCCAGGCTTCGGTACCGGTGGCTTCGGAGCCGAGCTGGGTGTCACTTCCTTGGTGCCGAACGGTGTTTGTCGGCACCAGGAGTAGGCTGGCTCGAGCCCGAGCTGCCGTGAGACTTGTGATACTTCGACACCGGGCCCAAAGGTGGGGTGATAGAAGCTGCATGTTTGGTTTTCCCTAGGCCCAGAGGCGAAGGTGTAACCTGAGTCTCTTTGGATTTGGGCGCGGGGGTGGGAGGTGGTAGAGTACTCACGACCCTCTGCGCCGGTGTGATGTCCTCCAGGTCGGAGTCGTCGGCCTCGGAAGCGCTGACGATGCCTTCTTCCTGCTCGGTGTGTTGTTGCCCCGAAGCTTCGGTGTCGTCTCCGAAGATGTCCGGTGGAGCCGAGGTCGATGAGTGCGCCATGGTGCGTCGAGCCCTTCGATCCCGGATGGTCTTTTTCGATCGAAAAGACTTGCAGGCGGGGCAGTCACGAGCCTCGTGTTCGGGAGAGAGGCAAAGGTTACACACCTGATGGAGATCGGTGTGGGGAAACTTAGACCCACATTGTGGGCACTTTTTGAACGGAGTCCTTTCCATAGGCCGGGACCGGAGTCGAGGAGGGCCCGAAGGCCGGTGCCGATGAGTGGAATCGAGAAAGTGCCTCTAAAAGAGATGAAGAAGATGATTTTGATGAAGAATCTCGATGGACGAGGATTTTCCGTCGAGGCTGGAACTGGAAAAGTTTGAAGCCGGAGCACGAAGTATCACATCCGAGCCCGATGGCGAAAAAAAACAATCTGAGGATGGAGCCGAAGCCCATGCGCACTACGGACCGAAGGCGGAGTCACCGAACTCGTGACTTCCAAAGACTGTCCAAGAACAAAAACAAACTGCAAACATCCGGGCCCAACACCAGATGGCGATCTATGCAAAAGTGTACAATCTGCAGCTCATATGCCTCGAATCTTTTCTTTTTAGATGTTTTTGTTTAGGAGACGTAGATCGAGAATGGGTCTGAACTTCTCTTCTAGACCCTTCTTCTGTACAATAAAATACCTGGAGTATACCACTTCTCCTTGCTGTGATGGGGGAACTTTTTCTATGGCCAATTTTTGTAGTACAGTGAAGACCTCTCGACACAAGAGAGGCAGCTGGTGAACTGTTGGCTTTCCTGGAGGAATATACTTTGGAGGGGCACGAAAGCATAGTGCATAGCCATTCATCAGTATATTTAGCACCCACTGATAGTTTGTTATTTCGTGCCACTCTTTTACATGTCCGGAGATACTTCCTCCCACTGGAGTGGGTGACGGTGACAGAGGAAGTGAACCCTTATTGTTTGCCGGTGTTTTTGGCCATTGAGGAGGACTGTCGTTCCTCTACCTCTAGTAGGGCAACGTCCTTGATAGTGAGGTTTGTTCTGATAGTACTGCCTTTGGGAGCATTGAGGAGTTTGAACCCTCGGATGGTAAGCTCTACGATCGTAAGGCCTGTACCGACGCATAAACTCTTTATTTTTCTTCACACCAACAGCTTTGAGAGTGTCTAGTTCAGACTTCATGCGGGCCATTACCTCATTAGTGTGAGAGCCGAAAAGTGGATTTCCGGTAAAAGGAAGGTTCAAGATGCGTTGTTGAGCCTCCAGTTTTAATGCTGTAAGCCGTAGCCAGGAGGATCTTCTCGCGCATACCCCATGCGAATAAGAATGAGCAGCTAAGGATGCCCCATCCGCAGCTGCACTGATTATTTGGTTTTCCCACGAGGGCCCCCTCCTGGAGGATCTCCCCAAAGTCTTGGCGGTCTTCTTTGGGTAGCCTTTCTTTGAAGCGTTCCAGAGAGTCCCATAACGCTCTATCATAACGGCCCAACAGCGCAGACGCACTTTAAAAAATGCTGCTGCAGAGCCGTAAACATTTGTACCCCAAGAGTACTGGGCTCTGCTCTCTTTATCCACAGGGACTGTGGAAGATGAAGCCACTGCATGGGACTTCTTAGCAGCCGCAATGATCACTGAATCTGGTGGAGAATCTGACCTGAGAAATAGGGGATCTTGTTCTGCAGGTTTGTACTTCTTTAAGATCCTTGCTGGGGCTGTTTTGACTGTCGCGGGAGTAAGAAAAACATCCATGACAGGTTGCAGAAGACCAGGAACTTGGGGTAGCAAAGGTCTTGATGCGGATCTCCGAGTCTCAAACATAATAGATGACTATGTCTGAGGTGTAGACATTCCTATATTCAACTTCTGTGCCCCTCTAGAAAAAACATCATGAAAGGTGTTGATGACGTTAACAGGTGAAACTCTGGAGGGTGGACTGTCCGTCAGAGTTAAAGAATAATCCCTCTTGGAGGAATGTGAGGAAGAAGAACAGGAAGGTGATCTCCGTCTCCTATGACGGGGAGAAGAGGATCTTCTTGACGTCGAGATGACCTGCGGTGATCCTGCAGCCGAAACTGATGGTTCTGAACGGTCTTTTGAAGAAGAATGGTGTTGTGAGGTTGAATGGTGAGACAACGTCGACAATGAATGTCTCAACGTCGATCGACTATGTGCCATTAAGACCTGTGAGTCCAATGAAGGCAATTTCTGCCTTGGTGTCGGTTGTGCGTGCTTTGAAGTCAACCGATGTTCCGTCGCCGTAGACTTATACTTTGACGTAGGAAGAGTAGTACCCAACAACGTACCATGTCTCGACGTCGAACGTGGGGGAGGTGATGGAGAAAACCTTGACGTCGACCCTCAACGTCGTCGATCTTGGTCTTAACGTTGAGCGCCTTCTTGTGGGCTGCAACGGAGGAGTCTTTCTCGAATCCGAGTCTTTTCTCGTCGATGATTTTGACCGAGTCGGAGGGATCTGTTTCGTCGTCGGATCCTTCGACGTCGTTGATGGTCTAGGCCTCAACGCTGACCGCCGTCTGGTAGACGGCAACGGAGGGCTGTGCCTCGAGGTCGCCCGCCGTATAGACGGCGACGACAGAGAGCGGTACCTCGACATTGGGCGGTCCCGCATCAACAGAGAACGACTCCTCGACGCCGACCGCCGCCCGGTTGATGGTGGCGGAGGGACTGTTGTTGACGTAACTCTACATCTGGAAGACTTCGACGATAACCGATGTTCTCTCGACGGCGAGCCCTTAGTCGTTGGAGATATCGTCGACGTTTTCTTCGCTGGTGGAGGCATTCTCGGCGCTGAGCCCGACACCGATGAAGAGCAGGCTGTTACCTTGCTTCTGGTAGATGATCTAGGTGTCTTCTTTTTCTGCCTCACAGGAGACCGGCCTCTAGAGGTGGAAGCTTTACCTTTTTCAGAGAGTCCATAAAGGCGAATCCTTTCCCTCTCCTTGAGAGTCCGTCTTGACAAAGACTGACGGTGTTGACAAGTCTCAGGATCATGAGAATCCGGAAGGCAAATGATTCAGACAGAGTGGGAGTATGTTTTGTCCTTCTTCTTGCCACACAAAGGGCAGGGATCAAACAGGGAAGGCATTTTAGGTAAAAAACGCCAAACTCTTGAAGAAAAAAGTTAAAGAAATACTCCAACAGGTGAAAAATGTCAAAGTATAAAGATTTAGTTGAAAAGGAAAACAATTTCTGACTTAAAAGTCAAAAATCTGAGGAGCTGATTAACCAGGGTCCTAACTGAAGGAGCCAAAAAGAACAACTGACCTAACTGTCACCCCTGAGGCATGATGGGAAGCTAGGGGTCAAGCCTGCTATAAAGGAATGGTGCCAGTTTTGTGATGCTCTGCATTTGCTTTCATTTTCTATGTTATCTCTGTTACAATGCAGCCTATGGGCTAACAATGCCTGCTATTTCTTCTTACAGGACTACTTTTCTGCTGTTCATTAACAGCAGTTCAAGTGCCTTTTAGTCTTCCTGGTTTGTTTATATATGTGCAAAGTCTACATTTCACAGCATGGTTTAGCCTTGGAAGTTGGTATCTGTAAGGCTGCGTTGTTTGTGTTTTCTACAAAACAATATATATATATCACCAAGAACCTCCTCCAACAGAAAGAGCAGAGGCCGCGATGGGGAAAACTACGGGGACACCTTTATTCACAATAGCTGCGGCGAATGCATTTCGGCCTAGTCGCCCTTCATCAGCGTCCAAGGTGTTCAGGAGGCATTACAAACATCGCTTAAAATGAGTCCCGCCTCATGATGATTGGTCATGGCTCGCTCCACCCCCCGCGTGATCGCTCACCCAAAGCAGGTCACATAATACTCGTGAACTGCAAGTCCCAGAATTCAGTTCAATCCAGGTAGGTAATGCGGGGGCGTTGGTCATACCTTGTGGTTATGCGGGTTTTGGCAGGACAGTCCATGATGTTTGAAGCCATTTCCCTGTGTGACTGCTTGAATTTTGGTGCCTCCTCTGGACCCCACACCGCATCAACCCCCAGGCTCGGAAATCCTTTCGGCGGGGGCAGAAATGGCAATCCATCCCGCCCAGTGTGAAGTTGGTCACTTCAACACCGCCCCATCTCCTTCCGAACACAGAGGTGTGCCTGGGACCATCCAATACCTCAGAAAATACACAGTCTCTGCCGTAGCAAAAGCCAGTAACGCCCAGGCCAGCTTGTGATATGGGGGCCTCTGATATATATATATATATTCACTGAAAAAAACATAGGTTTTAGGGGCGTTATAGTTAGTTGGACATTTCACTCGTACAAAACCAGTGAAATTCCCCCGTTATAGTTAGTTCAGCTAACTATAACTCGCGCCCCCCCAATGCACTGCTGATGACGCCACATATTACATCACTCATGACATGTTCAGTTTAAATGCTAATTTCTAACTATAACGTGCCTGAAACCTATGTTTTTTTCAGTGAATTTAAAAGGTTTTTTAAATGCTAATTTCTAACTATAACGTGCCTGAAACCTATGGTTAGGTCGAGCCTAGAGCAGCGCGCATACGCTGCTTGAGAGACTTTTAGTAAGAGGCTTCAGAAAGCTCACCACAGGCTTGTGCGTGTGTTTTTGTTTCTTTCACAGGCTATTGGGATTTGCGTGCGTCTTTCTAAGAAAGACAGCACGGAATTGGGCAAAGGCGGGTGCATGTCCCGCCTTTGCTCCGCCCACGGCCTATTGCTTGCGGTTACCCGCACGGGCGATATCTGTCTTGAATTATCGTGCTCAGACACGAGCGCGATAATCGAAAACAGATCGCTCGCTGTGGCGCACGCGCGTGCACCAATTGCGGGCTTGTTTTTTTTGCTCTGTTTTAGTTCCTTCCTCTTCTGGGTCTCTTTCTCTGATTCATCTTTCTCTCTTCTCTCACGCTGTATGTATGCCTTTCTCTCTATGTTGGTTGCCCCTCTGATCTGAATCTAGCATTTGGCGCCATCTGTTAATCTATTCCTCTTGTCTTTGTCATACCTTGTGCCTGGAGCTTCTCTCTCTGCTCACACTCTCTGGTAACATATTTTCTATGCTCTCTCACTGGTCTGTCAAGTCTCACTCACTGATCTTTTTCGGGTCTCTAACCGGCCTTGTTTTTGGGCTTTCGCTGTTTGGTTTCAGGTCTATTTCGTGCTGTATGCTCTGTCTCCCTGTATATTTATCCCTCTTCTCTCGGTCTGGTCTTCTGTTGTCTGCGGGGTCTTTCTGGAATCTGGACTGAACTGTCCCTCGCGTTTCAGCACATACGTGACAAATGTACTCCTCATTTAGGCGTGAGATACAGATTTGTTTTAAGAATATCACGAATACGGCGCTCTTGTGGTAGCTTGTTCTCCCTGAAAACTTCCACCGCTCCAGGGTAAAGGGGGCTACCCCCTGCTGGATGCACCCTAGCACTCCCCGCAGCTCCCTCGGTTAAGGCTATGGTCGGCGTGCCCTCCCTGTGCTTTCTGTTTACTTGCGGAGGGGCTTGTTGTGCCTGGAAATGAAAACTCCTTTTCTAGCCCACGGTTGTGGTCCAGGAAGGCAGCTCGCCTCCCTCGTCCATTGCCTGCCAATATATTACAGCGCGCATTCTTCCCTTGCAACGTTCGGCATTCCCTCCCTCTCCTTGTTTATAGTACACATTTTTATGTAGCTCTGATTAATAATAAAGGGCGCCTTCACGCTGGCACGTCGGACTGGCCACGGCCCAAGCTCGCATTCTTTTGTGCTCCACTTCAACGCCTGGCGTTGACTGCTGAATTGGAGTAAAAACCAGTGGCAGGGGCGTGGCATTGGTCCTAGCTGAGGCAAAGGCGTAGTGAATGCATTAGCGTTTAAGGGGCGCACAGCAGAAGATAAACGTAGCTGCCGTCCCCCGCCCCCTCAGTTCTCGTGAAGACAATCTGTCTTTGCTGTAACACCGCTTTGCATCCTTACCAGGTTTCTCCCATTATTGGTATGGCCTTACACATCCCCGCGTACAAAGTACTGGAGGCCAAATTGTCCATACTGGAGGAAGGTGTCGCTTAGACACCGGGTCACTTGGCAGCCATGTACAAGAGGGCCTTGTATCAGTGGTCCCAGCGGCGGTTTCTTCCATAAACATACAGCACATTTTGCCTCCGGGTTGAACCTGAGAGCTGCCTGGAGACGCTTCACCAGCTGCCGAACATATTTTATGGCTGTTGGCATCTGTCTCATGGTCCCAAGGCTCTGGACAGAGTGCCTATCTGCCTTCACCAGCGATTGGCTGCATAGAAGCAACAAAGAGCCATCTGATCTATGAAACAGAGCACATCACTTACACCAATCTGTCTTCATCGACTAGCCCCCTTATTTCGTTAGCTGCACTGAGCATCGCCAGAGATTATCTTACCATAACTGCATGCCGCTTCAACGTTGCAGCGCACCGTCTAGGGTTGGGTTGACACTAATAGTGCACAATGCCTGACACTCCCTTTACTACCCTACTCTCCTTTATCTCCTATAACCCTTAACTGCACACTGCTGATTGGTACACGTTGCGTGCATGCCGCACTCCATACCTGCATGTAAATGGGTAGAAAGCCCCTCCTAGGTTGGAGAGGCAGATGGTGTTGGAGATGGTTGGGGATCACAGACCAAACGGGTTACTAGGCTCCAGTTGTCATTTTGAACCTTTAACTTCTGCTGCCCTGGGACCTGCTCACTATTGTTTCATCTACAGCCTTAGCATATAACCATCAGAGTATCTAGGCAGAGCAGTCCTGGTTTAATCTGGAAGGTGATGTTGGCTTCACACTCAGAACCAGGGTTGGGCAAAACTCGCAGAGTTTTATACTGTTGAATCCCACAGAGTTATATAACACAGCAAGATTCCGCAGTTTAGCATGCGGGCGGAATTCGGCACAACACGCTGCTTGTGCTGACTTTTGGTGCCAGAAGCTTGTTCCGTGCTGTAAAATTTGCCTTTACTGCGTGAACGGCACCGTACAGCGCACCAGAGGGGGCGGTACTTCTTTCTGCCGCTCAATTTGATTTTCTACTTGAATGACAGATTTCTCAGTGCAAACACTTGTGAGCTGCCACAACCGCCAACATTGAGAAAATCTTGCCGGGAGGACGTTCTAGCGCCTGAAAATCATGATCGGGGATGCATATTTTCGCTTGCCAATTTAATGTTGGTATGTCGTACGTGATCAAAAACTCCGCCACACAGAGTTTATCGCCCGCCCTTACTCAGAACGCAGTGTATGCACTAAAGATAAATCAATGCCGAGCCATTACTGTCTTCACAAAAGCAGTATTCTAATTCTGCTCACAGCAAAAATAACTACTCCTGAAATTTAACATCCATTTCCATATGTACCCCAAGGATTCAATATAGCAACAGGTATAGGGAACTCGTGCAAGTTTTACTTCACCTGCCTTGTGATCTATCACTATGGAATTCCCATTAGCAAGTTCCACTCTTCATTCTCTAGTCTGTGCTGGTGCCACCCCTGTTTGAGGATAAGTAACTTTCCAGGCAGCTCTGCTCGCACTCTCGCACATGCACGCTCAGCTACTGGTGCTCTTCAAACTGAGCCAGTGAACCTGCTACAGAGAGTGTTGCAAATAAAGGGAACTGTTGAACATGCTGGTGGCTCCAAAGTCTAATGTGCTCCCCTTGAGAGGTGCCCTGGCCCAAGAAACCCCCCACCCAGATGGGGCGAGACTGCTTTTTCTCTGGGAAAGGGGTGAGGTTATGGGAGACACAAAGGGTCTACAGTGAAGAGATTCCAGTCTAGGACCAAAGATTGGACAAGTGTTCACGTATGAATATCACTGGTTCCAGGAGATGGTGAGTGCATGGTTGGGGGGATATGCAGAACCGGTTTCATGATCACCACCCTCAATCAAAGCTGTGAAGGGAAAGCAAGAGCACTCTCATAAGTTTTCAGTTATGTGACTATGTTGCCACTGCAGTAGGATGACCGCAGGGCTCCTTTTCTCTTTGCCCTAGCTACCACTCCAATATACCTTCAGGTCAGAAGACAGATACATAAGTTTGAGACCTAAGTGTGCCAGGGGCACACTGCGAGTCTGGGTCAAGGATGGCTTTCCAAGGTTTCTAGCAGGCTGGACTTTCCCCTGAGCTCTCAGGGTACTGGTGCTATAGTATGCTGTTTGGTTATCCAGCACAATATCCTTGGTGCAACAGCATCAACTGTTGCATGGCTAAACACTTATAAGGTCCCAAAGGCGAGACCTATTGGCTATACCAATGCCTGTTTTTTAAGTGAATTTCAAAGGTTTTTTAAATGCTAGTTTCTAACTGTCACGTCCTTCCCCCCCTGCTGTTGTGTCTGGCGTGCTGACTGAAGTGCCCATGCGCGCGCCTGAGCACCCGAGGAACTATCGAGGAGGGTCAGCGGTCTAGTTGTTCGACGTGACCCGCCTCGAACCAATGAGCAAATACTTCCGGGAGCAGGTCTATTTCACCCGCAAAGCCACAGAACTCTGGGCTTCGTATTAAGGTCCCGAACCTACGCAGGAGCGTGGCTCGATCTGCAACCGGACTCTAGTCCGGACCGCGTAAGGGCGCCAACTACCGCTGGATATTTCGAGGCTACAAATCCGACATCCTGCTAAAGGCAAGTTATCCCGCCATTGCTTTCTCCGTTGCGCAGGAGCGCATTAGGAGACTCCCGCGACCCGTAGCACACGGGGTCGCTGTAACTCCCTGCACCGCTCGTGCTCAAGCGCGAGGCGGGCATATTTCTGGGTACCTCGGCGCAGGAGCGCTACCTCTGTTCCCTTAGGGTTCCGTCCCTTCCATGACTCCTCCTCCGCCCTTCTTGGCACCGCACGCTCTCTCCTCGGATGCTGGCAGGACTATTGTCATTCAGGGAAAAGAGCGCGTTAAGAAATCATCTACAGCCCGTGCAAGGCACGAAGCCATCTAGCCCCTACAACACTACCAAGCTGTCTAACAGTTCCTCTGCACCTCGCGCCCCGTGAGGTTCCCGGCGGCGCGCCTCTTCCCCTATCTGTCGCCAGTGGGACCTGGCTGGGAAGCGTTCTGGGCCACTTCACAACAAAGGGTGTTCCCCGTCAATTCCTGGAAGGCGTGTTCTCTCAGCATAGGAGTGCCTTCTTCCAGTGTTGCTTGAAACTTTATTTCCGTCATCGTCAAGCCAGAGACATACTAAAGCACTATACCCCAGGTGATTATACCATCTCCTTCTGTTAGTCATGTCTGTCTGGACCGTCTATGTTTGAGGTGTGTTTGATACCCATGTGCTTCCTGTTTTAGGTCACGCCCACCGTCAGACCCCAGTCGTGGTTCCAAGGCATCTTCCCCAGCCGTCCACATCTCCTCTGGCTGCCTCCCCCGGTTCCCTGGTGGTCCTAGGTAGTATTCACCCTATCTGGGGGGCTAAGGGTACTGGAGGGGGTTGTTCACGTCATCCCTGCGGAATCACCCCACACAACTAACGGTAAGCAGTGTGGGGATCTGATAGATCCCTGTGTTCAAGGAAACCATGCGACGGATGTTTGCTCGGCATACGTTTGTTCAAGAGGCAGATAATGAGTTACTCTATTTGAAGCAGGGTAACGCTGACCTGCTACATTACATAACCACTTTCAATCGCTTAGTGGTGGAAGCCCGATGGCCCGAAACTAAACAGGTGTCAGTTTTTTACCGGGGCTTACGGGATGAGCTAAAAGACCTTATCTCACAAATAAGCGAACCACCGGAGGAATTAGGCCCCTTCATTGACATGGTAGTCAAACAAAATTACAGACTCCAAGAACGTCGGACTGAAAGGACTAAGAGGGGGGAGAGCCGGTTCCCCATCTATAAGGAAACCGCAAAAAACCAAGACACCACGGAACCCATGCAGATAGGCGGCATCCGTGGCCCCTTATCTAAAGAAGAAAAAGAGAAAAGAAGAACCCAAAACCAATGCCTGTATTGCGGCAAGAGCGGGCATTTCGTCAGGGAATGTCTGGTGAAACCCCGCAAACCTAAAGAAAAGACGCCTTTTGCTCTTCCAATAGCCCGAGGAGAAGGGTTGGGAAACGGGGCAACCCAGTAGTTAACAGGGTCTGTCTACTGGGGTTGTCTGATGAGAAAAAACAGGCCCCTATCGTCCGCCATGTCCCCCGACACATGGGTCTGCCCGTACTCCTCCGTTCCCCCTCGGGGCTATCCTGGCACGTCACGGCGCTAATCGACTCAGGAGCAACAGGCAATTTCATTGACACCCAGTTCTTGGCCGGCCTGGGTATGTCCCGTAGAGAGAAGAAAAAACCAGAAACCGTTAAGGCGGTGGATGGCACGGACCTCACCTCGGGGCTCATCCGCTATCAGAACGAAGACCTAGAAATGAAACTGGAGAACACCCATACTGAGCTCATTGCCTTCGACGTGATTGACGCCCCACAGTTCAAATTAATTCTGGGTATCCCCTGGTTGACACAACATAATCCTCACATAAATTGGGTGACTAAGGAGCTCACATTAACGTCAACCCATTGTAGGTCGTCCTGTTACCCCTCAACAGAACGCCGGATCCGCCGGACAGTGCAGGCCTGCACCCTACCACTCCATGAAATTGGTATCATAGTACCAAGGGGCATCCCTGTAGAATATCTGGATCTGGCCCAAGTGTTTGACAAGAAAGGCGCAAACACGTTACCCCAACATCGCACCTTCGAATGCAGGATTTACATCATTCCAGGTTCCACTCTTCCCTGCAGCCGAGTTTATTCCCTCACAGAAAAAGAGAACGACCACCTCCGCAACTACCTCAACGAATATCTACAGAACGGCTTTATCTGTCATTCGCGATCTCCCGTATCTTCCCCTCTTTTCTTCGTGGCAAAGAAAGAAGGGGATCTGCGCACGTGCATCGACTTCAGAGCGATAAACGCCATAACGATAAAAAAATCGGTACCCGCTGCCTCTGATCCCAGAGGTGTGGCTCACTGGTTAGAGGTGGCAGATCCGTAAGCAGAGAATCGGCCAGAGACCAGGGTTCAATTCCCGACGCGGCAGGGTCGTGGACCAGGGTCAAAACGGACTCGATAATTCTCGCCTCGGTACCTACTCTAACCAGGAACACACTCGGCAACTCTGGGCATTAAGCTTGCCTCATCTCTACAACGGCCCCCCCACAGACGCCGGGGATGCCTGGTTTCACCTTGGAGATACCCAGAAAGGGACCATCTCACAGGGATAGCCAGGACGAGTTCCCCAGCGGTCTACAGCGCCGGGACGCCCCGTTGCTGGGGCAGCTGTGCGCTTTACAAGTCTACAACATTTACATTTACATTTACTTGTTGGACCAAGTGAAGCATGCAGCAGTTTACACGAAATTGGATTTGCGCGGGGCTTACCACCTGGTCAGAGTCCGAGAGGGGGACGAGTGGAAGACCGCCTTCAGAACGCGGTACGGTCTCTTCGAATATCACGTAATGCCCTTCGGACTCTGCAATGCCCCTGCTGCTTTCCAATTTTTTATTGATGAGGTGTTAAGGGAGTTTATCGACCGCTTTTGTATAGTCTACATAGACGACATACTGATCTATTCGGCAACTATGTCAGACCATGTACCACACGTACGAGCTGTTCTCCAGAAGCTACAACAACACGGCCTGTACGTCAGGCTGGAAAAAAGTGTATTTCACGCCACCACAGTAGAATTTTTAGGACACATCCTAACCCCGACCGGCGCTGAGATGGACTCCAGGAAGGTGAACACTACATTACAATGGCCGTCTCCAGACTCCGTAAAACAAGTTCAGAGATTCCTGGGTTTTGCGAACTATTATCGTCGCTTTATCACTGGTTTTTCCAAGATAGTGAGCCCCATCACTTGTCTATTACGAAAAGGAACGCGGTTTTGCTGGAGCAAAGAAGCCGAAAACGCATTTCAAGTCTTGAAATCATGCTTCACCTCAGCACCAGTACTAAAACACCCGGATCCCAATCAGCCCTTCATAGTGGAGGCCGATGCCTCACAAAACGCATTAGGAGGAGTATTGTCACAAAGGGACCCCGAAACTGGCCTACTCCATCCAGTAGCCTACTATTCCAGAAAGCTACAGCCAGCAGAATGCAACTATACGATCTCAGACAAAGAGCTGTTGGCCATTAAGTCAGCCTTCGGCGAATAGCGCCATTACCTAAAAGATGCCAAACACTCGGTGACCATCTTCACTGACCATAGAAACCTACAGTTCCTCCGTTCAGCCAGAGCTCTAACCGCCAGACAGTTACGGTGGACTCTCTTCTTTAACGAATATGACTTCAGGATTACCTACCGGCCAGGAAGAGAGAACGCCAAGGCCGATGCCTTGTCTAGGTTAGATGAAATCGACAACAACTTACTCCCGTCGGAACCAGTACCCATCATTCCAGAAAATCGCTTCCAAGGAGCAATGATCACCTCCTCCTTTCTATCACAGCTACGAGGAGACCTGGAACAGAAAAAACCAGAAGACTGGACACGTAACATCCAGGGGGTAACTGAACAAGACGGATTACTGTACAAAGGAAAAAACTACTACCTTCCATTAAGAAGTCATCAACAACAGGCGTTGTTCCTGTGCCACGATCATCCTTTGTCTGGACATCCCGGATACCACAAAACCAAGGATCTGATACAAAGACATTTCTGGTGGCCAACTCTAGCCTCCGACGCACAGGCACACATCGCCCGCTGTACCGTTTGCGCACAAGGAAAAAGTTACCCCCAACCTACAGTGGGATTGTTACATCCCATACCGGTTCCCCCCTACCCGTGGCACACAGTTACGATGGATTTCATCGTGGAACTTCCTGAAACCAAGTCAGGTGACACCACCATTCTCACCATTGTGGATCACCTCACCAAAATGGCGCACTTCGTGCCTCTCAAAAAACTCCCATCCGCTGCTGAACTAGCAGTGATTTTTGTGCACAACGTGATCCGGCTACACGGCATTCCTTCTGTTCTGATCACAGACCGAGGGCCCCAATTTATATCCCGATTATGGAATGAGATCTGCAGCCTTCTGGACCTGGAAGTACGTCTGTCCTCCGCCTACCATCCTCAAACAGATGGGCAGGCGGAGAGGACCAACCAATCCATGGAACAGTACCTCCGTTGCCTGCTGCTCATCATTGACAAAGAATGGTCCGAGGTGCTGTGGTTGGTGGAATATGCATACAATAATAACAAACATACAGCAACCGGACTCTCACCGTTCTTTTGTCTTCAAGGCCACCACCCTAGAACAACACCATGGGAAGACAACCGCACCAGTGACGTACCCACTGTACAGGCGTATCATTCCTTGCTCCGTTCTATATGGCAACAAGCCCGCTTTGAACTAGCCAAAACAAAAGAGACCTACAAACACAACACAGATAAACACCGGCAACTCGAACCCGATTACAAGGTGGGAGATAGGGTATGGGTGTCCATTAAAAACCTTAACACCCATGGACCCAAAAAGCTGTTACCCCGTTATGTAGGTCCGTTCCCCATAGTACAGGTGATTAACCGAGTGGCCATGAAACTAACATTACCTACCCAAATGAGAATCCATCCCGTCTTTCATGTTTCCCTCCTACGACCCACTCACCCCGATTGTCCAAGCACCACACCACCACCCCCAGTTCTCAGAGACAATCACGAAGAGTACGAGGTCCAAGCTATACCTGATTCCCGTAGAACCAGAGGTAGGCTGTTCTACCTAGTAGATTGGAAAGGTTATGGTCCCGAAGAGCGATCCTGGGAACCCTTGTCCCATGTCCGTAACGCACCTAGCTTAGTCCGCGCTTTCCACCTCCAGCATCCCCAGAATCTGCGTCCTGCGACCCCAGTCTAGCCAGGAGGGTGGGTCTATTTTAGGGGTGGGTACTGTCACGTCCTTCCCCCTGCTGTTGCATCTGGCGTGCTGACTGAAGTGCCCATGCGCGCGCCTGTGCACCCGAGGAACTATCGAGGAGGGTCAGCGGTCTAGTTGTTCGACGTGACCCGCCTCGAACCAATGAGCAAGTACTTCCGGGAGCAGGTCTATTTCATCCGCGAAGCCACAGAACTCTGGGCTTCGTATTAAGGTCCCGAGCCTACGCAGGAGCGTGGCTCGATCTGCAACCGGACTCTCGTCCGGACCGCGCAAGGGCGCCAACTACCGCTGGATATTTCGAGGCTACAAATCTGACATCCTGCTAAAGGCAAGTTATCCCGCCATTGCTTTCTCCGTTGTGCAGGAGCGCATTAGGAGACTCCCGCGACCTGTGTAGCACACGGGGTCGCTGTAACTCCCTGCACCGCTCGTGCTCAAGCGCGAGGCGGGCACATTTCTGGGTACCTCGGCGCAGGAGCGCTACCTCTGTTCCCTTAGGGTTCCGTCCCTTGCATGACTCCTCCTCCGCCCTTCTTGGCACCGCACGCTCTCTCCTCGGATGCTGGCAGGACTATTGTCATTCAGGGAAAAGAGCGCGTTCAGAAATCATCTACGGCCCGTGCAAGGCACGAAGCCATCTAGCCCCTACAACACTACCAAGCTGTCTAACAGTTCCTCTGCACCTCGCGCCCCGTGAGGTTCCCGGCGGCGCGCCTCTTTCCCTATCTGTCGCCAGTGGGACCTGGCAGGGAAGCGTTCTGGGCCACTTCACAACAAAGGGTGTTCCCCGTCAATTCCTGGAAGGCGTGTTCTCTCAGCATAGGAGTGCCTTCTTCCAGTGTTGCTTGGAACTTCATTTCCGTCATCGTCAAGCCAGAGACATACTAAAGCACTATACCCCAGGTGATTATACCATCTCCTTCTGTTAGTCATGTCTGTCTGGACTGTCTATGTTTGAGGTGTGTTTGATACCCATGTGCTTCCTGTTTTAGGTCACGCCCACCGTCAGACCCGGTCGTGGTTCCAAGGCATCTTCCCCAGCCGTCCACATCTCCTCTGGCTGCCTCCCCCGGTTCCCTGGTGGTCCTAGGTAGTATTCACCCTATCTGGGGGGCTAAGGGTACTGGAGGGGGTTGTTCACGTCATCCCTGTGGAATCACCCCACACAACTAACGGTAAGCAGTGTGGGGATCTGACACTAACTATGCCTACAGAGGTAGGACATGTGAAGAAAGAAGGAAAAACGCACAGAAAGAAGGAAAAGAAATGCAGAAAGAAGCAACAGAAGTCCACAAAGACGAAGAAAAATGCAGGAAGAAGCAAGACGTGCAGAAAGAACCAACAGAGGAGCAGAAAGAGGCCTTGTTGCAAAATCATCCTGTGCCCACAACTTTTTCACACGAGTACTGTTGGTAACTGACTGACTAACCAGGCCTAGAGCCAGTGCTATGCTAAAAGACACTTAGAATACAGTGAAAACACCTACATACACTAGGGAACACTATGCGTTGGGGTACCCCTGAGATTAGCATGACCTCCTCTGTGAGGCCCTAGTACATAATAGGGAAGGGGGATTAAAACTACCTCTAAGTCAGAGGTGCAGAAATATGCTACTTTAACTATTAGTCGCGTTTGCAGAGTGGTGGAGAAACGGTGCTGGGCGTCCAACCAACGCTCAGGAATTCTGCTGCGTAGGACTTACAGGAGGTACCAGGAGGGATTCTTGGCCCCCAAACTCCCTCAAGACTAAATTGGACTTCATCCCCATCCCGTAGTCTGCCACGAGGCACATTTGCAGAGTGGTCCATGGCCGCCGAAGAAGTCTTAGCAATCCCACTGTGTGGGACTTACTGGAGGTAACAAGAGGGGTAGTTGGCCCCCAAGGACATCCTTGGGGGCCAACTTCCAAAGCTATTACCTCCAGAAGTCCCACACAGCAGCATTGGTAAGTAGTCGTACCAGGCCACGCCCACTTTGCCCACCACTCTACAAACGCGCTCCCTGGTACACTCTTGGATGGGGTTTGAAGTCCCCTTCACTGCTAAGGGTCCTTTAGGGGCCAACTAGCCTACCTTTTACCTCCGGTAAGCCCCACGCAGTGGGATTGGTGAGAGGTAGACAAACGCCATTTCCCCTTTCGCCACCAATCTGCAAACGAGGCCCCTGGCGCGTTTTAAGTTGGGGGATTAGGTACCTCCAGTAAGCGCCACAGGGCTGCGTTGCAGAGAGGTGGTCCAGGCCATGCCCCTTTTTACACCTCTCTGCAATGCAGCTCTGTGGCACTTACTGGAGGTACCTGGTGGGCTAGTTGGCCCCCAGGGGCCCTCAGGATTGAAGAGGAATTAATTCCCCACCTTAAAACGCGCCACAGCCCCGGGGAGGTGGTGGTCCCTGGGGGTCGGGGGTCCGTAACAGACCCCTGCGTTTACATACTTAGTGCCCCGGGGAGGTGGAGGTGCCCGGGGCGTGTGGGGGGGCTCGAGCCCCCCCCACACTGGTTCTTTTTTTTAAAAAAAAAAAGCCCTGGGGGGTGGCGGTCCTCGGGGCTGCGGGGGGGGGCCATGTACCCCCCGCAAATACTTAAGAAAAGTCCCGGGGGGGTGGCGGGCCCCCCACACATTAAAAAAAACAAGCCCCGGGGGCTAAATAATTAAGCGCGAGACCCGAGCTTTGTTTTTTTTATTTACACGGCAGGATCCGCGGACACTCTGCGACTTTTGCCATCTTAAAAAAATATATATATATGCTTTTTTTGGCCCTAGGGGTCCTTGTGAGACGGCCTAAGCAGGCCTAGGGGGGTTAGGGTGTTTCTACCCTGCCCCCTTTTCTTGTTTTTCGCGTTTGTTATTCTGTTTTCTTCAGACTCGCTTCTACCGAGTCACAAGATGGCTGCCAAAACTTCCTGGTTTGGAATGTTGACAGCCAATTAGAATAAAGCTCGTGGTCGAGAGGGTGCGCGGATCCACCGCGCCTCTAGATAGCGATATTTTTATTTTTTTAATTTCTCAGGAACTATTGAACAAGTTACTTACCTTCGGTAACAATGTATCTGTAAGAAACATTAGTTAGTTAAGATTCCTCACCTCAGAATATCCCCAGGCGTCAGACTGGATCCGGAAGAATTTTCGTCAGCAATACCCCTTGCGCGTCGCTAGGCGTCGTCTGCGGCTCCGCGTCCGTCGTCGGCGTCGTGCGCCGGGATGACGTCGTCGGAGTACTTAGACGCCGCCCTCGCGCGCTGACGTCAGTTCTTGTACATAGCTTTCCGCGCCAGGAACGCAGAGCCATGCAAGAGACGACACTGGTGCCAAAAATAAAATCTAGGGGCCTGAAAAGGATAACCTTAACCCTAGATGTCAGTTCGCAGAACGGGGAGGATGGGTGGGTCGGTGAGGAATCTAACTAACTAATGGTTCTTACAGATACATCGTTACCGAAGGTAAGTAACTTGTTCATCTGAAAGAAACACGTTAGTTAGATTCCTCACCTTAGAATAGATACCCAAGCAATACCATCCCCGGTGGTGGGTCTGCGAACCAAGATCACACCAGAAAGTCCTGGAGGACAGAACGGCCAAAGAAGCCATCCCTCCGGACTTGGCTGTCAAGGCAATAATGCCTGGCAAACGTGTGTAGCGAAGCCCACGTTGCCGCCTGACAGATGTCCTGCAAAGGGACACCCCGTCCCAATGCAGTAGTAGCCGCTGTGGCCCGAGTAGAATGGGCGCGCAGCCCAACAGGAGGGTCCTTTTTTGCCAAGGAATAACAAATTTTGATGCACAAAACGACCCACCGAGAGATGGTCCGTTTGTGCACAGCTTTCCCCTTCTTAGCACCCACGTATCCAACGAAAAGTTGGTCGTCCACCCGGAACTGCTTTGTGCGGTCCAGATAAAAGGAGAGCGCACGTTTTGGGTCCAGACGGTGGAGCCTCTCTTCCTCTTTGGAAGGATGCGGAGGCGGAAAGAAGGTGGGCAAGGTGACAGACTGCCCAAGATGAAAGGGGGTCACCACTTTCGGAAGAAAGGAGGGACAAGGCCGAAGGACAACCTTGTCCGGATGAACAGAGAGAAAAGGAGGCTTTGATGATAAAGCCTGGAGCTCACTCACCCATCTAGCCCAGGTGATGGCTACCAGAAAAGCAGTCTTAAGCGTCAGCAGACGAAGAGGACAATTGGGAAGAGGCTCAAAGGGAGCGCACATTAGAAATGTGAGAACAAGATTCAAGTCCCACTGAGGCATTACAAAAGGGACAGGAGGGAACGTGTGAGTAATGCCTTTTAGAAAACGTGAAACAACAGGGAATTGAAAAGAGAAGGCTGATCAGGAAGCCATAAGAAGGCAGAGATTGCAGCAAGATAACCTTTCATGGTGCCCAAAGCAGAGCTCTGCTGGGCCAAAGAAAGAAGAAAGAGGAGAACCTCAGAAAGAGGGGCGGAAAGGGGATCCACAGCCTTTGCTGTGCACCATGCCACAAATTTGTTCCACCGGCAGGCGTATACAGTCTTTGTGGAGGGACGCCTGGCTGCCAGAATGATATGACAGACTTCAGGAGGCAAGTCAAATGGCATCAACTGCCTCCGCTCAATCTCCACGCATGGAGGTGGAGGCTGGACAGGTTCGGGTGGAGGACCGTCCCCTGCTGCTGCGACAGAAGATCCTCCCGAAGGGGCAGACGTATCGGAGGATCGGTCAACATACTGAGTAGCTCGGGATACCAGTTCCTTCGTGCCCAGTCCGGAGCCACCAAGATGACTTGGGCCCGGTCGCGCCTGATCTTCTTCAGCACTCTGGGCAGAAGTGGTAAAGGCGGAAAGGCGTACAACAGACCGCAACTCCACTCGTGACGAAAAGCGTCGCCGAGCGAGTGCCGCCTTGGAAATTCCAACGCGCAGAACCGCTCACATTGCGCGTTCTCTTCGGTGGCGAATAGATCTAACCAAGGCTCTCCCCACTGCTGAAAGAGACCTTGCGCCACTTCGGAGTTCAGACGCCATTCGTGATCCATCATGCACCGGCGGCTGAGTGCGTCTGCTCTGGCGTTCAGAGAGCCCGCCAGATGTTGAACCACTAGGGTGACGCCCTGGTGTTCCAGCCATGTCCAGAGGCGCAGAGCCTCCTGACAAAGGGTCCACGACCCCACCCCGCCCTGTTTGTTGCAATACCACATGGCGGTAGTGTTGTCCGTGAACACCTGCACGACACTTCCCCTGACAGAGGGAAGGAAGGCTTTCAGTGCAAGTCGGATCGCTCTCAACTCCAACAGGTTGATGTGGAGACGAGACTCCGCCTCTGATCTCCGCCTCTCCCATATGGCCACCCCATCCCAGGAGGGACGCATCCGTCACTACGACATGCTCCGGTTGGGGAAGGGAGAGGCTCTTGCCCGTGACCCAATCGCGGTCCGTGAGCCACCACAGCAACTGCTGCGCAGTGCCCTCCGAGATCAAGACATGGTCGGACAGGTTGCCGTGATGCTGGGCCCACTGAAACTTCAGGTCCCACTGCAGAGCCCGCATGCGCCGCCTGGCGTGATGCACTAGTAGGATGCAGGAGGCCATCAGCCCCAGAAGCCGCAACACTAGCCTGACCGAAACCCAGGATAGAGGCCGAAAGATGGGAATCAGGGCCTGTATATCCCGGACCCGCTGTTCCGGAGGATAAGCCCAGAACTGCGCCGAATCGAGAACCGCTCCGATGAAGAGGAGCTTCTGAGAGGGACTCAGGTGTGACTTCGGCACGTTGATGGAAAACCCCAGCAAATGCAGGAGATCCGCCGTAGTCTGGAGGTGGGAGACGACTGCCTGGGGCGAGCCCGCCTTCAACAACTAGTCGTCGAGATAGGGGAAGACTGGAACCCCTGATCTGCGCAGATGAGCTGCGACCACCGCCATCACTTTCGTGAACACCCGAGGGGCACTGGTGAGGCCGAAGGGGAGCACGGTGAACTGAAAGCGCTCCTGGCCTACCGTGAACCGCAGGTAACGCCGGTGGGCCGGCAGGACGGGGATGTGGAAAAAGGCGTCCTGCAAGTCCAACGCTACCATCCAGTCTCCAGGGTCTAGGGCAGCTAGAACCTGAGCCAAAGTTAACATTTTGAACCGTTCCTTCCGAAGGAAGGCATTGACGTTCCGGAGGTCCAAGATAGGGCGTAGGCCCCCCTTGCCCTTCTTGGGAACTAGAAAGTAGTGGGAATAACAACCACGACCTACTTCTGGGCTCGGAACGCGCTCGACGGCCTCTTTGGCCAAGAGGGCCGAAACGTCCTCTCGCAGAAGATTCAAATGATCCTCCGAGATACGGTGGTGCTGCGGTGGCATGGCTGGAGGGGTCGTCTCGAAGGGGAGGGAGTAGCCCCTTCGGACGATCTGCAGCACCCACCTGTCCAAAGTGATGGTACGCCAGTGGAGCAGGTGATGGCGAACTCTGCCGCCCACTGGCGAGGAATGGGCCGGAAAGCTCGGACTAGGAAGGCTTGGAGGCGGATGCTGCCGGAGGTGGATGTGGGCTGACCGCGTCGTCCTCCAGAACCGCCTCGGCGGAATCCACCTCCGCGCGCAGGTTGGTTCTGCGGCTGGTGGCTAGGCGGACGTGAGGAGGCACCCCTTCCTTGGCCACGAAAGGGGCGAAAGGCGGAAGTTTGCGACCGCGGGGCCGAGAGGCCCAAGGACTTGGCCGTAGCCCGGGAGTCCTTAAAGCGATTCAGCGCACTGTCCGCTTTCTCACCAAAAAGGCGAGTGCCATCAAAGGGCATGTCCATGAGAGTGCTCTGGACATTCCCCGAAAAGGACGTGGACCGCAGCCAGGCGTGACGTCTAAGCGCCACCGTGGTAGAAATCGCCCTACCCAGCGAGTCCGTAGTGTCAAGCCCACATCGGATTGCATGTCGTGCTGCGTCCCTCCCATCGGCCAGAGCCTGGGTAAGTCGTGTGTGGGCCTCCTCCGGGCACAGGGGCAGCACGTCCTCCACCGTATCCCACAGAGAGTGGGAATAAAGGTCCAAATGACAGGCGGTGTTCAAGGACCGCAGACCCAAACTAAGGGAGGAGAACAGCTTTTTGCCAAACTGTTCCAGTCTCTTGGAATCCCGGTCCGGCGGAGCGGTCGGGAAGGAGGATTGGGAGGTAGAAGCCTGGATAACCAGGCTCTCGGGGGTGGGGTGTTGGGACAGAAAACTGGGGTCGCCCGGAGCAGGGCGGTGGCGCCTGGCGACGTTCCTGTCCACAGGAGGAACTGTGGAGGGCTTGGACCAGGTGTCCTGCAGAACGTCAATGAGGGCCTCATTGAATTGTAGCAGAGGCTCAGTGGAGCTTGCTGCAGACTGAAGCACCTCAGTGAGGACGTTAGTCCTCACAGCCACGGCAGGCAGCTCGAGCCCAAGGCCTGCGGACGCCTTGCGCAGCACCACAGAGAAAGCAGCACCCTCCTCCAGTCGGAGGAGAGATGAATCCAGTGTCTGGTGAGGTATCCAGACCACTGGCCTCCCCCAGTTCATCTGCCCAGTCCTGTGACAGCTGAGCCTGAACGGCCATATGATCCTCGGACCCCTCCCATTCGCCCCCGTCATCCGATTCCTGGTAAACAGGAGGAAGGAGCGGAGCCGGACGATAGACATAATGTGTCTCTAACGGCGCCGTACGCGGAGTCCATCGACGCCGCAACGGCGCCGGATCCGGAGCGGGGCTGAACTGGGGCTCTACGCCGAGCGGAGCCGGCGTCGGAGATGGAACCGGTGTCGACGCCGGCGGAGGAGGCGTGACGAGGTCGACCGGCGTCGACGGGGACTCGGGGGCGAGTCCCAGGGGAACCTGCGGCGTCGGGGCCGGAGCCGGCGACGGCACCGGGGCCGGAGCCGCCGGCATGCAAGGTTGCCCAGTCGGGTCCGCGGGGCCCGAAGGCGCGCCAGCGGGCGTCGACGGCGGAGCCAGGCTCCTCATGGCCGAGAGGAAGGCACTGACTTCCGCCGGCGTCGCGTCAATCCCAGGGACCGGCAGGTATGGGGACTTGCGCGGCGCCTGCGGTGCCGCTGGAGCCGCGGGGGTGGAACCACCCTGACCCTCGGCCGAGTCGCGCAACCGGCGAGGGGAGTCCGAAGAGCGGTGTCGCCTCTTGGACTTCTTGGAGTGCTTCGACTTACCCGAAGACTTGGAGCCAGACGAGCGATGATGACGTCGGCTGCGGCTTCGCGACCGATCCTTGGACCTCCTCCTGGACCGGGATCGAGAGGGGCGCGGAGCCGAGTGGCGAATCTCGAGGAGCTTACGGGACCGCTCCCGTCTAGCCTTCGAGGTCAGGGCCTTGCAGTCCGAACACGACTCCGCGTCGTGGCCGAGGCCCAAACAGTAAAAGCACCGGCGGTGATGATCCGTAACCGACATCAATCGGTTACAGTCAGCACAGGCTTTGAAACCAGGCATCCTACCGGCACTGGAGTCGAGACAAGATCAAAAAGGATCCAAAAAAAAACGTAGTCAAAAAAGACTAAAAGGGGTAGCTCTCCCGGATCTGCGCTTACTGGCGCAGAAAAAAGAAGAACTGACGTCAGCGCGCGAGGGCGGCGTCTAAGTACTCCGACGACGTCATCCCGGCGCACGACGCCGACGACGGACGCGGAGCCGCAGACGACGCCTAGCGACGCGCAAGGGGTATTGCTGACGAAAAAATCTTTCGGATCCAGTCTGACGCCTGGGGATATTCTAAGGTGAGGAATCTAACTAACGTGTTTCTTTCAGATGAACGGATTTACACCATTTTTAAAATGGTCACTTTCTGAGCCAAGCAGTACCCTTTTTGCCAAATTTGGGGTAATTCCGTTCAGTAGTTTCAGCTGTAACCTTGCCCAAAGTTTCCTATGGGAAATTGATTTTTTGACTCTTATTTTTTTAATTTCTCAGCAACTACTGAACGAATTTACACCATTTAAGAAAAAGGTCGCTTTCTGAACCAAGCTCTACCTTTTTGACAAATTTGGTGTAATTCCGTTCAGCAGTTCGGGCTGTAGCTCGTCCCAAAATTTCCTATTGAAATTAACATGGGAAAAATGCATTTTGGGACCCCCCTTTTTTCTCAGCCCCCGCTTCACGAATCACCCCAAAACCTTCAGGATAGGAGCTAACCTGGATAGACTTTTTTTGGGGAGGATTTCGGGAAGATTCATCAAACTACGCCAAAGTTATTAGCAAGTCAAAAAATGCTTTTCCTATGGAAACTAGGTTCTAACTATAACTACCTACTGGCGACCGCCAGTAGGTAATATCTATCTATCTATCTATCTATCTATCTATCTATCTATCTATCTATCTATCTATCTATTAGCTACTGACGGTCGCCAGTAGATAGTTATAGTTAGGACCGTGTTTCCATAGGAAATCTCAAAATTCTACTTTGAATAACTTTGGCGCCGGTTGACGAATCTTCGCGAAATTTTCAAAACTAATGGTGCGCTCCGCTCAGCTCCTACCCTGAAAGTCTCGGCGTGATTCGTCAAGCGGAGGCTGAGACAAAAGGGGGGTCCCAAAACGCGTTTTCCCCATGCATTTTTCTATAGGACCTTTAGTCGGAGGTACAGCCCGAACGGATGAACAGAATTACTTGAAATTTGGCAGAGAGGTAGTCCTCAGGTCAGGGAAGTGCCTTTTGCATATATGGAGTCAATCTGTTCAGTAGTTCCTGAGAAAATTGCATTTAAAAGCACATACATATCTATAGCCGTACCCTAACGTGCGCGAGCATAATTCTGATTGGTGGTTACATGTCAGTCAACGTTCGAATCGGTCGAAATCAGGAGGTGTCGGCCGCCATTTTGTTTGTTATCAGTGCGAAAGTGGAAAAGGAAGGTGGCGAACGTGAAAAGGGGGGAGGGTTGAGAGTTCCTGACCCCCTAGCCTTTGTCAGGGTGTCCCTGAAGGACCCCGAAGGCAGAAAAAAACATTTACTTTTTTTTTAAAAAAATCGTGGGGGTGCGCGCACCGTGCGCGCACGGTGAAAAACCATTAAAAAAAACAACATTTTTTAAATAAGTAGTTTATTGTAAAATAAATATATACAAAAAATAATAATACATACATAACTTAGCATTTAAAAAAACGTACAAATTCACTGAAAAAACCATATGTTTCACACACGTTATAGTTAGGAATTAGCATTTTAAAAACCTTGCAAATTCACTTAAAAAAACATAGGTTTCACACATGTTATAGTTAGGTGGATATTTCACTCGAAAAAAACCAATGAAATTCCCACGTTATAGTTACTTCGGATAACTATAACTCGCGCGACCGCCACTCTATCACAAGGATGATGTCATCAGTGATGTCAAGGGTGATGCCACTGACCATGTCATGAGTGATGTAATATGTGACGTCATCAGCACAGGATTGCGGGCGCACGAGTTATAGTTATCTGAAGTAACTATAACGGGGGAATTTCATTGGTTTTTTACGAGTGAAATATCCACCTAACTATAACATGTGTGAAACCTATGGTTTTTTAAGTGAATATAGATATATGTCTTCATATATAATTTTTATATATTTTCCGGGGTCCCGCGCATGGGTGGGAATATTCAGTGCTTATGACTTTGATGAGGATCCCCTGGAAGAGAACCTTTGTTGTATTCAGATAGAACTCAGAGAGCCTGTATCTCACTTAGTCTGTGGCCACTAAGAAATCAGCCTTCCATGTCAAAAGTTGCAGAGCAGCCTTGTGTATTGGCTCAAAAGTTGGGCCCCTTAATTTTGACAAAACAACATTCAGTTCCTCTGGAGAAGGGATTAAACAAAACATGCCTCACACAGATCATTGGATTGCTGCATAAGTTAATGTACTAAGAAAGATCTACACTTAAACATCAAGAAAACCAAGGTTATGCTTGCTAAACCGTCACTGCATCCAAGAAGGAAACTTGGGCCCATGATGCACCAATGGAGTGTGTATAATACTACAATTATGTGGGCGTATGTATTGAAGATCAGCTTAGGTGGAAAGCCCAGACATATATAACCTCCACTGAGCTATTACAAACTGCAAGGGTCATACTTGGCTTTAAACAAAAGATGGCTAGCCAACCCTTTAGAATAATTTTGCAAATTTACCAACAGAAAGCAGAAGCTGCTGCACTATATGGAGCAGAAATATGGGTGTATGGGAACTTAAAGAACCTTTAAGTGCAAGAGAACAGTTTAAGGTCACCGTTGCTGCTAAGCCCTGGGAATTTATTGGTGCCAGGCATTTACACCATAGCAGATCAAGCCACGCTGGAACCTGCACTGGATTGGGATCGCTTACATAGAAACTCCTGCACAGCAATATACTTGAAATCAGCTTTTGAAATGGCTACATATGTAGGTGGGGTGTCCCCTTTCTCTGCTGCTGGTCCATATGAGTGTCCCACTCTAGGAGATTAGTCACTACAGTGTGCACTGGAATGTCCTGAAGAAAATCAATCCCTTTCAAAAGACTGCCTGATCAACACCACCATAAAATGATTGAAGTGATTCTTGAGTTAGCTTCAGTTTATTCACTCAGGTGGGCTTCTAGGCACTGTAGTAAAGGCCTTGTGGAAAGTCTGCCATGTGTAATGAATATGCTACTTACCAGTATGCATCTGTTCTTGGCATGTAGGGCTGCTGACATTCATATCTGTGCATAGATCGCCGCCTAGTGTTTGGTCCAGATGTTTGCACGTTGTTGTCCTGGAAGAGTCTTCGAAGTATCCTGAGATAGGTGACTACTCCCCTGGACCACAGTGC
Organism: Triturus cristatus; assembly: GCF_964204655.1. Classification (NCBI taxonomy): domain Eukaryota; kingdom Metazoa; phylum Chordata; class Amphibia; order Caudata; family Salamandridae; genus Triturus; species Triturus cristatus. Next base: position 1,107,514,854 of record NC_140592.1, on the reverse strand, counting down.
GCATGGGCATCCTCTCCATCCTCAGATTGTTTTTCGCCATTGTGGCAGTGATGGAGTAGATACAGAAAGTGATGACCATGCTATACAGTAATTCTGAGAGCTGCAGCTGCCACAGGCGCCGGGGAGGAGGGTGGGCGATATGAATGTCAGCAGCCCTACATGCCAAGAACAGATGCATACTGGTAAGTAGCATATTCAGTTCGAGGCATGTGGGCTGCTGAATTCATATCTGTGCATAAAATACATAGCAGTACCTCCTATTAGCGGCGGCCACCAGTGCCAGCTGCAGCAGTCTGAAAAAGAGTTTTGAGAACAGCCTGTCCTACAGCTGCCTGCTGTTTTGAGTGTACATCTACACAATAGTGTTTGGTAAATGTATGTATAGTGGACCATGTGGCTGCTCTACATATATCCTGTAAAGGAATGTTTCCCAGGAAAGCCATGGACGCCCCTAACTTACGTGTTGAGTGGGCTCGTGGGGGAATCGTTAATGTGCGTTTAGCCTTTTGATAGCAAATTTGAATACATGAATACATTTAACGATCCATCTGGCTATACCTGCTTTGGAGATGGCGTTGCCTTTGTGTTGTGGAGAAAAGGCAACGAAAAGTTGTTTTGTGTGCCTAAAGTCTTTAGATCTGTCTATATAGTAGATGAGGGCTCTTTTGACATCTAGTGTATGGAGCATTCTTTCAGCGACATTTTGTGGGTTCTGAAAGAAAACGGGCAGTTCAATAGTTTGATTCATGTGGAACTGCGATATTACTTTAGGCATGAATTTGGGGTTAGTACGTAGTACGACCCTGTTGGTATGAACTTGTATGAATGGCTCTTGAATGGTTAGTGCCTGGAGTTCACTAACTCTTCTTAATGAAGTGATTGCCACTAGGAAAGCTACTTTCCAGGTGAGGAATTGAATCTCACATGAGTGGAGAGGTTCGAAGGGTGGACCCATCAGTCGGGTGAGGACCAAGTTGAGGTTCCACACCGGTGCTGGTGGGTGTCTTGGGGGAATTACTCGTTTAAGTCCCTCCAAGAAAGCGTGGATGGCAGGCACTCGGAATAAAGAGAGGTGCTGCCTGTTCTGGAGATAGGCTGCTATTGCGGTCAAATGGATACGTATTGAGGTGTATGCCAAATTGCATCGGTATAGGTGTAAGAGGTAACAGATTATGTTTTGAGTGGATGCGTCTAGCGAGTTTAGTCATTGTTGTTGTAATAAATGACAAACCTCTTCCATTTAGCTGCATAGCAGGCTCTGGTAGTGGGTCTCCTGGCCTCCTTAATGATCTCCATACAGTCAGGTGGCAGGTTTAGGTAGCCAAACTCTAAGACTTCAGGAGCCAGATTGCCAGGTTCAGCTGTTGCGGATCTGGGTGCTGAATTTCGCCATGGTTCTGCGTTAAGAGTGCAGGTTTGATCCGCAGCCTTTGATGCGGCACCACGGAAAGTTCTAGAAAGGTGGTGTAACATGGCTGGCGCGCCCATGTGAGAGCAACTAGGATGAGTGTCGCAGTTTGCGTTCCACCAGCGGTATTAACGGTACTGGGGGAAAAGCGTATGCAAATCTGCCGGACCAGTTCATCCATATCGCATTGCCCTGCGACTGTGGATGTGGGAACCTGGCGGCAAAGCTTTGACATTTTGCGTTTTCGTTTGTGGCGAAGAGGTCTATCTCTGGATGACCCCACTGTTGGAAGTACGGTTGGAGTACTGACGGATGTAGCTCCCACTCGTGCATCTGGTGGCTGTGTCTGCTGAGCAGATCCGCCATCTGGTTGTCCTTGCTGGGGAGGTGTTCCGCCATGAGGAATATGTTCCTCTGAATGGCCCACTTCCACATGCTCTGAGCCAGATGACACAACTGTGGAGAGTGTGTTCCTCCCTGCTTCTGTATGTAGTACATGGCAGTCATGTTGTCCGTCGGGATCAACACGACTTTGTTGCACAAGTGTACTTTGAATGCCTTCATTGCCAGGAAGATTGCCATCAGTTCCAGAAGGTTGATGTGCATCTTCTTCTGTTGTATTGTCCATAGTCCCTGCACTGTGTAATTGAGTACATGAGCTCCCCATCCCTGGAGAGACGCGTCCACCGTCAGTATTATTTGTGGAACAGGCTCTTGGAACGGTCGGCCCTTGCAAAGGTTTTGTGTGTTCCACCAATGCAGAGAGTTGTATGCCCGACCGCTCACCAACACTAGGTCTTTTAATTCCCCGTGAGCCTGATTCCATTGACGTGCCAAGCACTCCTGAAGCGGGCGCATATGTAGTCTCGCGTGTGGGACTATGAAAATGCAGGAGGCCATCATGCCTATCAACTGCATGAACACTCGCGCAGGAAGGGAGTGTTGAGGTTTGAACTTTGAGATCAGCATTTGCATGCTGTTGATCCTCACCAAATTTGGCTGAGCTGTGGCTGCCAGAGTGTCTATGGTCGCACCCAGGTACTGCTGTACGTGTGCGGGTTGGAGATGTGATTTTGGGTAATTTAGTGAGAATCCCAGACTGTAAAGGAGGTGGATGGTGATTGACATGTGGCTGGCACATTGCTGGGCTGACTTTGCCTCAACAAGCCAGTCGTCCAGGTAAGGGTAGACGTGAATGTGTTGTCTCCGTAGATGTGCAGCCACTGTAGCTAGGCACTTGGTGAAAACTCTGGGTGCTGTTGTCACACCGAAGGGGAGGACTTTGAATTGGTAGTGCTGTCCCTGAATAGTGAACCTGAGGTATATTCTGTGTGACGGGTGAATGGGTATGTGGAAGTACGCATCTTTGAGGTCTAGTGTGGCTAGGAAGTCTCCCTGGCTGAGCAGCAGGAGAACCTGTTGTAGGGTGAGCATATGGAAATGCTCTGAGAGAATGTAGTGGTTGAGGGGTCTCAGGTCTAGTATAGGTCTGAGCGACCCGTCCTTTTTTGGGATTAGGAAGTACAGAGAGTACACTCCTGTCCCCTGCTGGTTGACGGGCACGACCTCTATTGCACCTTTTTGCAGCATACTGAGCACTTCCTGCTGCAATAATGCTAAGGGCTCTGCGGACATAGGACGGTGCTTTGGCGGTATTGTGGGTGGAGTGGAGGTTAATTCGAGACAGTAACCATGCTGGATAATATCCCTGACCCACCTGTCCGTGGTGATGGTATTCCACGTGGACAGGAACCGCTGGAGTCTCCCCCGACAGGTGTTATGTGGTCGGGGGGAAGGGAGAGGGCGTCACTGTTTGTTCTTGGGTGAGGACCTGGTGTTGCCGTAACCGCGTCCTCTGCCCTTGGTGCTGGAGCCACGATATCCACCTCTGTTGTTTTTATCGTAGGTACTCTGTGTGCCCCCTTTATTGTATGTCTGCTGTGACCCCTGTCCCCTAGCTGCTCCCCTATTTCCGGGGCGACAAAAGGAGCCACTACGAAATATCTGAGTTTGTAGAGCTCCCATTGACTTCGCAGTGTCAGTGTCCTTTTTTATCTTTTCTAAAGTGGTGTCAACTTCCGGTCCGAATAAGTAGTCGGGGTTGACAGGCTGGTTTAGGATGTTGTTTTGGATCTCAGGTTTGAATCCGGAGATTCTTAGCCAAGCGTGTCGGCGTAACATGACGCTGGTGTTTATTGCTCTCGCAGCTGTGTCTGCAGCATCTAGTGCGCACTTGATGGATGCGTTTGTAAGGAGTTGTCCCTCTCTGATTAGGAGCTCCGCTGCCTCTTTGTACTCGTCTGGCAGATGTTGGAGTAGTGACTCTAGTGTGTCGTAGTGTGAACGATCGTAGCGAGCCAGGAGGGCCTGTGTATTGGCAATGCGCCAGATGTTTGCTGCTTGAGCTGCAATCCTCTTGCCTGAGGTCTCCAGCACCTTGGATTCTTTGTCTGGGGGAGGAGCGTCACCAGTCGTTTGTGAGTGCGCTCGTTTGCGAGCGTTAGCAACCACCATGGAGTCTAGAGGTAACTGCCCTCTAATGTACATAGGGTCCCCGGGCGCAGGTTTGTATTTCTTCTCCATCCTGGGGTTCAGCACCCGTGCCCTGGTTGTTTCCTTGAAAATTTCCTTTGCTGGCTTGAGAACACCTTTCAACATGGGCAGAGTCTTGACCGTCCTCTCAGAGGAGGCGAAAGTGTCCACCAAGAAGTCTTCCTCAACTGTGTCAGAGTGGAGTTGTACACCATGATTGGCTGCAGCACGTTCTATGAGGGCATTGAAGGCAGCAGTGTCCTCTGTGGGAGATGTTTTTGCACCGTAAAGCTGCGTGTCCTGGGTATCTGTTGTGGCACCCGGGTCTGCAGGGTCATCCCAAGCTTGATCTGGGTCCTGCTGCTCCTCAGGATCTATATCCCTAGGGTAGGTGGTCTCATCACCCATGTAGTCCTCCATTGCGTCCGTATCGGAGGGCGTTGGAGAAAAGGACTGGGGATCCAGATAGGAGGTATGCAGGCGTTCGTATAGAAACGGTTCTGATTCTGCTGGCAGTTTCTGCTTTAGAGGGATTCTGTAAGAGTCCAAGGCCTGCTCTGGTGTGACCTTCCGTTTTCGGAGCATGAGTCTGCCGGTGTCGGCGTTGATGAATTGGGACGGTGAAGGCTCAGTAGGAGAGTGTCCAGCAGATGGGGACCTTGTCTGGCGGCCACGTGTTCGGATCTCGAACATCTTTGGCGCCGTGGACGGCGGTAAACCAAAAGTAATGTTGGTTGGTGCCGAAGGTGCCTTTGGAGCCTTTTTCAGGTCAGGGCCCGATGTGGACTGGAGGGCTGCCTGTTCTCTGATGCGTTGCAAGGACGCCGCAACTTGTCGCACCGAAAACGCCGAAGGTTCTTTGGTGCGGAGTGGTTCTGCAGAGGACTGCTTCGGAGCCACAGGGTCATCGATTCGAGGAGAGGCAGTAGCGGTCGACGGAGTCAATGACTTGACCTTAGTCGCTGCCTTCGAAGTGGACTCCGATGGAGCGGCCATTTTAACTTTTGCGGTCGGGGCCGATTGCTTCGGTGCCGGCGGCCGAGGCGCTTTTGAGGTACCGATGGCCTTCTTTTTCGGGTCGGTACCGACATCCGCAGCAGCGAGTTCGGCGCCGAAATCCCTTTTAGTGCGTTCGGAGCCGATGGTGTGGGCTGGCGTCGAAGGAGTGGAGGTCGTCGAGGGCTTCGAGCCGACCACTGCCAGTTTCACTTTCGGTTTCTGTGTAACTGGTGCGACGATTGGTTTCGGTTTCGTCGAAGGGAAACCAGTTTTTTTCGGTAATAATGGCTCTTGCTGGATGTTCGAGGCCGGGCCCGAAGGCGGGGCCGAAGAACTGCGGGATTGATCTTGGGTAAGGCCCGGAGGCGATCCCTCGACCGGAGCCGTAGAATGACGCACTTTGATAGCCTCCGTTTCGACGGGTAGGCCCTGCTCTTCACCAGAGCTATCTTCTTCGGCCCCAAAGGCCTCATCGTAGTCTCCTACCTCATCGTCGGCTTCTTCCCTGTGAAAAAGCGCTTCATTGGCGTCTTCCGATCGGGAATCGTGTTCGGAAGCGGGGCTGTAGTTCGTGTCTTCTATGCTTTCAACATCTTCGTCCTCGGTGCTGAAGATGTCTCGCTGCCCGTCGATTCCGGAGAGTCTTCTTGGATCGGAATCGGGCACAGGCCATACATTTCGATTCGTCGTGATCCGGCGAGAGGCATTTGTTGCACACCGGGTGGACGTCGATATGTGGATATTTGGCGTGGCAAACAGGACACCGTTTGAATGGGGTCCTCGATTCCATCGTCGATGTAAGGTCGATGATCGGATTAAACGGATCCGAAAAACTTGAAGAAGGTTGCTAAACTAAGCAAGAAGCTGTCGATACCGAGCGGGAACAGTCCCGACAAAAACTAAAGGCCTTTTGGCCTTAAACTAATTTTTCCTAACTTGAGCTAAGATAAGTACATCCGAACCCAATGGCGGAAAAAAACAATCTGAGGATGGAGAGGATGACCATGCGCACTGTGGTCCAGGGGAGGAGTCACCTATCTCAGGATACTTCGAAGACTCTTCCAGGACAACAACGTGCAAACATCTGGACCCAACACTAGGCGGCGATCTATGCACAGATATGAATTCAGCAGCCCACATGCCTCGAACCTAGAAAGATACAGGATGTCATCAACCCCATTAATGAAGAAATCTGTTGAGCAGTTGAGTGGTGTGTGTAACAGACAGCAACATCTCTGACTGGTAGAAATGAGTTTCTCCTCCGAATAATACATTTTTGTGGCCTGGGTGTCTAAAGTTAATCCAAAGTAGTGAATCTTTTGCACAGGAGTAACTGGTAGCTGTTGACTTACTGATGTCCCAAGATGTCACAGGGTATCTGCCACTTGCTTGATTGAAATGCTTCATTACTAAGTCTTGAGATTTCGCCTTTATTAACCAGTCATTCAAGTATGGGTAGAACAGAAAACTTTTGCTTTCTCGAGTACACCACTGCCATTCACTTTGATAAAGTGTGAGGAGCGGACTTCAAGCACAGAGGAAGGACCTTGAACTGGTCAAAATGCAGAAACTTACAGTGTTTTCTTATTATAGGAATGGAAAAGTAGGTATCCTATAAGTCAATGGTGCACATCCATTCCCCCTAATGTAATAAAAGGTAACGCCCTCAAAGACTTCGTTACATTTTCTTACTCCATGCTTGGTGCAGCTTATCTGCAAGCATTGTCCTTCCTTTCCTTTCTTTTTCAGTTCAAAAGGTTTGTGAAAAATATTTTCTGTTCACTTTTCTTAATGTGGTGACTATTTACGTTAATTGGTGTACTTATTTAAATGAAAAGTCTTTAAGATGCTGTAGAAGCAACTGTTTCTCCACTTAAACGCACCTTTCTACTCAAAAGCTTTGTACATATGTACGTTTTATGTATATGTTTGGCGAAGTAATCTGGGATCCCACTCGTGGGCAGGACAATTCAGTGCTTATGACTGTTAATGTGGATCCCTTGGAAGAGAAAGTAAATTATAATTTTAATTACATGGCACTTGATTAAATTTATGAACTAGGGTAGGTATCAATACATTTATTGTAGTTAGGAAGATTAAGGAAGCAGGTGAGCGTTTTAATAAAGTTTAATTGTAGGGATAAGGAATGGAGTGAAAATGGGGTGAAGTAAAGGGGCTCAGAGTACAGATCATTTCAATATAATGAAGAGGTATGCAAAGTAAAAGTAGATCAAAGTGAAAGGGGAGTACTTTTATGTCTAAGAAGAACCTATACTGTGATCTCTGACAACATGAGGATAATAGCACGCTGAAGGACTTTACCGAAAAACATTTCAGCAGTGTTAACACTTTTTTGGGTTGCGTGTGTGCCAACTGAAAGCTTGTAAGGGCAATACAGCAGGTTGGGATTTCAAAGTCAGATGCCAAGCCTTTAACGAGACCTGACAGACTAGTTATGGGTACAACAGAAGGGACTCCGTGAGTGAAGATATTATGTAAATGCCTACTGTGCCCTAACTAGTTTCCCGCCCAGTCCCTCTTTTAGCAGGGTGCACTCCCTCCAGGCCCAAATACGGTTCAAGCACCAGCTGCTACAAAAGCTTGTATACATCACTGCCGCGCTTCAACACTATAAAAACGATTAAATACAGAAACCGAGTAATAATTGTGTACTCAAAATTGCGCATTTCTGTTCACATTTATATCTAACGCTTAAGACTCGGTAACATGACAATAGCTGCAGAAAAAGCATTGGCTCCAACACAATCAGTATTCAGATGGCACACGTATAGGCTAGGGTTTCATTTTACTGTATCAAGTTTTTTTTTTTTTTATTTTGTTTTATGAGTTTACAATTTAGAGAAATTTAACCTTTAGTGACACACAATCCATATTCTATGTCAGGACTGGAGGCGGTGATTTTGCCTTCTCTCTTCACTTTATTAAACAGCAGCCATTTAGAACAACAAGACTACATTTCCCATGAAACCTAGGGAAATCTGTAGTCAAACAAAAAAATGTCCAATCCGGGAAAGCCCTGGATCCTCCAATCAGGTCACTCCAGCGTCCACATAGTCTGCCCTCACTGCTGCACAGCCGAGACAAGTGGTTTCTTTCACTACTCTGGTTTTACGATTGACTTGGATGTGCTTTATTTGTACCATATACTAGTTGTTGGCTTTCATTCGTGTTTCACACGTTGTTATTGAGGCTTGTTCCTGCGTTTGACCCCGTGTGCTTTATTTGCCTTTATTTGTGATTTACGCGTCTCGCTCTAAGGCGGCTGTCTTGTGCTGGTTAATTTCCCGGGTTTCTGCTCGCGTCTCGCGCGGAGGCGACGCAGCGGTTTCTCGTTTGATCGGTTACGAGACCGCCTCTCCCACCTCCAATCAAACCGTTGTTTCTTGTTAAATGCTCGTCTGGACCTGAAGGACGCTTACCTGGTGATTCCGATCCCTCCCCACCCCTCACCGGCGATTCCTCCAGTTCATTTGACAAGGACAGACATTAGAGTTTGCTTCACTCCTGTTCGGCCTTTCATCAGCCCCTTGGTGTTTCACCAAGGTCCTCAAGCCAGTGGTTGAGAGCTTGGGGCATACAAATGATTGTCTACCTCGACAAACTGCTCCTTATGGATGTGTGTCCTCTTCAACTTCAACAACATCTTCAGATGGCAGTGAATCTCCTCCAGGGCCTGGGGTTTGTTGTTAGCGAATCGAAGTGGATGCTCTCCCCTTCACAATGTCTGACGTTTCTGGGCTTCGTGATCGACTCAAAGTCCTCCACGCTCAGCCTCCCAACCAGGAAGGTCTCAAAGATCCGCCACGAATTAAGGCGGACCCTCACCAGGAGTCAGGTATCCTTCAGGGTTCTCGTTCGAATAGTAGGTTGGGGAGCCAGGTGCGGCGATTTTTCTACAGGAGGGTTTGTGGTCTCCAGACGAACCCATATCAACTGTCTAGAGCTCCTGGCAGGCTCCTTCGCAGTGCACTGCTGGGCGAGAGAGTCCATTCAGTCATCAGTACTTCTAAAGATGGACAACATGTCCGCTTATCACCCATTTGGGAGGAAAGAGGTCCAAAGCCCTCTCCGATCAGGCCGCCAGCTTCTGGCAAAACTGTCTGGACCACCAAGTATCGGTGACCGCGGAGTACCTTCCTGGGTGGGAGAATTTGGAAGGGGATTTTCAATCCCCCAACTTCAAGGATTCAAGTCTCTGGAAGTTGAGCACAAACATTTTTCAGATGTTGAACGACCTTTGGGGGCCTTTATCAATAGATATGTTTGCCTCGAGGCTCCATCACCAAATTCCCCAGTTTTACAGCTGGAGACGGGACCCATTTGCAGTGTCCACATATGCCTATCTCCAGGATTGGAGCCTATAGACAGGGTATGCGTTTCCCCTCTTTGCGATGATTACTCGGGTCAAGGCGCAGGTCCGGAGGCAAGGGGCGGAACTGGTGGTTCTCTCCCCCCTTTGGAGATCTCAAGTGTGGTTTCCAGTTCTTCTGGAACTTTCCTTGGATTCACCAATCATACTCCCGCTATTTTTGAATCTTCTTCTTAGCAGTGACCGAGTTCTTCATCCCCTAGTTCTGCAGAACTCGTTATAGCTTGTGGCGTGGAGGATTACCAGGGACGATGGGAGGTCTCGGGCCTTTCGGCAAAAGCTGAGGAACTCATCTCTAAAGCGTGGGTAGACAATACTGTCAGACGCTACAGATCCGCTTGGAGCAGATGGTCCTGTTGGTGTATGCGATGGGGTATCAATCCCTTAGACGCGGATAGTGTACGTCCTAAATTTTTGGCCCACCTAGCCTCTGGTGTCCTAGCCTTCAGATCTATTAACACCTTTCGTTCTGCTAGATCAGCCAGACATTTGCCACTTAATAATACCCCTATCGGGGAGCATCCTCTTGTCTGCAAACTTCTTCGGAGAATTAGGCTTTCCTTGCCCCCAGAACCTCAGTATTTGGCATTATGGGATGTGAACCAGGTTCTTAACTTGTTTTTATCCTGGCAACCTAACTGGTATTTGTCAAGGAAAGAACTGTCAGCCAAACCTGGCGATGTTACTCTGTCTGATTTCTTGTAGACGCGTGTCCGATGTTAGAGCTCTGGATATCACTTCCAGGATGTTTACTCCAGCTGGTGTCACCTTTACGTTGCATAGAAGGACTAAGTGTCATACGAGAGTGATCTCTTATCCGGAGTTCCCGGACTCTCCCAAGTTGTGTGTGGTCCGCTGCTTGAAAGCTTCTGAAGAGATGACAGAGGAATTGAGACCACCAGGGGAACGCCAATTTCTTACTGCTATCCGCAAAGCATTCAAGGCGGTCTCCTTTCCTACCATAGCCAGGTGGGTTATGCAGGAAGCAGGCATAAGTCTCAAGGACTTCGGATCTCACTCAGCTCGATGGGCAATGGCCTCGAAGACATTTGACTTGGGTGCTCGTTTGGAGGATATCCTTAACGCGGCGGATTGGTCCTCGGACTCTACCTTTAAGAGGTTCTACTTCAAGCCAGTGCTGGACATGGCTTACCTCGTGGTGAGCAAGCTTTGAACTAGCATAATCCTCGCCTCCAGTGCTGACAAAGAATGAAAAATTTCCTAGCTATCGTAACAGAAAGTTTCAATTCTATTAAGGACTCGGAGGCGAGGATTATCCAACCCTAGGGATCGCTAGACGATGTCCCACCCTGCATTAAACTAAGTAAATCATTTTGGATTTTTTCTCTGTTGAAGGGGTGGCTCCTTTATCATTATAAAATGTCAATTTTCAGTTTTAATTGCAGGCTTGTTGTTCTTCGGTCGAATCTTAACTATTCTGAACATTGATTCATGGTTCTATGTTACGTCTGCTTCATTGTAAGATGACTGATTACATCAGATTCCTATTGTGAATTAATGATACCTTTGTCCTCAGGTTCGGAAGCGAATAAACAGGGCGCATGAAGAGTTTTTACCGGCTGACTTTGCGCAAAGAAAGAGGATGAAGGGCCAGTGAGGGCAGACTATGTGGACGCTGGAGTGACCCGATTGGAGGATCCAGGGATATTCCGGATTGGACTTTTTTTTTTTGGTTGACTACAGATTTCCCTAGGGTTCATGGGAAATGTAGTCTTGTTGTTCTAAATGGCTGCTGTTTAATAAAGTGAAGAGAGAAGGCATAATCCTCGCCTCCGAGTCCTTAATAGAATTGAAACTTTCCGTTACGATAGCTAGGAAATGTTTCATTCCACGTTTGAATGTGATAGTGTCAGACACACTTTAAAAAGTAGAATCACAGTATCATAAACCTATTGCTAAACACCAATAATTCATATCATGCTTTTCATAAAATAACAAATACCTTTCAGTAACTTGATTTGGTTCTTTCCGTATGGCGTAGACAAAAAGTTTCCACAAAATATAAAACATGTTGGGGGCACAGCAGAATATCCTGTGGAAGACAATAGTTATTGAATTTCCTGTAAAAACTGCACACGATCATTCCTAATTCTATTTTTAATTAGTTCAAGAATGTTTATGACTTGCGTGCTAGCCACGTGTGATAATGTAAACGAATGCCCTTCCCCACATTGGCAGAACAGTATAGCAAACGTGAACCTAGGATAGTTCAAATTTGACCACAAGTGCAGTCCTCATATTACAGAATGATCGGCTACAGAACAGCAATTCTGGAAGTTAGGTCAAATCAATCAACTGTTCCAAGAGGGTTCTAGCGAGGTTGACCTTTCCTATGTGGACACTTTCAAACTTAGCAATTAAGGGATTTTACAAATCATTTCATTTGGCCACTTATCCTTATGAACAAAACATTTAGTCTTTCAAACCGATTTTCATCGAGTTTTATACCGCTGTCACAGTTTATGTGTTTGTAAGATAAGAATAAGGTGCTAGGCAGGATGAAAGCTCTCAAAGCAATTAAACTATTTTAATAATGTCAAAAATTATAAATGGTTACCCTCCGCTACCTTTCGGCTGAGGTTTATGCTATTTAAATATCAAAAATTGTAATATTTGTTATACTGAATACTTTGTGCAACAGAGCTATACAATGTGATATAAATAACCTTTTAGGGGAATTTGATGTTATTTTCTTTTTGATAAACTAGTTATATTAATTTTCTTAATAAGACACTGAGCATATACAGAAGGTGAATCGATATCCACCCAATTGAAAATATATAGCATAATTTGCATTTGAATATTAGAATCAGTATCACTCATTTTCCAGCCCATGAAATGTTATGTTATGTTAAAATTTCTTAGAAAGCGCACATACACCGTTTGGTTTCTTGGCGCTGAACTTAAGGTATGGCTGGGACCCCATGTATTTCGTTGTCTACAGAGTCTAGTTATAGGCTTGGGTAAATAGCCAAAACTTAAGGAACCTACGGAATCTAGAGAATTCAGTGCAGGTTCTTATATCTAAAAGAAGAGTGTTCCAAAAGCTGGGTGCCAATACTGCAAATCTGCAGCCACCTAGTTGTTTCCGATTGTAGGAACGGATGGTTAGAAGGTTATTGTGGACAGAGCGCAGGCTACGCGGAGGTAAATATTTCTAAACAAGTCTGGATAAGAATTTTGGATTAACACCATGAAGGGTTTTGAAAATAAGGCAGCCAACTTTAAATGCACATCTTTGTGGGATGGGAAGCCAGTGTAGCTCTTTCATAGTGGGAGAAATGTGTTCCCATCTAGGTTGTTGGGATATCAACCTGGCTGCCTGGTTCTGTACCATCTGCAATCTTTTGGTGAGATAGAGCGGGATGCCAAGGTATAGAGAATTAGCATAATCTACGTGTGACATCACCATAGCTAGGACCACCTGGATTAAGGCTTCCTGAGTAAGTAGTCTCCCAATCTTCCTTGCCCACCAGGTGAGTGAGTGACTGTTTGGCTAAGTGAATTGGTGTGTGAGTGGCTGTATTGTAAGGTGTCTGTGTGAATGGATGTATGGGTGAGTGAGCAGATGTGAGTGCTTGTATGGATCCGTGAATGGATATGTAAGTGGTAGTGTGGGTGTGTGAATCAGTGTGTGAGTGCTTGTATGGGTGAGTGAGTGGCTGTATTGAGAAGCTGTACGGGTGAATGAGTGGGTATGTGAGTCGATGTATAAGTGAATAAATGGATGTGTGAGTAGCTGTTTGGGTGATTGTGTGACTGTGAGTGGCAGTATGGTTAAGTGACTGGTTGTATGAGTACATTATGCGTGAGTGAGTGCCTGTATGAGTGAGTGAGTGGGTGTCTGAGTGACTCTATAGATGAGTGAGGGGTTGAGTTAGTACTTGCAAGGGTCTGTGAATGGGTATGTGAGTGGTTGTGTGGGTGGGTGTATGAGAGGTTGTATAGAGATAAGATAATAAGCTTTTACAGCAGCGAAAAGAACATGACAACAGTCGTAGACAGTAAACGGAGCATAAATCAGGTTTAAATAGAACGTCTTGCAGGACACAATCTCAAGAAGAATACAAAAACAATTACAAAAATTGCTTAGCATGCAGGAGAACACCTTTAAATATAACGTACAAACCTTTTATTCTGAAAATTAACACACGTGTGGTGTACGTAGCGGGGTTTAGTTGAAAGGAAATGTAAAGTGCACGAAACAAGGTGTAATATAGTAAGTTGGAAAAAACAACTGTATAGACAAACACAATTTTGCAAATGCAAGCTGCAAATAAATAAATGGTAGCGATTTGGAGTGGGGTGAACATGGGGTCTTAATGAGGTGGTTGAATGGAGGGAATAACAGTGGGGAAGGGAAGGGGGTGTGTATGTTTAGGGAATGTCCGCCCCATCTACCCCAAAAATATATGCATAAGCACAATCACCTACCAACAGACCCTTATATGAGAAAAGGTATGCGTGTAGTGGGATGGGTGACGTGTGCTCCAGATGTATATAGTGACCGCCACCATACACATACATTCAATACTATAGAAATGCCAAATACATAATAATCTAACACCCAAATGATTCGACCTGGAATTTTAGACATATGCCTAAAGGTCTACAAATAAACAGATATATATACACTTACACATAATCAAAGATCATCCAGACGCAAAATTAAATAGACAAACATTGTGATAGACCTGATGGGAACAGAACACATGAATAGCTGGTCTACTGGGTAAGGGCTATTTTTATTTTCTTATAGTGTTGTGCATCAGAATTATATTCTTTCATACAAATTTCCATGTGCAAATTTCTAAAGTTATGCTCAAACCTACACAACTGCTTAGATTACTCTCAGGAGACTCAGAGTCATACGTATAATAGACCCTTGCTTCCGCAAGCGTGCTTGGTTATGAAAAAGGCACAAAATGAATTATCCAAAAAACAAGAATAAGTATTCTACGCCTGCAGCTACTAGTGTTTATTGAGTGGCAAATAACAAGAGAGCTCTGCTAGCAAACAAGAGACTATTTAGGTGGGCAGAATGTGAAAACCTATGCGTTTTCTATCTTAAGGTACAGTGCTGTGCTGCACTCAAATAAACTAAAGATGAAGGTCTACAAGTGAATAGTATTTGTTGGGAGGCATGGGTGATGTGCAGGTGGACACCAGAATGCCATGCACCACAAACATCTATAATATTCCTGGCTTCAGCAGGCTCAGGAGAAATAAATGTGACTGCCTCTTCAAGGCAAGTTATTTCTGTACGAGTCGGAACATAACTAAATGTTCAGTATTTTTGAAACTCTGAACAAAAACAAAAGGAACAACATTTACAGCCTAGACAAGTGGCTAGCAAATCAGAGGCAAGAAGGTCTGCTCACCGCTTAAATACTTATAGTAGGGTCACAGAATCCCAAAAATCGTAGCTCTGGTATCTTTGTATGCAAAGTTGTGGTCAACTACAAAGGAAAAGGAGGTTTAGGGTCTACAGAGAATAACATGGGCTATTAGGTGGAGAGGATTGGCGCATGTAGACGTCAGATTTCTTAAAAACGCTTTGCCTCATATCACTACATTCAGGGGATTCATGGGGATGAAAATGTGGGTCCTCCATCCTCACTTGCATGTACCTAACAGGGAAGCAGAAGCAAATGATTCCCTTTTGGGTAATTTCACACTAAAATACACAATGTTCATATTGGACTAGACTTTTGTTAGCAAATCAAACATACAGGAAATCTATTCCCCGTCAACCTATTTCTTTGGATACACAAAACCAGAAAATTGATGATTTTAAAGGTTTCAGCAGAGCATTTATCCCAAAATTACTCGTAGGTGTTCCTTTTATGGTTTTCAGAGATCTCATACTTATCCAAAACCTACTGTTCTGGGACATCACTCTTGGAGAACTCCAAAACATTGGTATCTCAGTTAACATTCTTGCTGAAATGCTCTTGAGAGAATGGCAAGTGGGGAACTGAAGTTGTGGGAATTGGCATTGTGAGACATTTTGTTGTGGGATGACTGGGGTGTGAACCCAAGTCAAGCAACAGCCACAATCCCTTGCAGGGTGAAATAAAAAAAGTCACTAAATTAACCTGTGCTTAACCCCTGGGAAGCTTGGTACAAAAATCAGTCAGGTTTAACTTAGGGGCAATGTGTAAAGTATTTAAACAGCACACAAACAGTAATAAAGTGAAAATACAACACAATAAAAATCACAAACCAATTTAGAAAAATAGAATACATTTTAATAAATTATTTGACACAGAAACGACAAAAATTCAAACAGTAGAACAGTCGTTATGAGCCTTTAAATTTTTAAAGTCAAAACTAGCGCCTAAAAGATCAAAAGGCCAACCGCGGAAATCTAGTCACGCGAGACTGGGTCAACGAAGAAAAATGTGGCTGCCAATGATGCGGTCCGGATACAAGAAGTGGATTGGACCCGGTCAGCACTTACATTCAGACTTGGAAGACATTCTGAGAAAAAGTGTCTGAGAAGGTAAAGTTCAGTAGGACGAGGCTGCAGGAGGTTTCTGAGGAGGGAGTGTCACCATCAGATGGCCTGAGAGCCAAAGCCGCTGTGAAGATTTCTACTTTCAAACTTAGTCGCCAAAATGAAAGTTGAAAATCCCTAGCTGGACAAGGCAGAGGGTGTAGCCAAAGACAGTTCTACGAGGTCGGATACCCCTTTGGCGAAGGACCGCTGAAAAGGATTTGCGGCTGCAGAGTAGAACTTAGCGGAGAAGCTACAAAGGCAATCCAACCGGCGATGCTCCTCGGGCAGATAGGCGAGCAGGTTGGTCCCGGTCTCCTCCTGCTTCTCAAAGCAGTTTTTGGCCAAAAGTTTTCGAAGTCATCAGTTTTGGCACCTCGAGCAACACAACCAAGGTTCCAGGACTGGTGGGACACCTCATGGGTGTTCAGGACTCAATCAGGCTTGGTCCACGTGCGGGTTCGAGATGGTGGGGGCCTTTTGTATCCCCATGACACTGAACAGGAGGCCAGAAAACTAGCCCTTGGTGTCACTGTGGTAGTCCTGGGTTCAAGTGAAGATAACATACTTAACAGCAGGGCTGGCCTCTGAGGACTCAAGGCAGGTTCCAGAGAGCAAAGCAGTCCTTCGAGGTACAGCAGCAACCTTACAGAGTGCATAGCAGGACACAGTAGCAGGCAGTCCACTAAGAGTCCTTCCGCAGGTCAGGTAGTGAACTGAAGAGTTGATCTGAAGGTCCTGCTTTTATACCCAGTGCCTTTCTGGAAGGTGGGAGACATTTCTAGAAATGTTCTTTGAAGTACATGGAATTACCTGCCTTCCCTGGCTCCAAGCTGGCTGTAGTGGCAATGTGAGGTTGTTTGGCCCTTTGTGTGAAGGCAGAGCTCACCCTATTCAGTTGCAAGTGGGGCAGTGCTCAGCTCTGCCCCCCCAAAATCCTGCCAGCAGATGGACCATTTAGGTACACCTAATCCCTCTATTGTGTGACTGTCTGGGAGGAATTCACAAAGTCTAACTGACAGCTACACCCAGTCATGTGACCCAAGACAGGCTACAGTGGCAAAGGGCCGAGGCAGGAAAATGCCACCTTTCTAAAAGTGGCCTTTTCAAAACTATATTGAACATTTCAACATTACTATTAAAGAGGGTTTAGCATGACAAGTTCATAGATACCAAGCATCACATAGCTACCTGCTTCGAATTAGGAATTACAGTTTATTAAATGTACTAGGTAATCCCCAATGTAAACCCATGGGAGGGGTAGGCCTCACAGTAGTGAAAAACAAATGTAGGAGTTTTTCACTACCAGGACATTTACAGCTGAAAAGTACATGTTCAACCTTTTAATTACACAGCAACCTGTCCTATGGGCTAACTAGGGCCTCTCTTAGAGGTAACTTATATGTAATAAAATGGGAGTTTAGAGCTTGGCAAGGGGATTTAAATGCCAAGTCAACATGGCAGTTTAAAACTGCATTCAGGCTGCAGTGACAGACCTGGCACATGTTTGAATACCACCCTAATAGAGACTTAAAAGTAAATTAAATATGCCAATCAGACGTAAACCAATCTACCATGTTTAGGAAAGTGAGCACAAGAATGTTAGCACTGGTTACCAGTGGTAAAATGCGCAGGGTTCGAAGGACAACAAAAACATATTTCAGCACCAAAAAAGGCGGTAAGTAGGCAAAAGGTTTGGGAGAAGACCACCCTAAGACTGACAGTCTAACAGGCATTTTTGTCAAACTTGCTTTATTATTAATTGTACATATGGACAGCTATGAACAAGCAGAGGACACCATTTGCAAAACACGTGGTGACTAGAATAAAAAGTATTGTTATGTTATTTTATTGGCTGTCACCCTTCATCCGCAAGGATAAGTTACTTACCTGTAATCCTAGTTCTCTTCCAGGGGTATCCTCATCAAAGTCATAAGCACTGAATATTCCCGCCCATGTGCGGGACCTCGGAAATAATAAAATTATATATGTAAAAAACATACATATAAACAGCTCTGTATATGTATAAACATATATCATTTTTTCCAAGCAAATGCAGCCCCCATAATAGGCTAGACAATGTATATATAAATATCCAATAAAATATATAGGTATAATAATACACCTAAATCTCTTTTTTTTTGTTTATAATGAGGTAAACACTCATAAGAAAGAAAAGAGAACACTGTGAGAAACACAGATCCACAAAACATTGTTAGCCTGCAGGCTGCATTGCAATACAATACCATAGAGACTGAAAAGCCTTGTACAGGTAAAAACTGGCACAGTGCCTTTAAGGCAGCCCTGACTCCAATATCCCATCATGCCTCAGGGGTGACAGTTGGGTCAGTTGTTCTTTGCGGGACCGTAGTCCTAAAGACAAAGATATATATCTTCCATGTGAAATAATACACTCCTCTCATTTGCCTGGGGAGGCGGGTGGGTTGCTTATGACTTTGATGAGGATACCCCTGGAAGAGAACTAGGATTCCACCTGCGGGCAAATGAAAAATGTACTATACATGGAGTAAGAAAATCATGAAACCAATTAAGTATTGAACAGATTCCTCAAGGAGGCTTGTCCTACTTGAGTGTCTGCTCTGGTGTCCGAATCCAGACAATAATGTCTGGTAAAGGTATGGACAGATCTCCAAGTGGCTGCTTTGCAGATCTCGGAGAGTGGGACATTATGGAGAAAAGCAGCTGTAGCCGCTTTCCCTCTTGTAGAATGCGCTTTAGGGCGCGCCATCAACGGCTTCTGAGCCAGTTGGTAAGCCAATTTAATACTTGATACAATCCACCTAGCAATGGAACGTTTGGATGCAGCAAAACCTGTGCGGACAGCACCATAGTTCACAAACAATTGGTCAGATTTCCTGACAGCCTTAGTCCTATCTAGGTAGAATTTTAGGACCCGCTTAACATCCAAAGAGTGCAACGCCCTCTCCGCTGGCAAAGTGGGGTTGGGAAAAAAGGTTGGTAAAGAGATAGCTTGATTGACATGAAAGTCTGACACCACCTTTGGTAAAAAAGATGGATGGGTCCTCATCACTACCCTATTAAGATGAAACATCGTGTAGGGTTCTTTAGAACAAAGGGCTTGTAATTCACTCACCCTCCGTGCTGAAGTGATAGCTATTAAAAAGCTGTTTTCCATGTAAGGTGCTGTAAGGTAGCTTTATGTATGGGCTCGAAAGGTGAACTCATGAGCTTTGAAAGAACCAAGTTCAGCTCCCAAGAAGGCGAGGGAGGCCTTACTGGGGGATAAACTTTTTTGAGCCCCTGCAAAAAATCTTTCACCACCTGCAGCTTAAAGAAAGACTGTTGCGATGGGGAGCGCCTATACGCCGTAATGGCAGCTAGGTGAACTTTGATGGATGAAAATTTCAACCCCGCCCTCGCTAAGTATAGAAGATAGGGCCAAATTACATCCTCTTGACATTTTGTAGGATCGTACTGATGTTGACAACACCATATATAAAACCTCTTCCACTTACAGAAGTAAGAGTGTCTTGTCGAAGGCCTCCTGGCTTCCTTCAGTATGGACATACACTCCTGGGGAAGGTTCAAATGGCCATACTGGAGGACTTCAGGAGCCATGCAGTTAAGCTCAGCGAGGGAAGGCTGGGATGGTAAATCTTCCCCCGTATCTTGGTTAACAAGTCCGGCCTGCACGGCAGTCGCTTGTGAGGTCGGATCGACATGTGGAGGAGATCCGTGTACCACCACTGCCTCGGCCAGTCTGGTGCTATGAGGATCATTTTGGTAGACGAATTCTGCAGCTTGGTCATCACCTTGGGGATTAGTGGGAGAGGCGGAAAAGCGTACACAAATGTCATTGACCAATCGATCAAAAGGGCATTCCCTATGGATCCTGGCCGATGGTATCTTGAGGCGAAGCCTCGGCATTTTGTGTTGTACTCGTCCGCGAAGAGATCTATTTGCGGACGCCCCCACTCCCCGAAGATGTCTTCTAGCACCTCGTCGTTGAGCACCCAGTCCTCTGGCTCTTGAAAATGACGACTGAGCGAGTCCGCTTGAACGTTGAGTTCTCCTGGCAGGTGCACCGCCTTTATCGAGATGTTCCTTGCTAGGATCCAGTGCCACAGGGACTGTTCTGCTTGGGTTGTCGGATCAGATAGAACCCGCTCAACAGAGCCTTTCTAACCCAGCCAGAACGTTACCCCCTCCCTAGGGCTTATCCACAATAAGTAACCACATATATATATACCACCTAAGGACAGGGAATTCCTACTATATATATATATATATATATATATATATATATATATATATATATTACCTACTGGCGATAGCCAGTAGGTAATTATAGTTAGGACCACGTTTCCATAGGAAAACCTCAACATTCTATTTTGAATAACTTTGGCGCCGGTCGACGAATCCTCGCAAATTTTTCAAAATAGGTGGGGCGCTACGCTCCGCTCCTACCCTGAAAGTCTCGGGGGGATCCGTCAAGCGGGGGCTGAGATAAAAGGGGGGTCCCAAAACGCGTTTTTCCCATGCATTTTTCCATAGGACCTTTAGAACGAGCTACAGCCCGAACGGCTGAACAGAATTACTCAAAATTTGGCAGAGAGGTAGTCCCTAGGTCAAGGAAGTGCCTTTTGTAGGTTTGGTGTAAATCTGTTCAGTAGATTCTGAGAAAATAGCCTTTAAATCAATATATATATCTGAGCCAGCTTACGGTACGCTTACCGTACGCTTACGGTAAGCGTACGGTGGCGTGCGCGAGCGCGATTCTGATTGGCTCTTAGATCTTAGTAAACATTCGAATCGGCCGAAAACCAGGAAGCGGCGGCCGCCATTTTGTCTCTCGCACTGAGAGTGATTTTTAAAATATCAAGCCCAAAAACATGTAAAGGGGCTGTTTTGACAACTCCCTCCCACATAGTCATGTTGAGGGAGTCCCCAAACATCCCCCAAGTGCAAAAACGGTTTTATTTTTTTTTCGGCAATTTCGCGGGGTACGCTTACCGTACGCTTACCGTAAGCGTACGGTAAAAAAATAAAAATAAAAAAAACACTATCCACACTTACCCCACCCCCTGTGCTTTTGGTGGCCGAAGGCCACCAAATGTACAGGGCTTATTATAAGGGAAAAAAACTTAGCATTTAAAAAACCGTACTAATTCACTGAAAAAACCATAGGTTTCACACACGTTATAGTTAGGAATTAGCGTTTAAAAAACCTTGCAAATTCACTGAAAAAACCATAGGTTTCACACATGTTATAGTTAGCGGAAATTTTACTGATAAAAAACCAGTGAAATTCCCCCGTTATAGTTAGCGCAGGCAACTATAACTCACGCGACTGCAATCTTCTGCTGATGACATATGTGTCTTTATGAAAAAAAAATATTTGTAATATATGTATAGCTAAAAATGTATGGAAGAAGACATGGGCAAATAAGTGTCTAAATACAGTATTAGCATCAGCAGAGGATTGCGGTCGCGTGAGTTATAGTTGCCTGCGCTAACTAT
Organism: Triturus cristatus; assembly: GCF_964204655.1. Taxonomy (NCBI): domain Eukaryota; kingdom Metazoa; phylum Chordata; class Amphibia; order Caudata; family Salamandridae; genus Triturus; species Triturus cristatus. The sequence continues at coordinate 1,107,493,503 of NC_140592.1, read as the reverse complement.
AACGGGGGAATTTCACTGGTTTTTTATCAGTAAAATTTCCGCTAACTATAACATGTGTGAAACCTATGGTTTTTTCAGTGAATATATATATATATCAAGACCTCTTATAATACAAGTGGCGGCCTCGCGATCCAAGACGGACCCAGGACTTCCTACCCAGACGGCAGCCTTAGCCTCGCGGTCCCAAACGGACCCAGAACTTCCTACCCAGACGGCAGCCTTAGCCTCGCGGTCCCAAACGGACCCAGAACTTCCTACCCAGACGGCAGCCTTAGCCTCGCGGTCCCAAACGGACCCAGGACTTCCTACCCAGACGGTAGCCTTAGCCTCGCGGTCCCAAACGGACCCAGGACTTCCTACCCAGACGGTAGCCTTAGCCTCGCGGTCCCAAACGGACCCAGGACTTCCTACCCAGACGGCAGCCTCAGCCTCGCGGTCCCAAACGGACCCAGGACTTCCTACCCAGGCGGTAGCCTTAGCCTCGCGGTCCCAAACGGACCCAGGACTTCCTACCCAGACGGTAGCCTTAGCCTCGCGGTCCCAAACGGACCCAGGACTTCCTACCCAGACGGTAGCCTTAGCCTCGCGGTCCCAAACGGACCCAGGACTTCCTACCCAGGCGGTAGCCTTAGCCTCGCGGTCCCAAACGGACCCAGGACTTCCTACCCAGACGGCAGCCTTCACGAGTTCATCCTATGATCACTATAACATACGACAAGGGAATCAGTGTATCAGATCACACAAGAACTGCCAGTTTGAGCACAACCTGTTCTCTGGTTCGAGGGGCTCCTTTCTCCCTTAGTCAGCTACCACTTACCGGATCAGGGTTAACATCTGTTCATGTCGAGTTGCAGCTGACCAGAAGAATAGGCTACCCTCTTATACAAGAACACGCAGCACATGTTGATTTACTACAAACTGACTTTATTATATATATATATATACATATCATATACGCAAGCACATAATGTAACACATAACCTGTAAAGAAAAAGTGAAAGATTAGGTTGTACACTCTAATAAGAAAGGGGTCGACATCACCTTAGTCGTGTGTAGCCTGCACTCAATGGTCATCTAGGTCCCCTTCTCGTCTGTGCCTCGGCTCGCCTGGAGATCACACCTCCGTAGCTCCCTTCTCCGAGTCACTGGGACCTCTTCCTCGTCGGCTACTCTCTCCTCTCTGGCAATTCTGCTAGAAGAGTATCTGTCTCTCGGTTTTTCTCCACCTTCAAGTTTATCATCTGTCTTCCCTGGAATAAATAGTAGCTTTACTGCTAACGGCCAGGTGCCGCCCACGGACTAAAAGCAAGTGCCAGTGTCTGCCTCAGACTTTCACTAATATAGATGTGCATTTTCTCATGGAAAATACCAGCACGTAACCTGCCGCCCACCAAATTCCTGTACCTCCCCGTGCCAAGGACACGTTCCCAGCCGGCCGGCCTGATGTAGTGTCTTCGGCATGAAGAAAAATACAATCCTTCGATAAGGGCCGGCCTGAACCGGTTCTCTCCAAGCGAATAACACCTCCTAACTAAAACACTGCCTATGACCTAGAAGCTTCCCAAGCTGCCAGAGCAGGAGGAAAGATGGAGTCTCTCCCGTTTAAGGCCTACCAGGCCTGAATTCAGCACGGCTCCATGAAATACCCTCACTACAGAACAGATTACCCCTAATGCTAACGAATCTATCCCCTAGGATATGTATGCAAACCCTGATCTATGGGGAAGAACACAGGATCATGTCGAAGTGCCTAATAAATAGGCTCTATACACTACTCTAACCCTTAGACTTGAATGGAAAGAGACTGAAGTCACATTAGGCCCCTTTTAACACAGAAAGGCCGGGGAAATCGAGCAATACATTTCACCCTTGACTTCAGTCTATTATACATTCATTAAATAGAACTAACATCGGTGGAAGAATAATATCTCTCCCGTTTAAGGCCTACCAGGCCTGAATTCAGCACGGCTCCATGAAATACCCTCACTACAGAACAGATTACCCCTAATGCTAACGAATCTATCCCCTAGGATATGTCAAACCCTGATCTATGGGGAAGAACACAGGATCATGTCGAAGTGCCTAATAAATAGGTTCTATACACTACTCTAACCCTTAGACTTGAATGGAAAGAGACTGAAGTCACATTAGGCCCCTTTTAACACAGAAAGGCCGGGGAAATCGAGCAATACAGGGACTGAGCTTCCAGCGAAAGCGTCCTGGATCGAGTACCCCCCTGCTTGTTCAGGTAGTACATTGTGGTGGTATTGTCCGTCTGTACTAGAATGGGACTCGTCCTGATGGCGGGCAGGAACGCCTTGAGGGCTAGGTGGACTGCCCTGAGCTCCAGCATGTTGATGTGGTACAACTGCTCGCTGCTGGACCACCGCCCCAGGGTTTGTAGTGATCCGAAATGCGCACCCCAACCTTGAAGAGATGCGTTGGTGATCAACGTCTGAGTTGAGGGTTCTTGATGGAAGAGAATCCCCCCCCTGTAGATTGAGTGGCTTCAACCACCACTTGACTGACTGTCTGGCCGCTGAGGAAAGGCACACTTTTTCTTCCCACCGGGAATTCCTCTGGTCCCATTTGTCCTCGAGATCTTGTTGGAGAGGACGCATGCTCAATCTGGCATTGGGCACTAGGAAAATGCAGGATGCCATGGCCCCTAGCAGAGACGAGATTTGTCTTGCCGTAGACAGATTGTTGCATATAATCTGCTTGCCTTTGAGGATAATGGATGACTGTCTCTCCTCCGAAGGAAACACTTTTCCTACTGCGGAGTCTATAGTTGCACCCAGGTAGTGAATTCTTTGTGTTGGCGAGAAGGTGGATTTCTTGACATTCACCCTGAGCCCCAATCTGTGACACAAATTCAGGCAAAGAGCCAGCTGTGAGTGAACACTCTGAGGCGATGGACCTTTTATCAGCCAGTCGTCGAGATAGGGATAGACGAAGACTCCTGCGCGCCTCAGCGCAGCCGCTACTACTGCCATGCATTTTGTAAATACTCGAGGAGCTGACTTCAGGCCAAATGGTAGAACCTTGAACTGATAGTGAGAGGTCCCCACCACAAACCTGAGAAACTTTCGATGACACTGTAGGATGGGAATATGAAAATATGCGTCCTGCAGGTCTAGCGAACACATCCAATCGCCTCTCCGGAGAAGAGGATATATTTGGTGGAGCGCCAGCATACGAAATTTTTCTCTTTTGATGTGTTTGTTCAGTATTCGCAAGTCCAAGATGGGTCTGAACTCTGCTTTTTCGCTCCTTTTTTGAATCAGAAAATATCTGGAGTAAACTCCTCTCCCTCTTTGCGTTCTGGGCACTCTTTCTATTGCGGATTTGAGCAGAAGAGTTGCCACCTCTTCTCTTAGCCTTTTGAGATGTTGAGATGATGGCACAGGGTGGATCGAGGGAGGTTGACTCCGGAAACGAAGCGAGTACCCATGTCGCAGTATATTTAGAACCCACTTGTCTTTTGTGATGGATTGCCACTCTGGAAGATGGTGTGCAATACTTCCTCCCACCGGAGAGGTGGACAGCATCGGAGGAAGCGGTCCCTCATTGCTTTCCTGGAGCCTTGTTTCCAGAGTTAGATTGACGGTTGTTTCCACGTCCCCTAGATGGTCTGCGGGACTGGTATTGCTGCTTCTTTTGCCCTTGTTGGTCCTGATTTTTCTGCCACTGAGGGGTTTGAACCCTCTGTTGGTAGTTACGCCTATCGTTCCCCCTACGGCGACGAAACTCCTTTCGTTTTTCTAGCCCCACGGCTTTCATGGTCTCAAGCTCTGCCTTCATGCGCGCCATTTCTTCATCCGCATGAGACCCGAAAAGCGAACTACCAGAGAAAGGCAGATTCAGTATTCTTGTTTGAGCTTCAGGCTTCAGAGCTGTCAACCTCAGCCACGAGGATCTTCTAGCTGTAATCCCATGGGCATACGAATGAGCTGCCAACGTTGCTCCATCCGCTGCTGCACTTATTACTTGGTTCGAGACCAGACTGCCCTCCTGTAGAATCTCTTCAAAGTCCTTTCTATCCTCTGAAGGAACTTTATCTATAAATCTCTGGAGGGAGTCCCACAGTGATCTGTCGTAGCGCCACAGAAGCGCTGAGGCACTGGCTACCTTCAGGCTAGAGGATGCCGAGCCACATACTCTTCTCCCCCAAGAGTCTTGAGATTTACTGTCTTTATCTGGTGGCACTGTGGATGACCCAGCCACTGCATGAGTTTTTCTGGCAGCGGCAGTGATTACTGAATCCGGTGGCGGATCTGACTCAGGAGCCGGACAATACTTTTTAAGAATCCGCGCCGGCGCAGATTTGATAGACGCTGGCGTGAGGAAGATGTCCATTACCGGTTGCAGCAAACCAGGGACTAAAGGTAAAAGTGGTTGAGATGCTGTTCGCTCATGAAGGGTTTCAAAAATGACAGAGGAGGTGGTCTCTTGAACTGGCATTGGAATGTTTAATTTCGACGCTCCTCTACACAACACTTCTTGGAAGGTGCTAATGTCATCCACCGGCGACACTCTAGAAGGTGGTGTATCTGAGAGTGTGGGCGAATAATCCCTTCTGGATGAACGGCTTGACGGAGATGATGTGGGGGACCTACACCGCCTTCTCCCCGATCGGATTGATTCCCTTCTGCGAGAGGAGGACCTGGATCGCCTTCGTGGCGTACGAGAACGACGTTGGTATTCTCTTTCTCGGGAACGTGATCTTACTGCTCTCGACGGTAGAGTTACATCTCTCAACCTCGCCAAGGAAGCATTAACTTCCCGAATCATGGAAGTGTCCTGCGGTATCTCCCTAGTAGGACTTTGAGTCAGAGCATTGTCTTCTTCTTGAGAGCTATGCTCCACTGGAGGAGCTGGAGATAAACCCAAAACCTCCGGCGATCCGGACCTAGATCTCGAACCATCAGATGCTGAAGGTGAAATCGAGATAGGACGCGGTGAATCGTGCTCAGATGTGGTATATACCAGCTTATGTGGAGATTTGCGTCTCGATACTGGCTTGAAAGTCAGACGTATGTGTGACCTTTCCTGATAACCCACCGCAGAGGAACGTCTCGGCGGCAATAGGCCTATCACCGGAGACCTGGATCTTGACACCAAGTGGATAATTGGTGATTTCTCCTGCCTCGACCTCGACGGGGAATGTCGCCTCGACGTCCCTGTCTTCTCCAAAGCCTTGGAGACCTGTGAGGACGGAGGCACCTGCCTCGACGTCGATCCCGACGGAGGCGCATGCCTCGACGTCGACTCTGACGGAGTGCCTTGCCTCGACGTCGGTCTTGACGTCGGCGCCTGCCTCGACGTCGAATGCTCCGACGATGAATGTCTTGACGTCGTAAGTATATCCGCCGACGGTCGGTTCTTCTTCGATGGCGAACCTGGCCACGACGACGATCTTGGTCTCGACGTCACTGGAGACTTCGAAGTCGAACGCCTACGATCTTCATGCGGCGTCGACTTTTCTCTTGTTGATTTCGACGTCGAACGATGTCTTTCTCTTGACGTTGAGCGATGTCTTCTTGACGTCGAACGATGACGACGTTCCTTCGACGCCGATGGATTCTTTGACGTTGAAGTTGCCGACGACTACCGCATCCGCTTCGCCGCCGGATCTGGAGTCGACGTTGATTTTCTTTTTGAAGCATGGCTCCCCCTGGACTCCTCACCTCTCAGCGACGATCCCGCCGCTGGAGTCTTCGACGCCGAGCCCGACGCCGATGGAGAGCACACAGGGACCAGCTGCTTCGACGTCGACCGCTCTGACAGGCCATAGAGCCTGATCCTCTCTCTCTCCTTCAAAGTTCTTTTTGAAAGGTCTTTGCAATGACGACATGACGCCGGAGAGTGAGATTCCGGCAGACAGACGATACACACAGCATGTGTGTCTGAAGAGGCCTTCTTTTTGCCACAGGATGGACAAGGCGTGAATAAAGAAGGCATTTTTCTGACAGAATTTTTTTTTTAATTAGTCAGAATACACAGGGTATACGCTTCCTCCACAGATATTAACAAGAGGAAGCCAAAACAATTACTATAAAAGTAACAATTCTTGACTGATAAGTCAGAAAGAAGAGAGCTGAAATCCAGGGTCCTGACTGAAGGAGCCGGAAAGAACAACTGACCCAACTGTCACCCCTGAGGCATGATGGGATATTGGAGTCAGGGCTGCCTTAAAGGCACGGTGTCAGTTTTTACCTGTACAAGGCTTTTCAGTCTCTATGGTATTGTATTGCAATGCAGCCTGCAGGCTAACAATGTTTTGTGGATCTGTGTTTCTCACAGTGTTCTCTTTTCTTTCTTATGAGTGTTTACCTCATAAAAAAAAAAAAAAAGAGATTTAGGTGTATTATTATACCTATATGTTTTATTGGATATTTATATATACATTGTCTAGCCTATTATGGGGGCTGCATTTGCTTGGAAAAAATGATATATGTTTATACATATACAGAGCTGTTTATATGTATGTTTTTTACATATATTATTTTATTATTTCCGGGGTCCCGCACATGGGCGGGAATATTCAGTGCTTATGACTATTGATGAGGATCCCCTGGAAGAGAAATAAAGATTATAATTTAAAATGTCTTCTAAATTTTAAGACTATAGTAATGTGGACTTTGAAGAGTAATTAAACTACTGTATTTTGAAATGTTCTTGCATTTAATTTGTATGTACCTTAAAGTTAGAAATTGATATAGAATAGAAGGAACATTTTGTACAATTGATTCTTTGCTCTTCACTTCCCATAGGGTACAATAATACAGTTTAAAAATAATTTAGTCACCCATCAGATTCATTATGATTTATACAGTTCTACATTTGATCGAAGTAGTCTTAAAATATTGACCAGACTTCCCGAACAAAATGATAGTCTCTCATAACTTCATTAATTTTTCAAACTTGTAAAAGTGTATTGTTCTAATAATATACACAAAAGATGAAGCTCTATTTTAGACAGCATATAGATACAAAAACCTTATCTATTTAAATAAATTCAGATTGCATAAAGTTGAGCTGTACATTTAACCTCTTTTGATCCCCCTTTTACCTGAAAACATGGTGCGTAATTTCTCTAATACTTCTGCGTTGTCAAACCACATATCTGAGGCAATTACAAACATGGCATCTTCATTCTCCTCTTCCAGCTGTTTCAGTTTTACTGATGCTTTTACAGATGTTGCAGAAGGACCACCGAAAAAATTAATGTTTCCATAATATGCCCTACAACAATAAGACCAAGTTTTAAGTTTGTTACAAGAGATCTTAATCATATGTGATATCTCATTTTGGGCTTTGGTCCAATTTACACTCCACAGTACGTAGATAAAAGGTTTTTAAATATGAATATTCTGACTGTCAAGAACAGGGTGGCTAAAAGAAAAAGTTACTTACCTGTGGTAATGAACTTTCTTATGGATACTCTATTTACCTGCAAATTACTCACCTGTAGAATAAACTCAGGCTTCAGACTGGATCGGGAAACTTCAATCTCACAAGTCGCCGGCAGGGGGTGCTGGCTTCGCATTAGTGGTGGAAGTGTCATTGAGTGACGTCACCGAAGGAATATAGCCCCCACTCTGGTGCACAACACCAGTTTAAATCCATTGTTTCCCAAGCCTTCGAGGTAATAGGATGGACTGGCAGCAACAATGAGTAGTGCAGTATCAAACTGGAATTGAAACCTTATTAATCTTTCCCTGAAACACATCCATCAACCGGGGAGGCGGGTGGGATCGGTGAGAATCTGCAGGTAGATCCGTGTATCCACCAGAAAGATCATTCTCGTAGGTAACTTATTCTTCTGATGATTACTTCAAGCTGCAGATTCCTCACCTGTAGAATAGATTCCGAAGCAGTACCCTTCTTTGGAGGAGGGTTGATGGGTGGTTAAATGAGGATGTCTTGGAGGACATATCTAGCGAAGTGGCCATCCCTATGCATTTTGGAATCCAAGCAGTAATTCTTAGCAAATGTGTGTAGGGATGCCCACATAGCTGCTTTGCAGATTCCTGCAATCAAAATCCATCTGGCAAGGTCAGAGGATCAATCAATCAATCAATAAATCAGTCATTTGTTAAGCGCACTACATACCTGCGAGGGTCTCAAGGTGCTGGGGGGGCGCTACTGATCGAACAGCCAGGTCTTCAGTATCCTCCTGAAGGTCAGCAGGTCTTGGGTCTGTGGTAGGCTCAGTGGGAGGGTGTTCCATGTCTTGGCGGCGAGGTGGGAGAAGGATCTCCCACCGGTGGTTGTTTTTTGGACGCGCGGAACGGTGGCGTGTGAGAGGTCGGCGGAGCGTAGCTGGCGGTTGGGGGTGTAGAAGGAGAGCCGTCTGTTGAGTTAGGCTAGGCCGGTCTTTTGGAGTGCCTTGTGTGCATGGATGAGGAGCTTGAAGGATATCCTCTTGTTGACGGGGAGCCAGTGCAGGTTTCTCAGGTGGGGGGTGATGTGGCCGTGTCGTGGTACATCAAGGATCAGTCGTGCCGAGGCGTTTTGGATGCGTTGTAGTCGATTGATGAGCTTGGTCGGGGCTCCCGCGTAGAGGGCGTTTCCATAGTTGAGTCTGCTGCTGATGAGGGCCTGGGTGACTGTCTTTCTTGTATCTGTCGAGGATGATGATTTGGCTCTGGTGTAATGAGCCCTGATTCCTTCTGGATCTTCTTTCGTGTACACAGCTAACAGGTCTCAATGAAGAGGATAATACATCTGGACAGCCTCTATTTCTGGACAGCTATTCATTTTTTGGAACCACAGTACCCGATGAAGAGCTGGTCATCCAAATCTCTAGTGAGGTCCAAGCAGAAGCTGATCGCCTGTTTACGATCAAATCTGTGAAGCAGCTCCTCTTCCTTCGTGGGATAGGTGGGGGAAGAAGGTTGGCAGCGTGATGGATTGCCCTAAGTGAAAGTGAGTCCACAACCTTAGGGAGGAAGGCAGCAACACCTACTAGTCATGGAAAAAGGATATGAATGTCAGACAGGAGCTCAGGGCCTGCAAGTCACTGACCTGTCAAGCCGAGGTGATCACCACCAAAAACACTGTTTTCATTGTCAAGAAGCACAACGGACAACTGTGGAGGGGCTCAAAGAGAGACCACATTAGTAAAAAAAAAGTTAAGACCCCACTGGGATACAACAAAGAGAATTGGTGGATACAGATTAGTCAACCCCTTCAGAAGTCTCACCACAATAGGCAATTTAAACAGGGATGGCTAATCTGGGAGACACATGAAGGCAGACAACGCAGCCAGGTACCCTTTACAGTACCTATTGCACATGCACTTTGGGCTGGGGATTAGTGTGAATTGCAGAATCTGGGACAAACTAACCTGCAAAGGGTCCACATTCTTATCGAAGCACCAAGAAAAAAATGTGTTCCCTCTCCCAGGGTAAACAGATTTTGTGGAGGGGCGTTGAGCTGACTGAATGAAGTTCTCCACCCCTGGAGTCAGCTGAAAGGAGATTAAATGTCCCAGCTTAATCTCCAGGCATGAAGGCGGAGGCCTCAGATATTGGAATGGAGCACCATCCCCCCGACTGGGAGAGAAGGTCCTGTCTGAATGGCAGCTTGAGCGAGAGACCTATGGTGAAGCGTCAAATATCACATACCACACCCTTCTTAGCCAATCTGGGGTGATCAGAATCTCTTGGGCCTTGTCTTGGTGAATCTTCCTCAGAACTCGACAAATCAATTGTATGTGGGGAAAATGCATAGTGCAGCAGAAAGTTCTCACTCCACTGCAACACGTCACCCCACCCCCAAGACTCCCCTCAATGTATGCTGGATGGCGCAGAACTGCTAGTATTGAGCATTTTCCTGAAGTGAACAAGCTCCCCTCTGGGAGAAATTGTCCGTCCTGAACTACCTCTGGCAGATGATGCCACTCATGATCTGCAAAATAATGCAGCCTCAAACTGTCAGCTCTGACATTTATAGACTTCTCCATGGGATTGGCAATTAAACAGATGCCTCTGTAGTGTGGGCAGAGACCACAGCCTCAATTCCTTGTTCACATACCACATCACCTTCGTATTGTCCTTATTCTTTTAAAACTGTATATACTAACATTTGTTAGTGAGAACATGGTTTCACTACTTTTCAAGTGTTACCATTATGGCACACAGTTACATTATAGGCTGCAGTTATGCTTTCCCAGCATATGTAGTCAGTGCATTTTATCTGCTATGAATCTTCCCAATTGCTCATTCTGAACTACGTTATCAAAAACATTTTCAACGAGTACATCAGCTAACTTTATTCCGTTCATTATTAGTCACATACATTGTCCATTATTCTCCCAATCTGCACTCTCCGACATGGTCTGCTATCCTGACTTGTGGTAAACACTGCACTTCATGGTTTACACAAAAGTACTCAGTTATGAGGGCCCAAGTGCACCTATTGTTTCCTTGTATAGTGCTTCCAATTGGCACTCGTCCCTACCCTATCTTCCTCTTCCACAGAGGCAGATATCACTTTTATCCATAGATCTGCTATAGGTTTTTTATGGGTTCCCTCTGTTCCTTTTTAAGTAATGGAAGCCCCCTCTGCTATGGACCAACTCCCTACCGCCCTCTTCTATCTGCTGTGTGATGGGCCTTCCGTCGATCTCCAGTGGAGTGCTATGTCCCTGTTGGATAACACTTGGGCCAGGTTTAGGAATCTATTACTCACTTTTTTCCCCCAGGCCTACACAGGTATAATCCCAACAGAGACACTTCCATTTTTAAGAAGTCCTGTCTACTGATTATGCAATCCATGTCTTCCACGACGTCAATACAGAAACGCTCAATAATTGGGCAACTCCATTACATATGCACAAAGTCAGCAACCAGTAAGGAGCAATGGAGGCAGCACGTGATATCTGTCGTAAAGGTCAGAAAGTGTCATTAGCAAAAATGTTTGTTAAAGCCACCAAACTAGTCTGTGTCCACCCCCAAAGGTTAGCAGGGTCAGTAGCAGCTCATGTGTGAGCATATCCGAAGGGCTCTGTCCCAATGGCGGAAGCAGTGATGGCTTCAGCAAAGCGTATATCAGATATTGTGCCTGGGGCAAACCTTTCTCTTCCCCCAAGGCATCTTTAGTGCAAAGTTTTCCCCTGTGTAACAATCTCCTACAGTATCAATCCCCACTCCGCTCCATTCTCTCAACCTCGTTTTTTGTGAAGTATCCCCCTCAAAAGGGGGGGCACTCCTACCAAAGAAAGAGAAGATGCATAGAGCGATTGCTGCTGAGTGTTTTTAACAGCTACTTTCCAGAAGTGAAACGCAATGGTGAGGAGGGCAGGAGGCCGTGTGAGCTTCAGCTTTACCCCCCAGCTGTAACGTGATGAACAGCCCTCTGCATTGTGCATCCCCTATTTCTCCTACATTAAGGACCGCAAACCTTCAGGCTACCCACTAGAGTCAGGCTGATGAGAAATATATTTCAAAATCTGGGACTCCAGCAGCAAACTTGTCTCGTCTGCGCCTCATCCAGCTCAAATACCTACACCGAGCATACAACACACGGCATAGGCTCTGGAGGGAGGGACTAGTAGCATCTCCAGAATGTCTGAGATGTTGTAGTGGTGAAGAGACCTTCTTACATACTGTATGGACTTGCCCTAAACTAGACAAATTCTGGAAGGGGGTCTTTACATGTTTGATGGAGGTGTTGGGGTGGTCTTCCCAGATTGCCTAGGCTACCATTACTGCACAACTCAGAAGACATAGAAGGCATCAAGTACAAATGCCATCTTTTATTCCTAGGCCTTACCCTTGCTAAGCAGGACATCACCCAATTATGGAAGTCAGAGACCCCGCCCCTCATTGGTGTTTGGAAAAGGGGTATGGATTTTTGTATGGGGATGAAAAAGCCAAGGTTTCAAGCCAGGGCATTCCTCAAAAACACTCATGCATTTGGAAATGCTGGGCCGCATATGGAGACATTATTCTGTACTCACTACCATAAATGACTAACATTAGATTCAGAGATTCGGTCCTATGGACAAGATATATAACACAACAAACTATGGGCAGTTTGGTAGGAGAAGTAATTATTTGGGGTTGAAACAGGAGGGCACGGACAAGACCTTTCACAGCTTGTTATATTGTGCAGGTCATATAATACTATTTTGTGAAAATAAGCCAATGTTGCAAGCTTACTTGTAAATGTATACGGACACCCAGCTAGGAACTGCTATGGCACAATTCAATAAACTATGTTATGAAAAAACACAAAAACCTGGGACTCCCAAGCCTCCCATGAACGTCAGGCGTGTCCATATATCTAATGAAACCCAGGGCCTACCTCCATCCCAAATCAAGTCCCTCAGCAAAGCATTTAGTTTCCTGAACCAAGCCTGAGGTATCCAACCAGCATATATATAAAGTAATATAGTACACTTGGCAGCATTACCATTTTTGACTATGCAATTCTGGGCATTATTTTCAATTTCAGGAAATGCCAAACACTCTCATTGCCCCTCAAAACCCTCAGCCAACTTCCCAAATTCCCCTCTCTAATGTCGGAGTGATATACTTTGACTTCCAAGTACTGAAGGACCTGGATTTCCCACCTTATGAAAATCTGCGTAATTGCTCAGGGAGGGTCCTGCATATCTGGCGACACTCTTTGTATAGTGAAATGACGTGCTCAGCGTTTCCTAGAGAAACACCACTCCCCTCCCCCTTTCTGGCCACACTAGCAAATGTCTTCACTGCCAGTGCAAAGAGTATCAGAGAGAGTGATGAAACGTCCGATCTTATCTGGAACGAATCGAAACGTCCGATCTATTATGACGAATGCCTCTGTGTACTCCGAATGCCTCACATGTACACCATCCTGTCCGTACCCTAGACCTGGCTGCTGAATACAGTAACGTGACCCATCAGCTCCAATGTATGGTATCGAATGCCTTGTGTATGTCTATGACCGCACCAATGCTGTACGGTGTTATTGTGTAGGGGTTCTGTCTAATACCCTAAACACACTTCTAATATGTTATGAGGTATTGTGCTGGCGAATAAAGCCACACTCAATGGACCAGTGTCGTCAAGAGTGGCTGTAAATGATACGCTAACACTTTGTTGAGGATCTTATAGCCTAAGCTGAGCATAGACACATCCAACGTATTACTCTTGGGTTTAGGACCTGAAACAATCGGGGCTTCCCTAGTGATATCCGGCAAGGTGCCACCCTCTCGTGCCCCATAGGCATATCAACCAATTTTGGGGCCAATTGATCCATGTAGGTTTGGTCAAATTCCACCGCAGTCCATGCGTCCCCAGTATTTTACCACATGCCAGTTCTTTATTGGCGTCCCTGATTTCCATTTCGGTGATCAGTAACCCCAGCTTCGCACTATATCTTTCAGGCTTCAAGTCACTTCCGGAGCATTCAAACGGATTGAACCGCACTCTTTGTGACACAGGTGGCTCCTGATGTCCCTGACCCCTGTATCCTATGGCGTATTCCCATTTTATTCTGCTCTCACCTGCTGTAGTGTCACTAACATGGTATCCCAGCACTGCGCTATTGGGTATTTGCGCAAACCAACTGTCTCCTTTTTAGGTCTCGCATAGCGTTGCAGCGCAACACGCTGTTAGCTCTGTGAGACACGCAGTATACAGTATAGAGGGGGGAAGCTCCGCCTACTTTCCATCCATGTTTTTCATTGGCTTTAATCAGAAGTGCTGCATTCTGATTTGTTTTTGGCTTGTTTGTCCCTCCTCCTGATGGCCATGTCGTCACTTTAATCCTTCCATGGCAATCGGCCCCTTTACTTTACAAACTCTTTTGTTCCTGTGACCCTCCCCCTTCCCTCCCGCAGTCTGTAACTTCTCTGTTCACCCCCCCCCCCCGATCATGCCGTCTTGGAAACACGCACTTTTGTTTATAATGCAATAGGGCTTGCGTAATACGAGTCCTATTGCATTTAGAAATGCTTGTTTTGTCATCGGATTGGCTGGCTGAGTCCCGCACTTTATTTTGCCTGACCTATCAGCCGACTATAAAACGCATGCGTCGTCAAGGATAAGATACTAAACAGAGCCTTAAAGAAGAGTTCACTAAATGCAGAAGGCATATCGTTCCAGATAAGATCGGACGTTTCATCACTAACAGCCTCTAGACAATGGGAGCTAGGCCAGCTACTAGACCCCTTTAGACAGAAAGGAGCAACAGCCAAGCTAAAATTTCCCGCAACTTTGAAAGTAATGTTTAGCAATAAAATGCGGGTTTTTAAAAGGGTGGAAGAAGCAGAATCCTTTTCACAATCAATATCAGAGGTAGATGGCGAGCCAGTTGGCCGCTAGTATTGCAGGTCCCTCTGAATCTCTTCTTCTTTTTCCTTTCTACGCTCTGAGCTTTACATTTTCTTTTTTTAAATAACAGATATAAATTCAACCTCCGTCCCATGTACCTGGAAGGGATGCCTCAAGGCCAGAGTAGGGCCTCAAGAGGAAGATTGGGGATTCTACAGGGGAGCACTAGGGTGGGAAAGTGGAGTGGAGGGGGGTGGTCACGTGGTGGGGAGCATAGGAAAAAAAATGAGTAAGTCCAAAGCGCCAGCATATGTTACTTAAACAATACTCTACCCATATTGTGAGAAATGGCACAAGACATGACTGATCAGGTGTTATATCTAAAAGTCCTGTCTTGGAATCTTAATGGACTGAGGGTAAAATATAGAATGGAGAGCATTTTTCAATATCTGAAAGATACACCTGAACAAATTCTCATCCTACAGGAGACACATCTCAGAAAAGGAGATGGAGGATCTATGTAAGACCAAAAAATGGATCCAGGAAGTAATTTGCACCACACAGCAGATGACTACGAAGGGTGTGGTCATTCTCATTAAAAATAACTCTGCCTTAGCGGTGGAAGGGTCTAAAGTTGATAAGATGGGCCATAGCCAAGATAAGGTTTCATACATATAAATTTACAGTGGCAGGCTATTACGGACCCAATCTGGATGACCCAGCTCCGCTGAGGGAGTTGTTGGCAGAGTTACCAATTTTTCAGGATCCGCTAATTTTGGCCGGGGATTTTAATTTGGTGCTAGACCCCCTGTTGGATAGGACTTATAAGAGTAGGTCAGCACAGAACTGCAAAATGAGATCTTCCTTAATAAGTGCAATGAAGCAATTGGGATGGATAGATATATGGAGGAGAAAAATGGGGAGTAAAAGGGGGTACACCTTCCATAACTAAAAACATGGTCACAAGTCCAGACTAGACTTCTTCTTAATTAGTGTGAAGCTGTCAACTTGGGTGATAGATTCAAGACATATAGGAAGCCATCTATCCGACCATTCGGCAGTATCGCTAGCTTTGAAACTCTCTATACAGCAGGCCACTAAAAGATGGACCCTGGACCGAACTATTCTATGAGAGGAAGAAATGGTGCAACAATTGGCAGCTGAAACAGAGAACTTCTTCTTGATCAATCTAGAGACCACCTCAATAGAAATGGTGTGGGATGCGTAAAAAGCCTTCCTGAGAGGTCAGATTACATCTATACAAATAGCTAGGCAAAGGAAATACAAGGCTGAGATAGAAGAAATAGAGGTAAAAATTCGCAATATAGAGCAAGTTCTTACTGCCCAGAAGGATATAGCCAAGGGGGAAATCGCTGAGACTATCATCATATAAATTCGAATTGACTGGGGTATTAGACTCCAGGTTGAGGAAAAGGTGGTAGGCCAGTAAAATGGCCCACTTTGAATATGGGGAATCCAGCGGTAAGATCCTAGCCTGGAAAACTAAACAGGACTTGAGTAAAAACAATATAAAGAAAGTATTATGTGAGTCTTCCGGCAAGTTACTTGATAACCCTAAAGACATTGAAGCAGCCTTTTTTAAGCATTTTGATCAGGTCTACAGGAAAGATTTAATCCCACAAGAGAACTCGATTCACTCCTGGCTTGACCAATGGCCTTTAAATAAAATTGAAACGGGCAAGACTACCAATCTTAATAAAACGATCAGCTCCACCGAGATAATTAAAGCAATTCAGTCAGGAAAAAAGGGCAAGGCACCCGGACCGGATGGGCTACCAGCCGAGCTGTATAAAGCTCTAGCGGGAGCCCTCGTCCCTGTGATGTATAAATTATTTTCGCATATTTTTGGGAATGGAGGAAAGGTGCCCCCCTCATGGAATGAAGCAATGGTCACCCTGATTTTAAAACCATCTAAGCCAGCAAATCAGTGCGACTCATACAGGTCTATCTCTCTGCTTAATCTTGACTGAGATTTTTGCCAAGATTCTAGCAGATAGACTAAATGGGGTCATAGGAGATGTATTGCATGGGGACCAAATAGGCTTTGTCAAAGGCAGGAGCATTCAAGACCTGATATATAATCTGGTTGGGGCCATAGATATAGCGACACTGCATAAATTGCCTCTGGCCATTATCACTTTAGACGCCACAAAGGCATTTGATCGTGTGAATTGGCAGTACTTAGCTCAAGTTTTAGATAGATGTAATTTGGGTGAAAATTTTTGTACAACAATGTTTTCAATATATCAAAAGCCCATAGCCAGAATTTTGGTAAATGGAAATCTATCGGCGGCTGTAACCATCAGAAGAGGGACAAGGCAGGGGTGTCCCTTGTCACCGCTGCTTTTTTTATTTTTTTTATTTTTTTTTTTTTTTAAACTGTTTTTATTATTTTCATGTTCAAGGAACATATCTTTCTGACATATCGATACATGTACATATAAACCATTTCCTGACAATAATGAAAATTATAACACTTGGTTTTATAAAGTCTTAAACCTGTCCTTTGACTGATAACTGTCCTCACATTACATTTCCAGCTCTCCTCCGTTTTCATTATCTGAGTCCTCCTCTGCTTCAGGTTCTGGGGGTTCACAAATGTATCCTCTGTATTTATTCCATGCCCCCCATATCTTGTTCCATTTCCCCGGACAGCCCCGATTTATCAACACCGCTTTCTCTGCCACCATAGCCAAATCGAGATCTCCACACCAGGCGGCCAGCGACAGTGTCTCCTTCCCTCCCCATTTTTGTGCAATGTTGCTCTTTGCCACCATTATCCCCATTGTTGCCCATTCCTGTGCTGGGCGCGTGAGGTCATTTGGCTCCCATATATTTAAAATGCATCTTCGAGGCTCGGGCGTCAACGATACTTCCACCACTTACGATATGGTCCTCATCACTTTTACCCAATACTCCATTATCTTGGGGCATTCCCATAAGGTATGGAGGAAGGTGCCCTCTTCCCCGCAGTGTCTCAGGCAGTACGGATGTGATGCCGACCCTATTGTGTATAAGATGCGTCTAGTATAGTAAGTTCTATGTAAGATTTGTAGTTGCACAAGTTTTAGCCTAGACGGTATCCCCACCTCCCGCGGTGATGCTAGCGCCTCCCGCCATTCATAGTCGTCGAAATCGCCAACCTCTCGCGCCCATTTTCCCCTGAGCACCTCATGAGGGTCGGGGAGGTTGTTTACTAGCTTTCTATATGTGAAAGAAATGGCTCGCTTATACATACAATCTGTCAGAAGCCTGTCTTCCAAGGGGGTGGCCTCAGGGACCTTCGTGGCGGGTGGTATGGCCGCCTGCAGCGCATGTCGAATTTGAAGGTATCTAAAGTGCTCAGTGGGCGCCAGGTCATATTGTGCCCTGAGATGCTCGAACGTGGCGATCCCTCCCTTGTGCCACATATCACCCACTGTTGATATTCCAATTGCATCCCACTTGTCAAAGCCCTTGCAATGCCCCAAGTCACCCAGCCTTCGGGTCACCCACAGAGGGGTGAGCTGTGTTCGTTGTCCTGCCCATCCCAGCTTTCTGTGCGCTTCATGCCAGATGTTTACCGTCCGTTGAGTGGGTCCGAGTATCAGTGTTGTACGCTTTTTGTTATAGAGTGCTGACATCATGCCTTCAGCCCCAAACCCACATCTATCTGCCTTATAGGCGGGATTCATCTGTAGAGCATGCACCCATTGATTAATGACTTTCAAATGCGCCGCCCAGTAATAGAGCTGGATGTTTGGTAGCGGAATGCCCCCATCAAACCACTCGTTATTTAGCTTGCGCTGCGCAATGCGTGCCGGTTTGTTCCCCCACAGTAGCCCCGTGACTTGAGCCGCAATGCGTTTAAAGTAGGTGGGCGGCACCGGGTGCGGCGCATTTTCGAGGGCATATAGGAATCGGGGGAGTGCCATCATCTTAAAAAGCGCTGCCTTCCCCAGCTGCGTTAGGGGGAGAGTCCCCCAGTGGGTGGCGTCTCTTTTGAGACGCTCCAGGGGTGGCACGAGATTTTGCTTAAGAAATTCATCGAGATCCGCTGTGATATAGATTCCCAAATATCGGAATCCCGCCACCGTGATCTGCAGTGGACAATCCTCTGGGAGCTGCGGCGGCGGGCCCCGTAGCACAAAGAGTATTGATTTGGACCAATTAATAGTGTACCCTGATGCGCGACCAAACTGTTCAAATAAATTGAGAAGTACCAGGATGGAGCGTCTGGGTGAGGCCAGGTAAAGCAGAACATCATCCGCATAGAGTGATATGCGATCTTCCCAGTCTGCTGTCCATCGCAGTCCGCATATCTGCGGCTCCCACCTGATCCATGCCGCTAGTGGCTCGAGCACTAGCGCAAACAACAACGGTGACAGCGGACAACCCTGCGCGTGCCTCGGGACAGTGGGAAGTCCTTGGATATGTGGCCGTTAGCTGTTACGTGGGCCAGTGGCTTTGTGTAGAGTAGGCGCACCCACGCACAAAACCGTGGGCCAAATCCCAAATGCGCGAGCACCGCAAATAGGAAGGGCCATTCCACCATATCGAACCCCATACGGGCGTCCAATGAGAGGATAGCTGCCGGTTCCTGAAGATAAGGCACACGGGCCATCACTCCATGCAATCGCCTCAGATTCAACGCCGTGTTCCTATTAGGCATAAACCCCGATTGATCCGGGTGAACCAGGGTCGTGAGATGCGGAGTAAGCCGCAGCGCCAGGACCTTCGCTAATATTTTAGCCTCCGCATTAATGAGGGAAATGGGGCGGTATGATGTGCACTCTTCTGGGGGCTTCCCCGGCTTCGGGATCGCCACTATTGTGGCCACACGTTGATCCCGCGGGAGTTCTCCCTTCGTCATGCTTTTTAGTCTTTACATAGAGCCATTAGCGGAGTGGATTAGAAAGCAAGCCAGTATATTTCCTTTCAAGTTTAGAAACTGGGAAAAGAAAGTATCCCTTTATGCCGACGATATGATGATATATACGTCAGATGCCGCAACAGCTATTCCAGCAATATACAATATAGCCTCACATTTCGGACACATTTCAGGGTACGAGACCAACCAGTCAAAGACGGAGTGTATGGCATGGAACATGAAAGTACATCTCCCCATTTTGAAAAATGAGATGAGGTACTTGGGTATCAGAATTACGCAAAACATTGACCATATCACCGATATAAATGTATCCAGAATAGATAAAGAAATTGCTGACTCTCTAAAAAATTGGGCGTTTCTCCCTTTGACATTAATAGGTAGTGTCAAGCTTGTGAAAATGATGCTCTTACCTAAACTCACATTCCTACTTCAACATATTCCATTAGCATTTAAAGAGGAGGCTTTCGAAGAAAGAAAAATAAAGGGGGACTATGTGCACCAGACCTAATTCTCTATGCATGGGCTTTCTTAACAAGGGCAGGGAAAATGCTCCTGAAACAGCCAGATGACTCAGACATAGGTAAAATGTTTAAAGCAATGCTATGGGATATAAAAGGAGGCGACCGAGCTTTTCTGTACAAATTTGGAGAGCCACGATTCTTCAAGAAGGTCCGCTTAAAGACACTAAGAGATATGGCGTCTACTTGGTATAAAGTCAGGAAGATTTCGAAAATCACCTACTACAGTGCCTCGGCTCCCATATGGGAATCTCCAGGATCACCGGAGTGGACTAAAGATGCATTGGCAACTCCTCTGAAAGAGGCGGGGCTGGATCGATGGGCGCAACTAATGCCGGAGGGCTCCCTGCTATCGTGGGAAGAGCTGAACAATATTTCGGACTGCAAAGTATCAAAATTTAAATATTTACAAATAAGTAGTTGGAGTCAGGCAATTGGCACAACGGTAGGCATCTCAAACGATCTGGAGAAAGCATTATTCATGAGTACCCGGAACAAGAAAGAAATGGCACATCTCTACTGGATGATGATAGATATTGCGGATGGTGATCTTACTTTACCAATCCAGCTATGGGGAGACCAGCAGTCGGATTGTGGAAATATGGATTTTCCTGATCAGTTATGTCCCCTATCTTGGACCCCAACGGTTCTATATGCATGTTACAAGTACATGTATGTTCCCTCCAGTTCCAGTTTCTAAGACGCAAACATATGTGTGTCTACCGTCAAACATGTTCTCTGTCAGATCCGCCATCAATGGGCTGGATATTCGATTCCTAAGTATGAAAGGCCACCGACTTTATATGGCTAAGTTACTTCATTTTTACAGTTCAGGCGAGTAGGCCCGATTCTGTCCTCAAAGCCTTTCCCTGCTCTCTGTCTCTGACAGCTTCAGCTTGAGCTCGCATCTGTATCCATGAACTTTGTCCTACTCCCTGTGCAGCTAACGGTGCCTGCCTCGGCCAGTTTTCGCCTGTCTGCCAAGAAGTTGTATTTCACCTTCGAATTATCTATTTTGCTCTTCAGCCGATGCATTCCTGTCCAGTGATTTAGGTAAACATTTCCTTTAGCTCACAAGCAAGGGACTTAGCCTTTCCGTCCTCCTGCAAGTGATTCATAGCCCTGTTGCCATGGAAAGTTTTCTGCCCCTCGCATCTCATATAGACACTTAGACGCTTGTATACGCACACAGTCAGTATAGAATAGATTCTGTCCGAGAGTCTCTTCCTTGTGGATAACATAGTTCTTTAAACATAGGATGTTAGATATGATTTGGGATAAGGATGACTTGACCCCAGACTTCTCGTCTCCACATGTAGAGCTAAATGTCAAGTCCCCTTCACCCCCTAGCTGCACGTCAATTACACGTCATGCTGCCGCGCGCGCATCTATGCCAAGTATTATCTTATAGATCCACCTATGTCTGATAATTCTAACCAATCATGTTTCTTTTATTCCTTATTACGCCTAGTTTCGATTATGTCACTGTTTTGTCACTTTTCTTATCAAATGTTACGCCTTCTACATTCGTTTCATTGTAATGAACTTATTATAAAAATACATGTCTGTTAATAAATTATTGTACTTCACTTCCTGAACCTTCGTGGTGACGGAACCTGAGGGCCGCGACTCGAGTCGGCCATTTTGAATGGAATAAAGCCCATTAGAAAACCTCTTATACCACGGATTCTGCCTCTTGTTATTTTGAGCTATTTACTTTAATTTAAGATTCCGCATGAAATTCAGTCCGGTAATATTTATTTTATTTACCACATAATGGCGCCCGAATAGGGACACTTTCTCATCTCACGCGCCGGCGGTGCGTTGCAGGCCCGGTCTCCTGCCACAGCTGGACGGACCATAAACGCGTACCAGCAGGATTTCCTGTAAGCTCCCTCCGGTCAAGCGGGGGCGACTGAGGCTGCGATCAACCCAGACGAGGCGGTGAGAAGTGCGAAGTATCCCGACCAGAGCCTAGCTGAGAGAGCAAGATCCGAGGTATACAGAGGCCCACCAGGTTTTCCGAAATCCCGACGTGCAGAGGGTCCGATGTCCGCAGTTATCGAGTCCTGTCCATTCTCTGAGGCCTTCCGTTTCAAGGAGCTACTCGGTGAGTACCATCGCCGAGGAGGCGTGTTGACGCGCACATAGGTTGTGCCGGTCAAGACGGATTTGGGTACACAAATCCGGTCTGCACTGTTTAGCAGTGTATATGTACTGTTTAGCAGTATATCAAGTATTCCGAAGTATTCAGTTATTGTCAAGAATTCAGCGTGGTGATTAGTTAAGCAGACTGTCATCATTGTCGATCATTGTTATAATGTTTAATGTTTAATGTTTAAAGTATTCAGAAAATGTCTTGCATATTGTGGTATGAATGACTGTTCATTGTTCACTGTTCATTATTGTGTTTCTCGTATTAAGCAAGTTCAAGAGTAAGTATCAGATCAGTTGTCAATATGCCGCTCTTTTCGAAGTTAAGACAGATTACTACCAGAAAAGGGGTGCTTGAAGAAGCAGTCCCTATTCCTCCTAGAGACACTCCAGGACATTTCATGTATCATAAACATGGCTTAGACGCCATATTGTTTCTTGATCTATGGGTAGATTATACCAAAGGATTACCGGAAAGTCAAAGGTGGCCCATAGCGGGAACCTGGGATGCAGAGTGCATCATGAAAGTGGAGGAAGAGTTATGGAAAAGAAAGGTCAGACAGTCACAGAAAGACGCTGTTGAGTTATGGCGTAAAGAATCTCATAGACGAACAGAAAAAGCACGTAGACAAGAAGAGAGGAGTAAAGAAAGTTCAAATAAAGTTCAAGAAAATCTATTAATTGAGGAAGGTATCCGAGTGAAATCAGAACAAGTGAATAGACAAAGAAATGCTCTTATGAATGGTATGTATCCCCTTCTAGCCGAAGGACTACCTAAGGCTGCTCCAGAGATACCAAAAGACTTGCCACCCCCGTTATTTCCAATTAAGGTACATCCAAAGGGGCATCCCAGAACCGCAGAAGATGTTTTTCTTTCCTCATATCTAGATGACGCAGCTCCCGAGTATGCTAACGCTGCACCACATAGACCGTCTGGCGGAGGGGTTCAACGTCAGGATCAGGTATCTGTCCCCGTGCAACAGCAAGTCCCGATACAAGCATCGGCAAGCACATCTGTTTCCGCATCTGTCTCCGCAGTCGACTCTACAGGGGTATCGACACCCATAGTTGCTGTGTCACGTTCGACGAACCCATTCACACCCGACGCCCCAGATGGGGCCACGGGAGGTGCTAGCAGTACTTTCACACCACCTAGAATAAATAAACTTGTTTTTCAAGAGTCAGCACATTCACGTACACCTAAGTTCGTAAATGAACGTACGCTTAAGGAACTCCTTGTAAATTGTAGATATGACCCCGTGGTCGGTAAAGAGGACGAAATGGTCCTGGCATCATTACGTATCAGACGAGCCGCAGAGTATTTAGCAAGGTTACCAGGGATGACTACGCATCTGGATAACATATATCATTTTGTTCAAACAGGACGAGATCCAGGATGTATTAACAGAGCTATGGAATTCCAGAAAGTAGAAATACAGGGGGAACTGTTACGTTTCCTCATAAACTGTGTGATCAGAAATCAAGATCGTCCGGGGGTAGACCGGAATGCAATGCTTATTCTTACAAGATGGAGTCAGAATATATCAGAAGGGAGACACGATAAGCAAAATTGTATAATAGCCATGTGCCGAAAAATACGTAAAGAAATAGAGCGTATTCATGAAGAGAGATTGGGAACAGACGAGTTTGAGCAAGATGAAGTGTCCGAATCAGGGAATTCTGCAAGACAGTCAGAGACCATAGCCTATGTAGGCAGAGGAAGATCTTGTGAAAATACTAGATGTTTTTCTGATCCAATACACTCTGTATGTCCAAATAATAGCAGAACGTATCCGACGCCTGTAATGAATCTGAAGTCTCCTGAACATTCGTTTCAAGCCGCAGATAAAATACTACGAGAACGAAGAGGTTACCACCTCCTCGATTCCATGGATGAGCAAGAATTAGCCAGATCAGCCGTTCACTGGATTGTTAGTCCTGAAAAATACGGTGATGAGACCGTAGCACACACGTTTCTCAACCTCAGTACAGATGAACAACGTTTAGCTGGAATCTATATGATTCAGCAACTCCTCATATTATATAAGAGCCAACATGCTGACCCTGGTCCTTTACCTGATATATTAACGGAACTACTCACGAACAGATGGAGAGGTTCTAGCAACAAGCTAATTAAAGAGATATTAGTGTCACGTAAACAGTACGTCCTTTTTGTAAATCCAGATTCGCTCTCCCTGCCCCCCAGAGAAAGAGCACCGTACTACATGGATAGACAAAATCCTTTACGGGAAGTGCACCCAATAAAAGGCGAAGACAATGAGTTTCACCGTGTATTTGTTTACACACCCATATCAAAAATGGAATTATTAGAAATGAAGAAAGTAGTACCTAGTCATGACAAAGACCCAGCGGGTTTCCACCGAGAAATTAAAGACATGTTACTGATGGGAGAGTACACCTTTCCTGATATTATGACGATATTAAAGGTGCTTTTGCCTGCTGGCATATATGAAAAACTGAAAGAAAAAGAGTGGGAAGTGGGAGACCAAAAGATAGACTGGACAGCATTAGCAGAGGAAGAAAGGGGCCGAGCTGCAGGTTCAGGGCTCGGGGATAAAGTTAAACTATTACCAGGTTTACTAGTACAGGTACTGCCACGTTTATTAACTACAAAAAAGGAAGATTGGGGTGCAATCACAGCCTGTAAACAAAAGCAAGATGAAGACACAAGCGATTATTATGCTCGATTTGAAAAATGTTTTGGTATAAATAGTGGTATAAAAGCAAGTAGTGACTCATATCCACATTTATTTGTGACAAAATTAGTGGAAAATGCATTGCCTCCAGTGAAGAATAGAATATTGAAATTCGAGAGTACCTGGCAAAGTAACACTCCGTCGCAAATGCTACAAATGTTACAGTATCATCACAATAGAATTAGGGATGAACAAGAACACGAGCATAGACGCATGAAGGATACAAAAATGAAAATGCTAGTTTCTCAGACAGTACCAGCAGATGGTCACAAAAAGGGTGTGACACATTCTGGTGATTCTGCAGTTCCTGTAAAAGGAACCTGCAATTACTGTAAACAACTAGGCCATTATGTACATGATTGTCAAGTCCTGAAACGAAATATAGCTACAGGTATTGCAAAAGAGAGACCACGATTAGTTAGACAAGATCAGAATGAAAAAGGAGCTATGCAGCATGGACAGTCCGTGCCAGTTCAGCAACAGTCTATGCCAGCCTCACAGCAACCCATACAGTTTGTGCCAGCTGCACCACCGTTGCCTGCTACTGCCACACAAACCACAACACAACAAATGTATCAGACTGCACAGTATGAATACCCTGAGTATCAGCGTTACGCATGAACCAGCCTAGAGAGGGAAGTTGACTTACCGCTTATCGAGATTCCGGTAGATCAAGAAGGACCTTATGTACATAGTGAATTATTAGGTCAAGATAGAAAATTCTTACTCGATACAGGGGCAAGTCGAACAACCATAAAACGTAGTGAAGTTCCAGGGGCACCCCTCTCAGGCTCTCAAAATGTTTCCCTTGGTTTTTCAGGAAAACCTATTGTTAATGAAGTATCACAGCCTCTACCACTTACGATAGGACCTTTGACACGAACTACAGATTTATTGCTTACTAAATCATGCCCAGAAAATCTGTTAGGAATTAAAACTCTGAAAGCACTAGGAGCCATAATATGTTGTTCTCCGGAAGGAGTAAGGTTGTTTTTGCGTGATTTTAAAGGTCACTATGTGTCTAGAGACATGGATCCCCGACTACAGACTTTACCAGTACATCTATGGGCACAAGGCCCTACGGACGTTGGCTGCATGAACATTACACCCTATCGAGTTACATTGAAAGCAGGAGTGGTACTACCACGGATGCGACAATACAAGTTACCGCATGATGCTGTAGTGGCTTTGTTGAAAATCATTGATGAGCTAATTGCCCAGGGAGTAGTTGTAGAAACAGACTCCAATGTATGTAATTCACCGATAATTCCGATTCTTAAACGAACTGATCCTACTGCTCCACCAGTGTACCGATTGGTTATTGATTTGCGTGAACTAAACAAGTGTATTGTACCACAATTCCCTGTGGTCCCCGATATATCATCATTGTTGACAGCAATTGATTCCGAAGCAACATTTTTTACTGTAATTGATCTCAAGAATGCCTTTTTCAGCGTCCCAATAGATCCGGAAAGCCAATACTTGTTCGGATTCAGTTTAAATGGGCGCAGCTTTAAATTCTCACGCGCTCCCCAAGGATTTACAGAAAGCCCCAGCATCTACAGCCAAGCATTGAAACGAGAACTTGACAGTATACACATGCCAGTCAATACTGCACTGCTTCAATATGTCGATGATCTGCTGATCACCGCGAGAAGCGAGCCAGAATGTGAAAAAGCTTCTCTGACAGTTTTACATTTCCTAGCCGACAAGGGGCACAAGGTGTCCCCTTCTAAGCTGCAATTCTGTGTTCAGCGAGTTATTTATCTTGGTCACTCGCTGTCCAAGGAGGGAAGGCAGCTTACACCAGATCGCATCCAGTTAATTGCTAACATGTCAATACCCCAGACACAAAAGGAAGTGCGGGCTTTCATAGGCCTCACTTCATATTGTAGGCAGTGGATCCCTCAGTACGCATTTCTAGCAAAACCACTCATTCAGTTAACCACACAGGAGGCAGTCACATCGACTGTTCTCCCTTGGACTCAGGAACATACACAAGCTTTTGAAAGCCTAAAGGAAGCTTTATGTCAAGCACCTGTTTTAGCAACACCATGTTATAGCAAACCTTTTACACTCTTTGTTACAGAACGCGAAGGTACTGCCTTGTCAGTACTCACTCAGGATCAAGCAGGATCACGCAAGCCATGTGCTTATTTTTCCAGTACATTAGATCCCGTAGCTCAGGCTTTGCCTGCGTGCCTGAAATCAGTGGCAGCGACAGCTTTAGCAATCAGACAAAGCGATGCCATAGTATTAGGACACCCATTGACAGTACAAGTACCACATGCAGTAGAGGTTCTTGTGAACCGAACACAAACACAACACTTGACCATAGCAAGACTTACCGGTTATGAACTAACATTGTTTCAACCACACATAGAGATCCGACGGTGTAATACATTGAATCCTGCTACACTATTACCTGTAATTGGAACAGACCCACTAGCTCATGATTGTGTTGAAATCATTGAAATAAAGACGAAACCTAGACAAGACTTGACAGACGTTCCATTGTTAGATCCAGACCTGACGTTGTATGTAGACGGATCATGCATGAGAGCAAGTACAGGAGATTTAGTGGCCGCGTATGCAGTCACAACAGACACTGAAGTTATTGAGACACATTGTATAGATACTCTGTCAGCCCAAGCAGCAGAACTTATTGCTCTAACGCAAGCCTGTATTCAAGCCACAAATAAAAAAGTTAATGTATACACTGACTCACGTTATGCATTCGGAGTTGTACACGACTTCGGCGTGCTGTGGCGAGAGAGAGGTTATCTAACGTCCCATGGTGCCCACATTCAGCACGGACCCCTCATTCATGCCTTGTTAGACGCAATACATCTACCCACTGCTATATCAATTATGAAATGTAAAGCACACACGAAGGTTACTGATACCATTTCTCAAGGCAATGATTTAGCTGACAGAACAGCTAAACAGACTGTTCAGAATCGCACATTAGACATGACAAAGCCAATAGTTCAGACCCCAACACAGTGTATGACGATTAAGGATCCCACACTTGACGTAATTGACATACAGACACATGCCACAGCAGAAGAAATAAAGAAGTGGACTGAACTAGGAGGGATCCAGACAGATCAAGGATGGATGACGAAGGAGAAATCTGTTTGGTTTCTCCCTGATTCCATGGTTCAAGCCATTATAGCTACAGTTCACAGTCCAGCACATTTAGGAGAGAAGGCTATGCTAGACAGCATTCAGCACATTTGGTTCAACAAACATTTACGAGCAGCAGCTAAACAAAAAGTTCGTACCTGTATGATATGTTGTCAGTTTAATCCAGGAAAGAGTGTTCCCGTAGAGCAGGGTGGATTTCAGCCTCCTGACCATCCTTTTGAAGTCCTCCAGATGGATTATATTCAGATGGAACGTTGTCGAGGATTCAAATATGTCCTCGTAGTTGTCTGCGCTCTCTCCCGTTGGACAGAGGCGTATCCCGTATCAGATTACACTGCCCCGACTACTGCCAAGCAGCTAGTTCGAGAATTCTTCCCACGGTACGGTTTACCACGTGTTGTATATTCAGATAACGGTCAGCCTTTCTCATCCGAATTAATGAAACATGTCTCACTCTTGTTGGGATATCAGTGGAAGTTCCACTGTGTCCGACATCCCGAGGCAGCAGGTCTCGTAGAAAGACATAACCAGACACTGAAAATCAGATTGTCCAAAATATGTAGAGAGAAAGGTGTCGACTGGATAGTAGCATTACCAGTTGCACTCTTTTACATGAGAATGGTAGCACACTCTAGAACAGGGCTATCCCCGTATGAGGTGATCTTTGGTAGACCACCGAATATGTGGGGGACGCCTATACCACGTAAAATAACTGATGTTGACTGTAATATGCTGACAGATTACCTGGCTTCCTTGATGTCTGCACTACAATCTTCTCGTTCACAGGTAGCTGCAGCCTTTCCCGACAACACTGAGGCGAAACCCCATGACGTTGTTCCGGGTAATCTTGTCTTTGTGAGAAACTTCGACAGGAAAAGTCAATTGGAGCCCAGGTGGAAAGCACCCAAGTTGGTCCTGTTGACCACAAGAACAGCCGTGAAGATCGAGGGACGAAAAGGGTGGATTCATTCCAGTCACGTCAAAAAATTTCATGGACTACCTTCAGATATAGACACTGTGCCCTGCACTCCCTCACAGACTGATTCAAAACTTCCTTTTGTTGAACAGAATGACTCTCAGTGCTATAAACAGAAACTCAGGTCCAGATCTAAACTGTCGGACGATTTGATTGTTTAAGTCCTCTCCAAGGTGAAGCGGTTGAATCTGTCCCGACATGTACCCCTTAGGTCTGAATCATGTAGAGTCCAGAATCATAATGAAACGACATGCTTATTGTAAATTACTGCGTAACCACTGTATTGTGACTTTATTAATTTTGTCTTCCTTGAGTTTTTTAATAGTTACTGCAAGTATATTGTTGCATATGTATTATCCTGTTTCTAAACGTGTTTTCAATATAACTGATGAACATTCTTTTAGTGACCTACCGCCACATGAATTATCTTATAGACTTGCGCTGCGCAATAACACATTCATTAGTATGTTACATCATTCCCATCAGACTAGTAATGCGACCAATTGTTGGGTGTGTGGCCGACTTCCTCCCTATCAGAATAACAAAGGAGTTCTGCCTTTCTTTCCAC
The DNA here is from genome assembly GCF_964204655.1 of Triturus cristatus. Taxonomy (NCBI): domain Eukaryota; kingdom Metazoa; phylum Chordata; class Amphibia; order Caudata; family Salamandridae; genus Triturus; species Triturus cristatus. The sequence goes on along the minus strand of NC_140592.1, from coordinate 1,107,464,256 downwards.
ATCCATTCACACACAATGGCTCCTGTGGAGCATGGTTTAGTTTATTAAATTCCATAGACCCAGACACAGCAGTTTATCAACAACATTGGATATGGGGAAATCTGAATCTAGTTTTATTCAAAGTCTGTCACCCTAATAAGGAGGGTCACCCCAGTAGAACAGGAACTGATTTAGAAAATGAAGTGTATAAATTAGGTAATTTTACGCCTAATCTTATGATTCTGAATGTCAAATCCGAAGTTGAACTAATTCTGCCCACTATGTCAGTATTTCCAGTTAAGGGTGAATTATGTGTAAGAAAAGTTGGTTCCATACATATGGGCCATAGCCAATGCGTTACTACAGTAGAATATAGTGATCAAGGCAAATCTTCATTTAGAGCTTCTCGCCATTCTTACTTCATATGTGGTCAGACGGCATATATGCGTCTGCCTCTAGATTGGGATGGTACCTGTTACATAGCATTCCTTTTGCCACCTGTTTTCCTAGCTCCTCCTGATTATTATCGAGATGTTCATTTAGTACACAATAGAGAGCAAAGAGATCTCCCAGTTGTCGATTATACTGAGACGGCATGGGACAAGTATGTAGATTTCAATAAAGGTATCTTTCCCTATATAGGTACAATATCAAATAGTAAGCTGATACGCAGACTCACCAAGACTCTTGAAGCTGTAGTAAACGAGACTATAGCCGCCCTAGGCAATCTGACAGAGGAACAATCAGTGATGAGAATTGTTGTTCTCCAGAATCGTCTTGTCCTTGACGTCATCCTGGCCGATAGGGGCGGAGCTTGTAGGGTCATCGGATCCAGCTGCTGTATATTCATACCAGAGAATTCGCCATCTGTATATAAAGCTATAACACGCCTTCATAAGATTGTAAGCCAGATACACGAGAATCCAGGCACTTGGACGTGGTCCGGGTGGTTTTGGAGTGTGATATCAGCCTGGGGATGGAGAGTTTTATCCTTCCTAGGTATTGGCCTTCTTATGCTCTTCAGTTGTTGTCTATGCCTGCAATGTGGACCAGCGATTTGTGGTCTGTGTGCCACATCATGCATTCCATATCACAATTCTCGTTCAAAATACCGGAAGAAGAAGGAAGAAGAAATGATGCTCCATGAGCAAATCAATGGAATGATGAAGATTGATGTCTCGTGAAGGGCAAGAAGGGGACAAGGAGGGAATGTGGAAATATGGATTTTCCTGATCAGTTATGTCCCCTATCTTGGACCCCAACGGTTCTATATGCATGTTACAAGTACATGTATGTTCCCTCCAGTTCCAGTTTCTAAGACGCAAACATATGTGTGTCTACCGTCAAACATGTTCTCTGTCAGATCCGCCATCAATGGGCTGGATATTCGATTCCTAAGTATGAAAGGCCACCGACTTTATATGGCTAAGTTACTTCATTTTTACAGTTCAGGCGAGTAGGCCCGATTCTGTCCTCAAAGCCTTTCCCTGCTCTCTGTCTCTGACAGCTTCAGCTTGAGCTCGCATCTGTATCCATGAACTTTGTCCTACTCCCTGTGCAGCTAACGGTGCCTGCCTCGGCCAGTTTTCGCCTGTCTGCCAAGAAGTTGTATTTCACCTTCGAATTATCTATTTTGCTCTTCAGCCGATGCATTCCTGTCCAGTGATTTAGGTAAACATTTCCTTTAGCTCACAAGCAAGGGACTTAGCCTTTCCGTCCTCCTGCAAGTGATTCATAGCCCTGTTGCCATGGAAAGTTTTCTGCCCCTCGCATCTCATATAGACACTTAGACGCTTGTATACGCACACAGTCAGTATAGAATAGATTCTGTCCGAGAGTCTCTTCCTTGTGGATAACATAGTTCTTTAAACATAGGATGTTAGATATGATTTGGGATAAGGATGACTTGACCCCAGACTTCTCGTCTCCACATGTAGAGCTAAATGTCAAGTCCCCTTCACCCCCTAGCTGCACGTCAATTACACGTCATGCTGCCGCGCGCGCATCTATGCCAAGTATTATCTTATAGATCCACCTATGTCTGATAATTCTAACCAATCATGTTTCTTTTATTCCTTATTACGCCTAGTTTCGATTATGTCACTGTTTTGTCACTTTTCTTATCAAATGTTACGCCTTCTACATTCGTTTCATTGTAATGAACTTATTATAAAAATACATGTCTGTTAATAAATTATTGTACTTCACTTCCTGAACCTTCGTGGTGACGGAACCTGAGGGCCGCGACTCGAGTCGGCCATTTTGAATGGAATAAAGCCCATTAGAAAACCTCTTATACCACGGATTCTGCCTCTTGTTATTTTGAGCTATTTACTTTAATTTAAGATTCCGCATGAAATTCAGTCCGGTAATATTTATTTTATTTACCACAGGATCACAGTTCAAAAGTAATCTGGCAAGTATCCTTTGATCTATTACATTCTGCAGTGTCAGCTGCCAATTTAAAGAGGAACCATCTCTTTTCTCTCCACAGAGTTTATTGGTCCCCTCTTAGGCTGTCTAAATTTTCGAGGGGACCTATTCCTTGCTGCCCAAAGTGTCAGCAGGAAAAAGCAGATGACATCCATATGTTCCTGAGGTGCCCAATGCTACATACATTCTGGGGAGCAGTCATTGAATGTATGAAAGCTATGTTCAGTTTTGACATCCATGTGAGCATAACTCTGGTATTTTTTGGTATCGTTTCGAACTATGAGTCGCTACCTCGGGATGTAAGCAAATTGTCTTTTTATCTAGTCCTACTGGCCCGCAGAGAAATCTGCAAATGCTGGCTTAAGAATATCTCCCCGACTTTCTTAGACTGGGTAAACGCGATTAAATACACAATAAAACTAGATAGAGCCATCTGGAAAAGGAAGAAAGAATTCTGGTTGCCATGTATGGGTTGGCTTGACAAGCTGTGATCATAGAGACCTACCTGTCCAATGATTATGCCTTTGCACAGATGCATTGACCTCTCGGATCAGTTTAAAGGGTCACCCAGCTAGAAAAACTGAACTGACCAAGCAGGAGAGGCTCTGTGTAAGTCCATTAAGTCCAGATCAGAATCTGTAACTGTTGGCGCTAACACATTGAATGGGAGGCCGCAGTAAGTGAAAAAGCTGATTCTGAACACATATAATGCGTCGTCCAGCAGCCGCTAAACAGACGCTCCTGATCTTCGCCATCTAAGTCCTTTTTCTATGGCAATGCATTAGGCACGCTCCTAGCTCTGTTTTGTAGTGGGATGCAGCAACAAGCAGTTTCACGCATGTCTGCATTACAAGGGTACTTTCGGGAAGCATGCGTGATGTGAACCTACTGCTCCCCGCGCCTGCTTAGATGCATTTCAGCCTCATTCACCCTTCTTAAAGGGACAAACCCCCTGAAGTGTTCGGTGGTTGACACAGGAGCACCCGGTACGAGTGAGCTGCTGCAGGACACGTGTCACCTAGAAGATGAGAGAGAGCCCACGAACCCCTGGCAGGGTCCGAGTGGTGTGCGGAAGACCCTGATGCCCCGCAGGGAGACAGAGCTGCGGTAGACCCTGATGCCTCACCAGCAGAAGACTTGTGAGCAGATGACATTGCTCCACCAATAAGGAGGACTGTGTGATGTAGAAGATAGTGTTCCCCTACAGAGAGAACTGCGATTCAAACATATCTTTGCTAGGTTAAATCATGCCCCCACCAAGGCAACGCTGAATTTCAAGACTCGCAACCCTTCAAGCGGCCGAGCTGCACGAAAGTCTGTTCCACTACACTGCATGTGTGTTTGTTGCAGGATACACGAAGCTGAGGAAGTGTCTCTTCTACTCATCTCGTAACTAGCACCAGTATGGGCATTGAGAGTTTTTTTTTACTCCAGCACCTGCCATGAAGTAAGGGTGGGCGACAATTTCCGTTCTGCTTGCGGAAATTGCGAAAATTCAACATTTTCGCATTCCGCGCGGAACGCGAAAATGCCGAAATTTCCGCGATCCGCGAGGGAACGGAAATTGTCGCCTAGGCAGGTGTGCTTTCTCCCCATATCTACTACTTGCTGTCATCCTTGATGGAGCTCTGTGCATCCTTGAGTTTCTCTAGCGCAATTCCCGTGTAGTTCCTGACACCAGGAGGTTCTGTCTCCTCATCTGCTGCTCTGATCCGTCTCTGGCCCTTTATAAACAAGAGGCATGTGAACTGCATGGAAGCCCCTCCCATTTGCCCCCCCCCCCAGCGGTGTGTGCATCGTCTTCCCTTCGTTTCCCCCACTATGATGGACAGCTCACTCCAGGGACCCCGGCGCCCGTCGGCGCTGTGGCAACGTTACATTACAGACACACATGGTCGCTGTAGACAACTCTTCTGGCCCTTTACGCAGCTGTAGTGTAGTAAAAGCACTATACATTTACCCAACGAGGTAGCACTTACTGATTAGCCAGTAGAAAGTACTCCAGTTGAGGAGAGGTATTGCACAAAACGGTGGCATCTTCTTGGGTAAATATGCAGGGCAGGATTCATTCTGGCACGATGCTTCTGTCACAAAAATGAAACCCCAACAGGAAGCACTTGTATTTGACCTTTGACTCGGGCACCTGCTTTATTTATTTATATCTGTAAGTCTTACAGATATGAATAAAGCAGGTGCCCGAATTGAAGGTCAAATTCAGTAACGCATTAATCAGCACACAAAAATCTCCGCGACCATGCGAAATTTCGCGTGATCGTGGAGATTTGTTTGCCGTTTCGCGATTTTCGCAAATTCTGCCCACCCTTACCATGAAGCAGGACTATACACTACAACCAGTCTCTGTACTCCAAGGTGGGACCATACCTGCTTTAGCACGATGGAGTGTGCCCTGCATAATATAATGTTACACCAGCAGAGTGGCTGCTTCTAGACATCTCTTTCAATGGTGTGGAGGGGGCAGACCAACCAGTCTTCTGTGTTAAATATATTCGTTTTTCATGCATACTCTTAGTACGGTTTTTAGGATGGCACCGAAAGATAGTGCATACTTTTCACATTTGCTATGTTTGTCATTTCTATGGTTTAAGTGTGTGTATAAGTGACATTTTATTGCCAAATGTTGTATACATCGAATGGCACTTTCTCGTGAGTAATTCAAAACAACGATCAGTATTTTTGGCTGCCTCTGTTTCTGTTATTTTATCCAGACATATAACATAGCAGTGAACACGCCCCTAAACCGGGCATACCTGATGGGGCTCATAGTGCATGTCAGGAATATTAGACGAACTCGTAATAACAATGAATTTGTTATGAAAATGTTTGAATATTCAGGGTGTGAACTATACATTTGTTACGTCTGTTGTAGGGTTGCTGTTTTGGATTGCCTCACTCTCATTTTCCCCTTCAGTCCACCGTGCTCTGCGGCCTCTCATCACTTAGCACTTAATCTTTTCGAAATTCTCCATCTACATGTTGCTCGACAGCTTCTTCCTTTTCATCACTGTCTTTTCACTCTGCCTTCTGCACGTACTTCCTTGTGTTGCCTCCTTCACCATGCCCTAACTCACACACACCCACACTCTTCTCACTTGTAAACACATTTTCTTTTCCTTTGGATCTGTCAGTATGCTAACAGACTTTGAGGCAAAATGCGTCTTAAAGTTAGAACATGTGTGACAAACCATTGCTTTGTGTGCTCTGCAGAAAGGTCAAGGAATGGATGATCAAGTAGTCTTAACATAATTATAACCCACCGGCATGGTCTGTAAGAAACTCTCTCTGCCTTGACCCTCCACTCCAGAGCGCACAACTGCGCCCCCTGTAAACACCGTCCAACAACCTGAACTATCCCAGCCATCAAAAAGCACATTTTTTTACACAATTTGCGGTATACACAAGTCATATGTTGCATACCAAAAAAACTACAATACCACAATATCTGGAAAAAAAAGTATATATTCGTAGGCAATATAAAATGAAGAAAAGCGAGAAATTTAACAAGCATTGGCATAGCCAATAGGTCTAACCTTTGGGACCTTATAAGTATTTAGTTATGCAGCACAATATCCTTGGTGCAACAACATCAACTGTTGCATGGCTAAACACTTATACTGTCCCAAAGGCGAGACCTATTGGCTATGCCAATGCTGGTTATGTAAAGCAACACTTTCCGCTTGTTCCCAGACCAAAAGTGATCTTTTCCAAAAATTTAAAAGGGGGAGGGTGTTTATTTTTCAATCTTCGAGTGACCAGTCTTTTGGCCACTATAAGGCCTATATCTATAAATCTAGAGGTTGCTTCATGTTTTTCGGGCCTAGGAAATAATCCCAATATACATTCTTCCCATGTGTGTAGACGGGGGTGGACTGAGCATTCCGATAAACAGGACCCAACCTACTGCCAGTAGTCATATAGAAGACGGCAGGCCCACAGCCTATGCAGGGCATCCGTTTGAATCTGGTCACATCTGGGGCATGCTGCTGAGGTTAACTGATAGTATTTATAAATGTTGTCTGGTGATAGGTATGCTCTATGGATGATAAAGAATTGGAATATGCGAAAATTTGCATTTCGGGGGATCTGTGTGGCACTGGCTATGATGACATCCCATTCCTTGTCCTCCCATGGTTTCCCTCGGTCTCTCTCCCAGGTTTGACACAGGGATGTAAAGGGTCTTAAAGTGTGCGATAGTCACACATCTGCTAGCCAATGTATAATGTGAATGCCCGTACCCATGACATGTAAGTATTGTATGACTAGGTGGAGCTGGGGCTCCGTATTCATGTCTCCCCAGGACTTTGTTGCACTGATGTTATGGAATTATATAACAGAAATTGTCCTGGCGGGATACCTGTATCGTGTGCTAATTTGTCAAATGGCAGCAGTATTCCATCTTCATATAAATCGCCTAGCGTACGCACCTCTACGGCATGCCATGGTTCCAATGCACCAATCAACCATGCACATCACACTTTTTTGTAAATTCTACATCTGATTCGTTTTTTTATTGTACCTTTATTGAAATCACTAAATTTTAAACAATGCAGGCCGGCCTTTTTAGGGCTCGCCCCTCGTGATGCACTGTGTAGCAGTGCTCGCGCAGGAGAGCCGTTTTGTAGGGGGTTTAGAAACGGACCCTGGAATCGTACACGCTCGTGCGTGTGCTTTTCCTTTTGGGTTCCGCTATTGGGCTTTGCGTGCGTGTTTTTTTTTTTAACAAACCACGCAATAGGCCAAAGGCGGGCGCATTGCTCTGCCCATGGCCTATTGGTGTCTGTTACGCGCACCAAAGCCCATATGTCTTCAATTATCGTGCCCAGACACGGGCGCGATAATTAAAGACATATGGCTCGCAGTGGCACGCGCGCGCGCACCACTCGCAGACGTGGTTTTTTTTTACGTAGCTCTCCTTGTTTAACAATGTCCGAGTTCTAATGCCTCAATCACACCTTCTACGAGTTAAACTGGTGGCTCATTATATCAACGCAAAAGAGACCCAGAAGGGAAAACAGTACAAACACACGAGGGCGTTCACTACATCACCACACAGCCGGCTCGTCATACCGTGCATGTATGTAATCAGGCGCCTGCTACTAATTACGATATAGAGACAGAGATTAATTTTATAAGACCAACATAGAATGTACAACGCAAATGCAGCATCTGTCCCTGCATGGGTAACTTCTTCAGATGTTAAATATCCAATATTAGGGTGCAGACAGTATTCAATTCTGGTCATTCAGCCATATGTAAGCACTCTCCAGTTTCTGAAGATGAGGGAAATGCAGCACAGGAAAGTGAAGTCATTTATTTAGGAGATTTATATAGCGCTGCAGGTCTACTCAAGTTTACCTCATAGCGCTATACAGTAAGAATTGCAAGTCCAGTTAATATCGGGCAGTAGGAGTTCAACTGAATGTGAAGCACGTTTCATATCCGGTGTTCCTCGCTCACTTGTGCAAAGTCTGTATATTGATCGAAGAACAGTCTTAAAAGCTCAGTCTCACGGCGTTTCCGTAATCTACTTTCAATGCTGGATTCAACATATTACTAAAGATGTGTGTTTAGTGTCACACAATCTGGTCACATGTGGTGGCGGGATTCAACTTCTGGTGTCTTCCTGTTCTAACACTGAGAACTTGTCAGCCACTTGAAAGCGTCTTGTCCTATTGTCACATATGATGTCCTTCATTTAGCTGATCCCAAAAAGATATAACAAGCTTGCAAAATACATAAATAATTTTTGGCCCGCCATTTTTTAAGGGAAAACACCCTCTGCTTGCAGTAAAATGACTGAAGTCAGTCACAGGCAGGAGCAGCAGCAGCACACCGTAGAGTACATGGCCAACGAGAAAAATACAACATTATGATGCGCTGTTAAACAGGCTTTGATCTTACTACAGTTGTTCTCAAGCATATATTTACTATTCTAGGAATGTTTTCGAACAGGCGCGAGCACTTCTGTTATTTCCTACAACAGTAACTTAATTTCGAACCCAAACGGTATCTAAGCATTGTAAAGAGCAGCTTTACAATTTTCATCGTAGCTCATTTAGAGTGTTAAAAGGACGGAAGGTTGAGTTGGCATCGTCGGGATGCGACCTCATGACCTGCCAGTCCAGGAAGGCAGTGGCGAGCGTTCACCCACGGTGCCGGCTTGCAGTGTGACAGTACAAGGACGCACGCATCAGACGTATCTTTCAGTATTCCGGTAACACTGGGAGAGGCGTAGGTACTCTATTAACAAGCATTTGTGAGATTTTAATCTATTGGCATTGTAAATGACAATGCCTTTTATTCATGTTTTAAAAAACAAACAATAATAAAAAATGCATTGTCATTTACAATGCCAATACATTAAACTCTCACAAATGCGAGACCTATTGCATTGCAAATGCTTGTTATACCTACAATTGCTTCCCAGCCTGTACACGTGTGGTACTTGCAAGATTTCTTAGGGCGACTCAAGCAAGAAGGAAAACAATAGTAGCAAAGTGTTGGTTTATGATCTCTTGGCTGAAATGTGAACTGCACTTTTTCATTTTTGATTCCAATGAATTTATATGTATGTATTTGTTTTAAGAAATTTTAAATGCATGTACTCTTTTATGATTCACTTTGTCTGAATCGAATAAAGATATTTGATTGATTGACCTATTGTTATGCCCGTTCCGGTCCTTGTGGTACCGAAGAGGGAGAGTGCAGGAGCATGGGGGGTTGCGTGTCTAGTGAGTAGCAAGCCTCATCTGTAGCAGCAATAGGCTACAGCTAAAGTGCTCGGTTTTGGAATAGGATGCTTGGCGATGGGATGAAACAGATGATAGACTCTAGATAGTGACCAGGGTGGTTAGACAGTGGACTTATCAGATACCTGCAAACCTGCCAGCCATTCTGTTAACCATTTAAATTGCACAGCTAGGTAGTACAGCTCCATGTTTGGGACAGGTACACCTCCTCTTTCTGTAGGCATGTAAAGCTTCCACAGGAACACTCTATGACGTCCTTTATTCCAAATAAAATCTCTGACAAGCTGCTCCAATTCCCGGAATGTTTTGGACTGACCGTATACAGGCAAATTCGCAAAGTAATATAAGAGGCGCAGAAGTATGATCATTTTGGACTGAGCTATCTTGCTCATGATGTTTAGCAGCAGCGTTTTCCAGAACTTCATATTGGACCGAGTGGAGGAAATGGGTCTGATGAGGTTACTATCTAATACGTTGTTCATGCTGTGATATATTTGTATGCCCAAATAGGAAGGAGGATGGTTGCCACTTAATGGGGACTTCATTAATCATCAACCTGGAGTCTTGTGTCTCTGAATTAAAAGGGTACGTGCATGATTTAATCTGCAGGGCTTCATAAGGGATATCCCTACCCAGGTGCTAATGCATGAAAATAGTGATAGCCTGGACCGGGAAATAGATGTGGTTGAGATCGGGAAGGCCATAGGGTAGCGTGGTAGGACAGCAAAACCAAACTACTTCCCTGCAGAGTCCTTTAAAAGCTTGGGCGAGTGTGCTTAGCGAGCTCTTATTGAGGCTGCCTTGTCTGGAATCTGTCTAACCATGGATGTTCGAACACTCACTATTGTCCTGATGCAAAAACCGGGAAAGCAACCAAAGGACTGTGCCTCTTATAGGCCCATTTTGCTGTTGAGCTTAAAGGGGAAGATACTGACAAACGTTCTGGCCAACCACCTTTAAGAGGTGGTGGACAAACTAATTAGGGAAGACCAATCAGGGTTCATGTTACATAGGGCTACAAAACACAATACAGGGAATCCTGGTATACAGTAAATTCCTTGAGGAGCCAGCAGTGATACTTTCCCAGGATGCCAAAAAAGCCATTAATTTTTCTCAAATGGCCCTACCAACTGGCAGTGCTTAACAAGATGAGCTTCGGCCCAGCAATTATCGCATGGATCCGGCTATTGTACACAGTGCCTCTGACTGGAGCGCAAGAAAACAGGGCACTTTCTTGAGAATCTGAACTGGGAAGGGGCATTCAGCAAGGATGCCCTTGTCCTCTCTGCTGTTTGCCCTGGCCATCGAGCCTTTAGAAGAGTGGTTGAGGAAAGATGCCCTAATGCGGGCACTGAGGTGGGATCAGGGATAGGCAGACACAATCTCACTCTAGGCTGAAGACATACGCCTCTATTTGGCAGACCCCTTACACTCTATTTCAAGAGTACTGGAAATACTAAATACACTTGAGAGCTACTTGGGAATCAGAACTAACTGGCATAAGTCAGTGGCTTACTCGCCCACGGGGTGGGATCCTCCCGAGGACTGGGACTGTCCACTACAATAGTCCATATCAGGTTTCCAATACTTATCACTATGGCCCGAAAGGCTGTATAAATAGAAACTTGGGGAGGATCCGCACTCAGTATAAGAATGATGTGGCCCAATCAAGAAAGTTGCTACTGTCTATGTTGGGGAAGACTGTACGCTATAAAAAGATATATCTTCCAAAATTCCTCTATATGTTACAAAACCCACCATGTAAAATCCCCAAGCCCTTTTTCCGTGCGGTGATGGAGACAACCAGAGTACTGCTAGGGATGGAGGCACTCTTAGAATTGCCTTATCTAACCTAATTGCGTGATCAATTTGAGGGGGGGGGGGGGATTGTGTTACCCAACCTCCAGTTGTACACAAGTGACAGTGATCAATTAATTTGGCCTTTGCGGAGTAGAGAGACTCTGCTCTAATGGCGAACTCAGCCACAGAGAGTATATTCTAGAGCACTCTATGGGCGGGGCACCCCATGGGGACAGCAGAACTGCACAACCATAGTGGTCCAGATGTGGAAAGAGGCAATAAAGGCAATCAACTGGAAGGGTAAGGTTATCCAGGAGATGCCCCATGAGACTCTGCTATACTGGATGATTTGAAAAACCTGTCAGGTCTCAGTCAATGGGATATGATAAGCATATCCAAGGTGGGAGACTTGTGGGGCCCAAAGGGTATATTATTTGAAGAGCTCAGTGAGCAGTTCAGCCTGTTGGTCTCCAAGAGATTTAGGTATCCCCATGCTTTAGCCAAACACACAACACACCTGGGAGAACTGCCTGATGAAATATATGTCTTGACATCCCCTTGCATAGACATGCAATATCTAAGGTCTATACAACCCTTAACCGAAATAGTATACAGCCCCTCGATAAGCTAAAAGATAGGTGGGAGCACGACTTAGGGATCATTGAGGACACAGAATAGGAGGCACCATGTAGATACCCAATGGAGGTTGCAATCCAGATTACACGAAATGGGTAGAATTCCCACAGATGGCTGCCTCTGTAGCTGTACCCGCAAAGCCACACTCATCCATACCCAGTGGGAATGCCTAAAAGGACAGGCCTACTGACAGGACATACGCGGCCAGATGGAACGGGTGATAGGACAACCAGTTAATTTAACAGCTTGGGTGGTGTGCCTAGGTATGTGGGGGGAGCAGGCAATACCCCCATATCCCCTTATATTATGCAATGTAGTGCTGATGATGGCCAGGAGGGATATTATACAGCTGTGGGACAGTGAGACACCACCCCGGATAACTCAATGGGTCCGCAATATAGACTGTTGCATGCACACACACAGAATGGTATACCAAGCATGGGAATGCCCAAGGAAATTCAATAAAATCTGGGGTCTGTGGAATGAAATACGGGACTTGGAGGATTAAAAAGGGACAGGTAGAATTTGATCCCAGCATAATGTATAAAGGAAGAAGGGTGTCAGGACCAACAAATCGTGGTTATGCCTAGGCTGATACATTACTGGATTTTGAGTGGGAAGGGAGATGAGCTCCTGATATGGATGTGCCTCCAAGAAGCCAGAGTTCATATAAAATGTTCATGTATGGTCTGCTGTTCCTGTTACCAAAAACTAATAAAATGTTTTTTTGTAAAAATAATATAACGTTGCTGTTCCTGTCTGTATTTCCCCAAGTGCAAGGCCACCCTTTGCCACTGCACTCACAGACGAGTGGAGCGTTGTGTGTGCGTCTTGTACGAAGTGGGCACATTGAGTAAAACATTCCAAACATCCATCCCCACATCGGAATTACAACTGTTATCCATCCAAAGCAAATAGTAGCAATACAAGAGAAGAAAACAAGTTACTAACCTGTAACTTGGTAACTTTCAATAGCTTATATCAAAATAGCTAGCAGTTAGGAAAAAGGGGGCACATTTTGTGTAATAATACATTGTATCACCTTGCATGTATATCAGCATGAGAAATAAAAGTTACCAAACATCAGTCAGTAAACATCATCAGATACAAAATGTGCAAACCAATAACAGGAGGAGGGTTAGAAGGGAAAGCTCACCGTTCACTGAAAGAGATTCCTTAGGATAGCCTGTCCCACTGCAGCATCGCTCCGCGTGGAAGATTCCAAGCAGTAATGTGTCGTGAAGGTATGGGCACTGCTCCATGTAGCTGCCCTGCAAATGTCTTTGATCGGTACTCCAGCGAACAGAGCAGCAGAAGATGAAACTGATCTTGTCAAGTGCGCCCGGACCCGCCCTTCTAGGAGCTTACCAGCCGCTTGGTGACAGTAGTGGATCGCCCTGGCAATCCATTGAGCAACCCCTTGTTTTGAAAGGGGAAAAACTTTTGCGAGGTGCACTGAAGGCGACAAAGAGCGGAGTATATCTCCTGAAGTCCTTGGTGCATTGGATATAAAATTTTAAACACCTTTGAACATCATGAAGAGACCTCTCCGCTGGAGTTGTCGGTCTAGGGAAAAAAGACTTCAAAATGACTGGTTCATTCAAATGAAAATCCGGAGGAACCTTTGGGATGAATTTTGGATTTGTCCTCAGGATAAGAGTGTCTTTTTTGAACTGCAAGAACTGATCCTTAATAGTGAGAGCCTGAAGTTCACCAACCCTCCTGGCTGATGTTAAAGCGAGGAGGAGGGCCACCTTCCATGAGAGAAATTTAAGATCCGCCCTATGAATTGGCTCAAACTGGGGCCTCGTGAGTTGAGCAAGGACCAAGTTGAGCTGCCACATGGGTGGAGGAGGTCTAACTGGAGGGAAAATCCTAAAAAGTTCTTTTAAAAATTGTTTCACGATTCTCGCAGACCAAAGAGAAGGGCCTGAAGATGTTCATCTGAACCTAGAGATCGCCGCCAGGAGAACCTTGATAGAAGAATGGGCGAGACATAACTTGGCCAGAGACAAAACGTATGGCAAAATCTGATGAGGAGCAGAAGAAAAAGGGTGAACGTTCTGTTGGCAGCACCATAGGCAGAAACGTTTCCATTTTGAACGATAAGTCTTATTCGTACTTGGTGCGCGGGCCTGAGCTAGCACCTCTCTACATTCTTGAGGGATGCAGGAAAGCCTGTAAAGCTAGACGAATCACTTTGATCTCCAGTAGGTTGATGTGGAGAAGATGTTGTTCGGGCCGCCAGCGGCCGCTCACTTGAAGGTCTTGCAAGACCGCTCCCCAGCCTTCCAGAGAGGCGTCCGTGGTAAGTATCAACAAAGCTGGAGTGACTGTCAAGGTGAGACCCTTTGAGATATTGTATTTGACCATCCACCATCTGGCTGCCTCTTTCACAAGAGGAGTGATGATTACTTTGTCGTCGAAAGAGCCTTCTGCTTTGCGCCACTGTAAGTCCAATTGCTCTTGGAGCGGGTGCATACGAAGTCTGCAATGCGGAATTAAGGGAATGCAAGATGAGATTGATCCTAGAAGAGATTTGTATAGGCGAATAAACAGAGACCGTCTTGTTTGCAAACGACGGGCGGAGGTGATCAGTCTTTGCTGTTTTTCTTCTGATGGAAAAGCTTTGCAACAAGCCGTGTCCAGAATAGCCCCCAGGAACGTGGCCGACCTGGAAGGACAGAGGACTGACTTGTCCTTGTTGAGTTGAAGTCCCAGATGACTGAAAAGTTGAATGGAGCTTTCGACTGCTTTGTAGCTGCCTGAGAAGAAGGTGCTTTCACAAACCAGTCGTCTAGATAAAGAAAAACCTCTAGCAATTGTTTTCTGAGAAACACTGCGACTGGGACCAATACCTTTGTGAATATCCGCGGCGCGGATCTGAGTCCGAAAGGCAGGACCTTGAATTGAAAGTGGCTCTTGGCTACTGTAAAGCGTAAAAACCTCCTGTGGGCCGGGTGGATGGGAACATGGAAGTATGCGACCTTGAGATCCAGAGTGGCCATGTAATCCCCTGGATTGAGAATCCGCAAAATGTCCTGTAGGGATACCATCCGAAACAAGAGTTTTATGAGATAGGTGTTGAGCTCCCTCAGGTCTAAAATTGGGTGCCATTTTTCTACTGTCTTGCGAACAAGGAAGAACCGGGAATAGAATCCTTTGCCTCGTTGAGACCGAGGTACTGGCTCTATCGCTCTTTTGAGAAGTAGTTGTTGAGCTTCTAGACGTAGAAGGTGTAGATGTTTGGATTCAGTGGCGCGAGGGGCTCTGGAGGGTAGACGGTGTTGAAACTCCGGTGTGTGGCCAAATCGGATGATATTGAGTACCCACCGATCTGATGTGATGAGCTGCCAGTTGTGGAGGCACTGTGATATCCTGCCCCCCACTGGTGTTACAGGGGGTGAAGGAACAGTAGACAGAGCCGGAAAGCCGCTATTGGCGCTTAGAGGAATTTCTCCCCTGACGCCCTTGTCGTCCTCTAGAGGGTTGGCGAGAGAAAGACGACGATTGGCCCTGTCTTTGAGAATACTGGGGCCTGTAAGACTGAGATTGTTGCGAATAGGAGGAATAGCGCTGCTGCTGGTATCCACCTCTGTATGAAGAAAAACCTCTTCCTCTCGCACCATGGAAAGGTACTTTGCGGTATTGCAAAGTCCCAAGGGACTTCGTTGTTTCCGTATCCTTTTTTATGTCCTGCAGCGCATCGTCCACATGCTTTCCAAAAAGCATCTCACCATCGAACGGCAAATCTAGGATTTTATTTTGGACTTCCGGAGGCGAAACCAGGTGGCCCGAAGCCAGCCTTGCCGTCTAAGGACTGCCACACCTTCCAAAGAGCGGAAAGCAGTGGTAGCAATGTCCATTGCGCAATCAATAATTTCCGAAGAAGAACGCTCTCCTTCCTCCAGGATTTTCTTTGCCTCAGCCTTCAAGCCCTCTGGTAGCTGGTCCAAATACGGAGATAAGTCGCACCACATCTGGCGCTCATATCGCCCCAGAATCGCCAAGGCATTAGCAGGCCTGACCAGGAGGCTGGACATAGAAGAGAACCTTTTACCCACATTATCAAGATGCCTACCCTCCTTATCGGGTGGAGTGGTAAGGGGCGCCGACGGATTCTTTGACTTCCTTTGGGCCGCTTGAGAAATTACAGAGTACGGTTTCGGTTGGCTAACCAGACAAGCAGAGCTATCCTCCGGAGCTTTGTACTTTTTATCCAGTCGAGGAAGAACAGGCATGACGGTAGCTGGAGATTTCATTACCGTTATCCCCTCATCCCAGACATGGCCCACAATTGGGATAGAACGGACAGACTTTTCATAAAGATCTTTAAAATCATAAACAAAACATTCCGACTGTACTGATGGTATGGGAAGATCGGAACGTTTGGAAGCTCTTTCCATTAAATTGTGGAAACCCCCTATATCTGCTGGAGGAGAATCCGCCGGATCCGGAGATGGAGAAGCGGGATCCAGAATTATATAGTCATCCCATTCCCTATCTGGATCTGGGGCTGAGATTGTGCCCTGGTTATCATCCGATGAGTCATCTTGAACTGTGACTACATTTTGTTCAGGTTCCATTGGATCCAGAACCGGAGCTTGTGGAAGCGGAGGAGCAACAGGAGCAGAAGATTGAGGTGGAGGTGGAGACACTTGCACTGACTGTTGGCCAGAGGATTGAGATGGAAATCTTTTCCTATAATCCAGCAACATGAATTGTAGATCAGCAATCAGTGACGACGGCATAGCCACCATGCCCTGCTGCGACTGTTCCTGCCTAGGTTGCGGCAGATATGGTCTTTGGTCTATATAATAGTCCTCAGAGTCTGAGTCCTGATATTTGACACGTAATTGAGATGAGCTATATGCATCCCCGCAAGGACCATCATCTTCATCCGAAAAATCCTCCTCCAAAAGGGGTGCCGGGGGTAGTGGTGTCACTCTACAAGGAGAAGTCATCTCCGGTGTAATCTGGCGTCTTTTTATTGAAATTGCCACATGGCAGAACCGTCGACGACGAAGGAGTGATCGTCGTAGAGACCGTCGGCAGTATCATGCTGGAAGCTGTAGATGTCGACGTCACCATCCTCGTCATTGTACTCGTCGACGTCGGGGTAGTCATCCGGTTTCAGCGTCGACGAAGTCGTCGTCGACGAAGGCACTGAAGACGACGAAGCTCTCGTCGACGAGCCAGTCGACGGAACTGAAATCGACGTCGGCCGATTGTTTGATGCTGTCATCGACGTAACTGATGCTGTCATCGTCGACGGGCGGATTTTCTTGTCAGCTTTCCCCTCAGGCATGAAGGAAGCTGTGTTTTTTTTTTTAACAGTTTTGGCTTCTCTGAAGGTGGAGGTGAAACCGAAGGCCCATGGCTCGCCTTAATAGAATGTGCCTCAGAAACCAGTCCTTCCCTCTCCTTTACACTTCGGTGAGGAGATTTGATGGGCCTGCGCCTGTCAGACCTATCAGAGGTCTTTTGTAAGGCTTTGGCAGGGGGTCAGAAGAAATTGAAGGTGAACACCTACCCCTTTTTTGAGATCTCCTCGAAGATGTTGCAGAGGAGGCATCATCACTGTCACGAGATACCGGGTCTTTCAGTGACTTTAACTTTTGCAACCATGTGAGCAAACGTCCCTCACAGTCTCTCAAGGTCTTTGAAGAGAAGGTCCGACAGATCTTGCAGTCGGTGGTAAATACAGTCCTTATGTTTGTCCTCCACATCAAGCCTCTTTTTTGAACAAGTAGCACAGGCTTTGAATAAAGCCTTCTTCTCCTTGTCAGACATCCTGAAGAACACTGAAAAGAAACAGTTGAAACAGTTGAAAATACAGAAGTTGAAGAGAAATCTGAGCAGAGCTCAGTGGAGACTCCCTTGCACAACGTGCGGTAGAAAATCTGAGGCTCTGAGGTTCTCTCAGGAGGGTTCTATGGGGTGAGGCTAATCTGATTGGTTGTTGTATTATTTTGGTCTCTTTTACAAAAAGAGGTGGATATGCTACAAAATGAGATGAGGCCTAAGCCTTTTTACCTACTGCTATAGTATTTTTTATTTACAGAGGCTCCCATTCTGACGACGAGGAATGATACAAGCTAAGGGAATCTATGAAAGTTCCAATACTGGAGTAAAGAGAAAAACAACATTTGCAAAACGATCATAGTGACCCCCGTGGCTATTAGCCGAAAGGGTTATGAGGGTATGCAGCCTAGAAAAAGCTCCCAGCTCCCCAATAGGGCCTCACCTCTCATTTTTTCAGGAGTTCGCCAATGGCCAGAGCCCAGGTAACTCCAGGTATTACACCCGGTAATGCCATGCCACGATCTGAGAAACGTTGCTCTATCCTGCAAGCATAACCAACTGACCAATGTCCTTTATTCAATCAAATCTGGCATACATATTTGTCAAGAACTATTACACGTCGTTTGCTAAGCGTGGCATCACCTGCGGAGACGGTGGTGTACCTCCCATTTTCATTTCAGAGTCCGAACTACCAGACTGCAGCTCAGAGTTCCTCTGCGATAAGATCCCAGATAAGTTTATCACCAGTGCCTCGGCTCTTATCCTGTCCATCTGATGTTTCATAGCATTGCTGCCATTGAACCTTTTCAGTCCGATAATTTTTAGCCAGTCCCAAGCATCTCAAAGAATAAATGATAATTGTCCACCATAACCTTGAGCCTTGCGGGAAAGAGAAGCGCATTTTGTGCCTTCATCTCTCTTAAAGCTTTTTCTACTTCCAGAAAGGATGCTCTTCTGCATTGAACTACCTATGTGTAGTTGGGAAAAAACTGCTGCATTTTCACTCCGGAAGTGGCCCATCATGTGGGATCTGTACTGTACTGTTCTTGTAGAGAAGTAAGCATGCAATAACTGGCAATGGCTGCCCTTCCGGAGGCGGAAGTCTAGCATGCACCTGTTCACCCTTTCCACGGCAAAAAAGGGTGACAGTTTACAGGGCGCTACTTCATTAGCCAGACACTTTTAAAGAAAAGTCACCATGTCTGTACCGTACACTTTATCAGGCAGCCCCACCACTCTGAAGTTATTCCTACAACTGTGCCCTTCTGCATCTTCTGCCCTTTTATCCAGTACTTTCGCTCTGCGTGTAACCTCTTTGACCAGTCATTGCAATATCGTCATGGCTGGGTGGACTTCTCCAATGATGCATTTGTATCCTGTGACCCTCGAGGCAAACTTGCTGTGGTCGTCCTGCAGTACACCCAGACCTATGGCTACCATGTCAATTTTATGCTTTAAGACCTCTCTGGATTTGGTGAAGGTTTCCAGTATTTGGCTCAGGGCTACTGTGGTGTCCTCCCTCGATTCCCTTAGGCAGGTACTGCTCCATCAGGACATGCCTCTCCTCTGCATGCGGTGGTGTTCTATCAGTTCCTGATCTGAGCCACCTTCAACACTCGTTGTGGCTGGTATCGGACCCAGGGCTGCTCATGTCAGATGATGATAGCAACTCAATTATGCTTGATCCCTTATAGTTTGCTGCACTCATGCAGGTCCTCTCGGCTAGTGGATGGGAGGCCTGCACAAAAGTGTAGTGACACTCATAATTTTTTTTTCTAAGAATATGGTTAAAGGCATGTGATATAACCAGTGTCTGCTATTACTTATATACTAGGTTGTCTTCACAAGTGTTCCGAAGTACTCAAGAAATGTACTGAAAGCTGAACTCATTATCATATACCAATATTTGCATATTTTTCTATAGAAAACAATCACAATTCATTAGCGTGGCAAATGTGTATAAGTACGCTTTTAGGTTGAAGCCACTCATCCTTAACTTTGTGAAGGACATTTTAAGCAGCTGTCTGTTTCAAGAGAAACGCCTAGTAGCCGTGTGAGGTCCTTCACCTTGGTGATGCTTGCTAGTCAATTGCTTCTGACTTGAGTGGGAAAGCTTGTAAAGTTTTGAACAGCTGCAGCCATATTAAAGGCGTCAGCTGTTGCTTCTGATTCGAGAGGGACATCTAGTAATTACTTGAGGTACTGTAGCTACGTGAAAGGCCAAGCATATTGGCTTTACCAATGTTTGTTTAAAATAAAATTTAAAATCAAAGTTTGAACATCTACAAGCAGCATTTTCTTTAAAAGAAAATTAGACAATATTGTGGGGAAAAAACAAACATCATGGAATGAAAGAACACAAAATTTAAAAACTTTACCTCCAGGTAGAAACGTTTTCAATATGAATATATACAAATAATTAATAACACACACTTCTCTAAAGGATTACATTTGAAATAAAAAATAAAGATAAAGAAGACCCCAGAGGCCAGTATTTAGGATTTCTACTTTAACGAGACAACAATTCAACTAATCCAATTATGCACTCTGGAACAGTACCCTTAAAGTTGAAGTGCCAACATTCTCTTATTAGAAGAGAACCTATAGTAGTAGCCTTGTGGATTGTCAGGATCACAATTTGATTTTAGTTGAATTGTAGCAAAGAAGGATAATAAAACGTATAGATAGTCATGTTTTTCATTTAAGAGTAATTCATTTTTTAAAACATACTTTTCTTAATGTAAATATCTTCCCGGATCCGACAGATAGAAGGGTTATTCTAATGTCTATAGACATCACATATGACACAATGCTTGAGAACTCAGCAGTTCTCACTAGCCTGCCTCCGTGTAGAAAGAAAAGCTGCAGTACAATACACAAACTCCATCTTTCTCTCCCCTCTCCCTTAAAGTGCTTAAAAGCTGAAATGCATCACAGAGCACAACAGAAAAAAATCTCACAAACAAATATTGCATGCAAAACGATCTTCTCAAACATCGGTCAAGACCTGTAATTACCTTGTTGTGGATGATGGTTCAGTTGGTGGGAAACCAAACGCATTGATGTGGAGCATTTTGTCTTCATACCATCCTATGATGCAAGAATTTCGGGAATTAGATAAATCGTAATACAAACATGCCTTCCCAATGCAGAACATATTTTCACTTACACAATAAACTGAAACATAAAGAAGCTCCTAAGTGTGGACATTTTATCAAAGATATTTTGGCTGAACAAGGAAATGGGTCCCTTGTAGGCAGTAACAATTTAGGGCTAGTGAAATGGCTTTGAATGACCGTGCTGACGAATAACATATTCAGGGTTAATGCAAGCATCCTATTGACCAATTACACCATCTCTTTTGGACATGGTTGATTTATAATTCAAGTTCATGCAAACCTTGGCCTCTCTCCACATAGACAGTGAGGTTATCAGGTGTTCACATACTTAGACAGCCAACTAATTCCCCCACGCAAGCACCACAAGACACGGTGTGCAAGGTACGCTGTACCAGTGTATTTTAATCAATTAAATCTATCGAACAAGTTAACACAATGCAACAAGCTTTGGTCTTCACCAACTTTATTTAAAGGAAAACTGCAATCTAGTTGGGAACCCATCTGTAACCACTACTGAGCTCACTCCCAGGACACAAAGGGCCTGATTCACAAAGAGTGTTTTGTTGTATATATTGAAGTCCTACAGAAGTACTACTGCCATTCTACAAAATGCAACTCACAAATGTATAGCCAGAGACCTCCACCTCTCCACTTTGGTAGATCTCCGCATATATGGCTATATGAACTAGTGGTAAATGTTGAAGGTACCAGGGGAGTGGTGGAAAATGGGGAATAATTATTATTAAATGGGAGGCGGTTTTTGGAAAGTTAAAGAGGGATTAAGGAGGGGCATGCAAATACAGAACACACATCCACAAAAGATAAAGACCACTGCAATCCACAAAATTCACTTCTAATACTATGCAACTAAAGGTTTCAAATGGCCTCAATTGTACTCCAGCCCAGTCTTGGAGTAAGTCCCGCACCACAAATGATCAACCACTAGAATTGCAAAACAGTCCCATAAAAAAAATAGCAGAGGTAGGGAATTAAAATTACGCCCATAGAAACTAATGTTTAATAAACTAGTTCAATATTTAAAATTAAAAAGAAATATAATCATAGATTTTTCAAATTAAATAATGACCTAATTTAAAAAAAAGTAACCTTTTTAAAAATGTTAAACGTTTTTAAATTAAATACATAACTTTTATCCAAGTTTACATATTAAATAGAAACAGAAATGTTAGTGACAATGAGTATTTCTTTTATTATTGTTTGAAAGTTAACATTTATGGATGATATGTTTCAATTATTTTATTATTTAATACACATATAAGTTGATGTACCTTATTTAATTTATAACTAATAAACTTTATTACATTTCCATGTACTTGCCCATAGGAAGGTCTCCAGGTGGCGGAGATCTCTGCGAGCACGTGAAAAGTTACTAGTAGTAACTTCACACCCATAAATTCAGTTGTAAAAGGCTCAACCCATCATTTGAGGAAGTGAGACATGTAAGTCTACATGTATGTGTAAATTGCAGCTTGGAAATGGTAAATATCAAAAAAGGAGAGCAACACCTAGGCAACTAAAATATACACATGCATTTTTACCACTGTCAATCGGGCCCTCAGTCTCTGTCTATATTAGAAATAAAACATTATAACATGCTCCCAATGTCACTTTCACCTGTGGTTGCTCACTCCAATTCTTATATTTTACTTTGTTCAATCTATAGATATTCTTTATACTACTATATGGGCTACTCGTAAACATACTTTATGTAACACATCCACCACAAACACTTTTTAGTTTGCAAAACCTTTTCTCACATGTACATTTCAAGCGTCTTCCAAACACAACACACCAGCCACCAAATACACGCCTCGGCTTGCTTTCATTTTTTTATTTCATGCATTTGACTAGCCGTCAGTATATTTCACATGACTGTATATGT
Organism: Triturus cristatus; assembly: GCF_964204655.1. Lineage (NCBI taxonomy): Eukaryota > Metazoa > Chordata > Amphibia > Caudata > Salamandridae > Triturus > Triturus cristatus. The sequence continues at coordinate 1,107,441,814 of NC_140592.1, read as the reverse complement.
ATATACCACATTATCGTTAACAGTCCGAGTTATGTCCAAGAAATAGGCAGCTGTTCGCGCCCTTTTAAATTTATCAGCACTTTAATTCCCTTTATTCGAAGGCATAAATACCCAACATTGCAGCTGGAAATTCTGTCTGTCTGCTTCCTTGGCTAGATACAGAGGAGCATCACTGCAGTGTTCCTTTTCTTTGAAGATTACTTTTTGTTGGACATTTTTGCTTTTCGGATTCAGTGTAGAAAGTTCATATATCGCCAAGTGTCTAGTGAACATTCTCCCAGGGCAAGTGGGTTAATGTTTTGGGTTTAGCAGGTATTAATTGGAATGCAGATCGATTGTTAATAGTATCAAGTCCTCTATATGTATCAGGTACTACTTGAATCCAGGTATGGGGAGTTAACACTGGTTTTCTGCTTACTGTATCGGGTGTCTGAAGATTGCTGCAGGATGTCAAGGCTAAAGCTTTATTTGCAGAATGATATGGAAAGAGCCTATGTTGTTCTGAAAAACCAAGCCTTACTAGGCGGAGATGATGGGGACTCGCTATGAAATGTGGCTTCATTTATTACTGATACACAAATAATTGCCATTTTGTTCCACACAAGTTGGATGGAGCCTGTTGTCAACTGAATGTTGCTGCTACTCCAGCGATACACCAGGGTAACGCACCGGAGTCCATCATCATGGTGACTAAAAGCATTTTACTTCTAGAATGCTGAAGATTCATTTTAAACACATCTGTTAATCTCTCCGCAGCCTCGTCTGTTTTTAAAGCACACCCAGTACGTAGCCCTAAATTTCACTCCTCCCGGAAGAACATAAAAATAAATTTGTACCAGGTTCCTAGTCCTATCTAAAATGCCACAGAAGAGGTGACGTGTGTTTAAAAAAAAAAAAATTAAATATGTTCTTTTATACGTCAAAGATGCACAGCCTGTAAATATGGGGACAATGTTTTTAGGTCAAGCCTTGCAGCAGCAGCGTGGATGCGCTGCTCGCTCTGCGACACTGCTGTAATAGAGTATGGGAGAGAAGCCGCGCTCACTCGCTTCCCATATTTTTCATTGACTTGTGTCATTATCTTTTGTGAATGCTGCCTTTAGGTTCTTTAATAGGCTTGTTGGTCCCTCCTTAGTAAGGCCTTGTCTTTATTTGTACCCTCCCATGGCGACTGGCCCCTTTACTTCGGTTGTTTCACAGGGCCTGTTATCTAGTCTGTTAGCACTATTTACTTTATTGAGTTTCTCTTACCGCAGGCCGCACATGCGCTTCAGCTGAAACTGCTTGTGTTTTTTAACCCCTTGTGTGCTCATGACGAGCTGGGCTCGTCATAACGGTCGCGCCACTCTCACGCGTAATTGATTCCCACCTGTGCGGGAGAATCAATTAGTGGACGGAGGTGTGACTAGCCTAGCTCGTCATGGGCACAGCTCTACTGGAAAAGGCCAGTCCCGGAATGGTGGAACATTGATGGACGAGTGGGGGACCTGAGGTGCCTCTGGGGAAGGCTGTGGCTGCGGGGACGGCGAGGAGCCCTCCCTGGAAGACGCCGGGGAAAAAGCCACGACATGGTGGGCAGTCTCCGGGGAAGAGGAGACAAACAGTTGACGAACCTCCGGAGAGGAGGGGGCCTCTGAAGACAAGTCGACATCGGCACAGCGCCGCGGAGTCCGCCACAGGTGCCAGCGTGAGGTTGACCGGTGCCGCAGGGGATGCCGGGAAGACCTCGTCCACCACTTGCACCCCAGGGGAATGGAGCGAGACCGGCTCTGGGGCGGCGAAAGAACGGCGCCGAAAAGGCACCGACTCGACCTCCGACGAAGCAGTTGCCTGCGTGGAGAGACGACAGGGACCCGGGGGCACGCCCCGGCCCCTAGCCAGCACCCACGGCACCGCCAGGGTCGACAACCGCCGCCTGCCCAGAAGACAGAGGACGACTCGGGGGCGATACGTGAGTCCCGGCGACCTCCCGCGACACCACAGGGACCCCCTCAGGGGTTTGCGGCGAGGCAGAGGCGCCGTGGGCCGAACGGGGGAACCCTGTAGGGCCGCACTCTGACGACACCACACCTCCAGAGCCTGAAACAGAACCTGTCGGCGCCGGGGCGTCCCAGGAGGAGGAGGGGCCAAGGAAGCCTGCAGAGCCGCAGCATAGGCCTCCATTTGGGCCCGAGTCGCCCCGGAGCCAGGACACGGCGGGTAGGGTGGCGACGACTGAGGCCACATGTCCCGCGGAGATCCCGCGCCCTCCGCAGAGCAGGGACCAGGCTTCGGAGACAAGCTAAGAGACTTACCGATGGGTGAGTGACGCCAAAGGGGCCTCGGTGACGGGCGATGCCGAAATCGGAAGCGGCGATTCATGGAGCCCTCAGCGGGGGACGGATGCGGGGATGACCCAGACCTGGACACCTGGCTGAGAGGAGCTTCTTCCGGCACTCCCGCCAGGACTTAGGCTTCAGATGCTGGCAAGCATCGCAGTCCGTGGAATCATGGTGCTCGCCCAAACACCACATACAAATAGGATGAGGGTCGGTCACCGCCATCTGACGCGCGCATGACGAGCACGCTTTAAAGCCCAAAGGCATTCACACACACTGTCCCCCCACGCAAAAGCGTGAAAAGAAGTCCTGAAAACAGGACAGGGACACGATCCAGATCCGTATTGCATGCGGAAAAGAAGGAAACTGATGTCAGCGCGCTGGGGTCAGGCTTATGTGACCTCGCTGAAGTCACGCCCGCGGACGTCAGGGCGGAGTCGCGTGGTACCGCCCCCCCGGCGCGCAGAGATGCTGGGGCAAAGAAAGTTTTCCAGGTCCAGTCTCACGCCTGGGGATAATTGTACGTTAAGGAATCTGTGGCTAGTAGTCTCTATCAGATAAACATTTTAAAAAACACACTTACCTCATGGCCACCTCCATCTCGCCTCCGTCGTTGCTTCCTGACAAGTCCTGGAAGCACAGAGGCTCCCCATAGCGAATTACAACGCTGCTATGCAGCGTTGTGATTGGGCTGAGTGCCGTGGTACGGGGCTCAGATGGGGACAGGGAGTCTGTGCATGTTCCCCACCAGGTCACGACGGCCCGCCAAACCGTCAAGCGCACTTTGAGTGTGCATGCACCACTCCTCCCATGCTCTGACACCAGCCTCGCCCTGCCCTTACTCAGCCCTGTAGTGTAGAAAAATAAAAATGATAAAGTTATTATCATTATATTTACATTTTTTCCTGCTCTGAAAGCAGTGGGGCAATGTCCCCCGGAGCCACCGCCCCTGGTCCACATAATGATTGGAATCCGGGAACCCCCACTGAATCATTATCGGAATCAGGGGACTCCCTACTGAGTCATTACTGGTACCCGGGGATCCCGGCCTGAGCAATTTTGATTATTTGAACTGCAAAATTCCCAAAAGTACAGGCACAAACATTCATCAAATGCTGAAATATTTTATTTGATTAACAACAATAATAAAAACAAATTTTTAACTTTAATGGGCAGGTTAGAGCTTTTCTAAATTCAATTGAGGCCACCCATCATCCATTTTATAATGTTTGATGGACTTTCACTGTCCCCACCCCCGGTCAATATGAGGATGCAAACCATTTTTTTTTAGCCTCCTACTTCAGATTTCCCCCCCATTACATAACATTTCAACATTTGCATTTTTATATTTTGTTTCTTTATTTATATTCACTTTATTAATCTAATTTAATTTTCTAAGTAGCTGCAGACCACCTGAGAAAGCGTTGTGGACCCAAAGGGGTCCTTGGACCGCAGGTTAAGAATCATTGGAATAGACCATATTCCCAGATCTGTAAGAGGTGGCAATCAGAACCTAACCTTAAGGAGATGAGAGTTCTTACATTATAGTGTTGGATTCTAAGGGCCCATGGGGCCTTAACATTGAAGAGGAATAGCATATAAATGTAGGTGTGGCTTAAACTGCGTGTAGGTCATGCTATATACAAGAGAAACATGTTAAATATGTAAATAATATTCTTTGTAGATGAAGCATCTGCCATCCTGGTTTGCAGTTTTAACTGATTTTAACAGATATATTTTTTTCACCAGGTCTTGGAGACAAGACTTCCTGTTCATCTCCTGAAGCAAAGATCATTTTGTCTTTCCGTTTTTAATGCATTTTGTAATTGTTGACACATGATGATATTTTGAATTGCTTCTAAAGATGTAAAAGGAAGTTTATTGGTAGTTCCATGAGTGGAGGAGGCCTGGAAATGAACATGGATAGTTACGTTTGATTTTCCAAGCATTTGGCTTTGTCAATGTTTCTTAGACATATTGCACAGTAGTGTTGGCTACTGTGCGCAACATGGCTTAAAGAAAAACAAAGTGCCATGAAGTGGTCAACATTTGCCGCGTCATATCTCTTTTTTTCTTCACTTAGAGCCATGTTGCACTGTAGCCCCTGGTGTTGTAAAACATGTCTAAAAAAACATTGACAAAGCCAAAAGATCTCACTTAGGCAGATCCTATTGGCTTTGCTAGTGCTTGTTTGTATGGTGCAATTCAGAGAGTTAGGAATATTACACGAACCTTGAGCCCCATCCTCAGAGGTGCACTAGCGATATATATATATATATATATATATATATATATATGTTACAAAATCCAGCGCCAAACAACAACATTTTAAAATCATCAATATCCGGTCACATGATGCAAGTCAAATCAACATCAAAATTGACATAGGACCATACTCTTTCTGTTCTAATACAGGCGCTATCTTGGAACATACATAAGGTGGTTAAATCTAAATGCTAAATAGGCCTTCTAATACAAGTACTATATAATACTTTCAATGATTTTCATTAGACATATTGTATAATGGAATCAAGACATTCTCATAATTTAACAAATTGCGCTAATTACAATTCAGCCGTGTATCGGCATCCATACACAAACATCACCTATAATCCCAAGATCAGGGCGTGTCTGTAATACCATCATGCCGTGTATCGGCAAAGTCCCTTCTATGCTTACTTGATTACATGCATCAGAGGACCATCAAATCAATAAATCACATGGCATGTTTACAAGACTCACCTACACAGATTAAAATTGAAATCAAAGATGTCTTTCTTCCAAATCTCACCCAGAAAACATTGAAATTCCTAATAGCATATTGGTCTCAGATTTAATCACCCAAATGTACAGCTAATTCTTCCCCTATATTGATTCCCTTAGGGGTCTTGGTTTCTAGGTCGATAATATACCTGGATTCAAGTCTACGCAACTTTCTAATCCTGTCCCCACCTCTAATATCGGCGGCAATCATATCTAAACAATAATAACGCAACAGATCCCTGTTATATATATATAGATATATTGACTGAAAAAACCATAGGTTTCAGGCACGTTATAGTTTGAAATCCACTGAAAAAAACATACGTTTCAGGGATGTTATAGTTAGTTGGACATTTCACTCATAGAAAACCATAGAAATTCCCCTGTTATAGTTAGTTGAGCTAACTATAACTCGTGCCCCCGCAATGCACTGCTGATGACGTCACATATTACATCATTCATGACATGGTCAGTGACATCACTGATGACATCTCAAATGACATCATCCAGTGAATGTGTGTTTCTATAAAATGTAAATATGTTTTATATATATATATATGCCAAGGAGTATTGAAGAATGAATGGGTGTATAAGAGTCAGGATGGATGATTAAGCAGGTGTGTGACTGACTGTATAAGTGAGTGATTAATTGTGTCTTGCTTAATTCATGTGTTAGCGACTGATACAGACATTCACACAGTTTAGGTTGTCAGTTGGTGTGTAAGCAGTCCCATGGTTTGGTTAGCAACTAAATGAGGATCTATATGAGCTATTGATTACTTGTCTGAGTACCTGTATGGGTGCCTGAGTGTCTGTGTAGGTGGGTGGGGGTGTGACTCTGTGCATAGATGTGTGAGTGGATAATTCAATGGGTATATGTGTTCAAGTCTGTATCTGTGAAGGGCTGTATGGCTTGGCAAGTGTGTGTATGAGTGTCTTGGTGAGTAAATGGATGCCTCAGTGGTACATGTGTGAGTAACTCCATATGTGAAAGGCAGTATATATGAGTGTTGGACTGTATAAATGACTATATGTGAGAGTGAGTGATTGTGAGAGTGCCTGTATGGATCAGTGTGTGCTTGTATTAGTTATTGTATTAGAGTGTAAGTATGTGTTAGTAAGTGTTTAAATAAGTGACGTGGTATGTGTATAACTGTACAGGTGAGTAAATGAAAGTGTGATTGATTATTTCCATTACGGACTAGGTGTAAATATAACTATGAATGAGAGGGGTGTGCGAGTGTCTGTATAGATATTTGACTGGATATGATAATGCTGTATTGATGGCTGACTGTATGTATGAGTGACTGTATGGGTGAATGAATGAATGTGTGTGTGTAGACCTAGGAATTAGTGAGTGGATATGTACTAACTGGTATTGGTGTGTTCATGGTTTCGAATACTATAGTCTGTATTTTAGAGTGGGTGTATCACGTGTTATATTAGGGTCTGATAAGGTGCATCAGATTTTGACTTGGATGATGTCATCAGTGATGTCAGTGAAGTCATTTGAGATGTCATCAGTGATGTCATAAGAGATGTCACTGACCAGGTCATGAATGATGCAATACGTGACGTCATCAGCAGTGCATTTCGGGGGTGCGAGTTATAGTTAGCTCAACTAACTGTAATGGGAATCTCTATGGTTTTCTATGAGTGAAAGTCCAACTAATTAGAACATCCTTGAAACCTATGGTTTTTTCAGTGAATTTCAATTTTTTTTATGTGCTAATTTCTAACTATAACGTGCCTGAAACCTATGTTTTTTTCTGTGAATTTCAAAGGTTTTTTAAATGATAATTTCTAACTATAAAGTGCCTGAATCCTATGGTTTTTTCAGTGAATTTCAAATGCTTTTTAAATGCTAATTTCTAATTATAATGTTCATTAAACCTATCTTTTTTTCTGTGTTTTTTAATTATCAACCCATTCTCAACTTGGTGAAAACTGCAAATCTCACCACTCTTCCATCTATACCTTACGCCAACCAAATCGCCACAAACGAGAGCCACAACTAACGCTAATGAAATGCAAAGTAGGCGTTCCCGTGCATAAAAACCACGAAAACACCACTTCCCCATATTTTCAACGACCAGCCAAATCTGCAATGAGATCTAAAAAGCAGGCGTTAAGCCGAGTTAGCAGTAACAAATTAACATCAGCCTTTAACTGGTGTAAGGAGGTCGACTATCTACTCCGTGAAGTGGACCCAACTCACAGCCACATCTAAAGACCAACACATGATAGAGCTACTGATCATGCAGGTCTGACACACAACAAGACCACAACACCCAGGGCCACCACCACCAGAACCTCCCCCCCGCACCACCACCCCTACTACCACCAAGGCAGCGCAAACCAGGACAACGGACCTTCCCAAAGCACCATGCCCCTCATCCACACAATAGCTGAATGTTGGGAGATGTGGCAACCAACTATATATGAAGGAGGCAAGTCACCCTTCAACAATAAAGCACACAATGCGAAGTGTAACGCTGATGTGCTGCACAGACCCCACTATGCAAAGCACAAACCTCTCCATGTGGAGATATACTGTTGATACTTGTAGTGTAGTGCACAGTGGACGCAACCATGCTACCTTAGGCAGTGGGGAAGATCTCAGTCATGCAGCTGTGTTGTCCCCCCCCCCGAAGCGGAAGCGAAGTGGGCTGCTCCAACATACGCCACTCCAGCATAACAGTATGAATAAATAGGCCAGGCCCTAGGCGTGGTTCACTTGAGGGAAGACTAACGAGTCCGTCACAGCGGCAGCCCTCACCCTGGCACGTGGCAGCCGCATAACCGCGGGCCTCCTCGACACAGGCCCCCTGTGAACACAGCGGCAAAGCACCGCAGACTTATTTTTGTACCGACTACTGCCTTCGATCTACACTGCGGACAGCAGCGCTCACAATTCAGATGCAGTGGCAATTGTAGATGTCGCAGTCCAGTTCGCAAGACACTTTGCTTCCAGTGCGGCCCGGCCAGACCACGCATCATCGCACACTGCGCACACGCTGTGTGCTTCAGGTGCTACTAACTCACTGCACCATAAATCATCACAACGTAGCTGTGCGCCCATCCTGACCGCTGCCTCCGCCCTACACTGGGATTACATGGTTCACAATTTAAGATTAGTAGCGACGCAAATTGTGTAAGACACTATAATGGGTTAAGAAGATCACATGCTCCCAATCGGTGCAGCTCAAGTCAACATCACCTGCCTGTGGGCCTTTGCTGACCGCTGCCTCCGGCCTACACTGTTGAAGACCGACGACACGTAGTGCCAACTAACCCTTTTCAACACAAGCTGATCCCACATGTGTAAGTGTGTCCTGAGTCCTGAATTGCAGCGACCACAGCACCAGACTCCCTTCGATCAGTGAGGGGTATGTCCATATGGAAGGCCGGCGACACGTGGTGCCACTGAACCTGCACTACGCAGTCCGGTGGGGCCACCAACGTATGCACATGGCTGTGGGCCCTTGCTCACTGCTACCTCTGGCCTACACTGTGGAAGACCGTCGACAAATGGTACCACTAACCGTCTTCAACAGAAGCCGATCCCACATGTGGAGCTGTGTCCTAAGTCCTGAATGGTAGTGACCCTAAGTCTGTGAGACAACCACAGCACCAGACTCCCTTCGATCAGTGAGGTATATTTCCATATGCAATGGCGGCGAGACGTGGTGCCAATAACTCTGTTCAACACAAGCTGATCCCACATGTGTAACTGTGTACTGAGTCCTGAATGGCAGTGACCCCAAGTCCATGGCAGCCACCACAGCAGCAAACTCTCTTTGATCAGTTAGACATATTTCCATATGCAGTGACCCAAAACTTCATGGCAGCGACCACACCACCACACTCCCTTCGATTAGTGAGGAGTATTTTCATATTGAAGGCTGGCGACAAGTGGTGCCGCTGAACCTGCACTACGCAGGCCGGTGAGGCCACCAACATATACAAGTGGCTGTGGACCCTTGCTCACCGCTACCTCTGGCCTACACTACGAACAGCAGGCCTCACAATTCAGATACAGTCATAATTCCACATGACGCAGTCCAGCAGCCAAGACACATTGCTCCCAGTGCGGCCCGTCCACACCAAGCATCATCACGGGCTCATACAGTCTCAATACTTCTGGTACCACTAACCCTCTTAAAACACAAGCCGATCCCACATGTGTAACTGAGTCCCGAGTCCTGAATGGCAGCGACCACAGCACCAGACTCCCTTCAGTCTTATTTGTTGTTCTTTTCTTTAAATAATTTTTTTTATATGTAAATCTATACATGACTAAGATTCTTCTTTGTCCAACCACACAGGGACACTTCCAGGCCCAAGAAGGTTGCTGGGGGTATGGTGGTAATGTGGGAAGAGGGTGCGTTACCTGCTGATGTGGGAAGAGGCAGCGTCAAAGGGGTATCTATCACAGAAATAACTCCGATATGTTTTCACAAATGCCTCGGACAAATGCCAGCTGACGGATTGAATCACAAAATGGTTTTTCAATGCTTATGTAGTGTGAGTTATAAACGGTTCGCACCCAGGCTCGCAGAGGGCCAGCTGCGGCCCGTCCGCTCGACTCACAGATGCAGTACTACGAGCCGTCCGCATTATTGTAGCTATCCCTGCCCTGTTCCGTTGTACGCCACGCCACTGCGATTACGTTCCGACGTTGGCCCCACATAGCTACCTGTCGCAGGCGTACTCGCTGTTGGTGTGCAGGTTAGTGGTCTAGTTCTCAACATCTCACGGCCACTCCCTCAGGGCAGGTTTGCACACCCATCCGGCACATGCGTCACAGGCCATGTGACCACGCAAATATAATAGATCAACAAAGTCACATCCTTTATTGCCAGTGCTGACTAGATGGCGGACGCTCCACATGTCTCAACCATAAAGTTGCGCAGAAGGTTAGTTGCACCCTGATCTGTATAGCCATCAGGGGCCTACCACCCCCTTGGCGCGGACTTCAGAAGCACAGGGTTAGTACCACCCAAACCTCATATGGTCATCAGGGGCCTACCACCACATGCACACACTTGAGTTACGCAGGCTTAGCAACCCCAAAAGCTGATGTGGTCTCCGCCATCGATGACTCAGGACACAGTGACATGTGTGAGATCTGCCGGGATGTGGAGAAGATGATGTGGTCTCCGTCATTCATGAATCAGGACTCAGCGACATCTGTGAGATCCGCAGAGAAGCTGATGTTTTCACCGCCATTCATGACTGAGGACTCAGCGACATATCTGGGATGCACGGAGTTTTGATGGGCACGTGGAGTGCCCACTGCTGCACACTACGGTGGCACCAGGTAAATGTTTGCTCATGGATGCGCAGAGGCGGCAGTGTCTGTGTGTCTCTCTCTCGCTTCCTTTTTTTCCTTCTATCTCTCTCTCTTCCTCCTCCCTTTCTCACTCTCCCTTTCCCTCTCTTTTTCTCTCTGGCTTTTTTTTTTTCCTTCTCTGTACCTCTCTCCTTTGATATGCCCATTACACACGTCCTTATTTGGTGCTTTATTTTCCAGGCTCTGTCGTCGACATCCATAGTCCCCACAGGAGTGTTCCGCCTTCTTGTTTTCTATTATTTTTGTTACATTTTATTAGTTTATCATTTATATATATGTTAATAAAAAAATACATTTTGCAAATAGTTCTTCGTTTATCGTTTACTTATATATTTATAAAAAAATAAAGTTTAAAAAAAATTAATAACCTTTTTGGTTGTTCTCTTCACTGCTGTGTGACTCTTTCTTGTTCTTATTACTGTTATTTGATGGAGTCCACCATTGTGTTAAATCCATTAAAGTGCTGATAATGAAATGCAGACTAGCCGTTCCCATACAAAAAGACACGAGGTGCACCTTGGCGATTTATTCTAAATACTAAAATCCTGTATTGAATTGCACTGAGGTAGTGGCTGCACTTACAGTGTACACACAAAATCAATTAAGAACTCTCATTGTAAAGGGGCGCTAGAGGGCGCCGGACTGCAATGGCCGCACATCCGTGAGGCTCCCGCCAGCCGGGCAAGATTTCGCTTCATCAGCCCATCCTGCACCCTGGAAAGCAACATCTGACCACCGCCGAGTGTTGGGCTGGAGCTGCGGCGCACCTGTGGCGAGTCCTGGGCCGTACTGCCAAGTGCACCCGGAGTAATAGCCGCCGCAACTTTCAGCGGGAGCAGCTGTGGACCCTTCGACGCGAGGCGGCCGGCGGAGGTGTGCACGCGAGGCCGCGGTTCACACGTGGGCGGAGGGCCGCGAGACGCTGCGTCTGCAGGAGGGGACGAGAGGTGATCGGAGCTCGAATCGGGACCCCCGGAGGCTGCGGCTGCCCTCCCAGAGTGCCGGTAAGGTGGAAAGGAGCTGGCGGGTCGTTGGGGTGGAGCTGCTCACGGCCCCTGCCTACCAGAACTTGGCCTCTGGGGACAGGGGGGGGGGGGCTGCGTCTCCGGCCCGAATATCGCCCTGAAGATACGAGAAGGTTAGGCTCCTAGCTGCCGGGGGCCCCCCCCCTTATTCCCCCCCTCCTCCTCCCGATCCACAACGGAGAGTTACTCGCTGCCTGGGTGGAGCCGCGCCTGACCCGGGGGGGACCCTACTGCGGGTGCGATCCTTCCGACACCGGCTGGGCTCCTGAGGCTCGGTGGGGCCCACGGAGAGCGACGCTGCTGGCCCGCTTCATTGCCGAACCAAGTGACCGATATGCCCGGTGGACTGGGACCCTGACCCGGGTTGCTCCCACTTGCTGCACCGGATTGTGCCGTCCCCCCTGGACTCTTGGGGCCTCTGTGGAGTGGGGCTGGTGGACCCGTGGCGGGGCGCTGGGCCCCCTCTTCGAGACAGAGCACTACAGTCGACACCTTGGATGGGGTGACCCCCCCCCCTCTTGCCAACCTAGTGCCCTTTCATCCGCTGACACCAAGTGGGACCGGGTGCGAACGCCGCACCCTATCGAACCACACGGCGTGGTCGTAGCAACTCCGAAGAAGGTTTCCCATACCGACGCACCTACAGGGCACTTCAGACCTGCTAACTTACTATAATGGTGAAGACAGATACTAAGCAGTCTCGGCTCCCCTTTGACACTCCAAAGAAAAAATCCCGTGCCCCGCCGCCGGGAGACGGCGATTCCGATGGTAGGGATACTGAAGAAGTGGACTGGAAGGCGCTTCTACTTAACATGCAAACGAGCCTAACCTCCATAGACTCAAAAATTGACGGTATGTCCCACCGCCTTGACTCAGTGGTGCATAGACTTGATCAACAGGAGGAGCGAGTCAAGGAGTCTGAACAGCGGATCTCTGGCCTGGAGGATGGGGCAACGGCCACCGAAGCCAAAGTATCGCAGATGGAGAGACTGCTTAAGGTGATCGCCGACAAGAATGAGGACGTAGAAGCGCGATCGCGCCGCAATAACGTGCGCCTTCTTGGGCTGGCGGAGTCCACCGCGGTAGGCAAAATGGAACTTTTCATTGAAAAACTGCTTGCTGACCTGTTTGGCGCAGATGCCTTCTCACCACAGCTGGTGGTGGAGCGGGCGCATCGTACCTTGGGCCCTCGTCCTGTGCCGGGAGCCCCCCCACGGCCTGTACTTATCAGATTTCTGAACTACAGAGACCGCAATACCCTACTTCGCCTCGCCCGGGAGAAGCAGCCTGTTCAGTTCAAAAACGCCACCCTCTCCTTCTTTCACACAATCGGTGCAGGAGGCGCGCCGTAAATTTGGACCGGTCAAAAAACGACTTATGCAAAGCGGAATCCAATACTCCATGTTGTACCCGGCCCGGCTTAGGGTGTTCCATCAGGGCAAGCCCCACATTTTTCAGGACCCTTCTCAGGTGGAACTCTTCCTGAAGGACCGCAGGCGGGCCCGCGGAGCTGCTGGGTCCCCGTCGGAGGGGGCTGGCTCCCGTTCGCCCACTTCTGCTCTTGACTGATCATGATCTTCGCATCTGCTGCTCTGGTTCCTCATGTTGCTGAAATTATGCTCTGCTCCCGCCTGGGGTTTAGGCCCGGGCGCTCGCTATGTTGGCTGCTCTATGCTCTAGCCTGGACTTGATGGGCTACAAACAGTTGAGCCTTAATTATCTCATGGTTTCCTGGATGTGCACTACATCTGTTTTTTGCCCTGGCACCTACCTCCCCCTCCCGCGTTTTCCGCAGGCTACTACCGCTAGCGGACAGCGGGTGCAATACCGGGGGAGTTGGAGGCAGGTCCGGAGCCCTTGTGTCCCCCAATTGGGTATTCCCCAGTAGGATATGATTCGATGTTGTGGGATTAAGTGGGGTGGGGGAGATGCCCGACGGGTTGGGGTTGTCGGAGTGGGAGGGCGGGGAGGTTTTCAAGGGGTTGTTCTTGTTTGGTTTGAAGTAAATACTGATACGGTTACTCGGCATAGTGTTGATACAACGTCCGACACCTTAACGGCACAGTGGCACCAAAGAGGGGACGGCACAGTGCGTCCCCTGACTTGTTCTTCACCTATCGGCAGACATGAGTCACGCCGTGAACCTTGATATCAATGGGGGGGGGACTGCTCTCCGTTATCACCTGGAATGTAAGGGGGCTGGGAGACCCTAGAAAGCGGAGACAAATTCTGGGAGCCCTTGACAGGCTGGGGGCCCAGGTCGCCTTCTTACAGGAGACCCATATGGATCCCCGACGCAGGGGTTCCTTTGCCACCAGGTGGGCAGCGCACTCTGCCTTTGCTTCCTACTCGTCCTATGCGAGAGGCACTGCAATCCTGATAAAAAGAAATGTCCCTTACGTTCCGATGGGCGACGCTGTAGACCGGGAGGGACGGTATTGCATGGCTTGGGGTAGGATGGGAGTTGAAACTGTCACCTTTGCCTGCTCATATGGCCCTAACTGTGATGACCCGAGCAGCTTCATTGCTCTCTGGAACAAGATCAGCGAGGTGGGCTCAACACATCTTATTTGGGGGGGGGAGATTTTAATGCTGTGCTTAATCCCGCTCTGGATAGGTCCAACCCCTCTGCCCAACACTACACCAACACACACAGATACCTACGTGACATTTGCGACGCTCAGGACATCGTAGATACCTCGGATGACTCAGATGGAGGGCACACACTGGAATACCGCTCATGCCACGTGGGCCAGACTGGATTACATTTTAGTGTCCAGAGGTTTGGCACCCTCACTAGTCGCGGTCCAACACGTGGCTCGCACGTTTTCGGACCACTCCCCGGTGTTGGTTAAGCTCCGCTTACCAGATATAATGGGAAGGCCACCCTCCTGGCGACTCCAACCCAACATTTTACTCGATGAACTATTCCGCTCTGAACTAGGTCAGGAGATTGCCGACTTCCTTACTCACAACAAGGGTTCGGTGGAGCGAGTTGCTACTCTCTGGGAAGCGCTGAAGGTCACAGTGCGGGGCATCTGCATCTCAAAGAGCTCCGGAGTGCTGAGAACTTTACGTGCCACATTGCACACATTGGAAACTACATTACACACGCTAGAAACCCGACCTGACTATGCCACCGACTCGGATACACAGGCACAATACAGGAAGGCTCTATCAGACTACACCTCCACCGCCGAGAGAGAGGTCAAATTCCGGGGCAAATACTTCAGGGCGAGGGCTTATAGGGAGGGAGAGCAGCCCGGGAAATTTCTGGCGGGAATAGTTCGGCCCCCACGAGGCTCAAATTTCGTTTTGGAGCTGGAGGGAGACGACGGGGTGCCTCTGCGAGACTCGGACTCGCTCCTGGCTGCCTTCACTGCCCATTATTCGGCCCTTTACTCAACTACCAGGGTGGGTGCACTGGATATGGACGAATACTTGAGGGAGCTGACGCTGGGTTGGCTTTCAGATCGTCACCGGGAGTTCTTGGCTGAACCCGTAGGCCTGGTCGAAATTAGGGACGCTATCAGGCAGATGACACCCGGGAAGGCCCCTGGCCTGGACGGTTTGCCTATGGACTTCTACAAGGCATACGTGGATCTGCTTGCGCCGGTGCTTCGTGAGGTTTATATGGAGGCTCATGAATCCGGCACACTTCCCCCCTCTATGCAGGAAGCTCTAATTACCTCGCTTCTAAAACCCGGGAAACCGCCTCAATACTGCGACTCCTACCGTCCCCTTTCACTAATCAATTGTGATGCAAAAATTTTGGCCAAAGTGCTGGCCAATCGCTTGCAGCTAATACTGGGGGGCCTGGTACTGGCAGACCAAGCGGGATTTGTCCCCGGCAGAGCCACCTCCCACAACCTCCGGACCCTTTTCTCTATAGTGGATAATGTGGACCCTAACTTGCCTCTGGCGGCTGTCCTACTGGACGCCACCAAGGCGTTTGACTCCCTAGAGTGGGACTATCTCCATTGTATCCTGCGGAACATGGGGATGCCGATAGGATTCACGCAATGGATCGGTATCCTTTACCGCAGACCAGTGGCTCGGGTGGGGGTGAACGGTCGGATTTCTGAGGCCTTTGCTGTATCTAGGGGGACTCGTCAGGGGTGCCCCCTCTCTCCATTACTGTTCGCCATAGCGATGGAACCGCTTGCTGCTCGTCTTCGACAGCATCACCGGGAAAGAGCTCTGCGATGTCTTCAGAGGGAAGTGCTTATATCATTGTATGCGGACGACATCACGCTGTACATCCGCGACCCTGCTGCTAACCTTAACCCTATCTTGAGGGAATTCATTCGGTTTGCTGGCATGTCAGGTATACACATTAATTGGGGCAAATCCACTATATTCCCGCTCACCGCGGCCGCCCAGCCGTTTCAACTAGATTACCCTCTGAGATGGTGTGAGGATGAGGTCCGGTACCTGGGCATTCTACTCTCTCGTGATCGGGCGGAACTGATGCGGATGAATTATGGCCGCACGTTTGACCATATCCAAACTTGCGTGACCAGATGGATCACGCTGCCTCTCTCTTTTGCAGGGCGGGCATCTCTCATTAAGATGGTGATCCTTCCCAAGCTACTTTACCTCTTCTTAAATATCCCATATTACCCGGGCAGGTCCTTCTTCCGCCTTCTGCGCTCCGAGCTCATCCGACTGGTGTGGGGAGGGAAGCGGCCGCGCCTGAGCTGGGACATCTTGACTCGTCCATTCGCGCAGGGAGGCTTCGATTTACCGGAGCTCGAACTTTACTACTACAGCGCTCAGGCCCACTATGTTCACCATTGGATCCACCCCACTCCCTTTATGCCACATATAGCGGTGGAACACTGGTTAGTGGATCCTATCCCACTGGAGGGGGCCATCTTTAGTGCGCCGGAGGCTAGAGCTGCACACCACACCACAGTCTCCAGCTCAGCCCTCGCGTGGCGAAAGATAGCAAAAGCAGCCAGAATGACACTGCTGTATTCTCCTCTGTTGCCCCTGGCATATCATCCCCTGCTACCCATTCTGCAGGAACAACTATTTAAGAAATTTATGGCCAAACTCAACATTAAGACGTGGGGAGACCTATATCATAACGGACTATTTTGGTCTCAGACGCACATGCTAGCAGACCTCACACCCACTCCCATGGATACATTTCTTTACATTCGTCTGCGTGGGGGGGTGCGATCGCTGACCGAGGGATTTCCGGAAGAACCACCCACTTTAGAACCTTTACATCAGCTGCTTAAAGCTGCCACTCCGGCACACGCGGTCTCCAATCTATATCATTCTATACGCACGGTGTCCGACCCGGGAATCTGCAGGGCCCGTACTAAATGGGAGGCTGACTTAGGAATACCCATAGAAGACGAACTTTGGAGTTATTGTTGTCTCCAGACCGCACAGATCTCCTCCAGTAGTCGATTCAGGGTTATCCACTATAAGTTCCTGCATCGGCTTTATTGTACTCCAGCTCACATGTGTAGGGTGGGCCTCCGAGGGGACGATCTCTGTTGGCGCTGCCGCACACCAGCGGCAGATTTTTTGCACATGGCTTGGGGCTGCGGGGAAATAGCCGACTATTGGCGACAAATATATTTAGGTATTTCGGAAATGATAGGAGTCTCACTTACGCCATCTCCGGTGCAGGCACTTCTGGGTTACACGAAAACCATCAAGAAACCGGTTCGTCGGTTTGCCACCATTGCTTTCCTCATTGCGAAGAGGCTAATCACCTGCAGGTGGGGAAGGGGCAGGGCTCCTAAATACAAAGACTGGATCGAAAACATGGTGCACTGCCAAGATACGCTGCTCTGCTATGCTGAGCTACTGCCCACAGCGTCCAGACCGGTAGATATTTGGAGTCCCCTTACGACATATCTATTATCACACCCGCAGACATAGCGCACCTTCACTTACCCGATTGCTCGAATTCTACGCTGCTGATTCCACTGGGTCACACCACTTGAGAGGTGGGAGGTAGAGACTCTGTTAGGTAGGGGAGGTCCTAGATCTCACTCTTGACCGGCAGGCCGGAGCTCCCGTTGATAACTGATGGTCCCTCCGAGAGCTGGCATGCCCCACTTCGTTGGTGCAGAAAGGCGACGGGGTTGTGGCCATCCCTAATGTCTCCATAGACAACTAAGCAGGTACCACTGTGACCATGATCTACTATATTCCTCAGGTATGGCATAAGAGGCCACTACACTATATGGATTCAACCTATGCACAAATTGTACTGGTTTATAAAGTTTAATGACAAATACAAATCACATGACGTAAAGTATGTTGCAGCCCTATTGAATATCATACTGTTGCATTAATGTTTACTGTAACGCTGCCGGCCCCTGGAGGGGTTGTAGGCGGACAGCTGTGTACTTCACCATCATCCAGTTCGTATATTACGCTGCCGGCCAGTTGCTGGTTGTAGGCACAGGGGCTGTGTACTGCTTATTTCCGACTGAATAAAGGTTTTTGAAAAATTAAAAAAAAAAAAAAAAAAAAGAACTCATTATATTTATATTGATTGGGAATAGTGCGTCAAGTGCTGGATCTTGACGAGATACACTGGTCAGTTCGTATATTGTTCTGCACACGAAAAAAATCACATCACAACTTTCACACCAAATACAATGCAAAACAAATTCCGGCGATAAGCCTCGTTCGCACCAGGTATTTTACACCTGCTTTCTGCTGGTGTGAAGCAGGACGACTACCTGCACCATGAAACGGAACACAGCCAAGAGCCACAGCAGAACACCCACAGGTGCCATAAAATCAATGAGCATGATGCAGGGAATCCCATGAGGGCCACTAGACTCATCGCAACAACTCCAGGACCGCCAACGCCCCCCCAAAACCGCATCTCAGCAAGTGTGTTCCTGTGGTCATTGTCTTAGCATGATAGGCACGAGCCCTGCAACATCACAGTGTGCTGTCACCTCAGCATTGGCAGTGAGCCTGGACATGTAGCTACGCACGCATCCTCCTGCATGCACAACCGGCATGTGCTGGTCCGGAGTACACAGGTCAGCTAGGGTGTGCCTATCCGGCAAGGGGAACAGGGTGTCTCGGACATGTCTGTGTACAGGAAGCGCGGTAAGTGTCTCTCTGTGTTCATGTGTGGCTTGCCACAAAGGCCGCAGCACTCGATGTTGTAAAGTGCCATGCACCACCTCCAAACGGCACTGTGATGTTGTAGTTTGAATGTAGCAGGACATGCATGAATAGGCATTACAATGGTGTGCCTTACGAGTGCACGAGATACAACAGCATACCGTAGAAAAGTGTGGGGGCTCGTGGGAGGGAGAAGCAGCTGTTTAACAATGTAACACCGTGAACTCGCCCATGTGGCACGTGCTGGGCATCTCATCCATGATAACCACGGTCGCAGACATCCCACAACACCAACAACCGGCCTTTGTATACATCCTGTATGAATGCAGCGTGGTTTTCACTTCTATGCTCTTTCAGTGGTGTGATGTTGTCAGGTTGTGTGACGTGCTCCTTGTTGGTGTTTCATTTTGGCCATTGTTTGTCTATACTTGTGTTGTACTTAATTGTGCATGTGTGCCATTCTGCCCATCTCCCCCCGTCCCCCCACTCCCTGCTTCTTCCTCTTCCTGGTGCTGTTGTGTCTATAATTTTGTTGCTCCACACAAACACATGTAAAGAACAAATTAGAATAGTTCCTTGATTCTTTTAGGTTTCAAAACTTCTCTCTATTAGTTTCTTTTTAATTTTCCATATAAACCGTTTTTTTAATATTCAACACATAGAAGTCAGAAGTGCAATGTATTCTATCAACACACTTTCTAGAACATTCTACAACACGTGCAGGTTAAAAGTTCATGAATCTTTTTAAACTTAACGATATTTTTTTCAACATTTTCTCGAACATTTAACGGCACGTGCAGGTTAAAAGTTCACGATTGTTTTAAGTTCGAACAGTGCCTTCCAAATGCAAGTAGCAGCTGAGGTTCAGTTGAGCAAATTTTATCCTATGATATGTACTCCACGTTGAAACTGCTTTTTCTTAACCAATCACAAAGATGCTTTTCCACAAAACGAATGTGCACCCTACTTTTAAAAAAGAATGCTTTTCAACTCCCAATAACGTATTGTTTTGTATGGCAAAAAAAAGTACTTCCCCATCTTTAAACATCTCTCTTATTCACCCAAGGAACTACATGAGCTACAGACATCTTTCCATACCTTCCAACCATACCTTCAAAATGCTAGTGTGGATCGTAGGACATAGCTATATTTTCAGGTGGAAGAGGTATGCATAACACAGACGTATTGACTTAGACCTTGGTTTACAAAATGTGGACATTAGATGGTTTACACAGAGAAGAATGAAGTTTCACCAGTTGCTACCTTTGGTTAAAACCTCTTTGCATCTTCCACACCCTGGCCTCATGATTGTGCATTGTGTTGGAAATTACCTAGGCACATTGACTGGGGTAGGTTTGGAAATGCTTATGAAGGACACCTTTGGACACCTCAGCTCAGCACCATGTGACTCTGGGAAATAGCTCACTTAATAGCTCACATAATTTCCACGCCGGCCTCGAGGGCCTTCAGACCCATAAGGGTGAGTAGTTTGCGCTTTACAAATACCGTATTGATTTGATACACGCAAATTTACCTTCGCATTCCCTGTATAACACCCCCTAAGCACCATACACAAGTTACAATGTTCAAAAAAAAAGTTCTTCCGAGTAGGTATAACTACATGCTGCCACTACTTGACAGATGTGGCACAGCGGCCAGAGCACATGACTTCACAGCATATG
This sequence comes from Triturus cristatus, assembly GCF_964204655.1. Lineage (NCBI taxonomy): Eukaryota > Metazoa > Chordata > Amphibia > Caudata > Salamandridae > Triturus > Triturus cristatus. Next base: position 1,107,421,554 of record NC_140592.1, on the reverse strand, counting down.
ACACACAGTTTGGACTCACGCTTTCATCCCAGACACCGGCAGCACCTCAGCTTAGCACCATGAGACTCTAGACAATTCCTCACATATTTTCCTTACCCCAGGACTTTCAAACCAGTAGGAGCCAGTAGTTCGTCCTAGTAGGTATAAACACATGCTGACACTACTTCCACAGGTGTGCTGCGGCGGCCAAGGCGCATGACTTCACACCATAAGACACACAGTTTAGGCTCACGCGTTCATCCCCGACTCCCGCAGCAGCTCACCTTAGCAGCATCAGACTACGCAATACCTCACTTAATTTCCGTACCCAGCACTTTCAGACCGGTAGGTATGAGTAGTTTGCTTGGCACCCCCTCTATACACACCCTAAACTCCCCACCAAGGTTACAGTGCTCCTACCCTCCTCTTTCCCACATTTTTCGCCCTTTTTCCCTCCTTACTCACTTCAACGGAACCACAAAATGGCGGCCAACACTTCCTAGTTGCAAACGCTAGCTGCTCTCGCAACCAATCAGCAGCAAGCTCGTGCTTGTAACGCCTCTGCCAATCAGATGGCAGAATTCCCAAATATCGATATCTGTAAATTTCGATATTTCTCAAAAAATACTGAACGGATTTACACCAAATAAACAAAAGCGTGCTTTCTAGACCAAGACCTTCTCCCTGCTAAATTTGGGGTAATTCCGTTCACCCGTTCGACCTGTAGCCTTGTCTAAAGTTTCCTATGGAAACTACCATTAAAAAAACACGTTTTGGGACCCCCCCTTTTTCTCGCCCCCCTTGACGAATCACCCCCAAACTTTCAATATAGGAGCTGATCTCAACAAAGAATTTGTTTTGAAAATTTCACTCATCAATCGGCGCAAAAGTTATTGCAACTAGAATGTTGCCATTTTCCTATAGTAACTAGGTCCTAACTATAACTACCTACTGGCGACTGCCAGAAGGTAATATATATATATATATATATATATATACACACATATATATTGCAGCTCCACAAGCACCAACTTGATGCACTCACGGATGGGTACAGGTAATGCGGGGATGCTCCCGCATATCAATTTCCACTCCAAATTACTCCCAAACGAGCAAAGCTGAACAGTGTTCAGAATACAAATTTGAGAAGTGCTGTACAGTGTTCAGAATGCAAATTTGAGGTTTGGTGTTAGCAGAGGTTCATCAAAAATGACAATCCATTATTCCTTACTTGCTGCTAAGGTGAACATCACAAGTAACCCTTTCATTCAAATGGGGCCGGTAATAGCACTCAGCAGTCCCATAAGTTTTATTTCCTTAGCACAGAGATTTCAGTTGATGAAAACTGCCGGAAACTGAAATCTCAGTGTAAATGCCCATGGAAAAATTAAGAATTACAGGAGGACTTGAATCCATTTATTAATTGACTCTCAGGGTCCAACTCAAAATTGGCCAGATTTTCCCCACCCCTAGTGTTACCAGTACTTCCGGTCCTGATAACTCTGGGATAGGAAAATCGGGCTCATTTTACAGTCCAATCATAAAAAGGGCATAAGTCTATAGTCTGGTATCCCAGACCTAAACCGATGCTAAAACTTTCTGATCTGTCTTTGTATTTCGCTCGCCTGCAAGAGTGCTGTTGTACCATATTTTCATGGCCAGGAGATAGTTGGGTCCATGTTTTGAAGCTATCTGGGTCCTTGCTTCTAGTATAGCCAGTAAATGGATATATTCAAATATGTGCTTGAAAGTTCTGATTTGTTAGAACCCATTAATTATGACCTTGCTATTACCACCCCTTTGCTTTTCAAATAGTTACAGGAAGATATGTAATATATTTTTCTAGTATGTAAAGTGTTATTTTCTTGGTGCACACCATTTCTTCTTCTACACTTAATTCTTGCCTTAAATAGTAAATGCCTTCTTGCTGATTAAGACCTCTATAATATTCAGATTGACGTATTTACCTACGCAGCTTCACTTTTTGAAGACAAAACAAAACCTCTTCTCTTTTTTTATGGTTCGCTTTTCACAAATGTTGCCCGCTTCATATATTAGGTTTTCTTCAGTTACTCCCACACAATGTGCATTATGATGATTCTTTGTTTATTCGTCTGATAATAAATTCAAGCTTTCTAGCCATCAGTTTCCACGGTCACTTATTTTATATTCCATTTCTACTTCATTCGCTCTTCACCAGTTTTTAGCTGAGAGGATTATGAAGCACTTTGATTTGCATCGGGATCAGAGGTGCCTTTTTTTCAAGGTACGGGGTCTATAAGGTTTTGATTCTGAAATGGCCTATAAAGCACCTTTTGAGTGAAGTGCCTGAGGTTCGCAGGCGTGCTGCAAATATGGTGCACTGCTGTTGCTGCACTATAGAACGACGATTTGAAGACATATGTAGCAACGAAAGACGGTTGTCAAATATTCTAAGTCTTGCTTTTAGAGTTCCATAGCTTCAGGGGCATAGCTTGGCCAGTGAGACTTGGGGTTGTGAGAGTCTGATTTTCCAACAATAACGTTGGCATATCTTTTCGAAATACATTACACGAAAAGCAGGGCACATGAGGTAGGCTTAAGGGGCATTGGAAAGGAAGAGTAACGCTTATTGGTAGGGCATCTAAGGGGGAGGAAACAATATTTTTGTAAAATAAGAAAACAAGTTACTTACCTGTAACTACAGTTATCCAGTATTGGTATCTTTCATAGATTCACATGCCTGAATCATTCCCCGTCGCCGAGATGGGAGTCCCACGGTAAAATACAAAAGTAGTGCCATAAGTAATAAATAGGCCAAAAGAGGCCAAAGGCTATATCTTAGTAGCCTATCTACGTCCTTATAGGAAAAGGACCAAAAGTCAGCTCCAACCTATCAGCACCCTCTAGAACACTCCCAATAGAAGCAGTTCTCCTCAGATTTTTCAAGCACAAGTGGTAAGTAAATATCGCTAAAATCACTGAGAACTGGTTCCACGGGGAGGAGGATGAAAGACTCCAATACTGGATAACTGTAGTTACAGGTAAGTAACTTGTTTTCTTATCCAGTATTGGGGTATCTTTCATAGATTCACATGCCTGAATCAGAATAGCAAGAAGTACCGAAATTGTGCTGTCTTTTACAGACGGTGGGAGACTTACCTTTTAACACTCCCAACATAAATCCACCATTTTGAAACATTGCAATGGCAAAGCATAAAAGCAATAACCATACAGTGGATATCCGTATGAGAAACATATAAATTGAGAAACATAAGAGTATGAACATTGTAATCAATGCAACAGGAAAGAAAACTGATAATAGACAAGCGTTAAAGAAATGTAAAGAATCTGACCTTATTGAAAGAGATGGCGTAACACAGCTTGTCCAACCGCTGCATCCTCCTTTTGTGCAGATTGGAGGCATTAGTGTCTTGTGAACGTGTGGACATTCTTCCATGTCGCATATCTTGTCCAATGTAACTCCAGCAAACAAAGCTGTAGATGCTGCAACAGTCTTAATGGAGTGTGCTTTAGCTTTCACCCGAGAGATTTTTTGCTTTTTCTTGGCAGAAGTGAATAGCCGATGCGACTCATCTGGCTATTGTAGCCTTTGTTACAACAGTTCCTTGCTTCCCCTGACCATAGGCCACTAACAGTTGATCAGCTTTTCTAATATCCTTTGTCCTCTGAAGATAAAACTTCAAACATCGTTTTACATCTAATGAATGTAATGTCCTCTCAGCTGGAGTAGATGGATTCGGGAAGAGAGTTTGCAGTATCACTGGTTCATTCAAGTGAAATTGTGTGGGTACTTTTGGAATGAACTTAGGATTCGTCCGCAGGATGACATGGTTCTGTGTAAAACGCAAGAATGGTTCTTTGATCGTAAAAGCCTCAATCTCACTAACCCTTCTTGCAGAGGTGAGATCCAGTAAGAGGACTACCTTCTTCGTGAGATATTTGAGATCTGCTTTATGGATCGGTTCAAATGGTTGTCTCATCAGTTGTGCTAACACTACATTGAGCTCCCATTCAGGAGGAGGCGAAAGCACAGGAGGGAAAGTGCGAAAAAGTCCTTTATTGAATTGTTTTACAAGAGAAGACAAACATAAAGAAGGAAGCTGCGGAGATGTCCAGTACTTGAAAATAGCAGCCAGGTGAACCTTGACTGACGAGAAAGTGAGTCCAGACTTGGCCAGTGAGAGTAAGTAAGGTAAAATCTGTTCAGCAGGAGCTTGGACTGGATGAACTATATTGTTTTCACACCAACAACAAAATCTTTTCCATTTTAAACGATACGTCTTGATAGTGCTTTCAGCACGAGATTTAGACAGTATGTCTTGACAGTCCTGTGAAATACTGAGATCCTTGAACTCTAGGAATTCAAGAGCCATGGGTGTAAGTGCAGAGACTGCGGATCTGGATGGACTACCTGACCACTGTTCCGTGATAACATGGTCTGTGTCGGATGCAAGCGAATGGGTTTGTCTTGTGACAACAGAAGAATCTCCTGGAACCAATGCTGTCTGGGCCAGCGGGGTGCAATCAGAATTAGGCGGCAGCCTTCCAGTTTCAATTTCTTGAGCACTCTGGGGATTAATGGAATGAGGGGAAAAGCATAGGCATAGATCCCGGACCATCTCATTGAAAGGGCATTTCCCCTTGACCCCGGTTGAGGGAACCTGCTAGCATAATATTGGCATTTCTTGTTCTCCTGTGAAGCAAACAGATCTAGAGCTGGTTTGCCCCATGTCTGAAATATCCTGTTCACTTGAGTTTGTTCTAACTCCCACTCGTGGCAGCCGGATAGAGATCTGCTTAGCGAGTCCGCTAGTGTATCGTGTAGACCCTTGACATGCTCAGCTTTCAAGGGTATTCCGTGAAACGTTGTCCATTCCCACAATTCTTGCGCTTCCTGGGAAAGCGTTATGGACCTTGTTCCTCCTTGTTTGTTTATGTAGTACATGCTGGTCGTATTGTCGGTACGGACCAGCACTGAGGAACCTGCTATCCTTGGAAAGAAAGCCTGCAGAGACAAGAAAATGGCTTGAAGCGCCAGACTGTTGATATGCTGCTGTGTCTGTAACTGAGACCATCTTCCCTGGATCTGTAAATCCTGCAGATGACCTCCCCATCCTTCCATGGAAGCGTCTGTTGTTTATACGAAATCCAGGAGGTCTTGCAGAGAGACCTTGGGCAAGATTTGCTGTTTGAGACCACCAATGGAGTGCGTCCACCATACGTGTGGTTATTTGGATAACATCCTCGAAAGAACCCAATGCCTGTTGCCATTTGTTTCTGCAATTCCTCTTGAAGAGGTCTCATTTTGAGCCGCGCTAAAGGGATCAAGTTGATCGCTGAGGAGCACATTCCTTGAAACGATTTGAATGTTTGAACAGAAACGGACGCACATTTTGAAATGATTGTTGCTCATTTTTGAAGGCGCACTTGATGATTTTGAGACAAGAATGCTTTGCAATGGACAGTGCCAGGGATGCTCCGAGGAATAGAATGTTCTGAGTTGGAATTAAATTTGGTTGCCCTTGTTGAAAGTGAACCCTAGTGAATTGAACACATGGAGACAAATTGTTGTAGCAACCTTGGCTTCTTGTTTCGACTGAGCTTTGAGCAGCCAATCGAGGTATGGGAAAACTTGGATCCCTCTGGATCGTAAAGTCACTGCTACCGGTGCTGAGCACTTGGTGAAAATCTGTGGCGCCGATTTTAGGCCAAACTGGAGCACCTTGAACTGAGAGTGGGTGCCAGTCACTGTGAATCGCAGATGTTTTGGATGGATAGGGATATGAAAGGATGCGTCTTCCATGTCCAGAGAAGTCATGAAATCCCCTTCGTTTAAGCACCCCAGAATATCGGAAAGTGTTACCATCCGGAATGTTTGATTTTTGAGAAATTAGTTGAGATTGCGGAGATCCAGAATTGGTCGCCATTCTCCGGACTTCTTTTTGATAAGGAAGGAACAAGATTAGAAACCTGTTCCTCTCTGCGCAGATGGTACTTCTTCTATTGCTTCCTTGAGGAGCATGATCAAGACTTCTTTGCGCAATAAGTGAAGACGAGGGGAGGGGGACCTCTGGGCGGGGTGGTAGGTGGTATCTGGAGAAACTCTAGTGTATGACCCTTGGTGACAAGGTCCAGCACGAAAGCGGTCTGAAGTGTTCTTGTGCCACCGCTGTGCATAAACAGAAATTTTCGCACCCACTGGTAGGGGGGTAACATTGACTGGCACCCTGAGAAGCTCATTGCTTTCTGGCAGAGTCACGGCCTTGTTGCTTTGTTTGCTTCCGGCCACCCTGGCGAGAGAAACCAGCTGTCGATGACTGACAGTAAGAGGATTGGTTGTACGACTGCCAGTACTGAGGTTGGAATTATCGATACTGCTGATTTGAGTGATAGTCGCCTCTATAGGTAGAGAATCCTCGCCCACTGGCTCCTCTGAAAGGTATGCGTCTATATTGTAGAGCACCTAAAGATTTTGCGGTGTCTCTGTCAGTTTTGATTGCCAAAAGGGCGTCATCTATATGTTTCCCGAACAGAGAATCCCCATCATAGCCCATGTCCAATATCTTCATCTGAACTTCTGGTCTAAAGGTAGTCGCTTTAAGCCAACCTTGACGCCGAAGAACAGCTGCACCAGCCAACTGCCGAAAGCTTGTGTTGTTTCGATGTCCAATGCGCAGTCAATTGTTTCGGAGGCAGCTCGCTCGCCTTCTAACAAGATCTTCCGTGCCGCCTCTCTTTGATCCTCTGGGATAAGATCTATGAATCACGCCATATCTGACCACATTTGGCGGTCATAACGGCCAATGATTGCCAAGACATTAGCAGCTCTAATTGAAGCTGCAGCCATAGAAGAGAATATCTTCCCCAAAAGATCCATACGACGTCCCTCCTTGTCTGGAGGAGCTGTAATTGGTGTTGCAGGGCTTTTAGAACGTCGTTGTGCGGCCTGAGATATTACCGAATCTGGCCACGGATGACCTATGAGGCAAGATGACTGTTCTCTGGAGCGTGGTATTTCTTCTCTATTGGAGGCAGCAACGCAGTTATGGATGCCGGCGTTTTCATGATTTTCACGCCCTCCTGCCAGATGTAATCAATGATGGGAATAGAGCGAATGACCTTCCTAGTATCCTCCTTGAAGTCATGTAAAAAACAGTGTTTGTTTGACCGTAATAGGGAGCTGAAACCTTGTAGCTGCTCTCTGCATTAAATTATTAAATCCTCCGATGTCCGTGGGAGGAGAATCAGAGGGTAAATGCGTAGGCGGAGATGGTGTCTCGATGATATAATCGTTCCATGGATCTAGAACATCTGCCTGTTTAGGCAATTCGCCTTCCTGAACCTCCTCAGAGGAGGAAGTGTCTCTAAGTCCAGTGGCAGGTGGATCTTGTGCAGGTGCCGGTGTACTAGGTCGAGCAGGCTCTGGTACTGAAACAGGAACCTCTACTTGTGGTATTATGTTCTCTATCGGAATCTGCTGCGGAGGAAATATCCGCCAAGATCGCCTGTAGGTCTTGTATAAGTGCAGGAGGAAGATGAGACCTTTCCCCCTGACAAGATTCCTGCCTGTGATGAAACTGGTATGTATGCCTTGGAGCCATATTTTGCCCATGGTAGTAATGCTCCTCTTGGTAATCATCCTTGTCAGTGTCTTGACATTTAACGTTAAGTTCCGATGGACTATGAGCCACTCTGTATGGGTCCTTCCTCATCATAATCAGGTAGGAAGGTGGTAGCGGAGAAATTTTACTAAAGTCCTGAATATGCCTTTGAATTGTCTTTTTCTGATAGACTCTCGTCGACTGAGGAGTCGACGGTGAAGAAATATGAATGGTAGGAATGTCTCTCGTCGACGGTCCTGTCCTCGACAGTGGAAGAATCACAGGCACGTTCATAGATGGTGCCGTCGACTGTGTAGTCTTGGATGCCTCTCTCGTCGACTGTGTTATCGACGACCGTGTCATTATCGTTGCCTCTCCCGTCGACTGTGTCATCGTTGACGGTGCAGCTGGAATCTTCTTCGAAGGCTTCTTCGTCGACGGTGCGTCGTCAACAGGTTTTGACGATAGTCTCGTCAAAACAGAAATTCTCGTCGACTAGATAGGTGATAAAATAGCCGTCGTCAAGATAGTCGCCGTCGACGTAACACATACCGTCGACGATGTGGTAAAAGCCGTCGTCGACACTGATTTTTTGTGCTTTTTACTCCGTTTCTGAAGAGGATGATCTTGGACGCTCTGTGAGTGGAGTAAAAGGTGGAGATGATGCTGGTTCAGAGGAGTGTTTAGAACTCCTCTCTTTGTGAAGAGATTTTTTCCTGGGAAGTTTTCAGATGTTTTCTTCCCTCACCTGAGGAGCCTTCTTGAGACGTAGTCCTCTTGCTAGATGTGGAAGCTCGGTCCTCTTCTTCAGCCGAAGAAGAAGGAAGCTCTTTAGACTTGAGCCACAAAAGTAATCTTGCCTCTCTGTCCCTCAGAGTCTTACTGGGAAAGGTACGGCAGATTTTACAATCTTTAGCCTCATGTTTGGGGTAGAGGCAATAAAGACAATCTTTATGAAAATCATCAGCATGGACCCTCTTCTTCCCACAGGTCCTGCAGCAGCGGAATAGGCCCTTCTTATCAGACATGCTTGCTTGAAGAGCTGAAGAGAAGAAAACTGAGCAGCACTCAGGGAGACTCCCTTCCACACGACGTGCGGTGAAAATCTGAGGAGAACTGCTTCTGTTGGGAGTGTTCTAGAGGGTGCTGATAGCTGATTGGTTGGAGCTGACTTTTGGTCCTTTTCCTATAAGGACGTAGATAGGCTACTAAGATATAGCCTTTGGCCTCTTTTGGCCTATTTATTACTTATGGCACTACTTTTGTATTTTACCATGGGACTCCCATCTCGACGACAGGGAATGATTCAAGTATGTGAATCTATGAAAGATACCTCAATACTGGATAACTAACCTCTTTGAAGACATTCAAAACAGAGAGAGGGAGGGAGTGTGTGTGCGTTTTTGTCTGCGTGCATAGTGAACATTCCTGCTATATTCTGACAGACACCTCACTATACCAGATTGAAAGCAGCAGTACTCAACTATTGAACAGAAAATACATTTATTAGGGGGGGTGTAACAGCCCAAACACCCTCCCTAAAGCGAAGTCCCTGCATATCTTAAAAACTGAAAAGGATTTCCACAGATTTGTTAAAGAAGGGACAAATAAAAGTGGAGGCAGTGTAGATCAAAGTGTTCTGGAATTATTGTTTGAAGCAATAGATAAGTCAAAGTCTGAGGAAAATATTACAGAGGGGAGGTGGGGTGCAGGACATGATGGATCCTTGAGGGACTTTTGTGTTTGATGAAAAAGGTTTGGAGCAGAAAGAAGGGAGAGGTGGAATTAGATTCCGTTGGTATGCAGGGAGTCGATCTTAAGGATGGTACATCGAATTCCAATTGATTCCAGTAACATGATGGGCCATCAATTTCATATCAATATCCAGTGTACCTGATGTCAAAATAGGCCTAGGCTGATGCATTTTGACATAATTCTCACCTTTAGTTTTTGATGGTATCGATCACAAATTGTATTTGATATTGTGGTTTGAGCAGGTGAAGCATAGTCTTTTGTTGCACAGTGGTAATCTATGAAATATTAGTGATATGGGTCTCCTCTGTGTGGATTATATAAAATTGTCATGTGCAAATTCCACCATTACATTTTCTATAGATATCTTTCAAAAAGTCCACTAACCACATGGTTTAAATATAAACCAGCACATGAAAATCTATTTATAGTTTAGCTTGTAATGAAAATCATCTAATATTTATAGTTTCAAACCCATTTTATTTTCTTCATCAAATGCAACCTGTAAAATAACACACAGGAATCTGATTATCTTTGTAGGACTGTGCCAATAACTAGATGATATCCAGATGATGTTGTGCTTTTCAACAACAAAGGAAAGTTAAATATTCTTAATTTTAAGTCTGAACATTTTTAATTATATCAATGACATGGAGGCAAGGATTATGCGTAAAAGGTCTCCGCTGCTTAACAGCAGCCTCCATTTAAATATAATCAGTACCAGAAAATACACTTCAGATACAAAAAAACTTCGCTAATCCATGAATCGGTGGGAAATAACTACGAAACACATGATCACTATGGGCAACAACATGCCAGCATTGTGATATCCTATTACACAATCCATTTAACCTCTTTATTTGCCGCAAGAAGCAAAGTGAATTTAACTGAATCATAAATGAATCTGTTTTTGTTCAACATGAAAACTAATATCAGAATCAAACTCCAGTTGTAATCAAAAACCAAAAATTATCCCATTCCTAAACAGAAATATACACCTTAGGATGTGAAGGATATGAATTGTTAGATTCTATGGCAGGACCTTAGGCGAGGATTATGCCTCTTCAAATTTGATCTATAACCAGTGATACTAAAAAATTGGTTTAAAATAAAACCTTTTGAAAGTATATTCTGTCGACCAATTCACTTGGCTTCATAATGTCTTCCAATCTCATTTCTGCTAGCAGAGCCTTAGTCGCCATAACACCAAAACAGTTAAGAATCTATTGCAGCCTCTGACAAAATGGGAGCGCACATGGAAGAAAACAATTATCTAAAAGATATTTAAGGTCTAGAAGTTCCCCAGGCCCTAAAATAACTGTTTATATGCATAAGACTTCAAACACTGAACTGCAGACAGATTAGTGTTATCTGGAATCTTAGAGCAAGAAATCACTAAAAGCATGGTCAACCTGGCAGATAACGTCTTCTGAGAAAGTTCCTTATTAGAGGAACTCAGAACAGTGTTGGCATCGAATGAACTAGCATTTCATAGTTCATAAAGTACTGAAAACGTAATTCTTCTAAGCAACTAACATACCAAGTATATACGCCAACAGGACAATTAGCCACTAAAAACATGACCTGCAGAAAAGGTGGGAAAGTAGGAATTTGCCTTTCTTTAGGTCAACCATTGATGAGCGAGTGGTGATAGAAAAAAATCAGGCCACTAATAAATCTGTACTAACAGGCCAGAAAGACCTGTCAGCAATCATTCCACTTTCTTCAAGTAGAGTTCAAATCCTTGTGGCCGATGTTTGGACGATTTAGAACAATGCTTATTCTGAACTTGCTGTACTTTCCATTGTCACCCAAAATATTCCAAGTTACCAGTCTCTGCTAGGCAGATGTCCAAGTCACTAGGGTCTCATCATAAGAAAGGAAATCAAAAATAGACAGATTTAAGAATACCAAGAAAGCTCCAGGAGAAAAGGATACCAAATGTGACATGACATGGCATCACTATGAATAAACTCACCTCTCTCTCTGGACCAGTGCTGTGTTCCTCCAGCTCTGGAAGGAAAGAAAGCTACGAAATAGCTCTGACCTGGCCAATTGTTGCATCTGTGTGAGCTTTGGTAACTTTAGAGACATTGCTGTATGAAGCAGTTGGAGGTGTGTCCCTTCAGAGGCCTGTCTGTCCTAAAAAGGATTGGTTTAAAACCATATTTATTGATAAATGTGCCTTGTCTAGTTCTGTGAAAGTATTAACACCTTAATGAACGTATCTTAATCTGCAATAGGCCCAAAGTCACAGTATTTGGGAAATACTCAGATAGGATCATCACCTCTCCACAAGAATGGTACAGCTGCTATCAGCAAAGAAGCAGAGTGCCCCCCGTTCCCATCTTGCCAGAATGTCGGTGTCAATGGACATATCCATGTCCTCAGTCAACATGGCTAAGACTTTTGATGTGGGGCTATCCACGTCCAAAAGCTTATCCTAGCAACCTCTTCATAATCGATCAATTACTTTCTTTGGCTGGCAAGAAAATGTTGACCTAAAAGCGGACATTATGGTATGTAGTTTGGGGGTGCGTGTTATTCTCCTTCCAAATAGGGTCTGGACCATTCAAATAGAAATGCATTCTTTACATCTTTGTTAATTGTTATATGCAACCGCATTTGAACATACGAACCAATTTAGACAAATTTGTCCACTCCAGGGATCGGCAAGGTGGTATATCATCAAAATGAAACATAACCTACTAGGCCATTTAAAGTAGATCTTTTCTCTTCTCTTTCTAGCACTGGGGAGAGGGCACCATTAAGCTGTCCCTATGCTCTGCCATCATCATCTTCAGGCTTCACTGGCCATCCTTGCCAGGTTAGAACTCGTGCACCTTTTAGTTATGCGCCCCACTGGGGCCCCCTAAATCATCATGTCATGTGAGAGGGCACTAAGACCTGGCTGGAGGGATTCCCTGAGTTTCTCTAATGCATCCACATTAATTGTAATTTGACTTGGCTATCATTTTGGTAAGAAGTGTCAAACTTGTTTGCCAGACTTATCAGGCTTGTATTTTTCCCTTGGACATTTAATTTTGGTAGTTTCTAGAGTAATTAGGAGCTTCCCCAAAGACCCCAGGTGCAAAAGACATTGCATTCGGAACTGATCCCTGTGGCTTGGTGCAGGCTTCACTCATGAGATAGGTTATCTCTTCCTCAGCTAGACTCTTGCGTTAAACTAATATCATGCTCATCAGATATCACTATATAGGACACACCAAAGGTACTCAAGACACTGGTACAAGGGACATAATTGAAACACACCTCACACCTGCTACAAGTGTGCAATCACAAAATGATGAGCCTCAAGGGAGCTAGAGAGGGTCCGCAGGTGGTCGGCCTTCTGATGGACGGCTCTCAGAAATATCACAAGCCCACATTGTCCAGAGTCAACGCTAAGGAGAAAAAACAAACTGCCAGTGCACAGAACTAAAGGTGTTTGACAGAGCTACTATGCTGAAAAGCTGTGGGGTTAAAAATCTATTGCGTTTGAATAGCTCTGATGCTGCATAAGCCCTCTAGCATTAAAAGACATTTGTTGGAACTGAAACCAAAAAGTACCGATTTGTAAATATTTACAAGCAGAAGCCATTATGATAAACTGAATTAACAAGTAGTCACAGACACTTATTATGTTAAAAGAAACGACAAACCAGCACGATGCACTGAATTAACAAGTAATCACAGACACTTATTATGTTAAAAGAAACGACAAACCAGCACGATGCACTGAATTAACAAGTAGTCAAAGACACTTATTATGTTAAAAGTAATGACGAGCTAAAATCCCCAAATTCTACAAAAAAAGTCAATACACTCATCTGAGGCTAAGGAAGAGGTGGGCTAAATGGTAAAATTGGACGATATTACAATACTGAACTGGCCATCTTGGACATGTGTTTTGTAGATATTACCCCTCAGACTCAAGAAAAGTGTGATTTTGTTATTTTTCGAATTGTGTTTAATCAAAAAGAGTGCTGTGATCAGTAAGACTTCGCAATAGGTCCTGCCATAGAATGATGGTAACTGGCACTTTTTTAATTAGGTTTTGCTTGCGCTGAGCTTGCAAAAGCTCTTGTATTAAAAAAATATATATCTTAAAATGGACTTGCAACCTGCCCATTACTAACCTTTTCTTACAATTGCTGACTCCCATGTCACTTTACTTACCATTGGCTGGCTCCCACTTCACTCTTGTTTTCTTGCTTCGTATTTGTCTGGACCTCCTCTTTACCTCCATCTTCCTCCTGGGCTTTGAGTCTTCATCCTGCTGAGGAGCCTGGACCAAGTACTACTTCCGGTGGCCAGTATCTTTCCACTGCAGTTTTTTTTTTTTTTAACAGCAGCAAGCTTATTTTTTTTTTTTTTTTAGGATCACGAGATTTACCCATGTACCTTGGGAGAGGTCTTATAGCAAACATTGGCACAGTGAGCAAGGGACTCACGTCTGGGCATACCCATCCCACTTAGGGCGAAAAGTGTTATAGAAAACCTTTCTTTGTGCTTCAGCATACTCAACTGGGTTTTCTCATGTTCAGGTAGAGTAGCTTTACACAGGAGCATTAAGGTATGTGTTCACAACCAGGTTCCTAAACCACAGCCTACTCAGTGACTTTAAAAAGACATGAAATTCAAATTGCATTTAAAATACTCTTGATAAATCTGACTGACCCTTTCATCAGTCTTCAGGCATTCAAGAAATTAATTCGTTATTAAGGATGGGGCATAGTTTAGAGACGCAAGTCACTGAGGCTCCTGCAGGGTCCTACCTGTCAATATGTGTGTTGTAAACACGGCTGTGACATGGGCGGGTCTGTTCCCTACTCTCTGAAACCACGAAGACAGCACAGCCAGGAAGCCCGGCATGGTCAATATGTGATTTTTCTTAAACCCCTGACATCCGTTTCTCTGCAGCTCCACATGGTTTTTCCATACAGCTCAACAATGCCACACCCAGGGGCTCTGTCCTTTATTCGGAGGTCTGTGCTAAGCACTCTCCAATCATCGCAGACATCTGTCTATGCACTCTTACTCTCGAGGCCAAGGCAGTTAGTAACGCAGACAGCGCTGCCTGCCGGGCTCATCAAATCATTTTGCTAAATAACAATGTTGTGCCTTTCTTGTGATGATGGAACATCTCCGCTTTCGCCCTCGATGGTGTACTTTAAGGCAGGCGGCCCCCACCTACCCCCCTCCCCCGCCCCCAAGCATTGTCCTGAAAGTACAAAGACTGGGTTCATGCTAGTCTACGGACCAATAGGTTGCAATAAAGTTGGTACTCATTTGAGGGGCACTTTCTTTTATTACCACATACAAGTTACGGATGATAGGAAAAATCCAACACTCAGTGGACCATGTCTCTTCCTCGCGTTACCCTACTCTACATATTCACACCATGTTGCCTGGATTTAACCACAATGTTTCTTCCATAAATTCAGTGCCCGGAGATACTGTCACTCCCAGACCTGTTGCTGTGCATACCATGCGATTCCAACCAGGGCCCAACCAGCTTCCTCCCCACTCTATAGATGACTCCAGATGTTACGCCTAGTTTCTGAGACAGGGATTTATGTTTATTTGTGCAAAGAGAGGCGGAGAAGCTGGCATTGTCGTTCTGGGGGGGATCTGTGGTTTGAGAGCGCTGAAGGAATGCACTGTTTTCACTTCATAGCGGAGTTTCTATTGACACCTGCTGATTTTCTCAGGTGAATCTATGTGATCCTCCATGCAGACATTTTTGGCACAGATGGAAGGAAAAAAATTCAGCAGATAAGTCTTTTTGCTTCTGCTCGCAAATATAAACCCATATTTACTCCCCTTCCACTCTCTGAACTGCCTGCCTGGTCTTCATATCTGCCATCATGCTTCTTCTGAAGCAGGGAACTATACTTATAGTTGTTATTGGACCGGCTGGATACAGTAGCAGCCAAATAAACAGGCTAGCGTGTTTACCACATTTTTAAACATTTCACTGATGTAGAATAAAGGGCTTATTAGCATTTGTTCATCCAGGTTGGGTGGGGGGGTGGAAGATGATGTTTTCTGTATATTTATGCGCGCAGTGCTTCTCCAGGGGCGCTACTTTACTTCCACCAAATACAGAATAGAGAGGACACTGCTGTATGTTAATGGTCTGTGCTGTGTTCAGTCTCTACAGTCCCTTTCCTTCACCCCCTTCTTAAACTGAAAAAAAGAGAAAACAAAAATCAAAAAAGTGCTATGGCCCGGCCAGCATTGACTGCTTCATAGCCCTTTTTTTAACTTTACGTCATGTTGCACAGCATCCCAAATGCTGTGCAACATGTAAAATTAACTGACAAAACCTAGAGATTTCACATAAGTGTAACCTACTTGCTTTGACAAATGCTTGTTTATTGAATGTGAAGCCAATATGAGTTATTTCATCGGAGGCATGGATTTTGTGCGGCCTATAGTGGGTAGAAGCCACTGCTGAGCAACTCTTCCCAGAATATATTTAATCAGCTGCACAGTTTTAAGATGCATGTAACATTCATTGAGGTCAAAATCCACCTGAAAGAAACGTTGCCCATCTGATGCTGGGGCAAACGATCAACTGCAGAAGTCTCGATTAATTGAGTACTAGCAACGAGGCAAATGACATTTTCGTTACACTAATTTTATGCATATGTATTCTGTGAGATCTAGGATTATTCTGTGGAATGTGTATCCTGTAAAACAAAGAATGAACTATGGGCCGTGTGCGACATATTGCGCAAACAGCCCATATTTAAAATTAACAATGCAAAGCATACAAAAGGTCAAAAGAAATTAGCTCAAGTACCTTACCTTCTGCTAAAACAAAGCAGGACTCTGTGTATAGGCCACTGTGGAACTGGTACAAGAGAGTTAAGGAATCTAATTTATTAAGGCAGATTACACTGGCAATACAATACATTTGGCATGGTACACAACGAAGGACTACAAATAAAAGAGAAGTCCACAGAGAATTATGTGCGAAGAGCCCCACTGCACCTACTTCTTGGCTACTCCTCAGCACCCTTTTCCAAAACTCCATATCTACCTATTACGTGAGGTATACTTGAAATGTATTTTCCTTAGGAATTGTGAATCAGATCCATCCGATTACTGTGCCTTGCGTTTTATGGGTGAATTGCCAAGTAAAATGCAGTTGAACAAAGCACCCCCTACCCCCAATTAGCCCAAAGCAGCACACAAAATAGTATATGAGGTTCTGCGTACTGGAGGCATCTGCTTGGAGGCGTCATGAATGTAGTGACTGCCTGTTCGAGGTGTCGACATCTGTTCTCAACCCTGGCTGCACATAGCCCTGTGGACTTTTGAGAGAAGCAACTATGAGTTCAGACTTCTTCCCCCATTGGTCCCACAGTATTTCTATGGGCCTGTTGCAATGTGTGAGCCAGGAAGGATTTGGCCTGCGCGCTGGAGTGGTTAGAACCAATGACTTAGTAAAAGAGGCACAGATACAGAAATTAAAGTTGTTGGCAAAACCTCGACAACATCCCTTACATTGCCCTTTTCAATGTTGCCTAGTAGAACAAAAATATCAACTAAATTTGATCAAATTAGTTGGAACTGTTTTTCCCTTATTCAATTCATACATACCAGGCAGTCATTAGGTTAAGGCAGACTTTTGACAATGTCAGGCCTTTAATAATTTAATTAATTGGCCAAAGACATTGTAATGACGTTACTTTTCAATGGTGGAATTGCCTTCTATTTCCTAGAATGGGGATTTATTTTGCTAGTTTTAATTTCATAACGGGGAGCCAGTAGAGGTTCTTCAGGTTTGGGGTGATGTGCGTCCGTTAGGGCAGGTTGGGGATCAGTCAGGCCGCTGAGTTCTGTATCATCTGGAACCTTCTCATGAGTTTGGTGGTGATTTCTGCATACAGTGCATTGCCATACTCCAGCTGGCTGGTGACTGAGGTGTGCATGACTGTTTTTCTTGTGCTAATGGAGAGCAATTTGAATATTCTTCAGAGCATGCAGAGTGTGTGAAAGCAGGTGAAAGAATCTGCATTGATCTTTCGTTTCATGGTGAGTTTGATGTCTAGCATGATCCCAAGGTTGCACGTGTGGCCTTCAGTGTGGGAGTGGGTCAGAGTTCGGTGGGCCACCAGGTGTCGTTCCATGAGGAGGTGTGGTTGCCAAAGATCAGCACTTCAGTCTTGTCAGAGTCGAGCTTCAGACAGCTGGCCTTCATCCAGTCAGAGATATTCTTCATGCAGTTGTAGAAGTTCGTCTCAGTGGCGTGGGGTCTGCTGAGCTCGGGAGGATGAGCTGGGTATCATCAGCGTAGGAAATGATGTTGAGATCGTGGGTCTGATGATGTCGGCTAGAGGTGTCACCTGACTAAAAGATCGGCCAAATGCACTGGCTATCTTGGTGAGCAAAAGTTTATCTTTTATTAGATCTCAGGACTTAAAATTGATTCTTTTGAATGTCCTTGAACAAATAACTCCTGACATCTTGATGTTGAGATTCCGCGGGTAGGTCACTTGGTCTTAAAAATGGACCTCTTTCTGAAGGCGGTATTAAACATCTCTGGGTTGGACTAAAACAACTAATGATGCAGCCAGATCCAGGAGAATGGATCTAAATGTGCTTGATATGGTTATACCTGCTAGTTACCTGGCACATATAATTGTCGACACTGTCACAGGGTTGGATAATCTACAGCCACAAGGGGGAAACCCCTAATAGCTCTACTAAGAGACATTACCGAGGGTTGCATTGTCTCCCTGAAATCTACTATGCCAGATTATATATTTTTAGTTGCAAGTAAATTGACAATATCTCACTCTTAAAATATTATTATTCTCCCCATCCCTGAATCTTTGTTGGAATAATGTGTGAAACATATTTCCAAATGATAAAACGACAGCATCTCTATCTAACAAAAAATACATCTTCAGGCTTTGGACTCTATTTACTGATTACATGCTATAGCCTATGCTCCACTCCTGGAATAATGCCTAAGAATGTACATTATTTTGTTTATTATGGATTAGGTAGGGCTAATTTTCAACATATTTAAAATTACGTATGAACTAACCTTTTTAGACAATGTTATCTGCTTTTATTATCATATTTTTGTAAAGATGTCAATAAAACTGATTAAAAAATAAATCTGCAAGCATTTTTCAAAAAAAGAGAAAAATCTTGATTTACTCTTTAGATTAAAGCAAAGCTGAATACGAATAAAAAAAACTGGGATGAAAGCATAGATATTAGAGGAGGTTTGCAGAATGCTTTTGGGAATACTGCCTTCCAAAAGTACTAATGTTAAGTGCACATGTATTCCTCCCCTAAAGAAGAGATTTATATTTTGTACATTACAGCCTCCATTTTTATCAAAAAACTGAAGAATGAGAGACATCATGCCAATTATGTGCATTCAGTGAATTGAGGGTATTCTAACCAGTCCTCGCCTAAGAAGAGCACCGGACTCAGTGTAGCGGCGCTGGCCATCTCATGTTTTCGATTACACTTTCCCTTAGGACATATCTTGGTACAGCCTGCTCTGCGTTGCCATCAACGAAGCTGGAGTCCAGTGGCACCAGGGCTATGAGGGGGGGGCCCTCTCAACACTAATGATTGATGTTTTACCACCCACAAATAGGGCCGTGGGCGCACATTTTCTTTGCTTGCATTGTGGCCCACTGCATCATTGCTAAGCCACTGCTTTGTGTGCCAGTCTTGCACCATGTGGCAATGTTTCTAGCTCTTCTAAGAACCTTCCAGTGAAGGAAATATAACCGGCGGAGGTTCATTTTATCAGCCAGTCACATTATTCTTAATATGTTGAGGTGCAAGGTAACGCCTCCAGGACAAAGATTTTTTTTACACTGGATTTGTCATGAATGCTGGACTTACAACAGACCTATCAAAAGAATATTCTGAAAAAGTAAATGAAGAAATTCTCTCTAGCGAGAACTATGGTTAAACTCTGAACATCTCTTTGAACATTGAGTAAATTGGTTCTCGTGTCCAATGAGAAATAGGCATCACCTGTGCTATTAAAATTACAATTTTTCAATTAAATGAAATACATTTTACTATGAAAATGATAGTACTGAAAAGCAACAAAGTGATTGCCTAATAATGATTATTTTTCCAGATAGTGCATCTGATGTAAGAAGTCAGAGACGCCAGGTCATTTAAAAAATAAAAAAAAGAACAAAATAAGCTGCAGGTGAATTTATACTTATTCGTGGCATTAGAACAGTTGGGTTGAGAGTTAACGTGGATGATGACTATTCTTGGGAGCAAATTCAAATGCAATGGGTTTGTGTTTGCACTACAAATATATTTCGACGGAGGCAAACTTCATTTAGGATATTGCTTTACTGAGGTCCAGCTGTACAGCTCCAGTGGGATCTTCCAGAAAATACTTTCCCTAAGTAAGAAAAGAAAAAAACACAAACACAGAAATCAAATTCAACATAAGGAAAAGTATAGGCATCATTATCAATTCAGATACACAAGAGATCAGAGCTTCTCTTAGTCAATGCATCGAGGTCGGTGTCATTACAAAGCTATATAAAGTTAGTGACCTTGCAGCAGAGCACAACACCACATTTTGAAATCGAGAAACACAATGACCAAAGAGGATCATTTTAATAAAGGATCTAACGGTGCCAGTTCAGGAATTCATAACTTTCACCTTTCTTTAAATATTTTCTTCCTCCATCATTTCTTTCACTTTCAAGAGAATTTTTTATAAAAAAAACACACATTTCACCCTGTAGCAGAAAACCCACTGATCTAAAACATAATACTAACTGTGAAAAGTAGCTGATGAAGAAAAGCACTCAGAGGCTAGATGTCAGTAGATGTCACTGTCTTCAGTATTACAGATTAAGGTTGAAAATTATAATTGTGATTGTATTTATATAGCACATACTACCCCTAACAAGGTGTTGAAGCGCTTTTTGGCAAGTAGCACGCAACTCCGGAACCCAAAAAGGATTAGTGGTGAATTAGTATATTGAAATTTGAATTTATTTGAGCGGTGGACATGCGAGTCTGTTAGGTGGATTGAAAGGATAATGGAGGGATAGAAGAGGGAAGGGCTTAGAAAGTGCTCATTTGGAGATCATAATAGTAGGAGTAAGTTTGGGATGAGTAAAATAGATATGAGATGGGAAAGATTCTCTAGAAGTGGACTAGGGAAAAAAGAGATCTTGGATTACTTTAAGGAGGAATACATGCTGGAAGGGTTTAGAAAGGGTTGTTTGGGAGGTCTGAATAGTAAAATGAGGTTTGAGGTGGTGCAAGGAGGGAGAGGAGAGAGGAGTCTATAAAGGGTTATTTTGAAGATCATAGTAGTAGAGTGAAGTTTGTGATGAGTCAGAGAGTGGAAGTAGAGTATGTACTGAGAGAGGTATAGAGTGAGATATAGGGTAGTGCAGTGAAGAGGCTCAAAATTATTTTTCTTTTAGGCAAAATTACAAACGCAAGATCGCTTTAGATAGTGTTTACAGTATTGGCCCGAAGGACACGAGAGCAAAAAAGTCTAGGTTTCACCAATGAGTCAGTCTCTAGGTCGTTAACTGAACAAGCCCTTCCTTTGGGGTTAATGGAGGGTATTGCAAACAAAGGTGAGGGTTGTGGGCAGCTACTACCATATAGATGCCCCAACACTTAATCTCTACACTTAATGTCGAACTGTTGCACACGTTGAATATATTTAGGGTCTGGAAGTTGGACAGACAATTCCACGCAGTGTTATTTGCCATGTCATCCCAAAGTCTTATCAAAACCTCAACACTTAATGGACTTGGCTGGTTGCATTGTACGCCGGTATTCAAAGCAACTACATGATTAGAGCGCATGCCTGGAATCTGGGAGAGATTACTACATCATGAACAACCCTCTATCCTAGTATTTTTCCCTTGGTCCAGGACATTTAAGTTACTCGTGAGACGATACTCACACCATACCATGGCGCCAGATCTCAAACATCCTTTAACAAAGTTGAGATCCATCCTAGTCTCCTCCCCAGGGCTAGAACCGACAGAATTGCCTATAATCACAGACACCTTTAAGGAATCCATGTATGTAGTTGCTGCATTCATATTTCCCCCTTGAGTGTAAGCTTACGGCAGGCAGGATGGAGACGGAAGCTTGCGCTGCAAGTTGGAGAAGCTTCTTAAATACTACCTGTAGTTCCTTCCTTTTCACAAAAGATTCAGAGCGGAGATCAAGATCCTGTGACCCTCAAATAGTACCTCTTTCTAATAGCCACTGCCTTCAGCAGCATTTCCTAGAGCCCATCTTCCTGTAGGACTTCTAAAAGTGTGATTCCACCTGTATCGCACACCTTATATTTTTTTATTCTAATTTAACCATACAGTAAAAATCCACATAAGTACATAGTGCCAATTCAGAAAACATATATTTTTAAAAACCTAACTGATATAATACAGGTATTAGAAATAATGAAACCAATTCTGAGGTATACTTAGTGTGTAGACGTGTTCTAAAACTAGTTGAACGTTGTGCATACCTTCTTTTTTATTAAAGGTTTCAAGTATCTTTTGCTTTAAATCGAATAATTAGGGCATAAGAGGCACATGTATTTTTAGCATTTGGAAATTTCTGTATGCATCTACAGAGGGACTGTGGTGAGCTATTAATATATCTCTTGCCACACTAAAAGTAAGAGCGAGCAGCAATCTACAGAGGGGTTGTTCAATGATAAGCCTATCATTGCTCTACAGTGGCAAGTGAGGAGGGCCCTATAGCACTAAATACAATCTAGGTCAGCCTAGTATGATAATTCATCTCCTATAAAAATCTCTTCCATAACTTTCAGTCTGCATTCTGTTCCAAACACTGCACAGAGACATTCACAATTCAGGTACTAGATGGGGCACTAAAAATCCTGAACAAAGGGGGTGCATGTCTGCTGGTATTGCTAGATCTTTCAGCAGCTTTCAACACCCTTTAACACCAGACTCTTAAACCCCTATGATCTTTAAGAACGGGGTTCATAGGTACAGTCCTAAATTGATTTAAATTATTTATGGTCTCAAAATCGAACATTATGAAACGAAACTTATTCTAATTACCCACAATCCTCGTCAAATGTGGCGTTCCTTAAGGTTCTGTCCTATCAGGATACCTCTTTAACTTTTTATGTAGAACCTTTCGCCACAATAAGCTAAGACAGCAACCACTGTAAACATCAATAAGGTGAAAACGCCCACATCTACTGAGGTCTCCCCAACACAGTCAGCACAGCTAATCTGAAGATCGTCCATCAACAGTAAACCAACTGGATGTCTCTTCTCCTTCTAAAACTGAATTTAACTAAAATTGAATTTGTGCTCCAAATACTCTGTGCCGCAAATACATTGGTGAATAGAATGTCTATGCCCTCTAGGATTTGTCCACCATCTGGTCCCTCATAACAAATTACTGGGCTTTCTCATAGACCAACATCTCACCCAACAGACCAATCACCAAATTGACAAGATACTCCACATTTCAACTCCACCTGCTGGAGAAAATAAAACCCCACATTTCTCAGAATTCAAATCAACAGTTCAGGCCCTAGCCCTGAGCCATTTGGATGGAGGTAATTCAGTCGTGGAAGACCTTTCTAAATCCACTCTGGCGCTCAGAATATCTGAGTAACATCCAGCTCCTCCGTTAGTCAGACACCATCACACCCACTCCAAGTGCGTACTTTAAGTTTGGTAGTTTTACCCATAAAGCATTAAAAACCATCCAAACTGTATACCTGAATGACGCACTTTAGCTCAGAGGTCACAGAAACATTAGGAACAATTTTGAAAATTCCAGTATTCAAAGAGCAACTATATCCAAACACGTTTTTTCCTGCCTTGCCTCCACGCTTTAGAGCTTGATCCTGTATAGTAATATAGTGCACCAGAACGTTCTACGCTTCCATAAACATCTAAAAACCAACCTCTTTAAAATGTATCTACCTAACATTCTCATTTCCATCCCTCTCATCAATGAAAATTATAGGTATTCTTCTCCTAGTTGTAAGTGCTCAGTTGCCCTAGTGGCTGGGTCAGCAGTATGTAAATACTACTGAAGATGGGATCAACTGAAAGAGAAGCAGAGACCTGCTGAAGCTTTAAGGAGGTTTGACAGAGGCCTTCTTAAAATTTGAAAGCCAGGTCGAGGTGCTTGAGACCCTAAAGAGTATGGCTTAAATTACAGTGGTGGGTTTACTACCTCTCCACTTGAGGTAGCACTTGTGTTAAGGATGGAAGGGTTGATTGCTAAACACATCTGTCATGACCAACCGCCCCTTCAAGCTAGTCCGCACTGGAGAAGCGCGTATTCAAACTCCCAGCACTGCAAACAAAGCCCCCACATAAAAGCACAAATGGCACGATTTTTGGCTCCTTGCAGATCCTGATATGAGCCACTCCATTGTCAGGAAGATGACACCTCTGAAAAATAATCTTCAAACAATGATCAAGGAATGTGTCCCTGATCACAGAGCAAAATCTTTGGCGAAGAGGTCGGAGCTCCATTGTGTGAGACGTGGTGAAATTGGGAATCTCTTCCTCCCTTTCGCATCTCCATGAAGAGGCTTTTTTTCCATAAAGAGGTTTTAAAGATCGATGCATCGAGCCCGGATAAAAGATAACACACCAGAGATCTGGTGCATAGTATGTATGCGTGGAACAAAGATCACAGGCCTTTCGCTGCAGACAATCAGCCCATTGCGTTCGCACTGGAAGGGAGATCGAATGCCCCCTCTGGGTGCCCAAATAGAGGATAAGCCCCTACATGGAGCACCCAGGTTCTGCTGCCAGTTTAGAAGTCACGCTCTGATATCGTGTTAGCAAAGACTTCAATGCCACTGCTTACCCAAGTTCATAGACAAGTGTAATGAATTCTAGGACTGGGCGGTAAATTCTGTTCCGCTCGCGGAATTTGGGTAATTTCACGTTCACGGAGAACGTGGCTTTGCCCAAAAATCTGCATTCCTTGCTTGTTCACGTTCTCAAAAAGCGTGTTCGCAAGATATTTCCCCCCGTGCACGCAAACAGCGTTCGCAAACAGGAAAAATGCATCGCGAACAAGCAATTCCGAGTCTTCGCGGAGATTTTTTACCATTTCGCGGAGCTTTGCATAGTGCGACTACGCAAATTCCGCCTAATGAATTCCCCATGGACTCTGGCCGATTTCCCTAGAAAAAAAAGCATGAAAATTCTGGCCCCTCTTGAAGCACTAAAAGATGCCGCCAGCACAGAGCCATGCTCAGGCAACATTATGATTCAAGGAAATTCGGAAGCCCCCGTATATATTAAGTGATGTTATCCGCACGGGGCAAATTAAGGTACCTGCGGTCTGGCTCAAGAGGTGATGAGGAAGCGCCCTTTTAGCAACCCCCAGCATACCATCTGGGCTCCAGGAGTGAGTGAACCATGGTGGGTACACGGCCCCGTTGGCGCCGACCCAACTCTTACAAACCCTGAATTTTGTCTTTTTTATAAATGTTTTGATAGGATTTCTAAAATTCTGCATGTCATTTTAAAACTAGATTTCAAGAACAAAGGACGGTCTCAGTAGTGATTGCATTTCATAGTTGTGAAGAACTTGCACACAGTCAAAAAGTCTAACCAATGCCTTAGTTGGTTGTACCAACCTGCAAGAAAAAGAGTATAGGTACTTCTTTAGCCCCTCTTTTAAAACCCAGAGTGCACAATGACGTCTTCTGGCCAAAAATGAGCTCCCTTAAACTTTCGTATTTTGTTAACAGACAGCAAGTAAATGAATCAAGTCTTGTGCTACTGGTATTTCAGCTCATCTCTAACCAATATTCCACATCCTGCTACATTAAAACATCAACCGCTGTTGACATAAATCTAAACCTCCACCCCCATCATGTTTATGATGCAAAGCTGCCAAGTTACCGAGGTCCATGTGTGATGTGCTTCTTCAGTCCGGGTTTTTTTTCTTTGAATTTTGGGAATTGTAGTCCTGTTCTATAATGGAATAAATAGGACTACAAGTCCCAGATTTTAAAAAAAACAAGCCTTTCCAATGCAATAGGCTTCGCACTTACGCAAGTTTAAGCTATTGGTATAGTAAATGACAATGCCTTTTATTTATGTCTTAAAAACAAAAAAAAAAGGCAGCGTTATTTGCAATGTCAATAGCTGAAACTCGCGTAAATGCGAGACCTATTGCATTGCAAATGCTGACAAAAGCACATTGGGGTGACTTTGTAATGTCAGCTGGGGTGACTTTGTAATGTCAGCTGGGGTGACTTTGTAATGTCAGCTGGGGTGACTTTGTAATGTCAGCTGGGGTCACTGGCTCGGGACATGGGGTGATGATCGATAGGCCGTGTGAGACACTAATCATAGTGCTGAAAGCTGTCAAAGTTATATTTGTGCAGAGTGTGTCTGTGGCTGATGAAATGGGCTCGCTGTCCATGGAAGGAGGAACACAGGGTATCTGTGGGAGAAACCGATGAGGATGGTATCCATACCCAGTGCTTGAGATGAAAATATAGAAGTGCAGATACTCCTTGCCCCAGAGCACGCGTTTGCTGCTGGGAAGTGCCAGTACTCTCCTATTAAAACTATAGAAGTGCTGAGAGGTGCCAGTACTGGCCCTTACAAATAGAAGTAGTGCAGGTACTGAGTACCTGTCCACTTAAAGCACTGCCTATCTACACACTTTAAAGGGCGATGTGAGAGGAGGTGGTCTAGGGAGCGAGACTGCTGCATGCATCCCACAGAGTCGAAGAGACAGCCCAGGCATGGAGTGAGATGTGCAGACAGATGGGCACTCTCTTGCGGGAGGGGGAGATTGCAGACGCCCTAGGCATGGAGGAAGCTATGTGTGAGCAGTGTTGGAGAGAGCAGACATCATTGGGAGGGAGAGAATTAAATCTCACACGGAGGATGTGAGAAGGAACGGAGTTTAAGATGTTTAGAGAGAAAGGGAGAAGTACGTATTATGGAGCGAGCTAAAGAGAGCAGCCGGTCAGCTAGACTAGAGTTGAGCACTGTATAGGGAGTCTAGGCAGGAACAAAAATAAGCATTGCATGAAAAGAGGAATGGGGGTACCGGCATTCTGAAAATAAAGAGGAGCAGGAAAGTTCAGTCTCAAAAAGTGAAAGGGGGAGGGGTAGCGTGAAGCCCGCAACAGCTGCGCCTTACGTAGAAAGTGCCCAGGTCATGACCACATTAAACAATTACATGCCGATTATCCAGTCGTGGCTGTCTTAAAAACCTGGATGCATCCCGACCGCTTGAGCCTATACTGGACATTCCTGCCCCCTGGGGGTCACAGAATTCTAAATCAAACAAGCGCGGCCACGCGTGCCAGGTCGGCGGCGAAAGTGAAAGCGCCGCATTTGGAGAAAAAGTACATCAGGGCCAGTGGGACCGCCATCTGTTTCCAATTAATGCGACCGCGAGACGCGGGCGCGAAAACTGGAAACAGATGGTGCTGCTGCTCGTTCCCAAGCTCCTTAGGCCAGGGGAGAGAGAAGGCGGGACATGCACCCGCCTTTGGCCAATTGCGTGCTGTCTTTCTTAGAAGGACACACGCTAAGGCCAATAGCGCGTGGTCCGAGTTAGAAGTCCTTACTAGAAGCCTCGCAGAGTAGCGCATGCGCGTTGGCTCAGGCGAGACCTAAAAACATGGACTAGAGCAGCACATCACGCAAGGACCTCGGAAACTGGCAGAGCAGATAATAGTTGGCCAAATTATTGCAATAACTAGAGACCAACTTTCGCAGACCAGCATTAATCTTCCTGGATATTCAATTTTGTTTCTCTTTGAGATAACTCTAGTGCATGCTCCCTTTCCTCAGGCTACTCAGCATTTGCATTTTAAAAGTAGAGCACGAATCAACAAACGTAAAGCACTACAGTGGCGCAATGAAACTTGGGGCCCCCCCCCCTGCAAATTACAAGGAGGGGGCCCCTCTCCCCAGCCCACCAACTGCCACTTTTGCAGAGGGGGCCCCCCCTAAAGCCCGGGGCCCCACCCACACCACAGGGTTGCGGGGGTTTATGTTACGCCACTGAAGCACTAGGTTCATGAATAGGATAATTTTCTTACCTCTTTAAGTTGGGTCAACATTCCAAGAACAATCACGTCTCCAACTTTTGCTGTGCTGCCAAGTAGAGTCTCAACTGTTTTAAGCTGAAATAAATCAATAGATTAGGTGCAGCCATGAAGGCTCGATGCTCAACACTTGCATCTATGCTTACAAGAACATAAAGAGCAAATACTTAATAGATGACTAAACAGCATGATTACCTGAACGCAAAGGGGGAAACGAACCACCATAAAATTGTTACATTTACAAGGCTATTTTCATGACTACATTATGGACTTAAGGCCCAAAAGTAAAGCATTCAAAATAGCCATCCATTGGAACTGCTTAAGTCCATCATGAAATCAATGCAATAGGGGTGGGCTAGGCTCTTGCACACTCATACTGCCAGTAGTGCAATGCCGCCTATCACGCAAGGGTTAGTGGTGATGAGATGGCACAAGTACTTGATTGCGTTTTTTTCTAAGAGACAACCCAGGGGACGGATAAATGATACACTCAGCTGGATGCCTTCTCAGTCTCTCTATAGTTCTTGACACTTCTAAAGAAACCACTTAGGGGTACCCACTGTCTATGTATACCATCTTGGTCCAAGCCCATCCATTCCATCTCTCAGACAGCCCCCCCCTTCTATTGCCTGTTATTATCTTTAGTGTGTATCCTCTCTCTGTCCTGATTCTTGGGCTGTAAATGATCTTCAGGTTCCTGTCAGATAGAGAGGTGCACTTCGGACCAATGCATAGAGCTTTGTCAAACCCTTATTCCTTTGTAGTCCAAATATCAGTTTGCTAGAAAAAATCTAGTCTGTGAATAGACTTGTCCTGAAGCCAATAACACTTTGACAGGCACCACAGAAAGGGACAAAGGGCGTAAATGCTCATCTGGCCATAAATGCTCATCTGGCTAGGATGAGATGAAGAGGTAGGTTTATTTGTGTGGACGGAAAGTACCCCCATAGACCAATCACGACAGCAAACAAGCAGGAGATCAACTGACGGCAGCCAGGTGAACCTCCATATACAGATGCAGGTGTGTGCGCAAATTACCCAGTACAGTCTACCAATAGCATCCTCAAACAGCATGTGCATAATACATGTGTCTTACATTACTGAAGTACACACTAGACATTGTCACAGCAGCGTACGATTTGTGACGTCACTCCCTTCCTTAAGACGCAAAGGCCATGTTACTTCCAAAACAACACCTCACACCCACTAACCTCCAGGACAGACTGTGGTGTTGACAGCTACATTTACGAAATCCTTGAACCCAATGTAGAGTTAAACAAATGCCAGAAGGGTGTGCAATACAGCAGCACTTGTTGATCCCAGGCGAGCTCCATACAAGTTCAAGCCAAAATGTAACTCATCACCAACATTTGGTGAAATGACGAGGCTGGAGGCAGCTTGAAATGGTACAGGTAGTTTTATGTTGTCGAAGTATAGAAGATCCTGGAGACTGAATATACCAAGTGAGCAAGACATCAACTGTCCACAACCAGTTGGAAACTCTATATACAGCCGCAGTTGAGTGAGCATAACACCAACAACAGTCGACCAACAGCATTCTCAAGCAGCATGGAAACACCCCAATGAGAACAAACTACTGTGTATACACTCAAACTATAAAACGTACCATACCGCACTGATGAATCCCATGGTCTGCAATGGGAGCAGATGTGAGTCCACTCAGTGTAGTCAACCAAGCGGGATGGATGGATACAAAATCATATTACCTAATGGGTGTCCATTCAGCTCCGAGGAGCCCGGAACCCTAACAGCCTCTCTGAATCTTGCAGAAGCAATAAAAGTGGCTGGGCATAGCACAATTCTGTTGTTTCTCCAAGGCAAATATGTACCCAAATTAAGTGTATACCAGTGCAACCAAACCTTCTGAAATCTAGCTACAAATGACTGACAGTAGCGACGTGTGTAAATGAGGTGCTTAAGTCTTAGATAATAGAAGGATTAACCATGAAGCCCATCTCCAAGAATTAAATGCTTCAGGAACAGTATTCCCTGAATTCAAGAACCAGCGTGAAAAACACCACCATGCAGGAACAAACTCTCCGTATAAGGGCAACAAAGTGCCAGGGTGGAACCTGTATGTACTGTGCAGGAAACTGTTTTACCAGTAAGCCCACGTTCAGTATTCAACACTGAATATGCTAGATTCCGCTGGAATGGATATACTGAAATGAACAAAAAAACATGACTACAATGGCGTAGGGCATAAATCCGGCCCTGCATTAGTCTGTTTTAAAAAAAAATGTTTTATAGCATGCTGGGGTCTCTTTCCATTCTGAGTAGGACATCCAATCAGAAGGAAGAAAATGTGAGGCTAAGACTTGGATTCAGAGGTTGTTTCTGATCAAGTGAACCCTTTAGAAGTAGGAGTACATAATTTGTTTCCTTACTTGGAATTTACTTCTGCTTTCATCAGGATGAGCACCAATTACAGGAGGAGTAAATAATTCATGCCGGTGTGTTCGCTAAAACAAAAACAAGGTTAAGTTTTTATGAGCAAACGCTTTGATCATTCTCACAAGGTCTAGACTCAAAACATTGAAATATAGTACTTCATTCCCCATTTCAATTCTAGCCATTAGCATTAATGTGCTACCTGAACACAGACTAGGATGATGTTTGAAAGACACAAAATAAAATATTGCTTTGACAAAACAAAGGTTTTACATTTTTAGAGCATATATTACCAAGTCGAATATATACTGTTCATTCTTCCATCGAATACTTTCTCGTCATTATGATGTAGACCCCCGTTAACAAAGCTGCATAGATTGAACCAGTGCGAAGAAATGGCTAATTAGCTAAGGACTTCCATATAGCACAGAAAGCTAAATGTAATAGATAAATTGATTCGAGGAAAAATTGTAAAGAACTAGGCAATTAAGAGAATTCAGGATCCTGGTTTCAATGATTTTTGCACATAAAAACTGACAATTTCCAACTGATTTCTCTGCACATACATATTTATTCAAATGAAAAAAATATTAATTAGGAATTCTGATGAGCTCCAGCGTACTGTCACTAAACCGTCCATGCAGCTGACTATGCAGACTCACAGCTGGAGCGTACATAAAGAAAAAAAAAACACAAGATGTCTTCACATGTAGCCTGGTTCTACAGTAATTCCAAGCCCTTCCCACTTTACCCTTCAGTTCGACTATCAATTTGCCTTGCATAACGAGCAAGAGACATGCTCAGTTTGATTGTTTCACAATAAAGGCTGATTGTGAGCAATTTCTTTTAACACTACTGGTCCTTAATATCTACATCTTGCTCTACCTTGAAATTTCTTCGCAGCTGTGTCCTCAGCCCATACAAGGGCAAGGGTTTGCCTACATCACATTGGGGAACACATAGACCCCTTAATGTCCATAGTGTCTCTATACTGCTGCAGAACACACCTTTCTGCAGGTCTGTAGTGCTAGAGGCACTCTTTGTGGTCTGACACCCTGTGATGACCTTTGACTACCATTATTTTAATTGACTTTGGTGTTTTACTTTACTTTACCCTAGCCTGAATGTATGACGTCCTGAGTTGGGAGCTCACTTACAGAGTAGACGTACTGCTGTAAGATAAACGGACCCTGATTCTCGGTCAAGAGTCCAAGCCAGCAGTGTAAATTGGCAAGGATGTCGAGTGAACGATCGGGTGAGGTGATTTGTTTCTGACTAGTGCCATTGTGATGCATGGTTCCAGTGGCTGTGGTCATTTGAGGTGTTTTCTTGGTGATGTGTGAATGAGTGAGGTATTCATCCAAAGTAATAATTTGATGTATCTAGTGTATATATATATATTTCTGATCTCTTGCACAACGTCCATTATATTTACTTGAGTCTTATCTCATATTATTTGCTGCTTGTTTGTTCATTAGTATTATTCATGCATTTAACTGTTGCATTTACTAAGTGTGTTATTATTGCTTTGCATATAAATATATATATATCTATATATATATTTCAATGTTGGTCATTTTGGCATCTGGGAAAGCCTTTCTGTTCTAGAGAGTATTGTGTAAAATAAAACCCCAAGCCTTATTCTAAAAATAAGAGTCTTTGCATTTTGTAAAATAAAACCACTTTTCTAGGTGTTGTGTTTTACGATTTGCTTCGCCGTGTTTGAGCCATTGTGTGGGAGATTCTGTATTATCTGAAAGGGGAAGCAAGACAAGGTCCAATGTTCAACTACATCATTTTTCACAGCCTCAAATTTCCTCTTCAAAAACCTCCTATTTCCAACCCTGCTTTTGTTGATCTCTTAGAAGATTTCAACTCAAATGTCACTTTAAAGCATCCTTACAATAATGGGACAGCACTACCTGATGTAACAAGCCTACACTGACATAAATGAATTCCATCTACCCAGCCTACAATCATTAAACCTTCTACAAATTGTCTCTTGCTCTACCACCACAAATAGGCATACAATTGATTCAATGTGTAGCCTACACATCTTCATCAGTTCAGGCAAAAAGTGACAAGGTCTGGTTTTGTTTCCACATAGATTTTCCAGCTAATTCTAAGGTTGTAGTTCCTACAACTTGTAGACTATAAAAAGCTGGACGTCACAATGTACACGTTCAACTAACCACCTCCTTACTTAAAAATCGGATTATCTCAGTTCAACAATTCCATCAATGAATGACCTATGCCCTTAACTTCATTATTTTAAAGAAAAACACCATCAACTCCCATGAATGCTGGAAGAATGGATGGATGACAGCGTGTTGGACACTCAAATCTAACAAAATATCTCTGGAAAGGCAATGGAAAAAGTCAAACAACACTAATAACAAACTTAAATTATGAAATCCCACCAGACACTATAAAAACGTACAAAAGCAAGAAGGCTTTACGGGGGGCGTGGCTAGGCGCCGATGTAAGCAGCAGCGGACCTCGGAGCTCCTCCGTGGCTGCCCTCCGCCGTAGATCATCCTGACGAGATACGGAGGCCCCTGATACTGCAAACTAGAGAGGAATACCGGGTGCCCTCCTGGCTTAACTTTTGAGGCGTGAGCAGCGCTGGCAAAAGGAGAAAATTGGGATCTCTCTGCGCGTTGATTCTCCTCGCATCGAGACCCAAAATGGGGGCTGTGCTCGGAGGAGGAGACGCCAGCCGTTAGGGCTTCCAAGTGCCCCTGGCAAGGCTGTTGGCTGTCATACCCCAACTGCTCGGAGGTAGGATCCTGCCTGGGAACCCTCTGGGCGGTGAAGCTGCGGGGCGGAGGAGCCGGACTCGCCTCGTCAGGCTGACTGGCTGAGGCTGCCTGACCTTAAGATGGCGGACCGAGCGGACGGAGGGACCCTGCCTATGCCGAAGTGAAACTGCTCGCGTCCAGGCCGCCTCTCCTGCACACGGTGACCGCCGGCGCGGATTGGCGCTCTATCCTGCTGAGATGGCAGATTGCGGCGACACCCGACTGCACTGGTCTTGGGGCGGAAGGAGAAGTTCCTGTGGACAGAGCCTCTGAGGTTCGCGCGCCTGGGGATGCTGCGGCCCGCAGACACGCGCAACGCCTGGAGGGTCTGGTGTTTGCCGCGACTGCCCTGGACTCCCGGAGGCCTTGTGGTGCGGTCAGGTGGGATAGGGATGGACGGAGGCGCGAGTGGCCCGTAATTGGCAGCACCTGAAGTAGCCTGCTATTCCAGGATTTGGTGAGCGGTGCGCACAGGCTACCCCTGGTGAGTGCTGGCGGGCGCCTCACATGCCCATGCTGACTGGCACAGAGACATGACAAGAGAGCGGCGCTGAGGGAGAGCGTGGAGGGGATTGGACGAAGAAACTGCTTACAGCACGGCTGTACTGGCACTGGAGGCGCGCTGTGACGGACCGCCTTGTAGTGGGGGAGTCTAGGACTAACATCACTGGAAGCGCAGGCACGTCCCTTCGCCAGAGCCGGTCATTGCAAGTGTCATCACAGAACCGGGGGGGTGTCAGGCCCGGTCTCTGCTACACTGGAGGGCCACAGTGATAGCGCTGCAGGTCTTCCTATTTCCTGCACTGCTGCGGGGGCGAGCCCCCTGTTCCTAGATGGACCATCCGTCCCACTACTGAGGGAACTTGGCCAACTCCCGGGGGTGACTGTGGATTGGAGTTGCTTAGCCCACGTACTGTCAGACAAATCACGCGTGGGCTGAGGGAGAGGTGCCACTGCACCTACTGGAGGACGGCGGCATCGCACTTGACCGGGGAGGGCGGGGCCCACGGACTTTACACATGCATCACCCTACTTCCGATAATAGCTTGGAAAATGGGAAGAGTGTCCAGGAGCAAGAGGTACGAGGTTCTGCGGCCGACCGAATCGGAACACCACACAGACGATGAGGAGAGTACTGCCGGGAGGCGTGGCATGGGGCAACTCGGAGATCCCTCATTGGGTGACATCATGCAGGCCATTATATCCTTACGGGAGGCGTTGGAGGCGAGGATGGACGCCATTGGGTCGGATCTTACCCTCTTGAAAGACGACCACCGGAAACTTAAAGAGAGAGTAATAGCCAACGAGACTACCATGAAGGACATACCAGATGCGGTCACCATCCCTCAAAGCTCACTGAAAGAAGTGGTGAGCAGGGTTAAGGTGCTAGAGATATGAGCGGAGGACAGCGAGGGGCGTTCGAGAAGGAATAACCTCCGCATAGTAGGCGTTCCGGAACGGGAGGAAGGGGCTGATGCGGTTCAGTATCTGGAAACATGGCTGAAAGCAGAGGTGGCCCCGGAGGGTCTCTCCCCTTTCTATGCACTGGAACATGCTCGCAGGGTCCCAGCTCGCCCACCTAGACCTGGAGCCCCACCCCGTCCACTTGTGGTGCGGCTACTGCATTAGCGGGATCGGGACTTTCTTCTACAGAGGGCCCGCGAGAAACGGAACCTACAGATCGGGAACAGCAAGGTGATGATATTCCTGGATTTTACTAGGGAGGTGTAGCGTCAGAGAGCCTCCTTCCTGGCTGTTAAGCGGAAACTGCGTCAACTTCATCTTCCCTATGCAATGCTATTCCCGGCCCGCCTTAGGGTGACTTCAGGGGCAAAGACGCACTTTTTTCTCACCCCGCAAGCCGCTTGGGACTGGTTGGACACCCGAGGCGACATCGGGCCACGCTCACCACATCTGGATTCGCCCCAGCAGCAGTTGTCTCCCGTTTCACCCCCACGGCGGTCCATTTCTCCTGCTGGCCGTCGACGGGAATGAGATAGGGCGGTTTTGGCAGTGGCAGCCATTAGCCATTGGAATGGCAGTCCGACTGGCAACGACACAGACCGCGAGAGGGCCAGGACTGAGAGCTCGAGAGCGAGTAGTGTCCAGGGGCTCTCTGATGCTGAACTTCCGGACGTCACTCCGCAGACGGCAGACGAGGTGTTTGGTTAATTGGCTTGCCGGTCCCTTGGAGAGAAGATGAGGGGCTGCCCCTTATAGGCCCTGGTCCCAGTGGCCTAACTGATAAATGATATAGGGGCTTGGCTGTACAGTGGGGCCCGGCTGGATGACCTAGAGGAGTCGGGGGGAGTTCTGGGGACATCGGGAGTGAGACACGCACCTCCACCTTTTCATGGTTTAGAGTATGAATGCTGTAGTTTGGATGAGGACTTGTTCTTGTGTGCCTGTCCTGGGGTGTGGGAGTTGGGTAGGGTTTACAGTTTGGGATAAGTGGGCTGGGGTCAGACATGTCGCTAAGGGGGATCGCTGTTGTCAGTATATAGAGTCAGGATTATGGGTACCTCCGTAAGCATAAATATGACCTGGAATGTTAGGGGGATGCATACGATGAGCAGACGGCACAAAATACATGCCTACCTGACGAGAAGAGGGGTGCAAATAGCCTTACTTCAAGAAACTCACTTGACTAAGATCGAAGGAGCTGCGCTACAGCGTCGATGGAGGGGTCAGGTGTTTCACACTACGTACTCGGCCTTTGCGAGAGGGACCTTGGTGTGGGTGCGAGCGGGGGTTCCCTTTCAATTTGTACGACAGATAATAGACCCTGAAGGGCGATTTTTGGTAGTGGTGGGGCGCCTTGATGGCCGAGATATTACTTTGGCAAGTATATACGCCCCTAATGTAGATCAGCCGGCTTTCTTTGCACAACTATCTCAGAAGCTAGCGCCGGTCCTGACTGGCTCTGTGCTGTTGGGAGAGGGAGTGGGGGGGGGGGGGGGGGAGACCTTTAACTGCATTACTGAAGTGGCCCTAGACCGGTCTCATCCTCCCCTCCCTGACGCCCCCACGCATAGAATAGCAGAAGCTCGACGTGACTGGCAGTGGCATTGGGAGCTGATAGACACCTGAAGAGCTCATCACCCAGAGGAACGGGACTACTCTTATTTCTCGGCTTTACATGAGCTCCATGTTAGGCTGGACTCTATTCTCTGTTCCCCAGATGTGCATGGGGGCATCACACTGAGTGAATATTTAGCCAGGACAATATCAGACCATAATCCCCTGCTGGTGTCCCTGAATTGGCTGCGAGTTAGGTACACTATTCCCAGTTGGCGCCTCAGACCGGAGGCGTTGGAAGACCAGGTCTTTCGAACCACAATTGGCACTGCAATCGAGGAATACTTCCAGACCAACACTAACACGACCACTAGCATTCACAATGAGTGGGATGCTTTCAAAGTAGTGATAAGAGGTCGCTGTATAGGAGAAGCGGTTGGGGTGCGCAGAACCCTGCTGAAGGAGGTTCAGAGGGCAGAACAACAGCTCCGTGACGCGGAAAGGGAAAGACCTGAACGGGTGGATGGACAGGAGGGGCTTACAATGGCCAGGGAAGGATTGGCGACCCAAGTGGAACGTCTGAGATGTTTTGATTATAGGGCATACGCGGCGCGGGCGCATGCTGAGAGAGACAAGTCTGGGGCACTACTGGCGTGGCTGGCCAACCCGGCACGAAGGGGAACTCCAATCTTAGAACTGCGAGACGGAGATGGGGCAGCGTATTACGGGCCGCAGGCTATTAATGGCCAGTTTCTGGAATACTACACCGCCCTCTATCAAAGCCAATTAGACCCCCGGGTGTTGGAGGAGGAGGATTTTCTGGATATTGAACTCCCTCAGGTTGAGGCGGGAGACGCGGAGAGACTGGGTCGAGATGTGGAGCTGGAGGAGGTCCGGGGAGCAATAAAACGTATGGCCAGGAATAAAACCTCCGGCACAGACGAGCTCCCAATAGAGTTGTATGCCACATTTGTGGATCAGTTGGCCCCCCATCTGTTAGCCCTCTACAACAGGTCGCGGAGGGAGGGCTGCTTGCCTCGTTCAACCCGGAAGCAATAATCGTACCACTCCTCAAGCCGGACAAACCGGCGTGGGATCGCGCTGCCTATAGCCCCCTCGCAATGCTTAATCTTGATTACAAGATATTGAGCAGCATTCTGGCCGGTCGTCTCCTGACCCACATGACAACACTGGTGCATGTGGATCAGGCCGGTTTTATTCCTTCCCGGAACACGGTCATGAATGTCCGTCGATTATGTCAGCTGCTTCACAATTCAGCGCATTTCGGAGAAGAGGCATGTATTTTATCGATTGACATTGAGAAGGCATTCGATAGTTTGGAGTGGCCGTATTTGTTACGAGTCCTCCGTGCTTTCGGTCTAGGCGAGAGATTTGTGGGATGGACGAGGATATTATACAACCTCTCGACTGCCAGGGTCTGTACGGGGGGGGGGGGGGGGGGGGAGTAATTTCAGAGGCCTGCAGTGTGAGCAGGGGGACGAGACAAGGATGTCCGTTGTCTCCCCTCCTATTTGCGCTGGCAATGGAGCCGCTGGCGGTGCACGCAAGATCGGAACGATATTACAAGGGACTGGACGGGGTGGGTCAGTTCCATTACATCGCTCTGTACGTGGATGATCTCCTAATTTTCCTTGCCAATGCTGCTGAGGAGCTGCGGGGGGCTCGAGAACTGTTGGCTCGACTGGGTCGGGTGGCAGGCCTCAGAGTCAACTGGAATAAGACGTGCCTTTTCCCTATTTGGGGTGGTAGAGGCTACCTCCAGGTGCGCTAGACGTGAGATGGGAAAGTAGCTGCCTGACTTATCTAGGAGCCCGGCTCTATCATGAACCCTCCGACCTGCTGGAAGGGAATATCGGAAGAGCGTTACGAACCACCAGGAGCAATTTTGAATTCTGGGGGACCCTTCCACTTTCAGTAGCGGGGAGGGTGGCGTTGCTAAAGATGGTAACCTTGGCACGCTTTCTGTACTACTTTGGCTCCCTTCCTCTATGGATACCGCGAAAATACTTCACCCAGCTCAACACTATAACTACGGGATTTTTATGGGGGTCTGGGAGACGCAAAGTGTCGCTTCCTACCATGCAGCGCCCCAGGCGGGAGGCGGGATTCTCTGTTCCTGACTTTGAGGCCTTTTTCCATGCAGCCCAATTTCAATGGTTTACAAAGTGGGTGGCCCGGGGATTACGCCTGGGGGAAGACCACAGGGGCATGGGTCCGGACCTGCGCCAGCTCTCTCGGATGCTTCTCCGGCTTCCTCTACGTGAACGAGAGATCGCGAGGGAGCTGTGGGTGGTGTGGCAGTGCTGGAATCAGGCCAACAGAAGAGCCAAGATGGGACCACCGTATGCCCTAGAGATCCCGCTGAGGGTCTGTGAGGCTCTCCCACATAGGGGGGATTGGCAGCGACTGCGAGGCTGGGAAGAAGTGGGGGTCTCCACTATTGGGGAGCTCTATGAGGATGGTGTCCTTTTACCCTACCAGGACCTCCTAGAAAGGTACGAAATGCCCCGCCATGACTTTCTTTTACATGCTGCTTTGACGGCAGCTATCCGGAAACACTGGAAGAAGGGGATGGCGGAACACCCGACCTCTCTCCCCTGCCAATATGTGGTATACGCGGCAGGGACGATCAAAGCGGTAACCTGCCTATACAGGCGTCTCACTCAGGAGCTTAGGTCCCCTTTGGGGAGGCTACGTATTAAGTGGGAAGCGGACCTTGGGACCCCTATAAAGGAGAGACCGTGGGAGGAGCTGATGGAGCGGGCGTGGAAATGCTCTAGAAATGCGAGATTTCAGCTGATACAATTTTATGTCTTCCACAGGGCGTATCTCACCCCGCACAAAATCAACGAATTCTTCGGGTTCCAAACTGCCTGTCCCCATTGTAAATTAGAGAATGCTCTATTTTTACACATGTTCTGGGAGTGTCCATTGCTGCACGAGTATTGGGGGGAGGTAACGGCTAAACTGGGCGAAATAACGGGTAGGGGCATTGATCTGACCCCGGGTTTTTGCTTAATTCACTGGTTTCCCCACACTGCCCGTAACAAAGTTACCA
The DNA here is from genome assembly GCF_964204655.1 of Triturus cristatus. Taxonomy (NCBI): domain Eukaryota; kingdom Metazoa; phylum Chordata; class Amphibia; order Caudata; family Salamandridae; genus Triturus; species Triturus cristatus. Next base: position 1,107,382,815 of record NC_140592.1, on the reverse strand, counting down.
GTAAATTTATAGACTTGGGGCTAGTCCTTGCTTAAAGAGAAATCACCAGTCATTGGAAGGCGGTTACGGCGCCTAATGCTGCACAATGGCTGCGAGAGTTTATAAAGTGGGCCGACTACGAGGGGATTCTCAGACTACAAATGGCCCAGAGAGCTAATAATGACAAAATGTTGACCGCAGCCAGAGCATGGGTGGCGATGGTGGACTTACTTAAGAACCCAACGGACGACACTGACTGATCCCCTCCACGACAAGACTTGCGCACGTGAATGGTTGCATTGCCCTTATAGAGCGGGTAGCGGGGCTGGAGGGCAGCGGGTACTAAGTGGTAGCTCCCGTTCTTTTGTCCTCTGACATTGCGATACCAGTAGTTCAATCAGTGTGACCCCTTCTTTATACTGGGGGATGGCGGAAGGCGCGACATGTCTGACGGTGGGAGGGGGGGAGTTGGAGGGGTGGGGGGAGGGTAGAGGGTGTTTTGTTAACCCGTTAGCTATTGAGGTGGTTTGGAGCGAGGCCTCGCAGGGATGCTTATGACATGGATCCTCCAGATGGGGCTATAGATCGTGCCTAACCTGGAACTGCTGGCTACGTGAAGGGTCGCAGGTACGAGAGGGGAAATAGAGATATTGGAAGTGATGTTCCTTCCCAGTATCTTTGATATTGCATGTAAAGGTCGAGAACTCATTATTGAATGTTTGGGAAATTATCCTGTTTTATGATGATACTAGTAGAGGCATACTGAAACAATAAAATTTGTTTGGAAAAGCAAGAAGGGTTTACAACACAACACGTTATTGAAGGTGCTTCACAAACTATCACCAAACCTGGTATGCTCAACCTCCAAAATCATTCTCTTACACAAATCTTGAAGGCTATCTTGATGCAAAAAAAAAAAAAAAACAGGAGGACTTGCAGCTCAACTCAAAAATCTTCTTGACATCTTTATACATTCTATGCGCCTGCAACTCCAAGGTATGGATGATTTCACCTGCCTCACCAAAGCCTATCGCAAAACAATTATCACTGGCATCCCATTTCCAGCACACATATTTCAAGACATTCTCATTAACAGCTTAGCTGCAATCTAAACCAGTTCTATAATTTACACACTCTGGAATTTGACCTGTTTCCAAATATAGCTCGAAATGGTCTATATCAAACAGATTCTACAATTTAAAATAACGAGTACTATCCCAATATTACCAACTACTAACCAATTTGCAATGGAGAAGAAACCTGGGGGACAACAGTGACCACCACCAACAACAAAGTCTAGACCTTTTATCATCAACAATTGTCTGAGGAAAGTCCTTCAAATCCACTGGGCAAGCACCATCAGCAACAATTACCTATGGCAGCAGACTTTCCAATTCCCTGCTCATGAAAAAATCATTAAAAGACCCTGGATAGGTCACACCATCTGCAAGCCTGCATCAAATACCGCCAGGCAAGCCCCGACCTGGAAAGCTCAAGGGAGAAGGAAAAGAAGATGGCCAAGAAACACCTGGCCTAAAGGAGGACTGCAAGGAGATGTATTACACCTGGAGTCAGATTGGAAGAAAAGCCCAGGACAGAGACAGTTGAAGAGTCCTGGCTGATGGCCCATCCCCAGGAGGAGTAGTAGGCATAAGTAAGTAAGTATCCAATTTGTAATGGGCTTCTCTTAGGAAAAACGATAGAAAGAGCTACAAAATTACAATTATCAGCCTTCATACAAGTAAACAACCTTACCTCTTACATGCAAACTTAATTACACCCTGGTTAGAGCATCATATGGGGATACAACAAGATTAATATGGACTCAAATGAGTAGCAGAACATACCATGTATGTGTTTACATCTAGATTTCTATATTTATCTATGTACTCATAGAAAAACCCAAAGAAGATTATAGGGACGTTACAGTTAGGCTCAGATTTCACTCATACAAAACTAGTGAAATTCAGCAGTTCTAGTTAGCTGAGGTAACTATAACGTTCGCCCCCGCAATTCACTGTTTATGACCTCACATATTACATCCCTCATAACATGGCCAGTGAAATCACTCATGATATCACTGATGACATCATCGAGTGAGTGTTTTTTAATTCACTTTTCTAATGTATTTTCTGATATAGTGAGAATGTTAGACTTAATTCTCATATGGCAGAGAAAGGTAGTGTGAATTTACTAAAAATATGCTCTCATTTCAGCTTCTGGAGCACCTTCCATAACCTCTATGAGAAAATCATAAAAAACTGTTTTCTCTCAAACTTGACTTATGAAATCCCAGCAGAAGTCTTTTTCACAGGGTAAATCACCTTAGAACACACCACAATTCCTAAAATGATGGTTCCATCAACAAATGATTTATGATGTAACTAAAATCTGTTATCACCTTTTATACGTTATCATTTTTGTGACCCTCAAAACCTGACATTCCCTACAATGCATTTCAATGGGATGCTATCATGTATATTGGTCCCAAGATGGCTGCCAGCACGTTCTAGATTAAGTGTCGGCAGCCAATCAGATCCCAACATGAAATCTGTGCTTATGCCAGGTACACAAATTTAAATTTCCTTTCATATCTCGAAAACTACTAAAAGGATTTACACCAAATAACAAAAAGGCGGCTTTCTGGACCAAGAGCTACCTTGTTGCCAAAAGTGATGTAATTCCGTCCAGCGGTCTGGGCTGTAGTCGTGTCTAAAATCTTTATGGGAATTAACATGGGAAACATACTTTATTTATTCCCCCTTTTTCTCGGCCCCACTTGAAAGATCACCTGAAAAATTTCCAAGCACAAATAGAATTAGCGGGGCGCTTTGTTTGCAAAATGTCGCGAAGATCTGTTAAACGGTGCCAAAGATATAGGCAGGTCAAAAAACACTTTTCCTCTAGAAACATAGTCTTAACTATAACTACCTATTGGTGACCGCCAGTTGGTAATATACATACATATATATCTTAAAACAAAGTTTACAGTCACACTGATTGGATGATGTCATCATTTGTCATTTGAGATGTCATTCAGTGATCTCATTAATGATGTCATTGAATAGGTCATGAATGAAGTAATATGTGAGATCATAAGCAGTGCATGGTGGATGCACAATTTATAGTTAGCTCAGATAACTATCACTGGTGAATTTCAGTGTGTTTTTTTATAGTTTCACATGGTATGTTTTAAGTGAGATTTTCAAGTAACTATAAAATTATTTTAACCTTTGTTTTTTACCCAGTTAATTTCTGATTTTTTTTTAACAAAGTAAGATCTTATTACCCTTCCAAACTATAAAGTCACTATAACCTTTGTTTTTCCTGTGAATTTCAAGGGTTATTTTCTTTTTTTCTGGCCTGTGGCAGACAAAACCTGCACTCAAACAATATAATGGTTGTCATTTTAAATAATGCAGGTCTACAGGCTTTCTGAAAGAGTACCACACAAATACATAAAACGCAGGCCTATTGGCTTTATCAAGAGGAAACCAGATCAATATAAAAGGCAAGCCCATTTGTTCAATGGATTACCACATCATTATATAAAGGCAAACCTATTGGCTTAGTCTGACTGAAGCCCCTAAGGTCCGACTCAATTTTATGTAGGCCCTGACTCCATCTTAGATAATGGCTTTGCCATCGACTCAATCTTAGACAATTGAGTTCTCCATTTTCTCTGATTTTTGCAGAATCATTGTCATGTATGCCATTAGACGCAGATAATGTCTGACCTTACGTTTCTAAGAACTATGAATGCGTCAAGTCATTCAATTATTGACATAGATCCCACACTTGATGCAACATTTGTCTGGGAGAAATGTCTACTTTTCACCACGTCAAGGTTAAATAAGAACAAATGCAGATATATTGCCGAAATAGTGTAGTCTGAATTGACGTCCATTTACCTTATATGTTTAGACGGAAATGCCTAAGAAGCACACCTTGATGCACATAATCTATGTCACACATCCCTAAACTTATGTCAGAAATTACAATCTCTGATAAGATTTACTATATAAGAATGGCCACTTGACCATTTGTGAGGCGAGATTCTACGCCCAGATTATCGCACAGCACACTTCGTACTTTGCAGATGCGACATCTCACCTGACGCTTTGAGCCGATAAAGCGAAGTCCCGGAGGAAGACTGCTGCCACAGTGTATGTTTGCCCTTTGCAGCGAACAAGGCCTCACGCCTCCGCTGATAAAGACAGCTTTTCCTGACAAACAAGATATGCAGTGCATCTCTTCTCCCTAAAACACTCAAGACTGCAAGTTGCTCTGCCTTCTATCCTCTCTCAGAGTAGCGCATAGAAGTAGGCATTAGGCTGTTTTAGACTACATTTTAACTGTGATAGAACTTTTCATTTTATTCTTGCTGTCTTTGGAATATTCTGTGTAGTTGTTTTAGATGTACTGAGAAACAGATTTCTCCTGTCGTAATAAAGACTTTTAACTTAAAAGTGTTCATTCTTCTTAGTGCAGTGGGTGTGTGATACTGCGAATAACAAAAAAGGTCTGTTACCATGCTGTCTCTTATCCCTTTATAGCGATTGTTAGAAACCCAAAAGCAATAACTATTTTAAAAACACAAAGTAGAGTTCTACGGGGCTACAATTACCAGTCTTTGTCATCATTGGTGCTTTGAACCAAGTTCACCCATGTCACCTGTGGATTGGAAAGTACAACTTGTAGAGCAACACCAAAGTTGTAGCTTACGCAACATGTAAAGGGGTGACCACATCAATTGACTGTGTAAATGGTGACCGCATCAATATACAAGGCAAGGCCTATTGGCTTTGTCAAGGTATGAGCACATCATCACACATGACAAGTCTATTGGCTCTGTCGAGGGTTGACCGCATAAATATGCAAGGCAAGCCTATTTGGCTTGCCATGGGGTTACCACATCATTACATAAAGGCAAACCTATTAGCTTTGTCAAGGAGGGATTGTATCATCATATAAGACAAGCCCATTGGCTTTGTGTTTGTTTATTTTATTTGCAAAGTTTTATATAAAACTGGCTATACCCGGAGGTATCAGAACGCTTTACATGAGGATCAGCGAGTTACAGATTCCATAATTAGATAGACAAGTACAGACATAGGAGAAAAGAAGAAAAAAACCATGAGATTACACATTAATGTGAGATTATTAGCGCATACACACGTCTTATGGGGAGTGAAGAGGTAGAGGGGGTATGGTAAACAGGGGTAGAGAATGCAGGTAGGAAACATACAACGGCGAGGCAAGGAAAACGATGTCCGATGCTGAGTAGGTGCCAGCCATGGGGTGAACTAGAGCCGAACTCCTCTATAGCTGCATATGACCGCTCCACCGGGCATCAGCCAAAGTTGCTCGGGCACCGCAGCTTTACAGGAGGATCAGCGAGTTACAGGTTACAAAATTACATCAGTTACAGGAGCCAAGAATAAACGCAAGAAGAAAAACAGTGATTACACAGCAACAAGAGATATTAATGTATAAGCTAGAAAGGGGAGGTAGCCACAGGTTCACGGAGGGAAGAGGCGGTGGAGGGAAGGAAACACAACGGGGAGAAGAAGAAAAACCATGTCTAATGTCCGGCTGGGTAGGTGACAGCCCAGGGGGTGAACCAGAGTCAAACTCCTCTATAGCTGCCTAAACAGCTCCACCGTGCATCGGCCATGTTGCTCAGTTTCCACGGTAAGTACAATATTCATGGTTTCCGCCCGGGGGCCTCGTCATAGCTCCAACTGCCGCACCAGTCCCGCTGTTACTGGGAAACCCTGAGAGTAATTCCAACATCAAGCGGTGCTTGCTCCGTCTCGCTTGTCCAGCTGGTTCCTCAGACCATGCTGCAGGGCGTTCCATGCCTCCCTCAATAGTTCCTGTATTCCAGTGAGATAAAACAGTGAGGTAGGGAGATGTTTGGCAGGCTGACTCTTTCAAGGCAGGCTTTTTCTGGCAGAATATGGTAGGATCTGACTTTCAATGACCTGAGCCTTTCCAATCCATTAAAGCTGTGCACTTCATTAAGGCTAGGCATGCAGCAACATCAAGAAATGCGGCGGCCCGGGCCTTTCATCAGCAGGTAGTAGCAATAGTAGATCACCGTTGTAGGGGCTCTGTCAAGGGGTCACCACATCAATACATAAAAGGAAGCCGACTGGCTCTATCAAAAACAATAAACTTTGTCAAAGTCTTTCTTCTACACTCTTCAAGCAATATCATGTAGCTATAACACCAACCACAAAGGGGCCCCTGCAATCCCAGCTGAAGAGCAAAAGCTCCAGCTCTGTGAATGCTTTGAAACACTATAAACTTATCCTAGGGTCACGCCATATACACCCCAGGAGAAATAGGATCACTTTTGATAAATTATTTCAGGGGGCTGCAGCACACCCTGCAGCCCCCCCCCCACAACATTTCTGTAACATGTTAGTGGTGCTACTGCAATGCAGGACAAAATATGTCAATTAGCACATGAAGGGCATTATGGGGAACTTCTGGCCGGGAGCACTAAATAGTAAATAAGCAGCTCCGGCCGCACATTTTTTTTTTTTTTTTGGGCTTCACAATGAATTTTTTTAATTTTTGGGGGGATGTCCCATTGCTACACAAGACATCCAGAGCACTGATTTTTAATTGGGAACCGGGAGGGGTGCCAAGGCCACCAGTGGCCCTGCTGGCTCCCCTCAAGCAGTGACTGTCCAGGTTGCATGGGAGCCAGCTACATCCACTTTGTGCTCTCACTATTGGGAGCAGCTTTTTATCTTTGCTCCTGCCGTCAGGAACAAAACACTTTTTGCCAACCTGGCCTGGGGGGTCATGTGGGCCGCAGATTACCCTGCCTACAGTAACACTACTAGTGGTTACATTGCAAAATACCAATATTATTATTCATGAAATACTATACATCGAGATAGCTCTATCAAATTCGTGAAAAGGTTTCTTCCTTACTGGAACTTATCTTACCATTCTGAATTATTATTTTTGTCGTTCTAAATGAACATGGTGTGGGCCTTTAAGTTCTTTATTACTTAAATATTTTGCCGTTTGGTTGTACTGCAGTTACACACAATTCCTCAAACATTTTTTTCTGCCATTGCCCAAAGATCTAATTTGTCACAAAGACGGATGGGCCCAAACAGCTTTAGCAGTTACTTACTGATTGTGTAACCCCTTAAGAAACAGGTCTTTGTTATCCATTAATGACGTAAAGCAAAAAAATCTCTACAATTGAGGAGTCTCTTTTGTGCCAGCCATCGATGAACAAACATTCTCATAAATATCTTAAAGTTACATTTACTACATCCGTCTGAAGAGAAGGGTATTTGAAATAAATGGATATGGTCTCAAAGATTTAAAAAAATATTCCTTACCATTTACGATTATTCTGAATACTTTCTTTTTGTAACACCCTGTCGATATAACCTTCTCCAGAGAGAACTAAAGACTGAGGTAATCTGGGCTCTTAGAATGGTATTGGGAAGAAGGAAATTATAAGACACTACACATTGATATGACCTACACATCTCAGTGCCTGAAAGTGTGCTTAGTAACTAAGTTCATAGAGAACTTCGCGTTTCTGAAGTATTTTGTAATTTGCGTTAAGTTCCAGTAACTATTAGAGACAGTACAATTGAAGCTCTATGGTTTTAATAAAGCAAGGAACAACGATGCCACTTAAATAAACGTAACAAATGTCCCCTCTATAGTGAGGTTGTTGTTTGGACTATGTATATGGAAAGCCTAGAATAGACAGCCCAGTTTAGTTTATGTTGGATGTTTATTTGTATGCATGTACTAGTCCTGGTCCGGACTATGGCTATAAAATGTAACTACATGGCATAACAATACTGTGTTCCTAATACTAGCTTTGTTTTATCACATCAATGTGTTCTGAGACTTGAAGACTAGACCTAGATCTATTAAATCCAATGGATTATCACTCCTGAACAGTGGTGGTTCCTTTCAGTGGGCTATGGGGCTCAGCCCCTTCTGATTTCCTGCAGTTTGTTTTTTGTTATATCCCTCCCCCCCATGCTAACAGCAGTTTCACTCATTGAAGCAATCAGACCCTTTTTTACAGCCACATGCGCTAGTGCGCATGTGCCTGCTGTCACATTATTTGCCGGGCTTACCTTGCAGAGAATGAAAGAAGGTGCTGAAGAGTAAAGGGACAAGATGTGAGATATGCTGATGGATGAAATGTATAGAGAAAAAAAAGGGCATACATGTCTAATACAAAGTAAACATAACGAGCGATTAAGCCACTATGAATACCCTACCCCTTCAAAGGGGCCTAAAAAATGCAGGAGGATAGGGACATCGGGGCATTTTCCTATTGCAGTCATGGTGCCTTTCAGAAGAACCATCAATAATTCACAATCACTTGGGCTCGCTTGCCTTGCTCGCCTGCTCCTTGTAATTTCAGAGAGAAGTTTACGTCCCCCCAATTACACATTTCACCAGCCGCCACTGCATTCAGGAGTCCTGAATAAAACATTTGGTAATGAAACGGCACTGGGAGTCATACTTTAATGTATTGTATACCTATAGCATGTAAAAGTGATACCAGGGTGTACATAGTGTTTTTAGCATATATTTTCCTTTATATTTCCATCTCCATTTCTCTTGGCTAAACTCTAAAATTAACTGTATCCTGTCAGTTTAACTAAACTCTTCATTTCCTCAAATGAAATTAGACTTGGGAGATAGTTATTGTATTTATTTGTAGGTTGGGTAAGCAGCAGGAGTCTCTCCTTTAGGGCAGAGGAGTGTCGCCTCCCTGCTGCCAGCGCCGCAAAGGTGAACAATAAAATGGTAATAAATAGAATTACTATTTTATTTTTCCTTAGCCCAAGATGATATTTGAGGGCGGGGCCACTGCTGCTGTGGAGGAGTTGTACTCACTCCGACAGTTTACACTGCACATGGCAATTTTCGCCAGCCTGACATAAGAAGAGTAAACAGCTGGGTGGAGAGCAGGCACAGTCACACAGTGCCTGTAGAAGCACGAGGCAACCCGCTCCAGCCAATCCTGGTGCTGCTCTCATGCCGCTGAACATTATCAGCAGCATGAGAGCAGCATCTGAATTGGTGCAGAGAGTTCAACTGCTTCAAGCTTCCAGTGCCGAGGGACTGAAGCAGAGGACCGGAGGAGGTGAACCAGGGAAGTGGATAAGTACTCAGTAGCGGCTGGTGACATTTAAAAGTGGTGCGCGTAAAATTTGTGGTGGTGTGCACCATGGCAAGCGAGCGTAGCGAGGCCGAACAATGTAAGGAGGGTTGGGGGGTTCTCCCCCGAGAATTTTTTTTTAATAAAGAGTGGACAAATCATGCATTTTTAAGCAGATTTGAGAAAGCAAGGTTAAGAAAGCAATTGTGAGAGTGCAGTTATTACATTAATAAAGAGATGTCATATAATAGCTTAGGTATCCGCTTATTCAGTATAACCACAGAGCTTCATAACAGACTTTGAGAAAACAATGCTGAGTTACTCTCTCTGCTTGTTCTGCCCATAATTCTGCCTCTTTCTTCTTGTGCTTGTTTTTGACCTTCATTTTTCCTCTTTCTGTTCGTTTCTGACCATTACTTTTCTCTTGCTGCTCATTCTATCTAGGGGTGGGCGGAATTTGCGAAATTCACTTTCGCAAACTATCGCGAAAATGTAAAAAATCTCCGCAAACACGCGGAAATATCGCGAAAATGCAGAAGTTTTTTTCCCGCCCGTTCGCGGTATTTTCTGCGTGGTCGCGGCTCGCCAACTTACCCATGCGGTTGCTCACGGGCGCGGCCATCTTGTTTTCACTTGTCTCGCGGTGCATGATCGCGAGAAGAAAGACGTGATCGCGCGACGAATGACGTTACTGTGGGCGCGAACTGTCGCGAGACAGCGCAAATGGCTACCAACAATCCAACATCTCGTGGAGAACGCGACCGGATCGGGAAAACTTGTCGGCGAACGCGGGGATTCAGGTATGGCGATCGCGCGCACGCAAGAATTAATTTTTTTAAAGCGCGAGCAGGCAAAAAATTTCCGGTAAGATGCGGATTGCGGTAATTTTGACATTTTCAGGCTCTCCGCGGAACGCGAAAATGTCAAATTATCGCAATTTCCGCGAGCGGAACGGAATTTTAGCCCAGGCCTAATTCTATTCTGGCTCCTCGACTGAGACGTCGCATCAACAGCGCTCAAATACCCCTAGCGGTGACAGTTCTGTGCTATACAGATAATCACTGATTGATGGACAGTGCCTGATTGCACCCACCTACCTCCCATTTGTCTGCTCCACCACTCTCGGGGGTTGCTAGCCACCACTGTGTGTAAGCGTGCTTAAGTGAAGTGGGAAATTTAGCAGAGGAAAAAGTAGGGATGCAGGACGAGGACTGAATAAAAATATGTCTGCTTGAAGTGAGCATGTTCGATAGGCATGTCAAACCAGCCGCCTGCTGCATTAGACCTACAGTTTTAAGAATGATTAGATACAGAGAAGAGTAAAAGAGGGGTGGGGGGTGGGGAGTATGACAACACATCAGGATTGAACATCAGGAGAGGTGTCACTAGTTTGTTCACTAGTTTAACTCAATAAGTTGACACCAACATTTGATTGGAAAATAGGTATTAAGAATACATTTTCCACATTTTTTAATTGCGCGCTACTTGAATGTCATTTTTGGATCATACTATGTACAACCAATGAAAAGATTTATACTTTCAAAAATGGTTTAATTGGCCGATTCAATATATTTGAGAAGTAGAGACTGATTTCCATGAAGTGTAACATAAAAAGCAAGGAGAGCATTCATGATAAAACTACACAGTGAAGTGTCCACAAACAATTAACAATCGTTGCAAAGACAAAAGAAAACATTTCATTGCTGGCAGCTGTTTCAGTTCCTAATCGAGAAGATTTTAAAAAGTCATTCTCGGTCTCAAAACATAAAATCATGTTCCGTTACCTGTTGTAAAATTGTATACCGTTCACGGAACAGCTCAGCTTTGTCTTTAGCCGTACCAAACAAATGTGGCACCGGGTGGCTGGTCATTGCCAAACTGAAAAACATGAAACATTGTCTCACTGAGCGATTCAGAGTAAGCCAAATACTCCATAACACTTGTCAAACATTTCCTATTGGAACTATACAAAGATCAGTGCACATGACAGCACCGAGCAGAAAAACAGAAATTCTTAATAAAAATATCATACCTAGGGCCTGCAAAGATTTGTCCACACCGTTGATACAGAGGGAGAAGTAGGGTGCCAACACGCACCCCTGCCTCACCCCTCTTCTGATATCAAAGGGTGGATTTAGTTCTCCTTTGGATCTAAAGAGCACCTTGGGTGTTAGGTTTCTATATAAATTGGCCAACAATGCAACAATCTCCTTTGGTGTCCCCATGTTGTCCATACACTCCCACAATCGTCTATGATTAACTAAATCGAAAACGCAGCCAAAGTCGAGAAAGGATATGTATAATGCTTCCCCAGTGGCCCTGCATTACTTACCCATCAGGAGGATCAGGTTAAGTGACTGCTCAACTATCCCCAGACCCTTCCTGAATCCATATTGGGCACTTGAAAGGACTTTATTTTCATCTGCCCATGCTTGTTATCTCCCCAACAAGACGCTTCCCAATAATTTGGCTGAAGACTCGAGTAGAGAGATCAGACAATAACATTTGGGGTCGTCCTGGATCCCTTTTTAAATATGGCAATAATGAGTGATGTAAACCATGAGGGGGGGAACATTCTGCTCCCACTGCATTGAATACCTTAGTTAAATGTGGGGCCCAGAGGTCAGGATGTTGTCTTATAAGTAAGCATTGGCACCTCCTCTGGACCGGGGGCTTTGCAATTTGGGTTGTTAGAGATGGCCTTAAGCACTTCTTCATGGGTGAATACCAAATATGGTAATACTTCCCCATCCTCATAGTTTAGAAGTCCCTCTTCTGGGTTAGGGTGGGAGAAAATTGCACCAAAATGGCCTACCCATTGAGTTGGAGCCAATGAGGACTCCAAGGCCTATGCCTCCAGGAAAAAGTTGTGCATTCACCGTTTTCCAGAAAAGGGCACTATCCTTAGTCTCTGCTGCTTGTAACAAAATGGACCAGGCTTCCTACTGAAGCTCTTTCATCCTACTCTTGACAATCTTTTTATAGAAGGATCTTGCTTCCTGGATCATCAGGTTGTCAGTTGGCAATGATTTAATAGCTTTTCCAAGCGACTCCGTGCCTTTGTACACTAGCAGCTAAACCATCCCTTGGAGTTTTTGTCTTTACGGTTAGGTCTTGCAACCAGGTTAAGATTGACGGAATTTGAGAAATCGAAGTGGGCTCCCCGAGATTCTTTATGATTGGGATATGGGGCTAGGGCTATCATAAAATGCTCAAAGTTACTCGATATTACATTTTTCGTGAAACTTGCTGGGCCAACCCCTGTCCATTTAATTCTTATGCCATTCTTACCAGTGGGATTATGTTACTGATTTCCCTGTGTCTGGATTTTTAGGCATATTGAACCTTATAGTCAGGAGCACGGGGTTATGACACCTTGCACTGTTCGGTGCCACCTGATTCCACAAGATGCATGCTCTGGTCATTTCTCAACCTCAGACTATGATAATCAGGCTCCACAGCCTCTACCCCTGAATGTTGGTAATGGGGGCTATTTGCCAATGCTTCCATGTTCCACAAATTTCAAGCTAAACTTAATTAAGATGGCGTTTAGAGCAAGGCTGTTAGAGCTATGTTTAAAGTGAGCCAACCTGGACCCCCCCCCCCCCCCCGCGTCCCGAAACTCACAAATGTCCTTCAGACCCATGGTACATGCTTTCATGTTAAAATTCCCAGCCCAGATTACATAGAAGTAATCCGTTAGCCCATCCAAAAACATGTTCAAATCTGCTTTTAAGGATTCTACCACATCCACCCTTGTGTTATCAAATCCGTTGTTATGGAAATTGGTAAGTAATGTCTTGCTTCCTTGCTAGAGTTAATAATATAAGCTGATGAGATATGAGAGGACTCTTTTTCATTTGTGGGTCTTTGCTAGTAGAAATCAAAGTAATCAGCCCACCTTGAAGGAGTCGCCCTGGTGTTAAGAGAGAACAAAGCCATCTAGATCGATCTGAGCAGTTCCCCAGGTCTCCTGAATACAGTCAAATACATATATTTTTGCCAGCCCTGCATGTCCATTTTGTTGATGATTCCAGCTATATTCCATGTGGTAACCCTAATAGTTGTCATCTCCTTCCCCAGGCTAACCATGTTCTTGAGGTCTGCAAGAGGCAGACTTTGCATATAACATACAGGGAAGGATTGACAATGTAGTCATCCCTGCTAATCCAATTGACTCAGGTGGACAAAGCTGTTAGAAATTGGCACAGGAAAAAGAGTCCCAGGGGCCTGTAAAAGAAGCTGAGTAGTAAGGCATTGACGGAAGATAAAGACACCCCATCCAGTTAGCCCTTGTAAAAACGTCCTTGGTTATTAGCTTATCTTTGAAATTGACAATTACACAGTCTGTGTTATCCATTTTTTTTTTTTTTTTTTTTTAGCAGCCCACCCACCCCATCCTTTGAACAAAATTTATGTTGTGTGTCAATTTGTTACCCTGCGGGATGTTACTTCCCTCTGGACAAAGATGGGAGCTGTGGCTTGTGTTCCATGCTCAGTGTTGATGGACCGGGCCGAGTTGCTGGATACCTGATCTTCAAATGGGTCTGGGCTTCTTGTTTTAATAGCCTGACCCCCATTTGAGGGAGTTTGTTGCTGAACTAACTTTCCATTTAAAGTTTTAGATGGATCCTGATTAGTTTCTACCCACTTTACATGCGGCTTGTTTAATATCCCAAGTACCGCGGCCATGGGGCCCAGTTTGGACAATGCCTCCTCAATTCTAGTGCACTGTTCCAGAACGAGAGCCAGCGCTATTGTCACAGTGGTTGACATTTCCCTTGCGATATCTGCAATCAGAGAGCATTATTCTCCCTGGCATGTGCTGTGTCAATGTTTAACTTTTGACCTGGGCTAGGGGATTGAGTGGGTATGCCATGACAGGCTTGCTTTGATTTCACACACCCTTCCACTCTTTTCCTTTTCCCCCTTTGGAGTTTAACCTTGCCCACCCCTCCAGCAGCTGCGTTCAAGTTCTGAATGCCAGCCCCTATAGGATCTTCTAGTAAGGCTGATGGTATTTCTTTATGCACATCTTCAGGAGACTTGTACAAAATATGCCCCATTGTACAGTTTGTAGAGTGTGTGTCGTCTTGGGAGGAAGTTTCAGTACCTTCTGCCAGTCGGAAGAGAGAGGGACAGGTGCCTTTTGGCAAGTTCTATTTCTTTGTCCAAGACACTCGCCCACTTTTAGACAGATGACTTGTGGTTGAAGTTTAATACCTCTGAGGTGCGGCAGGAGCCGCGATTGCCGCATTAGCCCTGAAAAAAGCAACACGCGGTCCCAACATATTAATAAACCGATTCGGTGTGCGGCAGGAGCCTCGAGCACCGTAAACACCGCTTTTTGCAGTTTCTATTTGGTATTTACCGGTGGGTAGCACGTGGCAGATTCCGCAGGCACTATTTTAAAAACACGACAGCCTGCAGCAGCCGTCCCTAATTACCGCCTTTAGTTGGGGCGTGGAAGGAAAGAGCGGGGAGCACCACAAAGATTTTTCTCACTGGATGAGCTGCTCATTGTCTGGTCCGCAGCTTAGCTTGGTTTGCGGTGGGAGCACCTTAAAGTCTTGCATACCGCTGGAGTGGTTCTCTGTTTGCAGTTTGTTGCTTTGTGCTCTGCCTCATCGCTCTGGACTAAAAAGTCATTTGGAACACACCACGGGCCAGAATAAGTTCCAAAGAGTTGACAATCTGGGACTTACCCTATCTACATCCAGAGCAGGCAGCAAGAATCTCCTGGTCTCCCTTCCCATAAGATCATCTAGCTTCACTGCAAGGATTTAGGGCACAGACAACATCTTTATTTAAACTCCAAATCTGAAGGAGCAAGCTTAGGCTCAAGATATCGGCAAAACCCCAGATCTACTGATAAACCAAGCTTCTCCACTGAAGAATGACAAAAAAAAAAAATAATAATAATTATTCAGCATCAAGAAAACGCCTACGGAAAGCCACTCCCCCAGACCAAAGTATCACCTAGAATCTTGAATGCACGGACCGCAGTCAACGACAAAAAGTCCTTTTTAAAGTCTGCCTACAAGAGACATGGGCCACTGAACTCCTAATTCTCCCAGGCTTTTATAAGTTTCACACTGCAGCAATAAAACGCAACATCTTTGGGAGAGCAGCTGGTGGGCTCTCAATTTTTATCAAACACGCCCGCAAAATAGAGGTAACATCATTAACAACTTACACTCCCAACTTGCAAGCAGTACTGATCTGCGGATTTAAAAGTAACAATATCTCAATCCGTCTTTTGATCATTGTTATGTTAACCCTGCCATACAGCAAAAAAAGCAAGTACTAAAAACATTAACAACAAAAATGGACCACCTTATAAATAAATATGCCTCACATCTTCCAATCATCGTAGGGGACATGAACACCAGGGAGTTGGAATACGTAACAAGGGATCTTCCAAACAAAACAGAATCGGCTCCTCTACAACGGCTTCTTTTATCGCAAAATATGGTTTCCGCCCACTCCCATCAAAAAAGTGGTGGACCCTCTCTGGCATCCTTTTCCCACCTTCAGGGACAAGTCAACAATCGATTACATCTTTATCTCTGAGAACCTGTTAAAATACTTTAACGACTTTGAAGTGGGAAACAGGGATGAGAGTGATCACTGAGGGTATCCCTTGATCTAAATGGAAAAACAACAACCGGGAACATTGGGTACCTCAACTGGAGAAGAGCACCATGAAGTATTGAGCAGAATAAAATGGACCATAAATCTAGGTCCAAAACTCCTGGAGTGGATCACACACAAAGAGTTGAGCCAAACAGTTAGAAGTTTGGCATCCCCTTTGGAGCTCTGGGAAGCACTACTTGAGGAACTAAAAACCGTTCTCGGACGGGTCACTGGTAGCCCTAAAGCACAGGACTCCCATCCACAAAACCTTTCATTACAACTAAAACCAAGTGCCCTAGCGTAAACCAAGCGGAGTTTTCAAAGGCCTTGAAGGCGAGAAGAAAAGGAGCTACAAATCCCCACACACTGGAAATAAAAGTGCTTCGCAGGGAACACAGGAAGAAAATATGGGAAATCCGATCAAAGAAAATCGAGGCAGAGTGGCTGAAAATATTTAACCTTTTCAAAGAAAAGGATCACATCCAACTTTGGAGATATATCGGACAACAGAGCCACACTGGTCAGAGCAAGGAAAACGGGGTGGCAGCCTCCGAGTGGGTCAAGCTACTGTATACAACACAGCAGAACACGACTGACACCCAAATACAACAAATCCCTCCAGCAACCCATAAAGATGGCAAAACTCTAGCTTTCACCAAGGTTGAGATAACCAACCTGATTAAAAAAAATGAGGTCAGACGGCGCGCCGGGTCCCAATGGAGTTCCAGCGGCAGTGTTTAAAGTCACATACGGATTCTGGGCGGATCAGTTAACACCACTTTTTAAGTATGCATTTGAAACTTCCACTGTTCCATCATCGTGGAAAGGCTCAATACTCTTCCCGATTCACAAAAAAGGGGACAGCACAAAACCTGAAAATTATCGGCTTGTGGCTCTTTTAGACATAGAGCAAAAGCATATGCCAGAGTTTTGCTGAAGGAACTAGAAACCTGGGTAAAAGATCACAATATTCTTCCTTTCTTCCAAACTGGTTTCAGCCCCAAAGCTCCACCATAGAGAACATCCTAGCACTGGGACATTTGTCTCTTCGCACGATCCAGCCACCACAACCTCCTTTGTTTTGCTGTTTCGTGGATTACAGTGCGCATTAAAACCAGCCAAAAGTCAGTAACAACTAAGGTTCCAACCAACAATGGCCTCTAACAATGGTGCGTTCTTGCCCATTTACTTTTCAATATCTACACAGCCGACTTGGGACAAGCCCTGGAGTAGGCAAATCTACTCATTCCATAGTTGGGGAACGAGCGGCTCCAAATTCTCCAATATGCCGATGACCTTGTTATCATGGATCACACTAGGGCAGGCCTACAGAAAGCCTTAGAAGCGCTGCACAGATTTAATCAAAAGAATAACCTGCTGATAAATCAGGAGAAGACCAGGATAATAATCTTTGGGAAGTACCATCGAAAGAAGACAGCTCAATGGCGCCTAGGTGACCTGCAAATCAGAACTTGCAAAAGCTATAATTATTTGGGTCTCAGGCTTTCGGAAGGGGCTAAACCGTGAGCACATTAGAAACATTTAAGAAGCAAGGGGGCCGGTATCATCTGCAGCCTGAGAAGTCTCAATCGAAGACTACACAGCCCGACTGCCGTACCTATCTTGAAAGTCTTAAAAGCAAAAAGTAGTGCCCTCCATCAACTACGGCCACCTAATCTTCTCTGGTGCCCTTACGAACTTCCTCATGAGCCACCAAATCTCGGTATATAAGAAAGTATTAGGCATCCCACGACAGGCCAGGAGAGCAAGAGTAAGGCTGGAGCTGGGTCTTACTCGTCTGGACATTACCTGCTTAGGGGATACTTTAAAATACTATATTAGTATCCTGCGAGCTCCAGCAACATCTTTGAAAGCGCAAATTAAAACAATCTTCGAAGAAAGTGGATCCCCATGGCAGGTGCAGTTGACAGCAGCCACAAAATTGTTAGAAATTGATGTGCAAAACTTAGACAACTCAAACATTCCAGTAGCTGCATGGAAAAGAGCAGTGAACAGAGAGGCCAAGAAAATATCTCATGAAAGGGATCTGGAAAGCTTACACCATCAATCCAATTTCTCATCACTGGACGCCTCCTACATAGTGGGAAAACCACAGCCTTATTTCGAGCAAGCACGGACAGTCCCAGCCCGAAAAAATATCACCTACATGAGACTTCTTGCATTGCCCATTGTGGACTTTAATCAAGGTTGGGCCCGGCAGGACAGTTTAGCCGCATGTCGACTCTGTAATTACCATCAGGAATCCTGGCTCCATCTGCTGTGCTGTTGTCCTAAGTTGGCCAGCGAGAGGCACCGACTAGTTCTTTCCATCTGCAGAGCCCAGGGCCTTGTACGATGCAGAGAAGTCTCAGACTTGTGTTTTTCTTCTAATACAGCTCAAATAGTTGCACGGCTGGGGAAATTTATAGAATCAATTCGAGCCGCACTGTCGCTGAAAATAGAGCCACAAAAAGAAACCAGTCGGCTAGCAAGTAAGAGAGTCTCGGACAAACCTCCCTTTTAAGCCTAATGCATTTGCACTTGTACTTTATAACCAGATTGTGATATTAGTTTTAAGGTCTTATGCCCTACCAGGTTGTAGTAACATGCGTGGGACTTTAACTTTTTTTCTTTTAATATTGATCGTACATTGTAATGATTTTAAGTAATTGAACAATAAAAGCTTAATCAATCACTCACCCACTTTTTATGAAACTGTCCATAGTTAAAATTTGTTGCCTGGCTGATATGGGGTGATGCCCCGAAACCTGTCCCAGGATGCTTGTTTCAGGTCCAGAGAGGACCAGGCTTGCAGTTCGGGCTGGATTGTTCCAATGAGGCACAGGGTCAAGACTAATTTGCATATAGCTAGGCCTAAACTGGGGTGGCATGGGGAGCAAAAATACGATGAATTTAACCCAGATCTCTTGACTGGGGGGTGAATGTTTGATTTGCTCTGCGTTCCGTCCATCATCTTTGTGTCTTTTGACAATTTTACATATAGCAGCACCCAGCCCTGTAGTCTTAGAAAGTCATTTAGGAGTGACTTTGTTAACATACAAAAATAGGCTTTTCTACATTGCACAGTCCCTTTTTCATGTCATGAGTTACTGCAGCACAACCACAGCACAATGGAGGTCGCTGGTGCTATATATTTTAAAATGACTCACTGCGGCCCACATATGGCATATGAACTTTGCAATTTCTGTGCTAAATAACACAGTGATATAATGTTAACATGTCGATCTCAAAATAATATGATAGGATCTAATGTTTTCTGTCCTATGCTCTTGTTTTTAATCCTAGCAAATGGTAGACAGAATAAAATATTGTGGTAAACCCTGTAGCTAGTTTTTAACATCACATCACTCCCTGCACTGCACCGCTCACTACGCCAGGTTAGCTCACATTGCGTTTTAGTAATAACCCCTCTCACGAAAACATCCCTGAGCTCCTCCCTTGCAGCGAGGGGGTTGGAGCCCGTATCATGACTAGGCTTCAGGATTATTATTATTATTAGGAGCTTATAAAGCGCATTTATACCCGAGGGTGTCCTGGCGCTGCACACTGAACTTCCCTGGAGAACGAGGGCTCAGTCCCTAAATAACCACGTCTTCAACCCACTCCTAAAAGAGAGGCACTCCTCATCTTTTCCTAATGTGCGCCGGAAGGCTATTTCAAGCAATCTTCACACCATAGGAAAATGTATTTCCTCCCCAGCTGGCCTTTTTTATCTGGGGCTCATCCACCAGTTTGCTTTCGGCGGAGTGCAGTGCTCTCCCTGGCACATACCACTTGAAGCATTCATTCAAAAACTCTGGGCCACTGCCCTTCAGTGCTTTGAATACCGTGCACAGCGCCTTAAATTGAACTTGTCTGTATACCGGCAGCCAGTGCAGTTTCCGTATTCCTTCTCGGACAGAGGCAAACCTGGGAGTGCCTGTAAGCAGTCTCACCGCTGCGTTTTGTACCATCTGTAGTCTGTGCAGATTTTTTTTTTTCAGATTCAGGTACAGACTATTACAGTAGTCCAAACGCGACAGAATAAGTGCTGAGACTGCTAACCTAAAACCATCTGTAGGAAGAGACAATTTTAATTTCCTCAATATCCTAAGGATATGGAAGCATGTTGAAACCACTACGCTAACCTGCTCCCCAAAATCCAGTTTCTGGTCCATAATCACACCCAAATTCCTAGCTTTGCGCGTGGGAACTGGTGGCTTCCTCAGAGCATCGGGCCACATATACGGAGTCCAGATGTTAGGATTATTCCCGAATATCATGACCTCGGTCTTCCCTGCATTTAGTTTAGGGCAGTTCGAGGCCATCCAGCTTGCAAAGTCTCTCACACAAACATGGCACCTCGCAGCCATATCAACTTGGGACCCTCTTTGTATAGATAAAACTATTTGCGTGTCATCTGCATAGGAGGCGAGTTGCAGGCCAAACGATCTTATCAAGGCTGCCAGCAGGCTAACATAAATGTTAAAAAGAGTAGGGCAAAGTGTTTAGACCTATCAGATCCCAGATCGACTGTCTGGATTCTGTCGGCCAAAAAAGATTTCAGGAGGCTCCAGGCCATGCCTTCCACCCCTGCCCTCGACAACCGGTCCATCAACAACCCATGATGGACCGTATCGAAGGCTGAAGACAGATCCAATAAAATCATGACAGCCTCACCTCCCTGGTCCACCGCAACTCTAACCTCCTCCGTGGCCTTAATCAAGGCCAGTTCCGTTCTGTGTCCTGCGCGAAACCCAAACTGCGTGGGGTCGAGTGCCTTAGTTCTCTCAAGAAAAGAACTTAATCCCACGCGGGGGGTGGTGGACTCCTTACATGTTGGGATGGGGGGTAGGGGCTTAAAAATACTCAGTTGGAATGTTAATGGCTTGGGGGATCGTATTAAGCATGAGATTGTCCTGCAATTTCTGAAGCGATGTACCCCCGATATTGTCTTATTACAAGAGACGCACTTGGTAGGTAACACGTGCTACGCACTCAACAGGAAAGGCTACAAATTTGTCACACACTCCGGGTTTTCCTCGGGGTCTAGAGGGGCTGGAATACTTGTCAGGTCCTCTCTGCCATTCGAGGTCGACTCCATTACTGTTGATGATAGGGGGCGCTTTGCGGCTGTAGCGGGGAGGTGGGAGGGCAGGACGCTGGTCCTGGTGTCGGTTTATGTCCCTCCTGCACTGCAGCCTTCCACACTTGCGGACTTGGAGAGGACTTTGTTGGATCTCCCAGAGGGAATGTTGGTGGTGGGTGGCGACTTTAATGCGGTTGGCTCCGGATTGCTTGACAGACACCCGCCAAGGAGCTCGGGGGGGGGGGCTCAGAAGTGGCTTCCGGACTTTGTAGATACCCTTGGTCTGGTAGATTGTTGGAGACTGCTACATCCCACACAGCGGCAATACACTTTCCACTCCGGGGCGCATGGCAGTCTCTCCAGAATTTACTATGTGCTTACCCTAGCCGCGCACGCCTCCTTTGTGTCTGAGGCCAGGCACATGGCACGGGGTATTTCTGACCATTCGCCGGTGTGGATCTGTATGGATGTTGGTAGAGGAGTAGGGGGCAGGGTGGCTCCAATTAACCCGTGGTATTTCAGGGACCCCACGACTCGTAGTGCGGTGCTGAAGGCGGTTGATCGTTATTTCCAGGAAAACCTCGGCTCGGTCGCGTCGGCGGTGTCTTTGTGGGAAGCGTTCAAAACAGTGCTGAGAGGAGAGGCCCTCTCATTGATAGCAGCGGCCAAGCGTCGGCGCGACGCGGAGGTCGCCCTGATTGAGGCGGAGATCGCGGATCTAGAGTTGGCGTTGGAGGGGGAGGTCACGGCAGCGGCGCTGCACAATTTGAGCCTTAAGCAGTCGGAGTACAAGGCCCTTGTGACGGGCGCGGCCAAAGCCTTGAGTAGGGAACAGCGGGGCCGCTTGTACGACGTCGGGGACAAAGCCGGGAAATTAATCGCGTGGCTGGATAAAAAGGAGCGGGTCAATCGTGTTGTGCCGGACCTCGTAACGGAGGATGGCGTCGTTGTCGCGGAACCGGATGGCATAGTCCAGTGCTTTGCGGATTATTTCCGCACGGTCTATACCTCTGTGTCGGACAGGCCAGTGGGGGATTCGTGTGAACTCCTGCGTGATCTTGCTTTGCCTTGCCTCTCCGACATAGACAGGGACGATCTCGATGCCGATATCACAGTCGACGAAATCGCGGGGGCTATCCGTTCATTGCGCCCGGGCAAGGCCTCGGGCCCGAATGGCCTGCCAATTGAGTTCTACAAACTCCGGCCGGATAAGATCGCTCCGCATTTGCGAGCTATGTTCGTGGAGGCGCGGGAGACGGGATGCCTCCCACTCGACCAGCGCCTGGCAACAATCGTGGTCATACATAAAGATGGTAAGCCCAGGAACAGGTGCAGCTCATATAGGCCGATCTCGCTCCTTAATGCCGAGCCGAAGATCCTCGCTAAAATCCTGGCCAACCGTTTGGTCAGGGTGATCGGTGATCTGATCCACCCTGACCAATCCGGTTTCATCCCGCATCGCAACACCGCGTTGAACCTTAGGCGCATCCACGGCGTGATCGCGAGGGTGGGGACGATGCGGGAGCCGGCCATTGTGGCAGCGCTTGACGCAACGATGGCTTTCGATACGGTAGAGTGGGCATACCTGTGGGCTGCGCTTGCGAAATTCGGCTTCGGAACTGGCTTTATTGGCTGGGTGAGACTATTGTATGAAGGACCTCTTGCTAAAGTCGCGGTCAACGGTAGGGCGTCCCGTCCCTTTGAGCTGGGGAGGGGCACCAGGCAGGGCTGTCCCCTGTCGCCGCTGTTGTTTGCTCTTGCTCTTGAGCCGCTGGCGGCCTGGATAAGATGGCACCCAGATGTGAGGGGCATTCGATGGTCACCTGACCACGAGGACCGCATCTCCCTTTATGCCGACGATATTCTGCTCTATCTCACTTCACCCCGGAAGTCCCTCATAGTTGTCTGCGACATTTTGACTTCCTTTGGGAGGAATTCGGGACTAACCATCAACTGGGGGAAGTCATATCTGTATGCCCTGTGTGGAGACGTCCCGGTTCCCCCGCGGAATTGCCCGATTCAGATCGCCCGGGAGGGTTTCTTGTATCTTGGGATTTATATCTCTACCGACCCAACGGTACGGTACGAGGGGAACCTGCTCCCTCCGTTGGCGCGCCTGCGGCGGGATGTAGCGGGCTGGCGGCGGCTGCCGCTTTCCCTCCTTGGCCGTGCTGTGCTATTCAAAATGATGTCTCTTCCCCGTTTTCTCTATGCCCTGCAGAACACCCAGGAGCTGGTTCCGGCCAGCTACTTTCGGGAGGTGGAGAGTCTCCAGCGCTCGCTGCTGTGGGACGGCCGTCCGCGCATAGCGATAGCAAAACTAACTCTCCCGTGGTACGATGGGGGTATCGCGCTTCCTGACATCAGAAGATACTATTGGGCCTCCCAACTGAGTGCGATCAATCATGGAGTCTACGGCCCTGCGCTTAGCCCTGGCTTTGCTATGGACCGGTGGTTGCTGCGTGGGGGTGGCTACTTTAGAGCACTCTACTCGAGGCCCACGGCTGGGTCCCTCACGGGGCCGACCGGGGTGGCGGTGCACGTGTGGAAGGCAGTCACGAACTCGTTGGGCTGGAAGGATAGGCTCACCCTCGCCACTCCGTTGTTTGACTCCGATATGTTGGGGAAACTTTGGCACTCGAAGGGATTCGAGAAATGGGATCTGATTGGCATCTCCAGGGTGGGGGACATGCTGGCCAAGGGGCGGATTAAGTCGTTTGATGAGCTACGGACGGAATATGCGCTGGAGGGCACGGAATATTTCCGGTATGCACAGGTGCGCCATGCGCTGCGGTCGGTCCTCGTTGAGGGGGAAAAGGTGCCTGAGTCCTCTCCCTTGGAGGACCGGATCCTGGACGGCCATATGCCGGAGAGCGCAATCTCCCTAATCTACAAAAAGCTTGTGAACGTCCGGACCGACCTCCTCCTGGGGGTGCGGGAACAGTGGACCAGGGACGGCCTTGAGCTGGACGATGAGGATTGGCAGTACGCCGTCTCCTCTCCTAAGGAGGTCGCGATCCCCGCAAGACTAAGGCTGGTCCAGCTTAAAATACTGCACAGAGTCTATGTCACTGGGCCCCGGCTGGTCCACATGGGTTTTTCCGAGGATGGGCTATGTAAGAGGGGCTGCGGGATGGTGGGCACCTTTCTGCATATCATATGGGAGTGTGGTGTGATTGCGGAGTTTTGGAAGCGAATTCATGTTGTGATGCAGGAGGTCACGGGTATTGTACTGCAGCCAGAGGCGCGGCGCTGTCTTTTGAATGTGTGGGGTCCTACAGATTATGACGCTGCGCAGACTCAATGGGTGACCCTAGGCAATATGGTGGCTAAGCGAGATATAGCACGACTGTGGGGCTCTCAGAGCCCGCCCACCCTGGATGCATGGAGGGACAACATGGACTGGAGCATGTTTCGGGAGAAAACGGTGTATAGTGCTCGGGGGAGGCCTAGGAAATGGCATAAGATATGGGGAAGTTGGAACCGGTATAGGGGGGACATATGTCTGCCTCCTGCCACTGAACCATCAGAGGAGCAACTTTCCCCCTAGCCTCACTTCCAACTTGGGTTCTTATGATACAACTCTGCTAGAATGTTAGCGCCTCTGCTTCTCCCTCATCCTCCCGATCGGTGGCTTTGACTTGATGTTGGAAATGGGGCCACGCCCCTGTCGGGAACTGGCACGAACTTATGGTGTATACTGCCTTGCTTGTTGTGTTCATTGTAGGTAGTTTTCAAAACGAAACCTTTGTCTTTATCCTGTATTGGAGCTATGGACGACTATATGTGTTGATTGATTAGCTGCCGAACCTCCGGGATGTCGGCTGAATAGCTGTGTTTCTGACTTATACGAATAAAGGTTTTTAAAAAAAAAAAAAAAAGAAAAGAACTTAATTGCCTATTTATGGCCTTCTCCAGTAATTTCGCTGGAAGCGGGAGACGAGAAATGGGTCTATAGCTACTGAGGTCATTTTTATCTAGACTGGGTTTTTTTATTAATGGGAGGATAGAGGCAACTTTCCACCTCCTAGGATAGTTACCCGATTTAATAATGGAATTAAACACTGGGGTAAGAGTAGTGGCAATGACCACGGACAGATTTTAAGAACCGCGACCGGACAAGGATCACTTGGCGCTCCAGACCGAGCAGCCCGCAGAAGGCCAGTGACGACCTCCGTCTGTAGCGGACTAAAACCTATTAATCTATTCGAAGACAGCATCACCCCAGAGTCAAGGCCCAATGCTGCATCCCCTGCCTTTCCATGAGATTTGGAGAAGGAGGAGAAAATCCCTTCCACTTTGTTTTGGAAAAAGGTGGCCAGCGCTTCGCATAGTGCCGGACTGGTAGGTGTGATCGGTTCGGTGGGGATCGTAAGCTTTGTAATGGTCCTAAAGAATTCTCTGGAAGACGAACATCTTTATCTGATCAGTGAAGTAGGCTCTTTTGGCCTCTCCTATTAATTTCTTGTAGGTAGTGAGGCTCTCTTTGTACTTTTCTTTATTATTGGAACTGTACCCATTCCGCCATAGTGTTTCCAGCCTCTTGCAGTCAGTTTTATAATTTTGCAGAGTTTCGGAAAACCATGTTTAATTGGCGGGAATTTATCACAAGCCCTCTCAATCCACTTTGAATACAACTCCTCTGCTTTGTTTACATCAGCTGGAATGCTGGGGGTATTTAACATTAAAAAATTGCCCATCTCCGACCCATTTATATTTTTCCATGTCCGGATAGCAATCTTATCCCTTGGCTTGGAGTCAGCCTGGATCTGGGACACTTGTGAAAGTGTGAAAATTATAGCTGCATGATCTGTCCATGGGAGCTGCAAAGTTTCCACAATGTCCAGACCAGAGTTGTTGGTGAAAATGCCATCCAGGGTGTGCCCAGCAATGTGCAATGGTCCAACCACCCTTTGATCTAGCCCTCCTCCAACCATGAGGTCCATAAGTCGCGTATTATCCGGGTCTGAAATATCATCCAGATAAAAATTAAAATCTCCCATGATGGTAAAGGAGTTTGCACACAGTCCATCCTCCATCAAAATGCTGAGCGAATCCAGGAACGCGCCTCTGGGCCCTGGAGGAATATAGATCAACAGTGCTTTAAAGGTATTGTGAGGGGAGAGGCGGACACTGATAGACAGTGCCTCACATGCTTGGTTGGAAGCTATAGAGAATTAAGGCTCCAGGCTGCTGTGATAGATAACAGCGAGCCCTCCCCCTCTTCCTGATGGTCGGTCCAGCGTGTTATGTTATGTTATGTTATGTTAATAACATTTATTACGCGCACAGCTGCCCCAGCTAAGGGGCGTCCTGGCGCGCGACAAGGTACAACACAACCAACACAAGATCACAGGAAGACAACAAATTTAAAACAAGAACGTTTTTAGAGATTTCCGGAATAGCAAGAGATCGTTAGTTGTACGGAGCTGCAGCGGGAGCGAATTCCATAACGCTGCAGCCTTCACCCGGAAAGAGCGCCCACCAGCTCGGCAAAGCCTGAACCGCGGGACTACTGCCAGCGCCTGCTCCGCAGATCTTAATGTACGGGTTGGCACATAACCGGAGATAAGATTGGAAAGGATCTGAGGAGCAGATCCTTTCAGGATTTTAAAAACCAAACATAAAACTTTAAAATGAATTCGCGACTTGATCGGCAGCCAATGCAGTGCTCGGAGAGTGCTGGAAACCGAGCAAGACCTAGGCAAGCCGACAATTGCTCTGGCAGCGGCGTTTTGAACGCGTTGAAGCCGCACAATTTCTGCCTGATTGCTCCCTAACAGGAGCGAGCTGGCATAGTCCAGGCGAGATAAAACTGTTGCCTGCACTACCATCTGCCTGGTGGCGGGATCGAAAAACTTGAGAACAGGCCTTAAGCCCCGAAGGATGCCAAAGCAGCACGCCGCGGTTTTCTTGGTGTGCCCCACAAAGCTGAGAGTGGAATCCAGCCAAACTCCCAGGTTTCTCAACTCCATAACTGGAGTTGGAGCCACACCAAGTTCCGGCGGCCACCATCTGTCCCCCCAGAGGTCCCTCCCCTTCCCGACGATCATGACCTCGGTCTTCTTTGCGTTCAGCTGGAGACAGTTGGCCGTCATCCAACTAGCCACCGCCCTTAGCCCGTTCTGGAACTTGGGGGCATCCACATCGGTATCCCCACTGATGGTAACCGCCAGCTGAGTGTCGTCGGCATATGAGACCATATACATGCCCCATTGCTTGACAACATCAGCCAGCGGTCTCACATAAAGATTGAATAGAGTGGGACTCAGTGAGGAACCTTGCGGAACTCCCAAGTCCAAAGGATGGAATTTGGACTGATGGGGGGGTGTGGCAACGCAGAAAGACCGGTCCACGAGAAAGGAGCGGAACCACTGAAGGGCAAGCCCCGTGACGCCAATCTCTTCCAGGCGGTGCAGAAGGATACGGTGCGAGACCGTATCAAATGCGGCGCTCAGATCTAATAAAACTAGCGCCGCCGTCTGTCCCTGATCTAGCACCGACCGGAGGTGTTCCACCATGGCGAGAAGGGCAGTCTCCGTACTATGCCCAGCTCGGAACCCATGCTGGGTCTCGTCCAGAATGTTAGCTTGAGTAAGATGGTCAGTAAGCGCCTGATTGACATAGGCTTCCATCAATTTGGCCGGCCATGGGAGCAGGGAAATGGGCCGGTAGTTCTCCGTTCTCGAAGCGTCCAAGTTTGGCTTCTTCAAAATAGGAGAAACCACGGCACATTTCCATTTGGATGGAACCGTGCCCGTAGCCAACGAAGTATTAATCAAGGAACAAACCGTAGAAGACCCCACAAAAGACTGGTTCCTAAACAGGGCAGGACATACCGGATCCAAAGGCGAACCAGATTTGACCTTCTAGGCCAAAATGTCAAAAGCCTCGGATGAGAGTGGCGAAAAAAATGCCAACATGGAACAGGCAGGGGCAGTCACCGCAGTCTTCTGAACAAGCCCAGAGCTTGGAAAGGCACGGTAGATGTTCTGCACTTTTTCCAGAAAAAAAGAAGCTAGGGCTTCACAATGCGAAGTAGAGGCCGTGACTGTAGGAGTAGAGCGCTTAGACAGCAGATCCTTGAGAGCTTTAAAAATAGTCTTGGATGGATTAGGGCTATTACGAAATTCCAGAGAGTAGAACGTCGCGCGGGCCCTACAGATGGCACGATGGTAGATTTTAATGGAGGCCAAGTACAGCGCTTTCTTCGCCGTATCGTAGGATCTCCGCCATTCTCTCTCGGCACGCCTGCAGTTCCCTTTCAGTGCACGTAGAGCACTGTCATACCAGGGGCTAGACCTTTTTGGACTGATCTTACTAGTCCGGATGGGAATCAAAAAGTCCAGCGCCCTGGTAATCCAACTGCAGAACTGATCATAGCCCAATTCATCATCACTCGAGAGTTCGAGCGAATCAGCAGTTAGAGCGAGATGAAGATCCTCTAACCTAAGCTTGCCCCAGTGTCTTCAAGTGTGACAGACAAAATTTACTGGCAGAGCCTTCACAATGTCAGGACCTGAGGAACTATTTGTCCATGCCTCTGTAATAAAAGCCATTTTAATCAGATGCTCTTCCATGAACTGACTGCATTCCAGGCTATGCTTAACCAGTGACCTGGCATTTAACAGTAAGCATTTCCATGGTGGAGCCTTTGTACTGTTAAGCCAGACCTAAACATTCATGTAGATTAGTGTAGCCCTGTGTATTCTATGCTGCTCTCAAAAACAAAACTGTACTCTGAAGTCTAAAGTTAATGATGGAAAGGGGGGAGGGTGCCTTCTCTGGACCTGAGAGTGATTCCTCATGACTGCCCTCCTCAAATCTTTGCTGCTGTCACGGAAAACTAAACACTGTAAATGATGTAGTTATCTAAGACGCTTTAGCAGCATTACAATGCCACGTGTGTTTGCCTGAAAGATCAAGCTCATGCAGCCATTCTGCTGCTGGCTCAGGAAGTTGGATAAATAAAGAAAATAAATCACAGTTGTGTGGAGGGGAACCACTTTATTCATGTGGAAGCACAGAACTTCTGCAGAATCAAAACATGAACTCTTGGTTACCAACATGTATGTGAAGTCAAGTCCCTCTCTGTAGTACTTCTGGAAAGTCTTTTTTAGATTGATCACATTACGTCTGGTGACCGGTGCGCTGTCAAGCCAGACCTAAAAAGGAGTGAACAAAGAAGGCATCCCTGTTTCCTCCCATTCTGGAGAGCTATATAGGCTGTAAAACCCATTCGTATTTAGCACCACGTATCAGAGTGCAGGGAAATTAAGAGTTTGTATTCAGCTCCCCATAAAGTGGGTCTACTTAGACTAACAAAAACTGTAGTAAATAAAAGCAACATATACTGGATGTTTTAAAAAAAAATCAAATTATATTCATATATAATAGTATGAACTACAACAAAAAGATCCAAGACAGAACGGAGGGAGAGAAAGCCAGATTGTTCAATGGAAAGAATTTCCCTCTCATTAACCGACACCTGAAGATGTTCTAATGTATAGCTTACCACTGGCATCCACAAGATCAACTTGTCATTAATTCTATGGCAAGGCTTTAGAGCCCTTTTTAGGAAACGATACAATACTACTTCCTTTCCAAGAATTTGGAACAGAACTTGACAAATAGCATTCTCTTAACAAAGGATATAAAAAGAAAACCCAGCTTACTGAGTCTTCTGAGATCTGGCTTCTGATTTTACTAAACTTATATGTATACTTACTAAAAGTGGCTTTCAGCCACCTCTCTTCATCCATTGGTCAGTTGTATCATTCACAGTTTGCTTCCGCCCACTACATCATTCAGCAAAGGGCTGTGGGTCAGCCTACTTAAGTCACTGGTTAACCTCACTTTGAGTGAATGCATTCTGATCTCAGATCTTCAGTGTCAGTGCTTTTGTTTCACTTTATTATTACTTTAGTGCTGCCTTTGTGTTTAGAGTCTGATGTGATAGCAGGATTCTTTCTAGCACAGGGCACATTACAGCTTTATCAGTTTGTGTCTCCTGCCAATACTGTGGTAAATTCCTTTTGAAGCCTCCTTTAATCAGACTAACTGAGTCCATTTGAAATTACTCTGTACCAAATTCTCCTCCTTTCACTGTGCCTGGAGTAAACAAATCGAAAAGCATCAATATTGGACGATATTAATTCACAAGTGCACAATTCTTCATAACACATTGATTCTGGACTCAGTTTCACCATTGGTTCTTTAATACATTTTACGCAGGGAGAACCCAGACTTTAATGGGTTTCATTTGCATCACTTGTAACACTTTTTTCTTTCCTGACTTCTTCCCTTCTTTGCTTCTTTCATTCCTTAATTCTTTCTTTTCCTTTGTTTCATTCTTTCCTTAATTTCTGATTTCTTTCTCTCATGCATTCTTTCCTCTCTTTTTCATTTAGCCTTTTTATTTATTTCTTGCCTTCTTTACTTGTCCAATTGTCCTTTTCCGCTTTTTTCTTTCATTTATCTTTCATTCTTTCATTTTTCTTGCATTTATTTTTTTTGTTCTTTCATTTCTCTTTCATTCTTTCAGAACTTTCTTTCTTTCCTTCCTTCTCAAAGACAGGAGACTGGCAGAGCAATTGGATTTTTTTTTAGGTCTTTGTTAGCCATAACCTTTTGAAATTATGTGTATAACATAATTACTTTTTCAGCCACACATCATCCATTTGTACTTGGTTGTATTATTCTCATTTTTCTTCCACCCACTCGAGCATGCATCAAGGGGCAATGCGTCAGTCCACTTCAGCCATTGGCTGACTTCACTATGAATTATGGCATGCTGCTCTTTCACAATGACCTCATCCCCACACAAACTGGTTTCCTTTATTGCCAGGGAGTACTATGGTAATATGTGCTTTTTTGACACCCCAAAAACATTTTCCCATTTTTTTTTTAAATTTTATTGTGAAGGCCTGGCAGCTTCCTTAACAATAACATTTTGCCAAATTCGGGTTAATACAAGAATTGACAAAAGGCTGGTGGCCAACACTTGTTTATTTATTATCTGGCCTTGTTTATGTAATTCGAAATTTCATTAGTAGAAAGGCAAATAAGGGCAGGTTAAACTATATAAGGCAGCTTAGATGACAAACATGTTATTAAAAATGTAATGGATAATTAAATGTGCTGGGGTCTATAAAAAAAATATTTTTTGTGGGCTACTGATAAGAGTGTAAACATACAATTTTTGACAATTTTGAAAAAATCCATTATGAAGGTTTTCTGATTATGAAGGAAAGAAATGGAGCACTGGTGAGTAATCAATGAATGTGACATTTTCAAGTACGCCCACTCTAATAGTTTTAAATGAGGGACGGAAATGGATAGGGATTGTGGCATGCAGTCTGGTAACAAGGAACAGAAAATGACCTCAAAAGAAATATCCCAATTTTTTAGCTTAATATAAGGTCAGGTAATATTCAGAAAGCTCAACATGATCTAACACCAACCTTTTAAACAACACTTCTTATGAAAAATGCAGTGGTACAAAATCAAACTCGAGAAAAATTCCAATTTCAGTATCAGAGCAATAAACACGAACAAGGACTTACGGGAGAAACTTCTTTCTTTCCGCATGATACACGTAGCGTGGAACATCAAATGCCCCAATGATGTTAAAAATCTGTTCTCTGAAAAACAGTACAATGCATCTGAATTATTCTCTGAACTGAAAACCAAGTGTAAATTCCACATTCTTTTACAGTGTATATAGGAGATGGGTGAAAGAAGTGTGGGACTTTTAACCATTGTAAAGATGTTCAGCAAGGAAGTTACAGGAGGACTTCTAGATCTCTAGCGAGAAGGCTGCAAACGTTGAAATTGACCTGTGCAGGATGGACCAAGGAAGGGCCCAGTGGCACCTGAAGCCGCGTTCGCTTTTATAAAAAAAATGTATTATTATTATATTTTCTTAATATTATCTAAAGTACAAATACCTTTTTATCAGAACCGATGTGCCACTCACAAAGAACAGGAACTTACTTACAAATATAATTTGAGGATTAGCTCTGAGGGATTGATAGTACTGGATGGATGTGTCCCCCTTGGGGTGCACACAAAGGAGAAATATTAGCACACCACCCCAAAAACAGCCCTTTTCTTTCACGTACATGGATTCGTCTGAAGAGCGACTGCACTCCTGGACCGCTGTTTCCACCACCGAAAGTTCGATCATATTTGAAGACACTGAAAGGGAAAAGAGAACAGTGAGCAGGCAGCGGGTGGGCTCATAAATGGATGCTGGCGGCTAGGGCAATACGGAAAGAGGGCAAATGAAGCAGCAGCAGGGGTGTGAACCTGAGGGGAAAGCAGGCCAGAGATGAGGAGAGGGGAGGGGAGGGGGGGGATAGTACACAGCTCACAGTAAACGCCTGTGTGGATCCTTCCTGTGTACTGAAGGGAATGTGAACAGAGGGCTTTAGAGATGCCCCGTGAAAGGCAGGCAGTTCTAGTTGCTTATGATGTGATTGGGATTTTGCATACCTCTAAAACTAAAGTTATGCCTACTGTTTTATGTATCCCCAATGCAGCACTGAGCCACTAGGTAATAATGACATTTTAAGGTCCCAGCAGTATTTTTAAAATCACAAAAAAAAAGGTCCCAGCAGTTATGAACTAACAGTTGCCGCGGGGAGCACATAACTCCATGACCAGAGGTTGCAATAAGCATTCCATACTGTGTAATAAACCCTAATGTTACTGAAACAGATACAATGACAAAAAGAAACCTCTTATAAATAATTCTAAATGTTTAACTTCGATCTCCAAAATTGAGTTGCACGAATGTGTGAAAAGCTCAAACCTGCAAAAAGAAAAAAAACACAAAAATCATACTTTGTTTTATATAGCGCTTCGGATAACATTCTACCATTTAAAGGCACTGTTAAAAGTGTAGGTGAGTATTAAAAATGAACTTTTTTTTAATCAACCAAGGAACAATTAATACAGAGGGTCCTACAAAGGTTCAAACCTATGCCCACCTACAATAAAGCAGACCAGTGCAGCCAAAGCATTCACCCGCCAAGCTATTTTCACGGCTTACATGTGCGGTGTGCAGCTAGCCGTGCTTTGCTAAGGCGGTGCCCTCGGCGAAATCAAATGTGGCTCCCTTGTTGCTCCTCGTCCCTCTACTCTCTTACGCCAAGTTTTCACTCTAACCTTTTCGAGCATGTAAGAGGAATTACTCTTATATTCAGTGCTTAGCTGGTATAAAAAACAAGCATTTGCAATGCAATCGGTCTCGCCTTTGGGAC
This sequence comes from Triturus cristatus, assembly GCF_964204655.1. Lineage (NCBI taxonomy): Eukaryota > Metazoa > Chordata > Amphibia > Caudata > Salamandridae > Triturus > Triturus cristatus. The sequence continues at coordinate 1,107,349,673 of NC_140592.1, read as the reverse complement.
CTTATATGCATTTAGCTATGCAGCACATTAGCCTGGGTGCTGAAACATCTACTGTTCTTTAACATGGAGGGAAAGTAAGCACCAAACTGCAGAACACGCCAGGTATGGGAACACATAGAGAGAAATACTGCCTATCAGCTGGAAATTTTATTGTCCAAAGCTCTGTTTTTAATATAAAATCAGCCCCTTCAGTGGTCATATCACAGAAAATACAAGATTAGGAAAAAATATTATTGTCTACGGTGCTCGTTGAATACAAGTTTCTTTGGCCTGGAATCTAGGGAATGCTAAAGTGATTCTGGTATTTTACTGACCTCTGCTGGTCATTTTCTATCAAGAAAGTTAAATCAAGGCAGTTGCCAGAAAAATTTAAAAACATTCTCTAAGTAGAAAGTAATTCTGGTATTTTACTGACCTCTACTGGTCGTTTTCTATCAAGACAGTTAAATAGAGGCAGTTGAACAGAAAAATGTCCCTAAGCAAATGCGGAAGCAGACAAGTCCTAGGGCTGATCTCCAGATCCCACACAGTACATACAACAGATCTTCCAGACAGCGCAAGCACTGTCTAGGTTTGACCTAAAAACTGCAGGAGACTGACACCAACACGAGTCAGAAGGGCAAGGCGAGGTCAAGGTCGCACTGAAGCAGACGACAAGACGGCATATGTATGACATACATAGCCGCTTCGTTGGTTTGAGACAGAGCAGCCTTTTTTGCTACAGAATCAGAAAGGACATTCTCTCTGGAAGTTTTATGGTGAAAGCTTCCCCTACTACAAATTAGTGTTTTAAATAGGCTGGGTCCTTCCGCGTCACAGACCCGTCTGTGATATTAAAACAGCTCCCTGTCAGACCCTATGTTCACGTCCTTAAATTTATAGTCAACATTTCTGATCAAGTTCTGAACCATTACTGTAAAATCTGTTAAAAGCTAATCTATGTCAGAAATATATCCCCTGTTTACATTTCACGTGTTTTACTTAATCTTGCACACCTTAGGAGAGTTTCAGGATTTTGTGTTTCTGCAGTGTTTTTTCCATGCAGAATTTTACTCTCAAATAGTGCTTACTTTGAACTGAGATTCTTCTAGGTGTCATTATGCGTTCACGTTGTGGGTGACTGCTAATGACTGGGCATGATTGAGAGCTCTGGTGTTCAGGCAGTGGGAATTTCTCGCAGTGCATGTCCGTTTGTCATAACATGTTCTGAATCCATTGTAACAATTGAAAGTCATTAAATCCAGTTTTATAAAATAGTTTTGATTTATTGAAGCTTAGTTCCAGGTTAAATTCATTATAAAAATATAAGTAGATGAAATTGTAACCCCACCAGGAGCAGTTCTCCTGTCGCTCAGCCTGCCTGCCATCAACTGCCAGTCCACACACAAGCCAGGAACCAAACATTCCATGATGTCATCAGGCATTCTACCACACACTAGCTGAGCAACAGGGAAGTCACAGCCAGGGAAATGAAAGGCAAAAGTCAGATATAACATCCATGTCATCCAGTCCTTGGCCTCTTGGCAGAGAGCACAGAGTAATAATGGTCACAGGTGCCAATTGTGATACTACGTGAAAGTGTGTGAAGCGTTACACAGCTGTTGAAATATTGGCAGAGGAAAGTAATAGATAAGGCAGTTCTTGTGAGTTTGTACTGTGCAATAATGAAGTGAAGGACATGCAAGGAAGTATGTGCAGAAGACACTGAAAATGGGGGGGTGAGATATGCAGATTAAGGATTTCAGAAAGATGTGCAGAGAACAACTGTGTCAGTGTCTAATAGATCGACTGTCGAGGAAGAGTTGTGAAAGGAAGAAAAGAGATTGAGACTCTGAAGAACACTACCCCTTACACTGATCCTAGTAAGGTTTACTTCACAGACTCATAATTTCAGAATAAAAATATTTGTCATTTTAATTAGTCAGAATAAAATCATTGTTACTCTTTTATCTAATACATCTAAATGGCATTGGCAAAGCCGGTAGCTCTGGCTTGTTTTAGGCTTATGTCCGTGTTTGTTATAGGCATGGGTGCAATAACAGAACGCTGACATAGAATGACCCGTAATGTTCATCGGGTGGCATGCTGTGGGAGGCACTGGGCTTTAGTTTGTGTTTTAAGTCATGTCCTAATTACATAGGCCATGTCTCTTGGGAAGGAGTTCTAGATGTGCATCCTTTAGAATTCCATCTCTTCTGGGAAAGCTTGGACATCAGGTCACTATAATTGCTCGGCCTTTAGTGTCTAGCTACACTGATGCATTCGCTGACTGGAAAAATACATTTCCAGCACCAACCCCCTGAAAAGTCAATCCACACGGCCAGCCGGATGGGAAAGAGTCTTACATAGGATCATGTAAGCTCCTATTTCATAGCAGTGGCAAATCTCTGTCAGCATTATTTGGTTGTGCGCCGTTTAGCCGCGTTTTATATTGTTTATTGCAACAAGCTAACGATTGGTGGTGGAACTATATGAACCTTAACCTTCATGTTAGGCACTCGCTGCGACTCAAGGATGATTTTTGTCCAAAGTGACAAAAGTCTTTGACATGACATGAAAAGATGGATGGGCGTCGAGTTTTTGCCGATTACACTTGCCGATTACACTTAGTTATTGATGGAAATGAACCCCTCCCCCGTTTGAATGAAAGCCGTTCCGGTTGTTATCACTGTTGTTAACAAGCATTTGCAATGCAATAGGACTCGCTTTTACGCGAGACCTATTGCATTGCAAACGGTAGTGCGGGCGGGTGGGGGCGAGAAGGGACGGACAGCGGGAGTGTGGGGGGGGGGGGTGCAGGAAGGCACAGACAACGGGAGTGCGGGTGGGAGGGGAGCGAGAAGGCAAGGGCAACGGGAGCGCGGCGAGGGGGAAAAACAATGCTCTAAATAACACATACCGTACAGTGTAACACTCGAAGTAAAGGGGCCAATAGCCATGGAGAGGTATACATGACAACATGGCCATAATAAGGAAGGACTAAAAAGTATCATATTCAATCAGAAGACAGAATTTACGAAGGACAAAGAGAAAAGCCAATGAAAAATATGGACGGAGAGTGAAGACAGCTTGTCTCCCATACTCTACTACTGCATGCCTCGCAAAGCGAGCAGCGCATGCACACTGCCGCTAAAGCTCGACCTAAAAAATACAGTTGCCCAAAGTTTTTCTAAGGAGATTGTGGCCCACTTTCACCACTCATGTTGCCCACTTCCACCACTGGGCCATCATCGCCCTGCCCACTTTCTTCAGTGCTAGCACCAGGCCCACTTGGAATCAATAACGATAGGTGAACATACTAACTAGGTTACGGTGGGGTGAATTAACCCAAGAAAAAAACATAAAAACAGCACCAAATGGTGAATTTTACAGTACAGATGTCACAAAAATGGTCAAAATATCCAGAGGTTCCGAAAGGGCACTAAGGAAATATTCCAGTAATTTTCTGGTGTTCCATGGAAGAGCTTATGAAAAGATGGGAAGAGATGGGGCCTGGGGACCATACCTGCCAACTTTCGTACTGGAGAACCAGATCTGAATCCCTGTTTTGGCTCATTATCCTGTGATTCTGGGAAAATCACTTAATCTCCTGGTGCCTTAGCAAATGAATATGCCCTTGTGCACTGTGGTGCTCCTTTAAAGCGCTGTAATGTCTATGGACCGAGATTGTACTACATAAATTTTATATTTAAAAAAAATACACTTCCCAGGGTTATAGGGTTATTCCCAAAGCCTATCTCGCATCAAAATAAGTAGAACATTTTTCTTCACTTCATGTTTTTTTCCAAAATGTCCCTTCAAGTAGAGTCCGAAAACATAACTTAAAAGGGAAGGGTGGACATCTCACAATCTCCTTCTGTCGACAGGAGCCCTCATCACTAATTGAAAACCAATGATCTCACCTTTCTAAGTTCCCATTTATTAAATTAGCTCAGTTTCCAGTAGTCCTAGTAGTCTATTGGTGAACGAGCCCTGTGCATTTTACGAAACGTTCAGACCTACCAAACACTGAATTTGAAAACAGTAGTACCTTATTCAACAAAAGCGTCTGTCTTTGGCTCATGTGAAAGGGGGACATCCTCTTCTATAAAATTGTTAGGACTTCAGAATAGTATGTAAAATAGTCTACTAGGATGAGCACCACAGCTTTAAACAGCAGAACGGCCAACTCATCCATTCATCTTTCTAGAGGCGATAACATGCGTACCAAACAGATGGGTTTTTTCTCACCTTTCTCTCTCAGACAAAATAAAGAACGTAAGGTGCAGAATCCTTGCTACAATTTGCTTAGTATATGCACAGATAGAATAGTGACATTGACACTTCAGCACCTTTGTCAAGAGGCTTCTGCTTCAAGGGGGTGAGAATGGTTCGAAACCCTTGCAATGCTGAAGGAATAAAAACAAGCATTGGTAATGCATCAGTTTCACCTATGTAATGAATAAAGAGCTATTTTTATCAATCACTGTCTGGGAGAAGGAAAGGGCTCCCTGACAGGCAAGTGAAGAAGATGTGGTGCGGTGACCAGAGCTGCTGACTCGAGAGCTGGGGATCTCTAGTCTCTGGGGCACCCCGCAACATCCTGTGATTCTATGCATATCACTTAATCTCTTTGGGGGGGGGGGGGGATACATTGGTATATAGATATGCTGCAAAAGTAAAAGGCAAAACTTTATGAAAATATAGTTCCACCGAACGGATGTTAACAGTATTTCGGTGGCAGGAAACAGTTAAGAGTAGCAGACAAGGAACAAGCATTGGTAAATACAAGAAAATATGCTACAGCCAATAGAAATGGAGGAAAGGTAAGTGACACGCACAGGAACCAATGAGAAGCCAGGAAAGAGAGGAGGCAGGATGTAAGCCCTTTTTAAGTTTATATTAAAAACAACAGATTTCTCAAGCACAGTGCAAGCAATGTGCAGGCGAAACCTAAAAGTAGGGTGAGACTGTCTCTGGAGCGTATCACTCTCCACATGATTCATAAAGTTTACTGGACCCTCTAGACAGCGCAGTTTGGGTCTTCAAAGGACACACAAAACCAGTGGCAACGGTCTAGGTCACTTACTATTTATACGCATTGTTTTGTTGGGTGCCGGGTATGGTGGTGATCATTTGCTGCTACTCCACTGCTTACCAAAAGTGTACTGTGTGCCCTCGTAGGGTACCAAAACAATTCAGCCGAGGATGCCAGTCCATGTGGCAAGAGAGCAGGGCAGAGATTTCCTATCTTTCAACTGCATGAGGAAAAACAGAGCATTGCACCACGGCAGCTCTTGGTTTGCATATGTTGAGTCATCAACGTACTAGTGAGCGGTGACTCTCTAAGGAAGGTCTTCTGCTACTGCGGACCTTATCTGCAGCCTCCTCTGTTATGATGCTGGGGCATTTGTGCTCACAGGCCAGATCACCTCCTTCCACTCACCTAAATTACCTATTCAGGTGTAATTGAGATTCGAGAGTTTGTAGAAGTCGACTGCGAAGTGATAACGAGATGGAATGAAGGCAGATAAGGTAATTTATGCAGCACCTGGAGAAAATGGACTAGTACAAGCACCCTTGAAACAAACGTAATTGTAAGAAACTGGGTTTTTGTTGCATTATCTACCACCCACACACTTTTTGACTGGTACTCGAAGCAGCCTTAACTGAAGCGTGCTGGGTTCCTGCTAAGCAAGGATCCAATACCAGTGTTCTTTCCCTAAATACCCTCTGTAAATGGTAAATAGTAAATGGTACCCTGGTACCCAGGGCCTGAGGTACCAGAGAGGGTCCCCAAGGGCTGCAGCATGAATTGTGCCGTACATGCAAGACTGCAGTTGAAGGGGAGCGTGGCCAGCAGCCGAGGCAAATGGCTGCTCTCTAAAGAGGCTCCTCAGCCGTCGCAGAAAATCCAACATTTATCCTGATCCTATCATGTGCTCAACTCAGTGCTCTAAGGGGGAATGAGCGCCAGCACCTCCGAGACTCAGGATGCAATCCTGCAGACAGCCAGAGCTAATCCACCACTTAAGATCGACAACAGTGTGGTTACATTCTTTCCTGACTACACAGCGAAGGTCCAGGCTCAACGGCGCAGTTTTATGGCTGTCAAACAAGAACTCAGAAAGCGTGAAGTGAAATACGCGATGCTATTTCCTGAAAAACTGCGCGTAGAATCGGAGGGGAAGACATAGTTCTTCTCCACACCGTAGGAAACCTGGGACTGGATGGAAGGGTGGCGAAGAGTCGAGGGTCCACAAAGGGGTCAGAATGGAGGACCCCATCCAACCATTTCCACACATGGAAAGGAACAAGAAGAAGGCACATCATCAGCTGCAACGGGAGAGATGTCGTGCAGCGGAATAGACTGAACCTCGACGTGAATTGAAGCGGAACAGTTCGCAGATAAGTGGTTGCAGGAGACAAGAACACTGGGCGATATGGCGGTGGGGACTGAGACATGTTAAAAAACAGGCTGTGAACATTTACCTTAAACAACACGAATACTACGGCAAGGCGAGGGAGGGAGGGCTGCCAGCCAACACCCATGAGTACTTTGGGAGGGGGAAAGAGGCACTTTGTCTAGTTTGGGGGTGGGTAGTTCGAAATCCACAGGCAGGGGGCAGGAAGGGAGAGAGGGGGGCAGCTTTTGGGAGGGGTTGACGATGTTTTGGGGGTTTGTGTCCGCAAGTCACAGGTAGGATGAGAACGGGTTTCAGGATTACTCGAAACAGTCAAGTCGAAGCTGAGATGGCCGTAAACTGGGTTGAGCTTTATGTACACCTAAGGGAAGGCAGAGATAGGCAGAAGGAGAATCGCATCCTAGAGGCTGAAATCCCGCTTCTGAGGACAAGGGCATATTTCAGTCCAAGTCAATCGACATTTGATGGCAGGGGTTAATATGGTCAAATCACTTCTAGTGATGACATGGAATGTGAATTGCATGGGGGACAAAATCAAGCGGGGGATAGTGCAGCAATACCTAAAACGGCAGGCCCCTGATTTGGTGTTTCTTCAGGTGACACACATGGTGGGTAATAAATGCAAAGCCCTCACGAGATGGGGATACAAGCTGTTGGTACATGCCAACTTCACCTCGGGTTCTAGGGGCACAGGTATCTTGGTCAAAAAGAGTGTGGCGCTCATGGTGAGGCGAACATGGGCAGATCCGCGGGGCAGGTTTGCAGTGGCAGAGGTGCAATGGGAGGGAAGAATACTAAATGTGGTCTCAGTGTACCTCCCCCCAGCGATGGGTAGAGAAGCGATGGTGGATCTTGGGAGGATATTAACAGATCTTCCCATAGGCACGCTAATATTGGGTGGGGATTTCAATATGACTAAGGATGATAGCAGAGATAGACATCCACCCAGACAGTTGACACGATCGCACACGCATATGGAAGAGTTCGCCGTGGCCCTGGGTCTAGTGGACATATGGGGTACATTCCAAACGGGCGGTGTCCAGTACACCTACTATTCCAACGCCCACAAGAGCTCCTCCCGCATTGATTATTTCTTAGCACAGTCAGAGTCCCTTGGCCACTTCCAAAACCCCCGGGCACTCCCGAGAGGCATCTTGGACCACTCCCCAGTGACACTGGACTTCACACTTTTTGAGCGCCAACCGCACACCATACTGACTCTTAGTCCCTGGTTGCTGACAGTCCCAGACATCAAAGAGGAATTGCTTGAACACACCACTAATTATTTTATAGAAAATGTAGGCTCGGTGGAAACAGTATGGGAGGCATTCAAGGCAGTGGTAAAAGGCCAGACCCTGGCCCTTAAGGTAGGATACATCAAAAAGCAAAAACAGCACATTGTCCAGGTTGAGGGCGACCTCCATAGACTAGAAGTCGATTACAACATGGCCCCCTCAGAGGACACCAGACACCGCCTGGAGCTCAAACAAGAGGAATATAAGATCCTAGTTAGGGAACAGATACAGGCCAAACTCCGGCACACGACACATAGACAGTACGAACTGGGAGAGAGAGCGGGGAAATTGTTGGCGTGGTTGGAGAGGAGGGAACAAGGGGAGAGCTGGGTGCCCCAGTTAACTCTTGGGGACGGGATACAAATCACTAACCCAAGGGAAATAGCCAATGCATTTGCGGATCACTTGGAACGTGTTTACACACCATCCACTCCATACACAACGGAAGACCCCTGTTAACTCCTTGAGGATAGTGACATACCGATATTGTCAGATAGCGACAGAGATGCACTGGACCGGGACTTGACAGATCTAGAAATCCAACAAGCAATGAGTAAGTGTGAGAAAGTGCCATCTTTCTTGCATGGTATGCCCCCACTTTTTGCTGAATTGCTGAATGTACTTTGACTGAGTGTGCCCTGGGCTCCTGCCAATCAGGTGCCCATGGCCTATGTTCCTACCCTAAAAACTGTGCTGAAACCTAAATCCCAAATTGGCAAACTCTGGCCACATGTCAGCCCCTGGTAAATGGTACACTAGGTACCCAGGGCCTTGTGACCATGGAAGGCCCCTAAGGGCTGCAGCACTTATTGTGCCACCCTTAGAGGCCCTGTACCCTGACACAAACACACTGCCCTTGCAGGCTGAGTGGGTATAGAACAAAACAGAGAGTCAACATGGCACACATCCCTGTGTGCCATGCCCACAACATACACTGCCCTGGCATACACCAGCCACCCCTCTAGCTGGGTGCCCTATGCCAGTGGTGTGGGTACAGGAGCATGAGCCCTGTGCCCCTACAGTACCCAGGTCCATTCCTGGGCACTTTAAGTGCAGTGCTGCCATTTAAGATTATATGGTGCTGGGAGATCGTCAACACAAGTTCCACAGCACCATAATGGCTTCACTGAAGACTGAGAAGTTTGGTATCAAACTTCTCAGCACATTAAACCCGTACTGTTGCCAGTGCAGGATTTAATGCACAATGCACGACAGAGGGCATCTTAGAGATGCCCCCTGAACCTAACCTACAATCCACGTCTGGTCTGAGGGCTGCCTAGGCTGCCACACAGCAGACATGTTGCTGGACCCCTGGGTAGAGAGCCATCCGCTCTCCTGGGCCTGTAACAATACACATCCTGGGCGAGGTGCTAGGTCTCCTCCCCCAGGATGGGCAGGGGAAGGACATACTTTACCTGCAACTTGAATTTCCTTCCATAGGATAACATTGCCTAATTTTTGCTGAAAAGGTTTCTAAGTGTCGATTTTGCAAACTTACAAATATTCCTTAAAAATCGCCTGTATAACCTAAACGCATTCCCTCAACTGCTTACAGGTGGTAGACTAGTGCTGGATCCAGGATCCAACACTGAGCTAGAAAAAGTAACAATAACCCCACTTACCTGCTAAGTGAATTTCCTCCAATAGGATAACATTGGTGATTTCATTAGGAAAAGTTTCTAAGTGTCAACTTTTAAAAGACGAAAATATTGCTTAAAAATAACAACAGTAACTAAATCGTATTTACTCACCTGTTTCGAGGAACTGCTCCAGGACTGAATCTAGGATCCAGTCCTGGAGTTAGAAAAGTAATCCTAAAAGTAATCAATTGCATTTAACTTGAAATTCCCATTGTGCTCAATGTATTATTGTGTTTGAAATTATGTTGCCTATTGCAACAAACTGTAACTATTACATTCAAAAGTCAATTGCCTATTGCAAAGTATTTAACTAAAGCATCTCATTCTGAGAAAGTATATTTTGATACCTATTGTTGGTTCTAAAATAAAACAACCATATATTTTTTATATACAAACCATTGGCCTAGAGTTCAGTTCTTGAGTGTGTGAGACCATTTTGCTGACTGAGTGTGTACAACAAATGCTTTACACTGTCCTCTGATACTGCTTTACTGCTCGACCAAGCTACCACTTTAGAGAGTAAGGTTATATCTAACTTTTAGCCTCTGCCAAACCTTGGGAACAGTATATACAGAGCCACTTTCCTACAGTAAGATACAGTCAGGCAAGGCGATAGGACCCAATAGGATCCCCATAGAATTTCTAAAAGTGGCGGCCACCCAAGTGACGCCCGTATGCGGGCCATGTTTGAAGAAGAGAGATACGAGAAAGGTCTCCTACCGGAGGACCAGCGGCTGGCGTCCATCGTAGTAATTTGGAAACGGGGTAAACCCACCGATGCCTGTAGCTCCAACCGCCCCATTTCCCTGATAAACACAGAAGCGAAGATCCTAGGAAAAGTCCTTGCCCTACGCCTGATAGGGGTCATTTCCTCACTGGTCAACCCAGACCAAACGGGATTAATGCCCGGGAGGAATACGGCGGTAAACATCAGACGCCTCCATAACGTCATAGCGCACCGTAAGTTTCTCGAGGAGGATGCGGTGGTCCTCTCTCTAGACGCCTCGATGGCGTTTGATTCCATCGAATGGCCCTATTTATTTGAAGTCTTGAGGCGTATGGGCTTCGGCCCCAAATTCATGGGCTGTGTGAGGTTATTAAACACAGGTATTCGGGGACAGGTCCGTGTAAATAACTATACCTCTAGATCCTTCCCACTGAAAAGGGGAACTAGACGAACAAGTTACTTACCTTCGGTAACGATGTATCTGTAAGAAACATTAGTTAGTTAGATTCCTCACCTTAGAATATCCCCAGGCGTCAGACTGGATCCGGAAGATTTTGTGTCAGCAATACCCCTTGCGCGTCGCCTGCGGCTCCGCGTCGGTGTCGTGCACCGGAATGACGTCGGAGTACTTAGACGCCGCCCTCGTGCGCTGACGTCAGTTCTTGTACATAGCCTTCCGCGCCAGGAACGCAGAGCCATGCAAGATACCGACACTGGTGCCAAAAAATTCTAGGGCCCTGAAAGGGATAGCCTTAACCCTAGATGTCAGTTCGCAGAACGGGGAGGATGGGTGGGTCGGTGAGGAATCTAACTAACTAATGTTTCTTACAGATACATCGTTACCGAAGGCAAGTAACTTGTTCATCTGAAGGAAACACGTTAGTTAGATTCCTCACCTTAGAATAGACACCCAAGCAATACCAACCCCGGTGGTGGGTCTGCGAACCGAGATCACACCAGAAAGTCCTGGAGGACAGAACGGCCAAAGAAGCCATCCCTCCAGACTTGGCTGTCCAGGCAATAATGCCTGGCAACCGTGTGCAGCGAAGCCCACGTTGCCGCCTGACAGATGTCCTGCAAAGGGACCCCCCGTCCCAAAGCAGTAGTAGCCGCTGTGGCCCGAGTAGAATGGGCGCGGGTTCCTTTTTTGCCAAGGAATAACAGATTTTTATACACAAAACGACCCACCGGGAGATGGTCCGTTTGTGTACAGCTTTTCCCTTCTTTGCACCCACGTAGCCAACGAAAAGCTGGTCGTCCACTCGGAACTGTTTAGTGCGATCCAAATAAAAGGAGAGCGCAAGTTTTGGGTCCAGACGGTGGAGCCGCTCTTCCTCTTTGGAAGGATGCGGAAAGAAGGTGGGCAAGGTGACAGATTGCCCAAGATGAAAGGGGGTCACCACTTTCGGTAGAAAGGAAGGACGAGGCCGAAGGACAACCTTGTCCGGATGAACAGATAGAAAAGGAGGCTTGGACGCTAGAGCCTGGAGCTCACTCACCCGTCTAGCCGAGGTGATGGCTACCAGGAAAGCAGTATTAAGAGTTAGAAGACGAAGAGGACAATTGTGAAGAGGCTCAAAGGGAGCGCACATCAGGAATGTCAAGACAAGATTCAAGTCCCTGGTGTATGTGGCGAGGGGTAAGCCTGGGGCATGGGTGAAAGTATGGGGCCCCTGGAACGCCTACCGCGGGGGTATCTGCGCGCCACCACTGCTGCCTGCTGCCTCACCAACCCCGTCCCCTTAGTTGACTCCTTTCCTCAGCCCCGGGCACAGAGTTCCCCCAGTCCTCGATCTGTTCCCCTTCCCCTCTTTAGACTCCTGTGGATGGCTGGGGTCCCCCATTCGGGGAGCACGTGCTGTTACTTTCGATTGCGGGTTGCCTTGCGGGTGTGATTTTTCGTGTTGTTTGTATAAAATGAAACCGTATTGTGGGGTCAGAGTGATGTGGCCCACGACGTTGATACCTCCTGATTCTGCTTCTCTGCAAGGCCAAGTGTTTTTGAACGTATGTCATATGCTCCTGTCATTCTAGCGGCCGGCCGGAAGGTTGTAGGCCCATACTTGTATATTCTTGAGATTGCAATAAACGGTTTCAAAAAAAAAAAAAAAAAAAAGATTCAAGTCCCACTGAGGCATTATGAAAGGGACAGGAGGGAACGTGTGAGTAATGCCTTTAAGAAAGCGTGACACTACAGGGGACTTGAAAAGAGAGGGCTGATCTGGAAGCCATAAGAAGGCAGAGAGAGCAGCAAGAGAACCTTTCAAGGTGCCCAGGGAGAGCCCTGCCGGGCCAAAGAAAGAAGAAAGAGGAGAACCTCAGAAAGAGGGGCGGAAAGGGGATCCACAGCCTTTGCTGTGCACCATGCCACAAATTTGTTCCACCGGCAGGCGTATACCGTCTTTGTGGAGGGCCGCCTGGCCGCCAGAATGATATCACAGACTTCAGGAGGCAAGTCAAATGGCATCAACTGCCGCCGCTCAATCTCCACGCATGGAGGTGGAGGCTGGACAGGTTCGGGTGGAGGACCATCCCCTGCTGCTGCGACAGAAGATCCTCCCGAAGGGGCAGACGTATCGGAGGATCGGTCAACATACTGAGTAGCTCGGGATACCAGTACCTTCGTGCCCAATCCGGAGCCACCAAGATGACTTGGGCCTGGTCGCGCTTGATCTTCTTCAGCACTCTGGGCAGAAGTGGTATAGGCGGAAAGGCGCACAACAGACCGCAACTCCATTCGCGACGAAAAGCGTCGCCGAGCGAGTGCCGCCTTGGAAATTCCAACGCGCAGAACTGCTGACATTTCGCGTTCTCGTCGGTGGCGAATAGATCTAACCAAGGCTCTCCCCACTGCTGAAAGAGACCTTGCGCCACCTCGGAGTTCAGACGCCATTCGTGATCCATCATGCACCGGCGGCTGAGTTCGTCCGCTCTGGCGTTCAGAGAACCCGCCAAATGTTGAACCACCAGGGTGATGCCCTGGTGTTCCAGCCATGTCCAGAGGCGCAGAGCCTCCTGACAAAGGGTCCACGACCCCACCCCGCCCTGTTTGTTGCAATACCACATGGCGGTGGTGTTGTCCGTGAACACCTGCACGACACTTCCCCGGACAGAGGGAAGGAAGGCTTTCAGTGCAAGTCGGATCGCTCTCAGCTCCAACAAGTTGATGTGGAGGCGATACTCCGCCGGAGACCAGAGGCCTCTGATCTCCGCCTCTCCCATATGGCCACCCCATCCCAGGAGGGACGCGTCCGTCACTACGACATGCTCCGGTAGGGGTAGGGAGAGGCTCTTGCCCGTGACCCAATCGCGGTCCGTGAGCCACCACTGCAACTGCTGTGCAGTGCCCTCCGAGATCAAGACATGGTCGGACAGGTTGCCGTGATGCTGGGCCCACTGAAACTTCAGGTCCCACTGCAGAGCTCGCATGCGCCGCCTGGCGTGATGCACTAGTAGGATGCAGGAGGCCATCAGCCCCAGAAGCCGCAACACTAGCCTGACCGAAACCCAGGATAGAGGCCGAAAGATGGGAATCAGGGCCTGGATATCCCGGACCCGCTGTTCCGGTGGATGAACCCGGAACTGCGCCGAATCTAGAACCGCTCCGATGAAAAGGAGCTTCTGAGAGGGGCTCAGGTGAGACTTCGGCACGTTGATGGAAAACCCCAGCAAATGCAGCAGATCCGCCGTAGTCTGGAGGTGGGAGACGACTGCCTGGGGGGAGCCCGCCTTCAACAACCAGTCGTCGAGATAGGGGAAGACTGGAACCCCTGATCTGCGCAGATGAGCTGCGACCACCGCCATCACTTTCGTGAACACCCGAGGGGCACTGGTAAGGCCGAAGGGGAGCACGGTGAACTGAAAGTGCTCCTGACCCACCGTGAACCGCAGGTAACGCCGGTGGGCCAGCAGGACGGAGATGTGGAAATATGCGTCCTGCAAGTCCAACGCTACCATCCAGTCTCCAGGGTCGAGGGCAGCTAGAACCTGAGCCAAAGTTAACATGTTGAACCGTTCCTTCCGGAGGAAGGCATTGACGTTCCGGAGGTCCAAGATAGGGCGTAGGCCCCCTTTGCCCTTCTTGGGAACCAGAAAGTAGTGGGAATAACAACCACGACCTACTTCTGGGCCCGGAACGCGCTCGACGGCCCCCTTGGCCAAGAGGGCCGAAACTTCCTCGTGGAGAAGATTCAAATGATCCCTCGAGATACGGTGGTGCTGCGGTGGCATGGCTGGAGGGGTCGTCTCGAAGGGGAGGGAGTAGCCCCTTCGGACGATTTGCAGCACCCACCTGTCCGACGTGATGGAACGCCAGTGGAGCAGGTGATGGCGAACTCTGCCTCCCACTGGCGTGGAATGGGCCTGAAAGCATGGACTAGGAAGGCTTTGAGGCGGATGCTGCCGGGGTGGATGTGGACTGACCGCCTCGTCCTCCAGTACCGCCTCGGCGGAAACCACGTCCGCGACCGCGTGCAGGCTGGTTCTGCGGCCGGTGGCTAGGCGGACGTGAGGAGGTGCCCCTTCCTTGGCCACGAAAGGAGCGAAAAGCGTAAGGTTGTGGCCGCGGGGCCGAGAGGCCCAAGGACGTGGCCGTAGCCGGGGAGTCCTTAAAGCGAGCCAGCGCACTGTCCGCTTTGTCGCCAAAAAGGCGAGCGCCATCAAAAGGCATGTCCATGAGGGTGCTCTGGACATCCCCTGAAAAGGACGTGGACCGCAGCCAGGCGTGACGTCGAAGCGCCACCGTGGAAGAAATCGCCCTACCCAGCGAGTCCGTATTATCGAGTCCACATCGGATTGCATGGCGCGCTGCATCTCTCCCATCGGCCAGGGCCGAGGAAAGCCGCGCCCGGGCCTCCTCCGGGCACAGTGGCAGCACGTCCTCCACCGCATCCCACAGAGAGTGGGATTAACGGTCCAAGAGACAGGCGGTGTTCAAAGACCGCAGGCCCAAACTGAGCGAAGAGAACAGCTTCTTACCAAACTGTTCCAGTCTCTTGGAATCCCGGTCCGGAGGAGCGGACGGGAAGTAGGATTGGGAGGTAGAGGCCTGGATAACCAGACTCTCGGGGTGGGGTGTTGGGACAGGAAACTGGGGTCGCCCGGAGCAGGGCGGTGGCGCCTGGCAACGTTCCTATCCACAGGAGGGACTGTGGAGGGCTTGGACCAGGTGCCCTGCAGAACGTCAGTGAGGGCCTCATTGAATGGCAGCAGAGGCTCAGTGGAGCATGCGGCAGACTGAAGCACCTCAGTGAGGATGTTAGTCCTCACAGCCACGGCAGGCAGCTCAAGCCCAAGGGCTTCGGCCGCCTTGCGCAGCACCACAGAAAAAGCTGCACCCTCCTCCGAAGCCACAGTCAGAGGAGAGATGAATCCAGTGTCCGGTGAGGTATCCAAACCACTGGCCTCCCCCAGTTCATCTGCCCAGTCCTGTGCAAGTTGGCTCTGAAGGGCCATAGGGTCACCAGACCCCTCCCAGTCGCCCCCGTCATCCGATTCCTGGTAAACAGGAGGAATGATCGGAGCCGGTCGATAGACAATATGTCTCTCTAGCGGCGTCGGATGCGGCGTCGGGCGGCGCCGCATCGGCGTCGGGACCGGACAGGGGCTGAACCGAGGATCGACGTCGACCGGAGCCGGCGTCGGGGGTGGTATCGGTGTAGGCGCCGGCGGAGGAGGCGTAACGAGGTCAACCGGCGTCGACGGGGGCCCAGGCTCGGGCCCCTCGGGGACCTGCGTCGTCGGGGCCGGAGCCTCCAACGGCGCCGGGGCGGCAGCCGACGGCTTGCGAGGTCGCCCAGTAGAGTCCGCGGGGCCCGAAGGCGCGCCAGCGGGCGTCGATGGCGGGGCCAGGTTCCTCATGGCCGAGAGGAAGGCACTGACCTCCGCCGGCGTCGCGTCAGTCCCCGGGACCGTCGGGTATGGGGGCTTGCGCGGCTCCTGCGGAGCCGCGGGGGTGGAACCACCCAGACCCTCGGCCGAGTCGCGCGACCTGCGAGGGGAGTCCGAAGAGCGGTGTCGCTTCTTGGAGTGCCTCGACTTACCCGAAGACTTCGAGCCAGACGAGTGACGATGTCGAGTGCGGCTCCGCGACCGATCCTTGGACCTCCTCCTGGACCGGGATCGAGAGCGACGCGGAGCCGAGTGGCGCAGCTCGAGAAGCTTGCGGGACCGCTCCCGCCTAGCTTTCGAGGTCAGGGCCAAACAATCGGAGCACGACGCCGCGTCGTGGTCGAGGCCCAAGCAGTACAGGCACCGGCGGTGATGATCGGTCACCGACACCAGTCGGTGACAGTCGTCGCAGACTTCGAAACCAGGCATCCTACCGGCACCAGAGTCGAGAATTGACCAAAAAGAGTCAAAAATTGACTAAAGGGGTAACTCTCCCGGATCTGCGCTTACTGGCGCGGAAAAAAGAAGAACTGACGTCAGCGCGCGAGGGCGGCGTCTAAGTACTCCGACGACGTCATTCCGGCGCACGACGCCGACGACGGACGCGGAGCCGCAGACGACGCCTAGCGACGCGCAAGGGGTATTGCTGACAAAAAATCTTCCGGATTCAGTCTGACGCCTGGGGATATTCTAAGGTGAGGAATCTAACTAACGTGTTTCTTTCAGATAGGGTTGCCCCCCTCCCCATTGCTCTTTTCTCTGATGCTGGAGCCGCTGGCTGCCTGGGTCAGGCGAGATGTCATGGTGAGGGGTTTGAAATGGGCGGAGGGACACGAGGACAGAATATCATTATATGCAGATGATATATTGCTCTACCACCTGGCGTCCGCTTACAGATCGCTTCATGGGGTGTTAAATATTTTCACAAATTTTGGGAAATACTCGGGTTATGCCATAAACTGGAGTAAATCTGTGTTGTTCATTCTGAGGGGTCAGGCTCCCCGACTGCCCTCGGGATGTGCAGTGGAGGTCACAATGGAAGGCTTCCGCTATCTGGGGATCTTTGTAACTCCAGACCCCCAACTTTTCTACGACTGAAATCCCGCGGCCCCTCTGACTAGACTGCGGGCGGATGTTAAACACTGGTGTTCCCTGCCTCTGTCCCTGATTGGGCGAGCGGCACTTTTTAAGTTGTTGGCCCTTCCTAGGTTTCTGTATATCATTCAAAACTGCCCCCACAGTGTCCCGGACGCCTATTTCTCTGGGGTAGAGAGCGAAATCAGAACACTGCTATGGGATGGTGGATCCCCTCAAATAGCTATGAAAAAGTTAACTAAAGGATGGTATGATGGGGCATTGCCCTCCTGGATCTCCGTCTTTATTATTGGGCATCACAGTTGGTGGTGGTGAACCACTGGATTTACAGATCCCCGGTGGACCCGGCGTACATGCTGGACAGATACCAGATGGGGAGGGCAGGGTACCTGGAGGCACCGTATTCTAAGGTTCGAAGGGGTCGATATGTTGGCCCCATAGCTCACACGGTGATGATATGGCACCTGGCGAACTCCCGCCTGGGTTGGGCGCAGACCCTCACTAAGGCTATGCCCCTGTGGTTTACCCATAGATTAGGGCTTCTTGGCAGGCATCCCGGGTTCGATAAATGGGACGTGATAGGAATTTCGACGATAGGAGACTTGGTTAAAAAGGGTGCTCTTCCCAAATTCGACGACCTACAGAAGACGTATGATCAGGCCCAAGGGGAGGTGTTTAGATATTTACAAATTAGGCATGCCCTCCGTACAGCTAGCCCGGACATGACAGACATCCAAGACTCATTCCCGCTAGAGGACAGGCTTCTTGACGGACCACTGCTCACCAAGGCCATATCCCTCACGTTTAAAAAACTATGCAATAATCTACCAGATACCTTTCACAAACTTCGGGAACGATGGCAGCTTGACATAGGACCTATGGATGAAGATGACTGGCAGGCGGCATTGATATCCCCTCGTGAGGCAGCCATAACACTTCGATACCGACTCATTCAACTAAAAATCTTACATGGATCTTACTTAACTGGTATAATCCTTGCGAGGAAAGGCTCGAGGACAAGCACACAATGCCTTAGAGGGTGCCAACAAGACGCATCTTTTTTTCACATAAGGGACTGCCCGGTGGTGCGATCCATATGGGAGGGAGCCACGGAGCACATCCTAGAGGCCTTGGGGAAACAACACACCCTTACACCTCGGTTAGGTCTCTTAAATATATGGGAGCCGACGGACCTTACGGAAATCGAACAACAGTTTAGGACACTAGGCTACACATTGGTCAAGAGGGAGATAGCAAGGAAGTGGGGAGTGGCAGATAGGCCGTCGCTCCGGATGTGGGTCAGGGAGTATGACAAGTGCATGATTGCGGAAAAAGAGGTGTTCAAAGAAAGAGGGTGCCCGAAGAAATGGGATAAAAAGTGGGGCAAGTGGAATACCCATCAAGGAGAACTATGTGTGTCCCCAACTATAGAACTTAAAATGCAACGGACAGACAGGAGTCGTAATAACGCACCCTGATAGAACTTACTGTCTTAATTGGTGAACAATGTATGATGCAATGTGCCACATGTCTCTTGCTCAAATACTTGACTTGTTTAAATCAATAAAAATATATATATTTTTTTTTTAAAAGACTGCAGTTGAAGGCTGGATGTCTTGGCGCAGATAAAAGTGAAAACACAACATTCCGCATATCCCTGTGTGCCCGGTCCCTAACACTACATGTAATATTTGTAAGTTACCCCTACAGCAGGTTTGACAGCCCTAAGGCAAGGTCCCTAATATTACATGTGAAGGCATACCTGCATGACAGTGGCGTAACGAAGATTGAGGGGGCCCCCCTGCAAAGTACATGCAGGGGGCCCCCCTTCGAACTCACTCAGGAGCTTTCAGGCCAAAGTACAGTGCTGCCGGGGCCCCCTGGAGCTCAGCCCTCCCCCTCAACTGTTGTTGGTAAAAGTTGCACTTAATATATTTTTTTCCATTCATTTAGTCATTCATTCGTTCATTCATTCATATTTGTTTCTGAGCACCTGGAACAAAGGCTCGCTGTCAAACAAAAAAAAGTCATATGAAATAGATGTGAGCCAATGTATAGTGGTGAGTGGGGCATTTCTCCTCTTTTGTTCAAGAGACAAAAGAACATTGTCAATGCCTTAGCAAAAGGCTCTCTACTCGCCAGTCCAAGCATCACTGAATTCAAGAGTCCCACACTGAATTATTACCCCGGCATCTCTAAGCCATGGCTTATTTACAAGGAGCACCCCTTTAACTAAAACACGATAGTCCTTGTGCCCCTGAAATTCTTTACCTGTCGAAAGGAGAGCATCAATAGGCTATGAATTCTTGGATGACCCCTGCTGGGTGAAGTAATAAGTGTTAAAATATCAGAGGAGGAGGCAGCTCTATTCAAATGTAAAGCTGGTATGGTTACCGGGCCTTTGAGAACAAGAATGGAGTCCTCACTTCACTAAATATTCAAATCACAAAAAACATTTTTTTATTTACAACTAATTCCTAATGAAAGCATCTGGTAACAGACTCCTTTCACCAAATATATACTAGTACATCCAGGTGTTTAGATGAATTGCAAAGTAATTGACGTTGAATGAGGATGAAATCCAAAGTAATCTAAGTTCAATAGATACTAGAAGTTTAAAACGCTGGAGTGTCATATCCTTTGGCTAGAGTTCTGAAAGTATCTGGGTTTTCATTCTGACCAGAACTGGGCCAGTCTAAACAAGTAATGTGCCTGAATAGATGAGTGACATGTAACTTTGCAATTTACACTACATTCTTGGATGAGCTTACCCTAATATTTTTCGGATCATAAAACGCTAGAATGTTGACAATCCTGAGGAGAAGGCAACACTACAGCTAATAATTGGCTAAATGCTTCAAGGCACAGGCCCATTGTCCAATCTAGTTAGGTGATGTAGAGATCTTTCTACAGCGGAGATGACTGAAGCTTGTGGAAAGAGAAAACTCCTCCCTGGCACAAAGCCTTAGTGCTGCACATGCAGGAAAGCAAAAATGGGAGTGGAGCAGACCCCTGTAACACTCAGCTCTGCAGAGACAATAGTGCTATTAGGAGAGAGAGGTCTGCAATCATCGAGACACTCTGGCACCATAACTATGCTGAGGTCATTACTACACAAAGCCTCAATAAAATCACTGTGCTGAACCTTCTTGGAATACTCCTTCAACACATGCTCTGAGTCCGGGACTCGGAGAGGCTGAGCAGGTGGTGTTTAGGACCGGCTCCTCACATTAGCCGAGCAGTGCCACTATGACCGTTCTGCATAGAGATCTCCTCACCACCAGCGTTGTGACTGGGGACAGACTGACTTGGCTACTGTACAGCAGCAGACAGAAGGTATTATTAAATTAAGGCTACCACAGTAATGTCACACTGATGAGGGGTTAAATATACCTGTTGAAAGCATTTGACTGTACCAATGATACATTGCATATTCCCAAAGCTACGATCCATTTGCCAGGGCGCTAGGTTAGTTCCCTTAGATTTCAGGTGATTTGCAGCAAGTTTAAGATTTTCTTAGAGTTTCTTGTTGCTCAAATGGGTGTCATTTCTGATATCTATATATGTTTCCCTCGTCTTTACTGCTTGATTTTGCTCGCGAAAAAGTGTCACTCATAGTGGTTGAAATGTCACTCAATTACACTGACTTTATGAAAATGTCACACATAGCAATCTGAAACCTTGGCAGCTATGAAGCAGCTCTGAGACAAAACCGCGCCCGCCACCCGCATACCAGTGAGGCCCCAAGGAGCCAACCTACCATTAAAACTTCCAGCGTCGCTCTAGTAGTAGGACGTGACGTCCCCTGCAGCGCACCGGCCAATTGTATCAAACAACCTGACTGGGCCCAGCCCAAAGTCAGGTTGTCTGAATCAGAGCTGCATGGCGCCGCAGAATAATCACATAAAGATACATTGTAGCACAGTGAGACTGCAAGCGGCGCCTTAGCTCCGCTGGGAGCCCACAAGCCTATGGGAGCATTGCTCACAGGGCACTAGGCAGGGTGCTGCCACCTACCACACACAGTGCCTTCCATAGCGCTTCACAGTGACAGCTGACATATCTGCAGAAATGCGTGACAATCCATTTCAGTGCGGTGATGCGGAGCACCACACTGAAATGAGTTAAGCGTTCGCATCACGCCTGATGCGTGATACTTGGCAGGATTGCACATTGCTAATTTTACTCGCTTCCTCAATGGCTTGTAGCATCCTTGCTACACTACTGTGTCTGGAGTCAGGGCCTCACTTCTGGTGGATGGTTGTGGCGAGGTCTGTGTGCACCACAGTGGATGCAAGGATGGGCTAGAATATCACTAGCAGCCCGGGCAGGATTTGGTTGGGCACCAGTTCTGGAACTTTTATCATATCTTTAGTCATTCTTCAAGCAAACCAGGAGGTGTGGTTGACTCTAAGGGTTGGGAGAGGGAGGGTTATTGATAAGATGAAGGGGCATTTTCAAAACACCATAATCCGCAACGAAGCGCCCCTGGAAGCTCCGATTCAGACATTTAGCTGGGAAGGGTAGTGCTCGTGAGTGTAACACAAGATTATCACAATAAACATCGATTTCCAGTCAGATGTTACTCTAATTCTTTATTAAACGTGAGAGTAAAAAACACACAGCTAACCTCTAGTCCATATGGTACCAGAGTTGGGACCCAACAAAGCTCAAACATAGCTCCTAGAAATGTGCTATTTGGCGCAGCATCACCTATAAAGGCCAATATAAAAATTCAGTCTTTGGTGGATGAGTTAGGTACTCGTTCTCATCTGCCTGGAAGGTGCCACCCCAGCAGATTCTAAGAGGTCCAGTGTTCCTGTACTTGCATTTAAGGGGTGTATGAATAAAAGTGCCTGTTTTACCAGGTGCAGTTCCACCCCCAGTGCAGCCACATATGGGTACACTGTTTAACCTGCTGATAGATGGTTGAAACTGTCAGAGCAGGGGGGCCAACTATCGGGGATTCACATGCATATTATACATTAGTTTCCGTTCCTGGGCCACTAACTCGTAATGTCTTTTAGCCCTGTCCAGTCCCTCGCAATTGCCTTTACTTAAAAGAAATGAAAGAAGGTGAGCTAAGATAGTGAAGTGGAAAGGCGGAGTCTGAAACCAATACCACCCCCACCACTCCCACACACAGTTCGAAATGTGTTTTTTTTTAGGGTCGAGCCTGGGCAGCGCATGCACTACTCTGCGAGGCATGCTGTAGAGTATGGAGTTGAAGCTCTGCCCATATTTTTCATTGGCTTTAGTCAATGTCCTTCGTAAATTCTGGTTTCTGATTCGTTAATAGGCTTGTTAGTCCCTCCTTAGTATTGCCTTGACTTAATGTGTAACCTCTCATGAGGACCGGCCCTTTTACTTCTGTTGTTACGCAGTATGTCTTATTTGGTCTGCAAGCACTATTTTCTTCAATGAGTTTCTCCTTCTGCAGGCACAACATGATTTCCTGCAACATTCAGTGCGCCATGCGTGCTTTCACTTTCCAAGCAGCCCGTACAATGGCGGCCGCTTCTTTGAGATGAAATAGGTCTTGCATTTACAAGAGTTTCAGCTATTGGCATTGCAAATGACAATGCCTTTTATTTATGTATTAATTATCAAAACAGATAAATAAGTCAATGTCATTTACAATGCCAATAGCTTAAACTCTTGCAAATGGAAGACCATTCGCATTGCAAATGCTTGTTTTAAGTTTGGGTCATGCCACCAGTAGTCTCACGCAAAAGTGCTGACTGTCAATGAACTAGATTTATGCACATTTGGCACATATCACTGGCACCTAGCGCCATGTTGTCAGAAAAGCGCTCATCCAGCACCTTTCAAACAAACCCTTAAACACAAAACCGCAATGCAATTCTTAGTATTATGGAACACCTCCTGCTTCCTTCAGGACCACTTAACTCAGGCTAGACCCTTTGCAGCAAGGGGTTCGTTTAGTTATCACTCACAAGACTTAGAACCTACCCTTATCCCAGCTAAACAACCCATTCTTTGAAGCAGAAGCTTCGCTAACCCTCATACGGTGGCTTGGGCCCCGCCACTGATGGGGGCACAACACAGGCCCCCGCAGCCCTCGCGGCACAGGGGTCCCCAAGCTCCAGGGCCCCCTCACTTACTTCATCATGAATTGAATGGTGCACGGTGCGCAGTGCGCACGCCACCTTTAATAAATGAAATGGTGCGCAAGGCATGCATGCCTGGGCCCCCGCCGGGAGGCGAGCCTCAGAAGCTAATCTCTAATTAAATGGTGCATGCGCAGAGGCTTGCCCCGGTCTGCATGAATTAAATGGTGCACAACAACAACTGCTGCACACGCTGCAGAGCCAAGGAGAGGTGGGCAGACTCTGGGTGGGCTCCATTGCAGCAGGGCAGGTGGGCAGTGGCTGCGTTCGCTGCAGAGCCAAGGAGAGGTGGACATCCTCTGGGTGGGCTCCATTGCAGCAAGGCAGGTGGGCAGTGTCTGTGCTGGGTGCAGAGCCCCAGGGGAGGTGGGCAGTGCCTGTGCTGGGTGCAGAGCCCCAGAGGAGGTGGGCAGTGTCTGTGCTGGGTGCAGAGCCTCAGGTGAGGTGCACAGTGTCTGTGCTGGGTGCAGAGCCTCAGGGGAGGTGCGCAGTGTTTGTGCTGGGTGCAGTGCCTCAGGGAAGGTGGGCAGTGTCTGTGTTGCCTGCAGAGCCCCAGGGGAGGTGGTCAGTGTCTGTGTTGCCTGCAGAGCCCCAGGGGAGGTGGGCAGTGTCTGTGCTGGGTGTAGAGCCCCAGGGGAGTGTGGAAATATGGATTTTTATGGTCGGTCATGTCCCCTATCTTGGACCCCAACGGTTTCGTGTATAAATCACAAGTACATGTATGTTCCCTCCAGTTCCAGTTATGAAGACGCAAACACATGTGCGTCCACCGTCAACATGTCCTCTTTCAGATCCGCCATGAATGGGCCGGATATTCTATTCCTAAGTATGAAAGGCCACCGGCTTTATATGGTTCATTTATCCCATTTTACAGTCCAGGCGAGTAGGCCCTGATTCTGCCATTAAGCCTTTTTCTGCCTTTCTGCCTCTGAAAGCTCCAGTCTGAGCCTGCATCTGTGACCATGAACTTTGTCTTACTCCCTGCGCGGCTAACGGTGCCTGACTCGGCCTGTCTGCCTGCCAAAAACTGTATTTCACCTTCAAGATTATCTGCTCTGCTCCGCTCCTCATCCGATGCATTCCTGTCTAGTAGTTTAGGTAAACATTCCTCCAGCTACCGTGCAAAGGACCAGGCCTCGCTGCCCTCATGCAAGTAATTCATAGCCCTGTTACCATGGAATATTCCTACCCCCTCGCATCTAGTGTAGACACTTAGACGCTTGTACACGCACTAACAGTCAGTATAGTCAGTATAGAATAAGATTCTATCCTAAGAGACCTCTCTTTTTGGATAACACAGTTCTTTAAACATAGGATATTAGATATGATTTGGGATTAGGTTGACATAACCCCAGACTTTTGTCTCCACATGTAGAGCTAAATGTCAAGTCCCTTTCATCCTCTAGTTACACGTCAATCACACGTCATGCTGCTGCGCGCGCATCTCTGCCAAGTATTTTTGCTGACATTGCGAAATTCTTTCATGGAACCACCCATTTATGACATCATATCTAATGACGTTCTTTAGTTACGCCTAGTTACACCCATTTTAGTTACGTATGTATGCTTTTATCTCTGATATGTTACGCCTCCTGCATCTGTTTCACTGTAATGCCTTTTCTATAAAAATGATTACCTGTCAATAATGTATGGCTCCTTCCTTCCTGAACTCTCGTGGTGATGGAATAGAAGGCCCATAATTCGAATTATGTTCCTTTGTATAGGAATAAAGCCCGTTCCGAACCTCTAATACCACGGATTCTGCCTCTTATTTTACTGAGCTATTGTTATAGATTTTCCGCATCAAATTAAGTACCGGTAATTAAATTATTTACCACATGTATGGCGCCCGAACAGGGACACTTTCTCATCTCACGCGCCGGAGGTGCGTTGCAGGCCCGGTCTCCTGCCACAGCTGGACGGACAACAACGCGTACCCACAGGATTTCCTGTATCTCCCTCCTGCCGAGCGGGGGTAACTGAGGCTGCGATCAACACCCAGACGAGGCGGTGAGAAGTGCGAAGTATCCCGACCAGAGCCTAGCTGAGAGAGCAAGATCCGAGGTATACAGAGGCCCACCAGGTTCCGAAGTTCCGCAGTTTCGAGTCGAGTCCAGTCTGGTCCGAGTCCAGTTCAGTTCAGTTCCGAGGCCTTCCGTTCCGAGCTACCCGGTGAGTACCATTGTCGGGGAGGCGTTCTGACGTGCACATAGGTTGTGCCGGTCAAGACGGGTTTGGGTACACAAATCCGGTCTGCACTGTTTCAGCAGTGTATCTGTACTGTTTAGCAGTATATCTAGTATGTCTAGTATATAATTCAGAATTACCTAGTTAGTGTCGAGTATCATGCTTAGTGACTAGTTCCCTAAATGGCCATCATTGTTGTTCATTAAATGTTAAATGTTTTAAATACGTTCTGCATATTGTGGTGTGAATGACTGTTCATTATTGTGTTTTGTTGTATTAAACGTGTTCAGAATTAGGTATCAGATCAGTTTTCAATATGCCGCTCTTTTCGAAATTAAGACAGATCAAAACTAGAAAAGGGGTACTCGAAGAAGCTGTTCCCATTCCTCCTAGGGACACTCCAGGGTACTTCATGTATCATAAACATGGCCTAGACGCCATATTATTTCTTGATTTATGGGTAGACTACACCAAGGAATTCCCAGAAAGTCAGAGGTGGCCCGCAGCTGGGACCTGGGATGCAGATTGCATCATGAAAGTAGAGGAAGAATTATGGAAAAAGAAAGCTAGACAATCACAGAAAGATGCCATTGAATTATGGCGTAAAGAATCGTATAGACGTACAGAAAAAGCACGTAGACAGGAAGAGAAGAGTAAGGAGAATTCCGATAAAGTCCGAGAGAATCTATTAATTGAAGAAGGTACCCGAGCAAAAGCAGAACAAGTAGACAGACAAAGAAATGCCCTTATGAATGGTATGTATCCTCTTCTGGCCGAAGGGTTACCTAAGGCTACTCTGGAGATACCCAAAGACTTGCCACCCCCATTGTTTCCGATAAAAGCACATCCCAAAGGGCATCCCAGAACCGCAGAAGATGTTTTCCTTTCCTCTTATTTAGACGACGCAGCTCCCGAGTATGCTAATACTGCACCACATAGACCGCCTGCCGAGGGGGTTCAACGCCAAGACCCTCCGTCTGTACCTCCGCAACAACAAATTCCGACACAAGTTCCGGCAAGCACATCTGTTTCTACAGCTGTACCCACACCTATGGTTGCTATATCACGTTCAACGAATCCTTTCACACCCAGCACCCCAGGCGGTGCTACAGGAGGTACAACAAACATTTTTTCCACGCCACCCAGAGTAAATAAACTTTCCTTTCAAGAATTAGCTCACCAACGTACGCCCAAACTAGTAACTCCAGACACGCTTAAGGAACTTCTAATAGATTGTAGATATGACCCTGTGCCCGGCAAAAAGGATGAAATGCTGCTGGCCTCATTACGTATCCGACGAGCTGCAATATATTTAGGGAGGCTACCAGGAATGACTACACATTTAGAAAATATATATCATTTTGTCCAGTCAGGGCGAGATTATGAAAGTATTAATAGAGCCATGGAGTACCAGAAAGTGGAGATACAGGGAGAACTGTTACGTTTCCTCATAAATTGTGTGGTCAGAAATCAAGACCGACCAGGGGTAAATCCGGAAGAAATGCAAATTCTTACCACATGGAGTCGGAATATATCAGAAGGGAGACATGATAAGCGATTAAGTATAATAGCTATGTGCCGAAAAATCCGCAAAGAAGTAGAACGAATACACGAAGAAAGATTAGCAGTAGACCAGCCTGAACAAACCGAAGAGGAGGAAGAATTAGAACTGCCCACAGGACAGTTAGAAACAATGGCCTATGTAGGTAGAGGAAGATCTTGCAATAATACTAGATGCTTTACTGATCCGATACGTCCGATACGTCCAGATAATAACAGAAATTTCCAAACACCTATAATAAATATAAGGTCCCCCGAACATTCGTTCCAAGCCGCTGACAAATTACTCCGAGAACGAAGGGGTTATCATATACTCGATTCTATGGACGAACAAGAATTAGCCAGGTCAGCCGTTCACTGGGTTGACAGTCCCGGAAAATATAGTGATGATACACTAGCACACACGTTTTTGAACCTCAACCCAGATGAACAGCGTTTAGCTGGTATCTACATGATTCAACAACTCCTTATATTATATAAAAGCCAACACTCCGATCCTGGTCCCTTACCTGATATATTGACTGAATTACTCACGAATAAATGGAGAGGTTCAGGTACTGAGTTAATTAGAGAAATACTAGAATCCAGAAAGCAGTATATTCTTTTTGTATGCCCCGAACATGTCTCACTGCCCATCAAGGAAAGAACGACGTATTATATGGATAGACAGAATCCCTTACGCGAAGTCCACCCGATAAAAGGTGATGACAATCAGTTTAAACGTGTGTTTGTATACACACCCATATCTAAAATGGAACTATTAGAAATGAAGAAAGTGGTACCCAGTCATGACAAAGACCCAGCGGGTTTCCACCGTGAAATTAAAGACATGTTGCTCATGGGAGAGTATACCTATCCCGACATTATGAAAATATTAAAGGTATTAATGCCTGCGGGCATTTATGAAAAACTGAAAGAAAAGGATTGGGAGGTGGGAGACCAAAAGATAGATTGGACAGCATTAGAAAACGAAGAAACAGCTCGAGGTCCAGGTTTAGGGCTTGGGGACAAGACCAAAATACTACCAGGTTTACTAGTACAGGTACTGCCACGTTTATTAACTACGAAAAAGGAAGACTGGGGTGCAATCTCAGCCTGTAAACAAAAGCAAGATGAAGACACTAGTGATTTTTATGCCCGATTCGAAAAATGTTTTGGTATAAATAGTGGAATAAAAGCAAGTAGCGAATCGTATCCACATCTGTTTGTGACAAAATTAGTTGAAAATGCCCTGCCCCAAGTTAAGAATAGAGTATTGAAATTCGAGAGTACCTGGCAAGGTAACACTCCGTCACAAATGTTACAAATGCTACAGTACCATCACAATAGAATTAGAGAGGAACAAGAACATGAACAAAGACGCATGAAAGACACGAAAATGAAAATGCTAGTTTCCCAGACAGTTCCAGCTGACGGTCATAAAAAGGGTATGACACAGTCCAGTGTTTCAGCAGGTTCTGTAAAGGGGACATGCAACTATTGTAAACAGCCAGGTCATTATGTACACGATTTTCCAGTTTTAAAACATAATATCGCCATAGGTAATACAAAAGAAAGACCACGACCACTTAGACAGGATCAGAACCAACAAGGAGCTCCGCAGCATGCACAGGCCATGCCAGCTCCGCAACAGTCTATGCCAGCTCCACCACCGCAGCCTATTGCTGCCACACCAACAACGACACGACAGATGTACCAGACTGCACAGTATGACTATCCTGATTATCAACGATACTCATGAAACAGCCTAGAGAGGGAAGTTGGCTTACCCCTTATCGAGGTCCCTATAGATCAAGAAGGACCTTATGTACACAGTGAACTATTAGGCCAAGATAGAAAATTTTTACTTGATACAGGGGCAAGCCGAACAACCATAAAACGTAGTGAAGTTCCAGGGGCACCCCTCTCAGGCTCACAGAATATTTCCCTTGGTTTTTCAGGAAAACCTATCATTAACGAAGTGTCACAGCCTCTTCCACTTACGATTGGTCCCTTGACACGAACTACAGATTTATTGCTTACTAAATCATGTCCAGAAAACCTGTTAGGTATAAAAACATTGAAAGCTCTAGGAGCTATAATATGTTGTTCTCCGGAAGGAGTAAGATTGTTTTTACGTGATTTCAAAGGGCACTACGTGTCCCGAGATATGGATCACCGACTGCAGACTTTACCCACACATTTATGGGCACAAGGCCCTACAGATGTTGGTTGCATGAACATTACACCATATCGAGTCACACTAAAGACAGGAGTGGTACTACCACGAATGCGACAATACAAGTTACCACCAGATGCTGTAGTGGCTTTACTGCAAATCATTGACGAGCTTATTACCCAAGGAGTGGTTGTGGAAACCGGCTCCAATGTATGTAATTCCCCGATAATTCCGATTCTTAAACGAACTGATCCAAAAGCCCCGCCAGTATATCGATTGGTTATTGATCTGCGCGAATTAAATAAATGTATTGTACCACAATACCCCGTAGTTCCAGACATTTCTTCATTACTGACAGCCATTGATTCCGAAGCAACATTCTTTACTGTAATTGATCTCAAGAATGCATTTTTCAGCGTCCCAATAGATCCGGAAAGCCAATACTTGTTCGGATTTAGTTTAAATGGACGAAGCTTTAAATTCACACGCGCACCTCAAGGATTCACAGAAAGCCCCAGCATCTATAGCCAAGCACTGAAACGAGAACTTGACAGTATCCACATGCCAGTCAACACTGCCCTGCTTCAATATGTCGATGATCTGCTGATCACCGCTAGAAGCGAACCTGAATGTGAAAAAGCTTCACTGACGGTTTTACAATTTTTGGCCGAAAAGGGGCACAAGGTGTCCCCTACTAAGCTGCAATTCTGTGTCCAGCGAGTTGTTTACCTTGGGCACTCGCTGTCCAAGGAGGGAAGGCAGCTTACACCCGACCGCATACAGTTAATTGATAACATGTCAGTACCCAAGACACAAAAGGAGGTGCGGGCTTTTATAGGCCTCACTTCATATTGTAGGCAGTGGATCCCTCAGTATGCATTTCTAGCAAAACCACTCATTCAGTTGACAACACAGGAGGCAGCCACATCGACTGTCCTCCCTTGGACTCAAGAACATACACACGCCTTTGAAAGTTTAAAGAAAGCTTTATGTCAAGCACCTGTCCTAGCAACACCATGTTACAGTAAACAGTTTACACTCTTTGTTACAGAACGCGAAGGTACTGCCTTGTCAGTACTCACACAGGAACAAGCAGGATCACACAAACCATGTGCTTATTTTTCTAGTACATTAGATCCCGTAGCTCAGGCTCTGCCTGCGTGCCTGAAATCAGTGGCAGCGACAGCTTTAGCAATCAGACAAAGCGATGCCATAGTGTTAGGACATCAATTGACAGTACAAGTACCACACGCAGTAGAGGTTCTCTTGAACCGCACGCAAACACAACACTTGACTATAGCGAGACTCACCGGTTACGAACTGACATTGTTTCAGCCACACATAGAAATCAGACGTTGTAGTACATTGAATCCTGCCACACTTTTGCCAGTAAACGGAACAGACCCACTAGCACATGATTGTATTGAAGTTATTACTATCACGACGAAACCCAGACAAGACTTGACAGACGTCCCATTGTCAAACCCAGACCTGACGTTGTATGTAGATGGTTCATGTATGAGAACAAGTACAGGAGAGCTAGTGGCCGCGTATGCAGTCACAACAGACACTGAAATTATTGAAACAAATTGTATCGATACCTTGTCAGCTCAAGCAGCAGAGCTCATCGCTCTGACACAAGCCTGTATTCAAGCCACAAATAAGAAAGTCAACATATACACTGATTCACGTTATGCATTCGGAGTTGTACATGACTTCGGCGTGCTGTGGCGAGAGAGAGGTTATTTAACTTCTCACGGTGCCCACATTCAGCACGGACCCCTCATTCATGCCTTATTAGATGCAATACATCTACCCACTGCAATATCAATTATGAAATGTAAAGCTCATACGAAAGTTACTGATATCATTTCCCAAGGCAATGATCTAGCTGACAGAACAGCTAAACAGACTGCTCAAACTCACACATCTGACATGACAAAGACAATAGTTCCTACACCAACACACTGCATGATGGTTAAGGATCCCGCTCTTGACGTAATTGACATACAGACACATGCTACAACAGAAGAAATAAAGAAATGGACTGAATTAGGAGGGATCCAAACCGATCAGGGATGGATGACGAAGGAAAAATCTATATGGTTTCTTCCCGACTCAATGGTCCAAGTTATCATTAATACAATACATAGTCCAGCCCACCTAGGAGAAAAAGCTATGCTAGACAGCATTCAACACATTTGGTTCAACAAACATTTACGAGCAGCAGCTAAACAAAAAGTTCGTACCTGTATGATCTGTTGTCAGTTTAACCCAGGTAAAAGCATTCCTGTAGAACAGGGTGGATTTCAGCCTCCTGATCACCCTTTTGAAGTCCTCCAGATGGATTATATCCAGATGGAACGATGTCGAGGATTCAAATATGTTCTTGTAGTTGTTTGTGCTCTTTCCCGTTGGACAGAGGCATACCCGGTTTCAGATTACACTGCCCCGACTACTGCCAAACAGTTGGTTCGAGAATTCTTCCCACGGTACGGTTTACCACGTGCTGTCTACTCAGATAACGGCCAGCCGTTCTCATCCGAACTAATGAAACACGTTTCACTTTTGTTAGGTTATCAATGGAGATTTCACTGTGTCCGACACCCCGAGGCAGCAGGTCTCGTGGAACGACATAATCAAACTCTGAAAATTAGATTGTCCAAAATATGTAGAGAGAAAGGTGTCGACTGGGTAGTAGCCTTACCAGTTGCACTCTTTTACATGAGAATGGTAGCACATTCTCGAACAGGGCTATCCCCTTATGAGGTGATCTTCGGTAGACCACCAAATATGTGGGGGACGCCTATACCTCGTAAAATCACGGACGTTGACTGTAATATGCTGACAGATTACCTGGCTTCCTTGATGTCTGCACTACAATCTTGTCGTTCACAGGTAGCTGCAGCCTTTCCCGACAACACCGAGGTGAAACCCCACGACGTAGTTCCCGGGGACTTGGTGTTAGTGCGGAATTTTGACCGGAAGACTCAGCTGGATCCGAGGTGGAAATCGCCTCAACTTGTACTGCTCACCACGAGGACAGCCGTGAAGATCGAAGGTCGCAAAGGTTGGATACATTCAAGTCATATCAAGAAATTTCATGGACTACCATCCGATATAGAGACTAAACCCTGTATTTCCTCAAAGACAGATTCAAAGCTCCCTTTGGTTGAGCAAACGAACTCAGAACTATATAGACTAAAATTGAGGTCCAATAAGTCAGACAATTTGATTGTTTAAGTCCTCTCCAAGGTGAATCGATTGAATTTGTCTCTGACATGTATCCTCTGGACCGGAATAGAGAAAGAAATAATCAAATGCAGTTGAAAAAACATGCGTACTGTAAATCACTGCGTAGTCATTGCACAGTGACGTTATTAATTTTGTTTTTCTTATGTCTTTTAATAATCGCTGCAAGTATATTGTTGCACACGTATTATCCTATTTTTAAACATGTTTACAATGTTACTGCTGAACATTCTTTTAGTGAATTACCCCCGCATGAGTTGTCATATAGATTTGCGCTGCACAACAACACTTTTATTAGTATGTTACATCATTCCCATCAGACTAGCAATGCTACAAATTGTTGGATATGTGGCCGACTCCCTCCCTATCAGAACTATAAGGGAATTCTGCCTCTCTTTCCATATCCATTCACACACAATGGCTCCTGTGGAGCATGGTTTAGTTTAATTAATTCCTTAGATACAAACTCAGCAGTTTATCAAGACAACTGGGTATGGGGAAACCTGAACTTAGTTTTGCTTAAAGTCTGCTACCCTAACAAGGAGGGACTTCCCAAAAGAACAGGAACTGATCTAGAAAATAAGGTATATGGATTAGGTAATTTTACACTTAACCTCATGATCCTGAACGTTGAATCTGAAGCTACACCAATCTTGTCCGCCATGTCCGTATTCCCAGTTAAAGGGGAACTATGCATAAGAAAGAATGGCTCCATACACATGGGCCATAGTAAATGCACCACTGTGATAAAATTCAGTGATCAAGGCAAGTCTACATTTAGAGCTTCTCGTCATTCCTACTTTATATGTGGACAGACCGCATATATACGCCTACCTTTAGATTGGGATGGTACCTGTTACATAGCATTCCTTCTACCACCTGTTTTCCTAGCTCCTCCTGATTATCATAGAAATACTCATTTAGTACACAATAGACAGCAGAGAGATCTCCCAATAGTCGATTACACTGAAACAGCATGGGAAAAATACACAGATTTCAATAAAGGTCTCTTTCCCTATATAGGTACAGTCACTAATAGTAAGTTGATACGTAGATTAACCAGAACCCTTGAAGCAGTAGTGAACGAAACTATTTCCGCCTTAGGCAATTTAACAGAAGAGCAGTCTGCTATGCGGATTGTTGTGCTTCAAAATCGTCTTGTCCTTGACGTCATCCTGGCCGATAGGGGCGGAGCTTGTAGGGTCATCGGATCAAGTTGTTGCATTTTCATACCAGAAAATTCACCATCAGTATATAAAGCCATAACCCGCCTTCATAAGATTGTAAGCCAGATACACCAGAGTCCAGGCACCTGGACTTGGTCCGGTTGGTTCTGGGGCGTGTTGTCAGCCTGGGGATGGAGAATGCTCTCCTTCCTAGGTATTGGCTTTCTCATACTATTCAGTTGCTGCTTATGTCTACAATGTGGGCCAGCGATTTGTGGTCTATGTGCCACCTCGTGTATCCCACATCCAAGTTTTCGTTCAAAATCCCGGAAGAAGAAAGAAGAACAAATGATGTTATATGAACAGATCGATGGATTGATGAAGATTGATATCTCCTAAGGGCAAGTAGGGGACAAGGAGGGAATGTGGAAATATGGATTTTTATGGTCGGTCATGTCCCCTATCTTGGACCCCAACGGTTTCGTGTATAAATCACAAGTACATGTATGTTCCCTCCAGTTCCAGTTATGAAGACGCAAACACATGTGCGTCCACCGTCAACATGTCCTCTTTCAGATCCGCCATGAATGGGCCGGATATTCTATTCCTAAGTATGAAAGGCCACCGGCTTTATATGGTTCATTTATCCCATTTTACAGTCCAGGCGAGTAGGCCCTGATTCTGCCATTAAGCCTTTTTCTGCCTTTCTGCCTCTGAAAGCTCCAGTCTGAGCCTGCATCTGTGACCATGAACTTTGTCTTACTCCCTGCGCGGCTAACGGTGCCTGACTCGGCCTGTCTGCCTGCCAAAAACTGTATTTCACCTTCAAGATTATCTGCTCTGCTCCGCTCCTCATCCGATGCATTCCTGTCTAGTAGTTTAGGTGAACATTCCTCCAGCTACCGTGCAAAGGACCAGGCCTCGCTGCCCTCATGCAAGTAATTCATAGCCCTGTTACCATGGAATATTCCCACCCCCTCGCATCTAATGTAGACACTTAGACGCTTGTACACGCACTAACAGTCAGTATAGTCAGTATAGAATAAGATTCTATCCTAAGAGACCTCTCTTTTTGGATAACACAGTTCTTTAAACATAGGATATTAGATATGATTTGGGATTAGGTTGACATAACCCCAGACTTTTGTCTCCACATGTAGAGCTAAATGTCAAGTCCCTTTCATCCTCTAGTTACACGTCAATCACACGTCATGCTGCTGCGCGCGCATCTCTGCCAAGTATTTTTGCTGACATTGCGAAATTCTTTCATGGAACCACCCATTTATGACATCATATCTAATGACGTTCTTTAGTTACGCCTAGTTACACCCATTTTAGTTACGTATGTATGCTTTTATCTCTGATATGTTACGCCTCCTGCATCTGTTTCACTGTAATGCCTTTTCTATAAAAATGATTACCTGTCAATAATGTATGGCTCCTTCCTTCCTGAACTCTCGTGGTGATGGAATAGAAGGCCCATAATTCGAATTATGTTCCTTTGTATAGGAATAAAGCCCGTTCCGAACCTCTAATACCACGGATTCTGCCTCTTATTTTACTGAGCTATTGTTATAGATTTTCCGCATCAAATTAAGTACCGGTAATTAAATTATTTACCACAGGAGTTGGACAGTGTCCGTGCTGGGTGCAGAGCCCCAGGGGAGTTGGGCAGTGTCTGTGCTGGGTGCAGAGCCCCAGGGAAGGTGGGCAGTGTCTGTTCTGGGTGCAGAGCCCCAGGGGAGATGGGCAGTGTCTGTGTTGGGTGCAGAGCCCATGGGGAGGTGGGCAGTGTCTGTGTTGCCTGCAGAGCCCCAGGGGAGGTGGGTAGTACACAATACTAAGCACAGATTTTTAGCTTAGGTGTTTTTAGCCGTAATTACATCGAACACACACTTTGGAGAGACCCCCTATATTTAACATCCCACTTAAAGCCCCAGAAACAAAACCATGTCGCTGTCACCTCATGGCCTGGCACTGTGCATCATGTATGACTCATGACAACTTTCCAGATTGCCTATGTGCAGAGGCATAGTGAACCCTTCCCCACTGAACCCCGCCCCTTGCTTTAGGAACTACGGCGAAGTCCTTGATGGGTCTCTTCTGTCTGCAATTCTGCAGACAAAGCCTCAGCTCATAATTAATATGAAAAGGTGGGCAAGTGAGTAGGTGAAGGGATGGGTGGGTGGCTGGATGGATTAGTGAATGGGTGAATGGATGAATGAAAGTTTGAATTGATGAATGAAAGGTTGAATAGATGGATAATGAGAGGATGGATGGATGAGAGAAAAGGTAAATAGATGGATGTATGGGTAGATGGATGGATGAGTGAAAGGATGTATGGATGAGTGAAAGGGTGGATGATGATGAGTGGGTGGATGGATGAGTGAAATTATGGATTGATGAATTGATAAGTGAAAGGGTGGATGGATGGATGAGTGAAAGGGTGGATGTAAGGATGGATGAGTGAGTGAAAGGGAGGGTAGATGGACAAAAGGATAGATAGATGAGTGAAGGAGTGAAAGGATAGATGGATGAGTGATAGGGTCAATGGCTGGATTAATGAGTGGATGAGTAGATGGGTGGGTGGGTGGATGGGAGGGTGGAAGGAAGGATGGATAAGTGAAAGGGTCGATGGAGAGAGAAAGGGAGGATGGATGGATGACAAAGGGTGAATGGGTGGAAGGATGAGACTGGGTGGATGTATGAGTAAGTGAAAGGGTGGCTGGATGGGTGAAAGGGTAAATGGATGGATGCGTGAATGGATGGATGGGTGGAAGAGTGGATAGATGAGTGTACAGATGGATAGGGTGAAAGGATGGATGGATAATGGATGGATGAGTGAAAGAGTGGATGGCGGGAGGGATGGATGAGTGAAATGATAGATGGAAGGATACATGATGGATAGGTTTGCAAATGGTTGAATATGTTTGGCTATGGAAGGGCTTACTTATATACTATTGCATGACCTCCTCTGATGTGTCTGTAAAACTTACCTTTTGTTCCGAAGTTATGTCCTGAATTTTGACCTTGTTTCCTGAATTTTGACCCGTGGTAGGTGGTCGGCTGGGCCGCCGGTGGGAGGCCCCCCTCCATGTGCTTTGCAGGGGGGCCCCCTCAAGTTTCGTTACGCCACTGAGCTGCAGTAACCCTCTGAGCTATCATCAGCAGCACTGAACCTGAATGCAAATTGCAGACATATCTCTACAACAGGTTGAATAGGTTAAATATCTCGCTGAGAAAAGAACAAGGGGGGAGCAGAGAGATACTACTTATCACAAGTAGTGGAGGTGGATACGTCCTCCTATAGTCTATAATCTTAATACCACAAAGATTCACCCTCAAACAGTTTCAAAGGCCGTGTCCTCCCAGGTTGGGTATGCTTCCTACAATGGTGGGAAATACACACAGTGTTTTTAAATACCCCTCACACACCAAAAGGGCCCTTGGTGTCACGCTTCATCATGGGGGTCATCCCGCCCCTCTACAGGACGGGGCGTGCTACGACCTACGGATATGCGGGAGCACTGTTGTTGTGAGACGACTATGTGTCGTGTAGGAGTGTGAGTGGAAGGGTCAGGAGTGAATTACAGGGTGAGGTTAAAAAATACCTGGCTCGTCTGTTAGAAAATAATTTTCAATACACCTGTGAGCTGGTATTGTTAAAAAAGTGGGGACGGAGGTGTATTCGCCTTAATGAGCTATGCCTCCAGGGTTAGTCAACATGTTTCAAAGCCCCCCAGGCTTCTTCTTCAGGACTAAACAGATCCCGGTCTACGCATGTAAATTCTAAATGCACATATACGATACCTAAATAAGTATCTTGAATCATCGATTTGGAAGAAAAACGGTTTACACATATATGTTAAAATGCGGGACATAAAAAAACCATCCATCGTGATATAATAGTGACCTGAAAAGGAAGTGAAATGAGTGTACATGCATTCCTTATCATTAGTTCGTCGTGCAAATTGATGGTGGCGTGTCCCGCTGTTTTCCGGAGGAAAAAAGAGATAAGACAAAGACTCACACACATAAACCATAAAGCACACACTCTATGTTAAAGGACCAGGTCTATTCGGTTCATAGGGTAAACGTCACATCTGTTCAATTAACATATGGTTAATACATTGTCAGGAAAAACGGGGGAAGTAGGCATCTTGGTTGGAAAACCTACTTGTATGGAATGGAATGGAAATAGTACTTATAAAGCGCAACTATCACTCCGTTAGGAGTATCCTGGCGCTGGATTGGCGGTGAACATAAGCCCTATATGAAATTAAATCAAAGCTAAACAGAATTCATCAGAGGCACTGAAAACCCAGGTCTTCAAAGCCTTCCTAAAGACAGATTCAGTATTGCATAGACTAAGATGGGAAGGGAGTAGATTCTAGGCTTTGGCACCCAGATAAGCCACAGTCTTACCTCCTTTCAATTTGTATCTAAAATTGGGAATTTTAAGCAAATTTGCTGAAGAAGACCTGAAGTATATGGGACAAAACGTGCCATCAGGTATTCGGGTCCCACCTTAAGCTTAGCTCTAAAAGTGATCAGTAGAATCTTTAAAAGAATTCTCTTATGCACCGGAAGCCAGTGCAAACTATTCAAAGCAGCAGAGGCTGAAGATCGTCTTGGAAGTTTAAGCACTAGCCATGCTGCAGCATGCTGCACGACCTGAAGTTTCTTTAAGATGGCTTTATTGACTCCTGCCAGGAGACCATTACAATAATCGAGGCGCGAAAGTATCAAGGCCACAGCCACTGATTTCCTTGCATGCCAAAGGGAGGAATTAAAAATAAAAATTTAAGGATTTAATCAGTCCAAAGCAGGTTCCTGCCACTGCCTTGGCATGGGGTAAAAAAGAACGTGAGGTATCAAATTGAACCCCCAAATTCTTGGCAACTTCTAACACCTCTGGCGGGGGAGTCGCACCTTCAGGCCACCATTTAGAAGGCTGGAAGAGAACATTTTTTCCTATTGGGAGGATTTCGGTTTTGTCCGTGTTACATTTTAACTGATTATTCCTCATCCACGCAAGAACAGCAGTCAAGCAACTTTTAAAATTAGTCTCAGCATCAATGGAACCATTATCTATGGAGAGGATCATTTGGGTGTCATCTGCATATGAGGTGACCTCTATCCCAAAAGATCCAATCAAAGAGATAAGTGGGGTCATATATATGTTGAATAATAAGGGACTTAAAGAAGACCCTTGAGGGACCCCTGCCGTAAGGTTGCGTTCGACAGAGAAGAACGTAGCTAAAGAGACTGCTTGTCTCCGGTTAGAGAGGAACGACTTAATCCATTCCAATACCATACCAGAAACGCCGCTGCATTCGAGGCGCTTCAAGAGAATGTCGTGGGAAATGGTGTCGAATACGGCCGACAAGTCTAAAAGAATCAGGATCGCTTTCTTACCTTTATCGGCAATCATTTTAAGAATATCAGATATTTCCAGGAGAGCCGATTCAGTAGAGTGTTTTGGGCGAAATACAGATTGTTTTGGATGGAGGATTTGTTGCTCTTCAATAAACTTAGTTAGTTCCTTATGGACAAATTTCTCAGTTATTTTTCCTAACAAGGGAAGGAGAGAAATCGGACGAAGATTTGACAGTACCAGCGGGTCAATATTTTGTTTCTTTTTTAATGGTTTTACCAGCACGAGCTTACACTCGTCTGGTACAATGCCTGTCCTTAGAGAGGAGTTAACTATATGATTAATAGTAGGATTCACTATCTCTAGGATTTTATGAAGAATCATCGGGGGCAGGCATCCAGTGGTGAGCCTGATTTACAACTTACTATTGCCGCATGAGTCGGCTCCAATGGGACTGATTCAAAAGTAAAAATAGAGACAGAGCTTTCCCCCAAAAGAGGATCAGGAGAGGATTCCTGATTACAGATAAAGGGGACTGGAAAGTCTCTTTGAATTTTTTTTATTTTTTCCTCAAAAAATAGTGAAATACTATCACACAATTTCTGCGAGGCTAGAAGTTCCTTCTGTTCCACTTTGGGATTTGTATATGACTTCACTTGTATTAAAAAATAAATGTGCCCCATGAGCCTGCAACGGGTGGAAGGGGTGCCTGTAATCGCAACCTAGAGGGGAAATATACAAAGTAAGGGGGGGAAACATGGCAGTCAGCTAGAGAGCAGGTCGCGGGTCACGTCTCCTCCAGCCTCAACTGTCAGACCGCTGCTCACACAATGCGCCGTAGATAAGATATTTCTACTTCGAACCCCCGTTTCTTTAAAAAAAAATAAAAAATAGGCTGGATATTGGATATTTACCCTTCTCGGGGCTCCGGCACCCGTTCCTCCCGCTACGACTGACCGGCGCCGACGGAGCTGCGTGGAGACCTGGATACGGAGTGGGGGTGGAGCTCCGGCTGTTCCGTTGGCTCTACGCCAGCTCTGCGTCCAGGGGCAGCTACGGCGTGTTTACTCTGGTTTTTGCTCCGCTTTGCTCTTTCTTTGGCTCCTCTCTTCCTGCGAAGATTTTGGTGGCTGCATTTTTGGTCTCCCTCTGGATAAATAAGTTGGAGGCTGGGAGAAAACGAGCAGCCGACGAGTGACTGGTGAACGGGTAGGGGTCGAGGCTCTGGATCAGGGTTGGTGGTATTTGGCAGTGGGGGAGGATAGAGAGTAGAGACACAGAACCTGTACTGGATTAGAGAGGGTTTAGGATTTTGCTATCTTGCTCCATTATTTTTCTTTGTTTTTTTCTTGGTGGCATATTCTTCTACTCTGCTACCCTGGCACTGCCTCTGTGGTTCTGTGATTCTGCTCTTGCTCAGCCTATATTCCCTCTGCCCCCCTTTGCACCCTGTGCTTTACCAGTACATGGTGGGAACCGAGAGTAGACTCTCCTTTTGTGTTTTTTTTGTTGTTGTTTTTTTTGTGCGATTTATATTGCCAGTCTCTGATCATTCCTGAATGTTTGGCGAATTGCTCTTCTCTAGGGCGGCAGGGGTGTTGGCTGAACACCGGCGTGTCGGGCGCCAGTGCGATTGGCAACATAGTTTTAGCCCCCTTCAGCCCCTCACATTGAGACAAAAGGGTCCCTACTACTCACAGACTGATCTGGTGGGTGATTTAAGTGCCACCTGGAGAGTAGAATATCTAGAGAATTTAGAAGCCACGAGATTGCACCACGTTACACAATCAGAGAAGGCAGAGAGGGCAGTTAATGTAAAGGAGACAGGGGATGAGATTGTTCCCCATCTTATGGAGCCATCTGGCCACTCTGAAAATAAAGAGACCCGGTCTACTGAGAATGGTTTGGTCAAATTAAAGAAGCCAGAGGTACCCCTTGGAAAGAGATATAAATTGAGATCACGTACACTTTTAAATGGGGGACCTGCTGCTGAACAGCACGGCCAAACTGGTCAAGCAATAGCTGTTTCTGCGACAATAGCGAATCTTAAGCAAAAGAAGCTGACTAGCAGAGTAGGAGAAACTGGGAAGCCCACTCCTGTGAACAGTAGGAAGAAAAAAAATTCTTTATCCATTTAAAGTTATCCCTTCTCTTCGGTCATATTTTATGCCTAATACTGGGAAGACTAAATCTCAGGCTGAGACAAATTTAGCAAAGGTTCCACCGGCGGATGAGTGCCAGAATTTGCTGGTTGTAATTCCCGTTTCTAATCAGTACTCTCTGTTAAGCGAGCCCTCTATGGCATGGGGGGGGGGGGGGAGTCAGATCGAATTGGATGTTCCAGATGGCTTATCACCAACCCCTCCAACTTCTGAAGCTCAACCTCAAAGTCCAGACTAATTACACAGGATGTTAAGGCAGCTGTCTATTGAGATTGGAGTACGATTTTCGACCTCAGAATCAAATTAAAAGAGGATACAAGATACCTGCAACAGTCTAGAGGAAAATCTAGCACTGACTCACAGAACCGAGATCCTAGAAACCAGAGTGGAGGAATTGGGTTTAGAAGTCAGAGATAACTCTAATGAGGTGCAGAGATTGAGGGACAAAGAGCGGTACTTAACAGAGAGGTTGGAGAGGTTAGAAAACATCTCGAGAAGGATTAATATAAGAGTTTTAGATTTAAAGGAAGGTTTAGAAGGAGATAACTTAAAAGCTTTTGTCATTAATCTTCTGAGTGAAGCCTTCCCACAAATTACTACACCTAATATCTGGGAGTCCGAAATCCAGAGAATACACAGGGATCCATTTAAGTTGAATCCGGCCCGAAAAAAGCCTAGGAAAGTCCTAATCTATTTTCAACCTTACCTGTTAAAGGAGCAATTGCTAGGGGCTGCTCTAAAACTTAAGTCCATTCAGGTCCACAATGCCACTTTTAGGATCCGGTCAGATATCTTCCGGGTCACAGAGGATAGAAGATGGGAACTGGGCAAGAGAATGGATGCATTGAGGGATTTGGGAACCCAGGTACAATTGCGATTCCCGGCCTTTTTAAAAGTTGTATGGGCAAGCAAAACCTACAATTTAAGATTTCCAGAGGGAGTGGATACTTTCTTGAGGCAGACTAAAACTAGTTAACCTAATTTAAGGGGGTGCTATACTGGTACAGGCACTATGCACCTTTATTATTTTTTTCGGGTTTTTTTCTCTTTGAGGCCAGAGGGTCCTGACCCGAATAGGCAATATTTATTGCCAATGAGAAGTCAGGGAGGGTTCCCACAGGGATGGGGGGGTGGGTTGGGGGGCTTGTGGTGGGTTTTAATAATAATCACGTTCATTGGTGGGGAGCATTGGGAAAAAATAGAAAAAAAAGTGTAATCTCAATCTCAAGTGACATAATAGCCTCTAGTAGTAGCATTGGTAGCTGTTGTAGAGTGGGGAGACAAGACAGTGATGGAGGATAGACCCATAGGGGGAGGGAAATATCATCTTGACCTATTAACTTGGAATGTGAATGGGTTGAGGGCAAAAGGGAGACAACGCCTGATTTTGCAATACCTAAAAAACAGTACAGCTAGTATTTTAATTTTACAGGAGACATCTTTTACAATCAGAATGTTTACCATTATTCGCAAAAACTAAGATGGGTCGATAAGATCATTGCGACAGATCAGCAATGCTCTTCGAAAGGGGTTGCTGTAATATTTAAAAACAATTCAGGAGTAAAAGTAATGAAGGCTCAAGTGGATAATGAAGGGCGCTGGGTCAGAGTAGCAATCAAATGCCGGGGGTTTAAATATACAATAATCAGTTATTGTGGGCCTAATGATGATGATATCACCCCCCTGAATAACCTATGTATTGCACTAGCAGATTTCGATTCAGCTTTGATCTTGGGGGGAGACTTTAATGTACTTCTGAACAACAAACTTGATAGGTCCACCCC
Organism: Triturus cristatus; assembly: GCF_964204655.1. Classification (NCBI taxonomy): domain Eukaryota; kingdom Metazoa; phylum Chordata; class Amphibia; order Caudata; family Salamandridae; genus Triturus; species Triturus cristatus. The sequence continues at coordinate 1,107,306,846 of NC_140592.1, read as the reverse complement.
TAGAAACCAGGTAGCATTGCCGCGGGTCAAAACTTATCTTCTGGCCATGCTTAAAAATCTTAACCTTATTGACGTATGGCGGAAAAAAATGGATGAGAAGAGAGATTACTCCTTCTATAGCAAGAAGAATTCTCACTATTCGAGAATAGATTATATGTTTATGGAGCATTCTGATCTGGACAAAATTAGTACAATAGAATATCTGTCCATACATCTATCCGACCACGGCGTTATACTTCTGAAATTAGAACTCCCTACGGAAGTATTTTTGACAAGGTGGACCTTAAATAAAAGATTCCTTCTACAGCCCTCAACTCCAGGCTTTTTAAAGTTAGAATTTGCTCGGTTTTTCCAGGAGAATTTGGGGTCGACCAGTATACATGTGGTGTGGGATACTTTCAAGGCCTGGTTGAGGGGGATATTAAAAGGAGCGGTAGTGGGCTGGGACAGGGTTGTGAAAAAAGAACTAGCTGACCTGGAAATAGATCTATCGGGGGCAGAGACAGATTTAAAAGCCAGTGGTTCTTCTGGAGTAGATAAGAAATTTAATCAAGAAAGTTGAAGAATTACAGCTGAGGTTTAAACTCAGATCTGAGGAAATCCTACATCAAAAGTGGGAGAGAAGTAAAATGAGTGACTTCGAACAGGGGGAGAATTGTGGTAAACTGCTTGCAAAGAAAGGTAGGGTTGATAGAGCCAATAATTATATCACTAAAATTAAAATGGGTTCTCAAATTTTGGAGGACAAGGGTAGTATAGAACGCGCTTTTACACAATTTTTTCAGGAACTCTATGAGGATCATCTTCAGGTGCCAGAAGACCATATGGATGGGTGGCTTAGAGACAAATACCTCCCTACATTAACTGTGGGTAGTCATGGAATCCTTACGTCAGAAATAACAGGACTAGAGATTTTAACTATCTTAGATGCTGGGAGAAAGGGGAAAGCAGCAGGCCCCGATGCAATTCCGATTGAGGTTTATACGATTTTGAGAGAGGAGATTATTCCGGTTTGGTTGGAATTGTTTAATAGCATTCTAGACGGTACTTCCCCTCTGCCTGATTCCTGGAGTGATGCAGTTATTGCACTGATTTTAAAGCCAGGGAAGAATCCAACTCAGTGCCAGTCATATCGACCAATTTCTTTGCTAAATGTGGACTATAAAGTTTTTGCTGGAATCCTAAATGGTCGGCTTAGTAAAGTTGTTGGGCCGATAATTCATCAGGATCAAAAGTGTTTCTTATCTGGCCACCAGATGTCAGATTTAACACAGACTTTAATAAGGTCAATCGACCTTGCCTCAACACAGGGTCTCCCTCTCTCAATCATCACTGTTGATGCAGCCAAGGCCTTCGACCGGGTGAACTGGCATTTTTTGGATAGGGTGTTGAAGGTCTTTGGCTTCCCCGATAGATTTAGGATAGTACTGAAAGAAATATATAAATCCCCACGGGCTCAGATTCTGGTTGATGGAACTCTCTCCCCTGTAGTCAAGATAAGGCGTGGAACTAGGCAGGGCTGTCCCCTCTCCCCCATTTTATTTGATCTATATATAGAGCCATTAGCTCAGAGCATAAGGTTAAACGAGAAGATTGTTCCTTTTGAGATAAATGGGTTTACACGAAAGATAGCATTTTACGCTGAAGATTTGATCCTTTTATCATCTAATGTTAGCACTACACTTCCAGAGCTTGAGGTCGAGGCCCAAACTTTTGGAAGTTTGTCAGGTTATGAGATAAATAATGAGAAAACCAAGATCATGTCCTGGAACATAAATGATCAGGAGGGGATCTTTGCTAAAGAACTCCGATATTTAGGAGTTATAATCACTCAGGACCCTGCCAAAATCCCCAAGAATAATCTAGACAGAGTCTCAAAGGAGGTCGATATCGTACTCAGAAGATGGCAGAGTATCCCAATATCATTGTATGGTCGCGTTAACCTGATCAAGATGTGTGTACTCCCAAAGTACACGTACCTTTTTAACAACATTCCATTAGAGTTTGCTAAATCTGATATCCTTAAAATTCAGAGCAAGATATCCTCCTTCATCAGGGCAAATAAAGCGATCCGGTTATCCTGGAAAAAACTTAGGCGCAAACTCCAGCGAGGGGGGGTGGCTCTCCCAGATTTCCAGTTGTACTGTTGGGCTTACCAACTAAAGAATTGCAGAATGCTACTGCTCTCCCCTGACAGTTCACTGATAGGCTGCATGTTCAAAGCTATGTTATTAGGGGAAGAGGAGTCAGGTTTTATGTACAAATTTGGCTCCCCACATTTATTTTTAAAAATCCGCTTAAAGACTCTGCGTTCGGTGGCTAGGCTCTGGTCAGATGCCGAAACTGCTTGGGACTATCTTATTATAGTGATTGGGCGCCGGTTTGGGACTCTCCTGGTACACCTGAGTGTCTTTTGGACTCTCTTGCACATCCATTAAAAGATGCAGGGGTCGTACTCTGGAGAGATCTTGTTCTGGGTGATAAATGTCATCCTTGGGAATATTGGAACCATATCACCAACTGTACCCTGTCCAGGTTCAAGTTTTACCAGCCCTCTTCCTGGTGTAAGGGTCAATGCTGGCCAATCATGCACGATAACAATATGGAAAGTGAGCAACAGGATCCAGCTCCAAGTAAAAAAGAAGTGGCACAATGGTATAACCATCTCCTGGCAGCTACAGATAAGAAGATGAATCAACCATATAGAATCTGGGAGAGCTACTTGCTGAGTGAAGACCTGGAAACTTTATGGCAAGTATCTCTAGACATTCTTTACCCCTTGATTAAATCTGCTGCACTCAGGAAAAAACACTTTTTTACACTCCATAGAATCTACTGGTCCCCTCTCAAGTTATCCTAGATAAAAGGCTGTGGAGAAGCCAGTTGTACAAGATGCGGCCATCAGAATGCGGATGATATCCACGTATTTGCATCCTGTTCCAGGATACAAGAATGCTGGATAGATGTGGGCAAGACCATTTACGGAGCCTTGGATTGCAATATAGAGGTAAGCCCATCCCGTATATTATTTGGTCTTACTCCAGTACTGGGGGAGTTTTGGACCCGATAGGGCCTAAACAAAGATTGGTCTTTTACTTGATATTGCTGGCCAGGAGGGAGATCTGTAAACTGTTGCGCCAGAAGACCCCCCCCCCCCCCCCCACACACTTGGATTGCTTGGTGGAGCTCTGTTAGATATTTTAGAGCATTGGACCAAAGAGCACATGTTTACAGGGAAAGCTCAGAGAAGGGACAGTTCTGGGATCTTCTGGATCTTTTGGATAATGCGACATCGGGTTGAGAGTAGGGATAGGACAATGACCCAATGATTAAAACCTCTGGTCAGCTCAAGTTGTATGTTATGGGTATCCCCCGCAAAAGAACATCAGCTGAGAGTGGAACCACCAAGCTATAGGCATAAGAGGTGGTTCAGATCGAATGGGTGCCATAGCTACGGAGGTCATATGAGATGAGTCGATAAATAAAAAGAAAAAAAGAAAAAAAAATCATAAAGCACACTCTCTATGTTAAAGGACCAGGTCTATTCGGTTCATAGGGTAAATGTCACATCTGTTCAATTAACATACGGTTAATACATTGTCAGGAAAAACGGGGGAAGTATGCATCTTGGTTGGAAAACCTACTTGTATTAAAAAATAAACTTGCCCCATGAGCCTGCAACGGGTGGAAGAGGTGCCTGTAATCGCAACCTAGAGGGGAAATAAAGAAGAATATACAAAGGAAGGTTTGTTTCCAAAGTGGTTGTCTCGGTCTGGAAAAAAAACCCTCAATAGCATGGATGACCCCCGGCTATGCCGTACTCACTGCTCCTGGGACACTGGCCCGCCGTGTCTGGCCTCCCCGCGGGTCCGCTGGACAATGGAGCTCGTATGGGGAGGGTTATAAGTACACTTCCTAATTACTTCTCCCGCTCTAAGATCGGAGTGTGATAAAATACACCTGTGTCCTGTCGGAGGGCTATGGAAGCTGGAATGCTAATTTCCGTTGTTGGGTTCTGGCTGAAAAAGCGCTGGTAGGCTGCGTGCAGCAGCGTGTGACCGTAAGTGATGCTATGGTATTACTGGAAAATGACAGAAGCCTCAGGAGAGAGCTAGAATGCCAACCTTCTATAGGAAACGGGAGGTAAAAGATACTAGAGACTAAGCTTCTTCTTTTGGAAGAAACGGCGGTACACGGACAGTTAAATCACGTGTATGGCTAGTATGTCAAAATACTGTTATGAAGGAACACGGTGTGTATTTCCCACCATTGTAGGAAGCATACCCAACCTGGGAGGACACGGCCTTTGAAACTGTTTGAGGGTGGATCTTTGTGGAATTAAGATAAATATCGCACTAAACAACTTTGCCATATTAGAACATGTTTCATGTGGGTTGCACACAGTGCTCTGAAGCAAGTGGGTTATCCCACCAGTAGATGATAGCATATTTGACAACTGGGGTGGTGATTGTAGCAGTGTTGGTGGCAGCGATAGTGGTGGTGATTACAGAAGTGGAGATAGTTTGAGGCACTGAGTACATTCTGTAGGTAATTCATATTTTTATGGCTACATGCTCTTCCACAGAGGGCAAAGTAGGGCTTGAAAAGAAGAGTGACGTTCTGCCTTTCCATGCCTAAGACCAGTCTTGATGCTTGAGTCTCTACATCTGAAGTTGTTTTAATGCCTTCTTCTGAAGGCCTATGCACATTTGTTACACCTTGAAGACTGACCGTACCAGAAAACGAGGGGCACTTAGTAATTAAGAATGATGTGACTTTGCTAAGCATATAAGGGTGGACATGTGAACTCTTTGTCACACAATTCATTAGGGGTGTGAACGAGGGCACTGGGTCAAAGATGACTCTTAGGTTACTTACTTTGCATGCTGGGGTAGCAGGATTGTCAAGCACATCTGTCCACTGGAAAGATAGAGGATTCGGTTTTCGATGAGAAAGATTCAATTTTCGAGGTTTTAAGCAAGGGTTAAGATTCCTCATCCGTTACAAAATGTGGACAGGGCAAGTAGTACGACTACGTTTTTAGCCAATATTCTCGTAAATGACTCATGGCAAGCTACTCATCTGCACAGGTTTGAAATGAAATCTTGAATTGGCCAACTAAGTTGTGGAATAAGCACCTTTTAAAGAGCCAAGGAGTTTATAAAGATCCTTAGGAAACGCTATGGCTAGCCGTGTTATACCCATGTAGGCTTTAAAGTAATTGAGTAGGATGGGTCATAGTTGCATAGGTCGTTCATGTCACACTGCTTTTTTAATGGGATTAGCACATTTTACAGCTCATCAAGGGACACACCATGATGAAGTGAGGATTTAAGGAGGATTGTCAGTACTGGGGTCAAAGATGTAATATGGACCTTGATGTAGCTGGCAGGACAAAGATAGGTGTCCTACGATGAGGGGGGTTGGGTTATTTACCCCTCTTTCTCATGACTGTGTTTCTTTTTGTTTTTCTAGTAGATCTGTTGATTGAGGCCTTTTATATGCGGACTCTTAAGCTTAAGATGGGGCTGGGGTGGTGGGTGGATCTCATCATGCTCTCAATCCATATCAGCATAGAGTCACTGACTCAGGAGGATTTTTCCAAGTACGAAGGGGTGCACGGTCTTCGGTTGATGCCACTTTCTTTCACGTCTCACAATTGATCTTCCACCTCACCCCATCTAAGCACTTCTCTAAAGCCATGGGATATATACTTTTGTATCCCGGCCTACTGGCTCTAAAGCACTTGCTTAAAATTTGGTCCGGTATGTTGTGCGTGTCAGACCAGTCTTATTGTTCCAGTGTGTCTTAGTCTTGGTTTCCTGATGCCATAGACAGCAGACCGCTATTACAGACTGCAGAAATGTACCTGCTATTTTTAGGTTCTTTTCTCATAGGTCTTCCCATCATACTGCTTTCTCTCCTCAAAAATGTATTGGTTTGGGAGAAAGGGAGATTCTCCATCATACATTCCTTTCTTTACGGGCTCGATTCAGGACCTCTACTGCCATGTGCCACCTGGGCTTTCCTCACCAAGTTGCAAGGTTTACAGTCTTGAGCTCTGTTCTGCACTTCTGAGCCTCACACCAATGTTAGTGACAAGATGCCTGCTGTCTTGGAGCTGCACCGGGCATGCTAATCTTGCTGATGTGTAGGCATGACAAGGTGGCGAAGAAGTGCGCTCCGGCAACCACAGGAGTAATTCGGTGTGATTCTGAATGCATTATGGGATAAAAGAGAACTGACCCTTAGGCTCATAGCAACGAGTTATCCTAACCTCCGTCAAGCATCAGCCCCTGCAATGAGGTGAGGCCAGGTCCCGGCAGCCATATTGGGCAAGGCTGCGACTTTCTGCAGCGCTGCCCCTATCCTTGGCTATGGGCTCTCACGGAAGGGGAAAAAGAGGAGCCCACGCACCCCAGAGATAGACACAGGCTGCCCCCAGACCAGTATAGTGCACCATTCACTGACACAGGAGGCTATGTAGGACTACGCCTTGGGTAACGGAACCACGAAATCGTGACAGTGGCGCACGTATCCCTGACAGCACACGCGCTGGGGAGAGGGAGGGAAAAGGACACGAGCACAGTGTTGTCCCTGCAGAGTGTGAGTGAAGTGGTGTGCACCATTGCACAGGACGCAGGAGCATGAGGAAGGGAGTGAGTATGCTTCTGCTAGGAGGCGAGCTGCCCCACCTGGAAACACAAGGAGCCCAGGATGGGTGAGCTTGAGACATGGTAGCACTACGGAGGGCCTTGAGGGGCCTGAGGAACGTTCTGCCCTGGACAGTGAAGTGGCTTGGAGAGTGCTTGGGGCAGAGGTATCAGTGTGGGCCCGGAGACCTGCTCCAGCATCCCCGGGAGCCACTGGTCTTGGCCTGTGTGAACGTCAGCAGCCTGCATCGGACTCCCTTTGCCTGTGATATAGGCAGGGGTTAGGGGGAGCCCGGTGCGACTCGATCCAGACCTGTGAGGGATTGTGGCGCTCTGCCTGCTTGATATTCTAGTAGTTCATTGTTTGCACAACAGTCATGGTCAAGGACAAAAACCCCAAGCTGCAACACAACAATACTATAATGCAATGTATGGCTCCTCACCGTACTACATGCCTGACGGATTCCTAGAGGGTGCAGGAGCAAGATGGTTGCTCTGAAGAGCCCTCAGGCAGACCGTCTAGCCGTTATTCAGAGTTCCAGGAAAGCATTGGAAAACCACTCCCGGCAAAATAATTTATGCTTCCTGGGTTTCCTGGAACGGGTGAAGGGTGCTGATGTAGCGTCCTTTCTGAAGCACAGGATTCACTGTGAACTCTAGCCAAGGTGTCTCTCAGCTGTGCTCGTGCTGGAGCGAATGCATAGGGCCCTCAAGCCACTGCCCACACCGGGCGGTCCACCTAGAGCTTTGATTGCCCGTGATCAGAACTAGAAGAATCAAGAATGTATCCTATTGGCAGCCAGGAAGCTTGAACGTCTAGTCTTCGAAAATCTTTATCTATCCAGGATATACCAGGAAAGTGCAATTGCAACAAAATCCTATGCTGAGATGAAAGCAAAAATAAGAGCCATAAATCTTCAATATATGTTGCTTTTCAATGCCCTTCTCAAAGTGATCTCCCAAGTCAAAGGCCTTTGTGAACCCTGAGGAGATTTGAGCCTGGTTGAAAGTTTAGGACAGGACAAGGCCGAGCCTGGGGAGTTCCGAACCTTGAGGGAGTGGAGCACGCAACAGAAGCCAGTGGGTAGCAAGAGTAGGAAACGCACCCCCCCTCACAGAACTCTTCAGATAACGACACAACTATGTATTAATACGTTCCTTTTGTTCCTAATCTATTTTTTTATTTATTTTATAACACGTGTAAGGCGCACAGCTACCCACAAAGGGTTTCCCGGCGCCGGACCAGCAAAACACAAAACACAACTGGATAGAGAGCATTTAAAGCACTTATTTGTCGAACAACCAGGTTTTTACACTTTTTCTAAAATTCATATAGCTTTCCTCCTTGCGTATATGAATGGGTAATGTGTTCCACAGAGTTGGGCCCAAATAGGAAAATGATCTCCCGCCTATTCTAGCCCGTTTGAACCTCGGTACCGCAAAGTTCGCAGCAGTGCAAGAACGAATACTGCGATTGGGGAGGTAGGGCTTAGCAAGGTCCTGTAGGTATTTGGGGGCAGTGCCAGCTTTGATTTTAAATAGGTAGGTCAGGGTTTTGAAACGAATCCGGTTTTCAACCCTGAGCCAATGCAGGTCCCTAAGATGTTTGGTGATCCTAGCGGATCTAGGGATTCTGCAAAGCAGTCTGGCAGCAGCGTTTTGCACCAGTTGCAGATGTCTTATTACTGCTTTGTTTGAGCCCAGGTACAAGATGTTACCGTAATCAAGCCGAGATGTCACTAAGGCATTGACTACGGTCTTCTGGGTAGTAAGTGGTAACATCCAGACAATTTTGCGAAGCCATTTAAGAATGGTAAAACATATGCCTGCCACTTTGTTGGCTTGCTGAGTCATAGATAGACTGTCATCTATGATGACCCCAAGGTTTCTGACCTGAGAGGCTGGAGGTGGAAGTTTACCTAATGACGATGGCCAATGGGGATCACTCCAGAGATCTTTACTATTCCCTAAGAGGAGGACCTCTGTTTTCTCCCCATTTAATTTAAGTTGATTAGCTGACATCCAACTAAATATTTCCTGAAGGCCTATTTTTAATGCAGATGGAGCAGATGAGTCAGATTTGGAAAGTGAAAACAGGATTTGAGAATCATCTGCATAAGTCATTAAAATAAGACCAACATTTTCTGCAAGATTGGCCAATGGTCGTAGGTACAAATTAAAAAACAAAGGGCTCAGGATCGATCCCTGTGGCACACCATGAGGAGAGTGGAATACCTCAGAGCATGCCTCCGAAGAGGAGATCTGGAAAGTGCGGAGGGATAAGTATGATCTAATCCACTCCAGTGCTTTGCCTTCGACACCATTCTCCCCCAACCTGTCAAGCAGTATGGAGTGAGAAATGGTGTCGAAGGCCGCACTTAGATCCAACAAGACCAATGCTACCGTTTGGCCGTCATCCATGAGCTCCCTGATCTTTTCTGTGACCCCGAGCAGGGCCGTCTCGGTGGAATAACCACTCCTAAACCCAGATTGGGACGAATGAAGAAGCTCGTTATTTTCCACATAGGTTGAAAGTGCCTTATGGATGTGCCTCTCCAAAATTTTTGAAAAGGCAGGCAGTAATGAAATTGGACGATAATTGGCCAATATCATAGGGTCTGCGGCCGGCTTTTTAAGTAGAGGACTGACCATAGCATGTTTCCATAGAGCAGGAACTGTGGCCTGCTCAATGGAGGCGTTCAGTATCTCAGCTATGGAGATCATGGCAGAGTCCTCTAATTTACTTAAGATACTGATAGGAATAGGGTCACGTGGGGAACCCGATTTGATCGATTTTAATAATTCCTTCAGTGTATCCAGATTAATGGGAGGCCAGGCTTCAAGATGACAATTTCCTCTGGGGACTTGGGGGATGTTATATTGTTTATGTGTGATCGTGCTGTCCCTTTTGATATTAGAGACAATGTTCTCAATCTTATCGGTGAAAAACGAAGCCAAGTCCTGGCACTGCTGGGTATTGAGAGGGGTAGGTTCCGCTCTTGAATTCTCACCAGCCAGCTCTTTTACAGTATTGAAGAGAGTCTGGGATTTATTTACGGCCATGTTAATGCTAGTAGTAACATAGCATGCTTTAGCTTTCATGCATGCTGAATGATAGCTATTTCTGGCCTTTCGGTAAACTTCTTTTTGATGGAGTTCATAGTTTTTACGCCACTGCCTCTCCAGGGTCTTACATGTGGATTTTTCTTTCTTAAGAGCTTCTGTGTACCAGGGGGCGGGAGGGCGATGTGTTTTTCCTTTGCAACGGGATAGGGGCAGGCAGGTATCCGCTGCACCATTTAACCATGTTTGTGTAGCCTCTGCTATGCTTTCCATATCTCCATCTAAGCATGGGTGATCTTTCCTCAAAGCATTGTTGAGATCCTCCAAATTTAGAGATTTCCAATTTCTCCTAAAAGATTCTGAAGGAGTCGTAACAGGACATTTGGTAGGTTTAAGTGAGATAGCGAAACGTAATAGGAAATGATCTGACCAGAGAACAGGAGTAGTGTTAAGCCATGAGAGTTCTTTCATATTTGAGCTTTGTGAGTTGGACCCCTATTACGTACAGTCATATCTAAAACCATAAAGTCGTCTATTAAGTTTTTGCAGGTCTTGTTGTTGTCATCTTCTAAATGAAGATTCAAATCTCCAAGTACAGTAAAGTTTTGAGCATTTAGATGTTGGGGTAGGATAAAGTTTACCAAATTATCTGACCAAGAGGGATTATTTACTGGCGGTCGATAGATCAGTACGCCAGAGAAGGTAAAATTGGGACTGAGGGTAATTTTAAATGATGCTGCTTCGCAGTTAGGAATGTCTGCAGGTTCAAAGTTGCACACAAAATCTCTACTGTGAATAATGGCAATACCCCCTCCTGTTTGGCCTACCCGATCCCTCCTTACAATAGCATAGCTCGGGGGGAGGGCAGTTGCAACGTCTGGACCTGATCCGTCATAAAGCCAAGTCTCGGTTAAGAATATGGCGATGGGCTTTTTTTCCATTAAAAGATGAAAAATATCTAATTTGTGTTGTGGTAGTGAACGACAGTTTACCAAGTAGAATATGAAATTGTTAGGACTCTCTCCCTACTGGTAAGGTTTGATAACAGTACCCTGGGGGGTTTCAGAATAGGGCTGATAGTTAGTCAAAGAAAGGGTACATTCAGGGCATGTTTGTAAGCCAGCTAATAACGGGTTCAGGGTTATGCAGTTATCATGGTTATTGGGGCGTAACGCCCTAAGTTTGGCACCTGTTAACATACCGGTTAGTGAAGGGGCAGAGTATTGTGCCCTATGTCCCGGCTTGGCCCGGACGGGCACAGACGGGCTGACTCTGGCTGGACTCCGGCGAAGACGAGGCGCGTCCGCTATCGCGGAGAAGACTGTTTCTTTTTATCACTGAGCCTAGAGCGCTCTCACCGCTCTGTCCCGCCCTAAGATGGCCGCCACTAAATCCCTGGTGCTCGGTGCCTTGCCCTGAATCGGCAGGTATCGAGCGCGTGTGTGCTGGAGAAAATGCGGGTAAGTAACAAGTGTGCTGACTGCAAATTACTAAGTTTAAAAACACAAGTATTACAAATTAACACAATCCAGTTATTAAAACGTTTTTGTTCGATTAAAATCGGCTTTCAATTGTCCTCTAGCGCAATGATTGAGCAGTAAGGTAACACACTGCCCGAGTGCTCGCTAATCTAGACCTATGTCAAGACTTATACAATTGCCTTGCGGGTGTGATTTTTCGTGTTGTTTGTATAAAATGAAACCGTATTGTGGGGTCAGAGTGATGTGGCCCACGACGTTGATACCTCCTGACTCTGCTTCTCTGCAAGGCCAAGTGTTTTTGAACGTATGTCATATGCTCCTGTCATTCTAGCGGCCGGCCGGAAGGTTGTAGGACCATACTTGTATATTCTTGAGATTGCAATAAACGGTTTCAAAAAAAAAAAAAAAAAAAAAAAAAAAAGACTTATACAATTGCATCCACGCAACTAAGACCTGTATGTCAATTCTTACCTATGTTTCCTTATGTTCTTTTTGTTTCCTACGCACAAATCTTGTAAACTGCTCTGATACCCGCAAGGGTCATGTTCGCGCTATATAAAACCTTCAAAATAAAAAATATATTTAAAAAAAATAGATGGCATGACGGACAGAGCAGACAAATCGACTTCGGAGTAGTACAGACCTCATTATGACGGTAATGAGCTCATGCTGGAGGAGAAACCCTGCAGTTGAACGAGCAGTGTGGGATGGTGGATAGCACCTTCCTTCCAAGGAGGGGAGGAGCATTACAGGTTTAACCCCCCAACACCTGCCCACTAGGGGGCTATTTGGGGTGAACTGGCACCTGCCTAGGGACACACCAACAGGGTGGACCGGGTAGGTGCCTGTGCCCGCACAATTTGTTCCTACTCTTCTATTTTTCGATTTTCTTTTACTTTTCTCCCTACCTGGTTTAAGACGTTGGGGTGGGGCGGGGGGGGGAGAGTTTAGTTGTAAAGTTGGGGGGATCTTTGTTCATGCGGATCCTTGTATGGATATCGCAATGACATCTGTGCAGGACCCCAGTTGGGGACAAGGAGAGGTCTGCCCAAAGGAAGGGGGAGGGACGGAGTTTACAGCTGAGTTTTGTTGGGGTCCTGTTTACTATTTGTTAAGAAGTGCAACATAGATACATGTGTAGTGCCTTACAAGCCACAACAAGCCAAACCTTAGAAGGCAATGCAACCTTTCTACTGGTGACCTACGACAGGGGGGACGGACCCGCCTAGGCCTCACTGTTAAATTATGAACAGAACATTGGTTACATGGAATGTCCAGGGACTAAACAACAGCACCATGAGGTACCAGGTGCTCTCATACTTACGGAGATATAAGGTGCAGGTGGCACTCCCGCAGGAGACACACCTGTTGAAGGCAGAGGCCACACAATTGGGAAAAAGATCGTGAGGACATCTGTTTACAGCTAAATACTCCAATACTAGAGAGGTGGTGACATGGCTAGCAGTAAGAGCTCCCTTCTTACAGAAAGAGGCACTTCTGGACCCCAACAGCCATATGTCATTGTTGTGGAGATACTAGATAGTTTTGGCTCCTGCACTTTAAATACCTATGCTCCCGATGTAAATGATAAACTGTGCTACCCCAAGCTGCTGCAATTAATTGCTCAGTACATAAACATGAGATTTCTGTTGGAGATCTGGCAACACCACCATCCGGCAGATAACATTTTCATATTGATCTCCTGTACAGGAGGCTTACAGTCGGTTTGATATGATGCTGGGTTCGGGAGAAGGCTTAGATGTGTTTAAAGGTTCAGCCTACCATAACCACTATTTATCGGATCACTTGCCACTATTTGTCACGCAGCTCTCTGGATAGACCAGGCACATAACTCCAAGCTGGAGACTGCATACGGGGATGCTTTAAGGGGATGCGTTTCCGGAACACATGAAGAAATTCACCACATGCTTCTTCCGAGACAACTTCTACACTACAGACGATAGAGTGACTGAATGGGGGCTTATATAGTGGCACTGAGAGGAGAGTGTATAGCTTACATGCATGAAGTGCAGGCGCAGCTAAAGAAAGAGCTCACTGATCTGGAATATAGGCAGGCAGGCTAGGACAGCTGCACACACCAAGATCCTAGAACCTATCGGCAGTAAGTGCAGATCAAGCGCCTAATAGAAGAGACTTGGTCAAGACTGGAGAAATACTCACATATACAATATAGACAAAAATTGTTCCAGTAAGGTGATAAGACCGGCAGAATGCTGGTGTGGGTGTTGAAGAGTGATAGGCAACAGTCCCACATCCTCTCACTAAGAGGAGAAGATAGGATGGATATGGTGGCCCACGATCAAATAAATGCTGCTCTCTACCTGTTGGATGGTTTCACTCAGAGAACACGGACAGCCACCGATGCCCTGGAAGATTATGACAGCTACCCTGCCCAAGCTGAGCTAGAAGCACCAAAAACTCCAGAAAGCCCTCCCAGTGCTAGATGAGTTGAAGGAGGCACTGGTGGACATGAAGCAGGGCAAGACACTGAGGATTGATGGCCTTCCAGTGGAATTCTGTCAGATGCTACAGTTGATAACACTTGAAAAATGGGTGGAAGTTTCTTTAGTTGCAAGAGATAACAGGTGTTGCCCCAAAATTAGAGGGGCAACAACAGTGCCGATATCTAAAGAAGGGAAAGATCCTGGCAACCCTTCTCTGTAGGCCCCGGTCTATGCTTAACACTAACCTGAAGTTATTGTTTAAGGCATTGGCTAACATGCTCCTGCGAGTGGGCCAGACATTGATACACCCCAACCAAACTGGGTTTATCCCAGGAAGGAGCACAATGTACAATCTTCGGGATCTGAATGACATTATGCACATGCCAGCCTCATCAGAGAGCAGCTATGCAGTGGCAACTTTTGACATTGAAAGGGCTTTTGACACGCGGGTGGAGTTAAATTGGGGCCATTTTGCGACATCTGGGATTCGGCTACAACTTCACTCTATGGGTGTAGCTTCTATACACGTGGCCTGGGGCGAGGGTGCACACAGGTTGTGTAGTTAGGGATGAGAGACAAGGTAAAGCTGCTCTCAGTCCCCTGAACTCTTTGTATTTGGTGTAGAGCCACTGGCCTCTGTGCTGAGATGCCCACTCAGGCCATCTAGGGAGGGCGGAGGGATGCGCTTCGGCAGCGCAGCACCCCACATATGGTGTTGATGTATGCAGATGACGCCCTGGGGTACCTGCAAAGTTCAGTTAAAACTTCCACATTTGCACAATTAGATAAGCTGCTGGTGGCACCGGTATGGGCGTGTGGACGGAGCCGGGTGAAATTAACTATTCTTATACTATGCGGCCACACATCCACATGTGGTGCAGTGGCTTGATAATGACTCCACTTGGAAAAAAATTCTGCTGGGGCACATTTAACCCGTACATACTATTACAGGTCCTCAAGATGGGGAAACGGACCCTGACTCTGTCTCATACTTGTTACAACAGACGGGCCGAGTGCGATATAGAGTGGTGGCCATGATCCTGCAAAGAGCTCCCAACAAAGAAGATATGCGCCTGTGGGCTTTGAGGCCATTTTCTGCCGTTCTAAAAGAAATTGCCTTTGCGAGTTCGTGGGAAGGAGGCTGCATTAATGCAGGGGATCTGTCTCGAAAAGCAGTTCCTCTCTTTTGAGCAGGCCCAGGAGCAGTTTGAGGTAGGCCCAGGACAATTCCTGCAACATACTAGGTTGGCTCATACAGTGGGAGGGCTCTGGACCTCATTGCCGGAGGAGCCATAGGAACACGCAGTGATGAGATAGCTGGTCAATCTGGCAGGCTGTGGAAGACTTATTTCACACCTTCATATAGCCCTACTCTCAGGAAAGTGTTGGGACCTAGAGTGTTGGTGTGAAGGGCTCGTGGGAGTTCCCTGTGTGGAACCTTGGCGACGTGGGTATGGCAGTTGCTACCAGGAGCTGAGACACGTCGGATTTGTTCTAGCCAGGTTTTAGGATTATGTCATGCATTAGATTCAATTATGTTTCCCATTGGAGGTCATGAGTTCTATTTGTTTCTTTTTTTTATTTTTTTTTCGAACTTTCCGTTTTCCTCTTATGTTAGTAATGTGTGATGATTATTCATTTTGTAATTATTGCTTTTATCACATTTTCTGTTGCGGATTGTGACGGAAGAGGGGGGTGTTTGGATCTAGACTGTTATGAAGGGCTCGTTGTAGTTCCCTGCGTGGAACCATGGAGACGTGGGGACGGCAGGAGCTAAAAGTTGTCGGATGAAATAAATTGAAGGGCAACTGTACCTGGTGATTTGCATCCTTTCAAAAGGCGGGAGAGACAACGCTCGTCAAGGGTAGGTGAAATGCAGATTATTCAACTGAGCTCCCTGATGCTGAGTGGCGGAGAGCATATGAGCAGGTCAGGCTGGTTTCGCCCAATCCTCGCTTCAAGCTTATTCCTTTCAACTTTCTGCAGCAAACCTTTATGGCCCGTAAGAAAATCTCAAAAAAACAAAGCCTGAAACCCAGCCAAGTGTGGCAGATGCGGCCAGCCTTAGCACGTTTCTTGCATATAAGGTGGCCCTGTGCTCGGCTGGTGGGCTTCTGGGCTGAAGTGGTTACCATACTATTGCATATAGTCAAAAGGACTCTGGTGGCAACAGTAAAACTCTGTTTGCTGGGACTGCTACCACAGAGCAGCGTACTGAAAATGCCGGCCTGGGGAGGAGGAGCCTAGCGCGCAACCAAGATGGCCGCGTAGGTGCGAGGCTCCCGAGGACCTCCGTGACCTCCTACATAAATCCTGACAATATCCTGTCCTAGATGAGGGGACTGTGTTGGTGAGCCCGAGCTGAGGTGTCACCCGTTTTCCGCTTCCAAATTGGACCTCGGACACCGGCGGGAGCACCGAGTGAGGTTTGCGGCCTTCTCCACGCCGGCCCCCCGGATTGGAGTTGTGGGGCGATCCGGAGACAAAGTGATCAACAGCGGCGGGCAGGGCCGGGCGACTCGCGTACCCCGCACTTTCACTTTCAATTTCGCACCCTCCTTGCTGCGTAGGCGAGGTTGGGTTGCGGGGCGGTGTGCGGTGGTGTGGCCTCGTTGGGGTGCCTGCCGGCCCGCCGGCTGTGATCCGTCCTGCGGACCTGTGGTTGCCCCCCCCCGGAGCCCGTGAACTGGTTTGTCGGCCTTTTCCGAGGTGATTGGCACGATTTGGGGACTGAAACCATGTCCACAAAGCAAGATGGCGACCGGGCAAAGGTGAAATCGACCCGCCGTGGCGCAGCCCATCAGTCCAACAACATGGACCGCTACACCCTCCAGAAGGGATCTCCTGAGGTGCCGCGTAGGTCCCCTGAGGGCCCGACTGATGCTCCTGCTCTGCCCGCGGATCTGACCCTGCGAGATGTCATGGGCGCTATCGCCGAGATGAAGGCCTCGGTGGACCAGCGCTTTGACACACTGGCGCAGAAGATTGACTCGGTCCACGTGGATGTTGGCCTGGTAAGGGCCGATTTATCCAAGACCAATGACCGGGTCGATTCTTTGGCCCACACTACCTCGGGCCTCACAACGGACGTAGCGGCCCTCCAAAAGGAGGTGCGCCGGCTTGGCCAGGCGAGCGCCCTGATGGATCGTCGACTGGAAGATTCCGAGGGTCGGGCCCGGAGGAACAATGTCCGCATTGTCGGGGTGCCGGAGGGACGTGAGGAGGCGGCGGCGGACCTGTTTGTGGAGGACCTGATTCTCACCCATCTCCAGCCCCGGGGGCTGAGTAAATTCTTTGCGGTGGAACGTGCCCACAGGGTTCCCGGAGGAAGACCTAAGGCCGGAGCCCCTCCGAGGCCTCTCATTGCCCGGATTTTCAACTTTCGGGACAGAGACGCTATCCTGCAGACTTCTCGGCTACAAGGACCGGTCAGACTCGACAATATGGACGTAAACTTCTATCCTGATTTCACCCCAGCGGTCCAGAAGCAGAGACTGAGCTTTCTCGGAGTTAAACGTCGTCTACGGGACCTGAACCTCAAGTATGCGATGCTTTTTCCAGCTAAGTTGCGGGTGGAGGTGGATGGCCGCACGCACTTTTTTGATCGTCCCGAAGCGGCCGGGGACTGGTTGGACTCTTTGCCCGGGGATCGGGGCCGGGGGGGTGGGGGGGGGCGCGGTTGGAGGGGAGGGCTCGCCGGATCAGGACTGAGGGACTAATAGTAGGCCTCGCTCTGGACAACATTATCGTCACTTTTGACTG
Source organism: Triturus cristatus (assembly GCF_964204655.1). Classification (NCBI taxonomy): domain Eukaryota; kingdom Metazoa; phylum Chordata; class Amphibia; order Caudata; family Salamandridae; genus Triturus; species Triturus cristatus. Next base: position 1,107,289,422 of record NC_140592.1, on the reverse strand, counting down.
ATTCGTGTAAGTTCCCCTCCTGTGGAGGTAGTACGGGGTCTCCTGGGGGCTCTCCCTCCTCCTCTGGGGGACTAGTTAGTTTAATCATTTATGGGGCGACAGGCACACTGCACTTTGGGGGGGCTGTTTGGGCTCATGCAGGGGTGCAGGGAGGGGGGAGTTTTGTTGGGATGGGTGGGTTGGGGTGGGGTGTTGTTTGTTTTTACCGCAAGGCAAACCCTTTATTGTATTGGTGTTTTTAAGGTGCTCTCAGGGGGACGAATGATGGCTGCTGTACGTGATGGGGGGTAGGGATCTGACTTTATTGTCTTGGAACGTTAATGGACTGGGGGATAGGATCAAGCGAGGTGTGGTCCTGCAGTATTTGAAACGAACTTCGCCAGATGTGGTCTTTCTGCAGGAGACACACCTTATTGGTAATTCCTTTTGTGCCATGAATCGGCGTGGCTATCGTTTGGTGGCCCACTCGGGCTTCACGTCGGGCTCACGGGGGGTGGGCATCATGGTGAAGAACTCGCTCCCGTTGGAAATAGACGAGGTGCGCCATGATGAGAGGGGACGCTACACTGTCTTAGTGGGGAGAATGGAGGGCAAAGTAGTTGTCTTTGTATCAGTGTACGTCCCACCGGGTTACAGTCTACCACTTTTGCAGACCTGGGGCGCCTCCTTCTTGACCTTCCGGGGGGGCTTCTGGTGGTTGGGGGGGACTTCAATGCGGTGGTTTCTGGGACCGTGGATCGCCACCCCCCTAGGGACCTCCCCCGGGCGCAGGCGTGGCTGTCCGGCTTTCTAGATACACTGGGATTGGTGGACTGCTGGCGCTTAAAACATCCCACGCAGCTGCAGTACACTTTCCACTCGGGTGCCCATGGTAGCCTCTCGGCTTGATTATGTCCTTGTCCCTGCGGCCTATGTGGGGAGGGTAGGAGAGGTACGCCATTTGGCGCGGGGTATTTCAGATCACTCCCCGCTCCTGTTGCACTTTGATGTCTTCCCGAGGGGGGAGGGCAGGGTAGCTCCAATCAACGCCTGGTACCTGCGCGACCCCACCATTCGCGCTGATTTGATTAAATCCTTGCAGCGGTATTTTGATGAGAATGTGGGGTCCGTCCCTTCGGCTATCTCCCTGTGGGAAGCCTTCAAGACAGTTCTTAGAGGGGAGGCCCTCTCCTTTATCTCCCATGCCCGGAGGCGCGAGCAGGAGGAGGTGACCCGGGTGGAGGCCGAAATTGCTGAATTGGAGGGTGATCTAGAGGGTGGGGTGACGGATGCTGCACTACATGTCCTACAACTTAAGCAGGCGGCCTACAGGGCCCTCGTCACGGAGGCGGCCAGGGGCCTCAGTAGAGAGCAACAGGGGCGACTGTATGATGTGGGTGATAAGGCTGGTAAACTGCTTGCGTGGTTGGATAAGAAGGAGAGAGCGAGTCGTGTGGTCCCGCTGATTGAGAGGATGGATGGTGTGCGTGTCACCGAGCCAGAAGACATGGTCTCTTGTTTCTCGGATTATTTCCACGATGTGTATTCCCCGGTTTCTCCCTGCTCGGAGGAGGATTCCCATGCCCTGCTTAGGGATATCGCGCTGCCTTCCCTTTCGGTGGAGGACAGGGTGTCGTTAGATGCCGCTCCCACCTCCGACGAAATTGCCCTCGCCATACGCTCGGTCGCATCCGGCAAGGCCATGGGCCCGAACGGCATCCCTATCGAGTTGTATAAGCTGCGACCGGATGTACTGGCACCCCATCTCCGCGCGATGTTCCTGGCGGCCCACTCGCTGGGCTCCCTCCCGCCGGACCAGCGTCTGGCTACAATCGTGGTGATCCACAAGGAAGGGAGACCCCGGGACCGGGTTACATCCTATCGGCCCATCTCGCTCTTGAATGCGGAGCCCAAAATCCTCGCCAAGGTGCTAGCCAACCGGCTGGTCGGCGTGGTGGGCGATCTGGTCCACCAAGACCTGTCCGGCTTTATTCCCCATCGCAACACGGCCCTCAATCTGCGGCGCTTGCACGGGGTGCTCGCGCGTGTCCCGTTTGTGCGGGAGCCGGCCGTATTGGCGTCCTTAGACGCCACCATGGCGTTTGACACGCTCGAGTGGCCATACATTTGGGCGATGCTGGCGAAGTTTGGATTTGGCCCGGGGTTCATCAGCTGGGTCAAATTGTTGTATTCGGGCCCTTTGGCGCAGGTGGTGGTGAATGGAAGAGTATCGGTCCCATTCGAGCTGGGACGGGGCACGCGACAGGGCTGCCCCTTGTCGTCGCTCCTGTTCGCGCTGGCCTTGGAACCCCTGGCGGAGTGGCTGCGGTGGCACCCTTCCATCCGTGGTCTCCGTTGGACCCCCGAGTATGAGGACCGCGTGTCCCTATACGCTGACGATATCCTTTTGTACCTAGCCTCCCCGCGTAAATCACTGATTGTCCTGGTTGATGTTTTGCGCTCATTCGGCCGCAACTCAGGCCTTGTCATCAACTGGGCTAAATCATGTGTGTATGTGCTTTCCGGGGAGGCTCCCGTCCTCCCGCGGGGCTGTCCGATCCAGATTGCCTCTCAGGGGTTTCGGTACCTGGGTGTTTATATTACTCTGGACCCGGAGGCCCGCTACGAGCGGAATTTGCTTCCCCCCCTCCAGCGCTTGAAGGAGGACGTCGCGCGTTGGCGGCGCCTGCCGCTTTCGCCGCTCGGCCGGGCGGCATTGTTTAAGATGATGTCGTTGCCACGCTTCCTGTACGCTCTCCAGAAAACTATGGATTTAGTCCCAGCGCGCTACTTCCGTGAGGTGGAGAGTTTCCAGCGCCGCCTGTTCTGGGACGGGAGGCCGCGTATTGCCCTGGCGAAATTGACGCTCCCATGGTACGACGGGGGGATTGCCCTCCCGGATATTAAACGGTATTACTGGGCCTCCCAGCTAGCTGCAATTAACCATGGCCTTTACGGGCCCGCCTTAAACCCGGCATTTGAAATGGACAAGATGATCCTGCCTGGTGGCGACTATAATCGAGCGCTCTACTCTGGCGCGCCCGGCCCCCGCCTAACGGGACCTACGCGTGTCATGGTGCGAGTATGGCACGCGGCTAACGCAGCTCTGGGGTGGAAGGACCGTTTGACCCGGGCATCACCGTTGTACGCGTCTGAGAGATTGGGCTCCCTGTGGACCTCGAAGGGCTTCGAGAGGTGGGACACGATAGGCATCAGTAAAGTGGGGGATCTCTGGACGAGGGGGGGATTTAAAACATTCGAGACGCTGCAGACGGAGTTTCAGCTGCAGGGCAGTGAATACTTTCGGTACTTGCAGGTCCGTCACGCACTGGGCTCCGTCTTCCCAGACGTCGCCTCCATCCCGGAGTCTTCCCCCCTGGAGGATAGGGTGCTGGACGGCCACGTTACGGACAGCACGATCTCCCTTATTTGCAAAAAATTGATTAATGACCGATCGGGCTTGCTGACTGGCCTCCGCGAGGCTTGGGTTGCCGATGGGCTGGAGTTGGACGACGAGGACTGGATTTCCGCGGTGGCCTCTCCGAAGGAGGTGGCCATACCGGCTCGCCTTCGCTTTGTTCAGCTTAAGATACTCCACCGGGTTTACATGACGGGGCCAAGGCTTCTGCGTATGGGCTATGCTGAGGATGGGTTGTGTAAGCGTGGGTGTGGTGCTTTGGCTACTTTTTTGCATATTTTGTGGGAATGCCCGAAGGTGGAGCGATTCTGGCGTGGTGTGCATGAGGTCCTGCGAGTGGTCACGCATGTCGCGCTGCTGCCTGAAGCGAGGAGATGCCTGCTGAATGTGTGGGAACCGACTGACTACTCGGTTCCGCAGACGCGATGGGTGACTCTGGGATATATGATTGCTAAGCGTGACATTGCTCAACTGTGGGGATCCCAGAGGCCCCCGGCGGTGTCGGCCTGGAAAGAACACATGGATTGGTGCATGTTCCGAGAAAAGGTGGTGTATGTGGCGAGGGGTAAGCCTGGGGCATGGGTGAAAGTGTGGGGGCCCTGGAACGCCTACCGCGGGGGTATCTGCGCGCCACCACTGCTGCCTGCTGCCTCACCAACCCCGTCCCCTTAGTTGACTCCTTTCCCCAGCCCCGGGCACAGAGTTCCCCCAGTCCTCGATCTGTTCCCCTTCCCCTCTTTAGACTCCTGTGGATGGCTGGGGTCCCCCATTCGGGGAGCACGTGCTGTTACTTTCGATTGCGGGTTGCCTTGCGGGTGTGATTTTTCGTGTTGTTTGTATAAAATGAAACCGTATTGTGGGGTCAGAGTGATGTGGCCCACGACGTTGATACCTCCTGACTCTGCTTCTCTGCAAGGCCAAGTGTTTTTGAACGTATGTCATATGCTCCTGTCATTCTAGCGGCCGGCCGGAAGGTTGTAGGCCCATACTTGTATATTCTTGAGATTGCAATAAACGGTTTCAAAAAAAAAAAAAAAAAAAAGAAAATGCCGGCCTGGATGCGGACTCTTGGGGTGGTTCCTGGTGAGACAATGGATCTCTATCCACTGAAGGGTGCCTTGAGCACCAGAAGTCCTGGCTTGGAGGTGTTATTTACATGAATGAACTGGTGCTAACAGATAAGCGACACATCACATTTACCCACGGAGACAACAAGGTAGTTGAGGATTTAGTGAAATTAGGGGGGGGGGGTTAATTAGAAAAATAGTGGGGCCCCCAAATACCAGTCCACCTTAAATACTGCAGTTGGAACAAACAAACTGGTTGTAGACGAGTTAATAGTCAACTATATGGCGGGCTGGATTACAGGTGGTACGGGGCTTCAGATAAATGTGACTTAAGCTACTTGTAAAGATATGTGTTTCTTTGTGAAAATGCTAAAAGATATCTTTAAAAAAAATCTTGCTGATGTGAGGTTATCCAATCACAGTTGTTAGGTTACGCAGGTACACAGCGGTCTTACTCCAGCAGGCTGAAAAGTCTGCAGCCTGAAGCTGCAACCCCGCAGTTGGTCAGCCATGTTTAGCAGTGTGTCGTCTTCTCATGCTGAGCTGCACGAAGCATGTTTAAGTTTTTGTTGGTGTGTGGCGATCGGATCGCATTTATTGGTTGGTGCAGGTTGCAGTCCCCACCTGCCGACACCAGCAGCCACTGACATGGAGATATGATCACCCCATTGCATCAAACCAGGCATCCTCCAACCACAATCGGCTCTAAGGCACCCTACTTTGTGCTAGTATTAGCCTATACATCTTGATGCTACTCAACATAAACTATTTAACGTGCCTTTTTGGCTCATACCAGTGGAGAAATTCACTTCTTAGCCACTGTCTTGCGCCATCAGGCCACGCCTTCCTACCACGTGGTGCTTTTTAACATAACAATTTAGTAAATAAAGGCACAAGTAAAAAAAAAAAAAAAAGAAAAAGAAATGTATTCTTCCTTTTGTTCCACAATGTCCTGGTGTGAAAACAAGAAAAAAACACTGCTCTTTGCTAAATATTCTTCGTGACGTCAGCCATGCAGCTAACATGGTGATGACTTCCAATGCTGCATGTACTTTCAATTATGGCACGCCCTAAGTATATAATGCATGAAATTACTGCCACTTTCTGAGAACAATTCCCTTGCGCCGAAGGTTACCACGGGACCATGGAGGAAAAAGGGATCTCATTTATTTACTGCTCATTGATAAACTATGTTTCCAACTGTTTTGAGATGCCTAGAGACCAATGGGAAAAATATGTAGGGTCATTAGATGAGGAAGACTGGGTGTAAGCAAAATTGGCATCCCATAAATTACCAATGTCTGCAAACCTACACATATTTAGTTTAAGATTATACACAGGTTTTACTACACACCAACACGCTTACCAAGGATGGGTAAAACCAAACATCACACTGCCCCAGATGTGAAATGGGCCCTTGTCAATTTTTTTCATGTTTATATGGTCATGTCTGTGCATCGTTGGATACTGGAATGTATTGCAGTGTACACTTACTCCAGTAGTGGGTCGGACGACCCATTGAGCTCTCCCCAAAGGAAGCAATTTTGCCAATTTATTTTATTTATTTATTTACTTGAGTTTTATATAGCACTGGCTAGACCGAGAGGTATCGGAGCGCTTTACAAGAGGAGAGTTACATAGGTTACAAGTTACACGTTGTTACAGAAGGTACATCAATTACAAGTTACATCCGTTAGTTCATGGCGTGAAGAAGGGTAAGGGGGTAATGTAAACGGGTAATGGGGAGGGAGATTAAGCAGAGCAGAGGCATAAGGATAAACAAAGAAGGCAGGGGGGGAGCAATTCAGGGGAGAGGGGAAAGGAATAGGGGAGGTAGGCAAAGAATGTAGGAGGAAAGAGGTGGGGGAGAGGGTAGGAGACACAGCGTGGAGACGAGGAAGTAACTGTGTCTGACGTCCGGCTGAGTGGGAGACGGTTCTCCGTGGTAAAGGGATCATTCCCAGTCCTCCATTAAGTGTGAATCCCTTGTCGCGGTGGACTCTCTCAGCGGGGTCGCGGAGACTCCAGGGCATAGATGCTGGATCCCTCCCTAACAAGGGGAGAGGAGAGCTTTGGTCACGGGCACACTCAGAGGAATGAAGGAGGGAAGAGGTGGGGGAGGGGGTAGAAAACCCAGCATGAACACAGTGTCCGACGTCCGGCAAGGGTAGGAGATGGTTCCCAGTGGTAAGGGGATCAATCCCAGTCCTCCACTATGTGTGACTCCCTTGTCACTGTGGACTCTCTCAGAAGGGTCTCTGAGACTCCAGGGCAAAAATGCTTGATCCATCCCCAACAAGGGGAGTAGAAGTGCTTTGGACAAGGGCATACTTATGGGGGCCATTTTGGGGAGTCAGGCTGGTAGAGAAAGGCACTCACTGTAGAAGGGAAAAAGAGATACGCTGATTCTAGGAATCTGTAGGTCACATTAGGCAATAATATCCTCTCCAGCATAAACAAATTATGCAATAACCTCAAGCATAAAGCACATTAGAGTCATAAATCCGGGTGCATAAATCACATTTATCATAGGCACCACATAAATCACATTAGGGTCTGGGGCCCTACCAACCTAACACTGACACATTGGCCAACTGGCCTTCTCAGAGGGCTCAAATGCCCTATGTCCCAAATGTCAGGGCTGGCTGCCACTGCAGCAGAATCAAAAGTGTGCAATTGCGCTGGCACCACTGTGCCTCCTGGGTCCCCACTGGGACTCCTAAAATATGATCTGGCCTAAACGTTGCAGCTGCTGCTAATTGCGGTGCAGCTGTGACAATAACTGTCGGCACTGGCACTCACTGTGCCCTCTGGGTCCCCACTTGGAATTCGAGAAATAAATGTGGCCAACGTTGCAGGTGCCCGCGCTGGTGCGGTGCAGCTGGGGAATAAAGGTGGGCACTGGCACTCACGGTGCCCTCTGGACCCCCACCGGGGCTCTACCTAAACAAATATGGCCAAACGTTGCAGCTGCGCTGGTGCGCTGCAGCTGTGCAGAAAATGGGCAGCGGTGCTCTGGGGCCCTGCTCTGGGGCTCTCTAAACAAAATTGCCCCCAATGTTGAAGCGGCCCGCTCTCCTGCGGGTCCGCTCAGGAAATAGGTACTGACAATGTGCCAACCTGAAGCTCCACTCACTGGGCTATCGCGGTACTGCTGTTGATCTGGGACCAGCACCGACAATGTGCCTGGTCGAGCCCCTGCTCCCGGGACTCTCTCTCTGCTTCACCCAGTCCCCTTCCTGGAACCCAGGACTTGACAGGGAATCCGCGAGGCTCCGGATGGTTTCTACGGCGAGAGTCTTCCACCTGAGACTCCGTCTACAGCCAGGCACAGCTCCTGCCTGGCTTTCTGTCCTAGAGGGAAGCTCCGCCCACAGTCAGGCACGGGCGCCTAGCTTCCGCTGCTCTTCTCCGATCTCGGTGGCGATGCGGGGTGGGCACCCGGTTTTCTAAGTAAACTCACCAGCGGGGTGGGCACCCGCACTTAAACTAATCACATAAGTGGGATGGGAACCCTGCCAACAATACCAAACGCGGGGTGGGCACCCGCTAGAAACCACCAAATGCGGGGTGGGCAACCGCATTAAAAATATGCCTGAAGCGACAGAAACTCGGGGTGAGCTCCAGCTCCCCACGCTGTGCAGGGGAATCTCCAGGTCGCAGCCCAGTGCTGCAAAGCCAACAGAAGCGCTCCACTTCTCCCTGGCAATAAAGGAATAAAGTCAGAGTGCCCACGAGGCGCTGGATTTCCCCAAAAGGTCCAGGGAAAGTTCTAGGGGCACAGCTGGGCCCAGGGAGGCCAGCACACAGGGCCCTCCCGCAGGGAGGCAAGCCTTCGTGGCAGCAGCTAGCCCCAGCAAGTACAGGAACAGCCAATAAACTGAGAATGAAAAACCAACCTATGCATCCGCATACTAGTAGCGACTGGGTTGTTTACTTGCAGAAAGAAAAATTGCTTGTTACTGGTTAAGCAACATGGCTCCCTGATCTAACAGTGGCACAGAGGGATGGACAGACGTACTTGTCTGGAGAAAGAAGTATACCAGACAAAACAATCTCCAAACACCAATGATCTGGAGCCTATGGATGAAGCACTTCATACTAAATTTTATATATAAATAAATGTACAGGTGCTACTAGTGGAATAGGGCAGTTATAGTTAGCACCAGGTAACCATAGAAATTGAATTTTTGGTTTGCTAATAACTTTGGTGCTGTTTAGCGAATCTTCACAGAACTTTCCAAAAACAGTCTCATTCACCTCATATCCTTCCTGGAAAGTTTCAGGGGATCCATCATACGGGGACCAAGAAAAGGGAGGGGTCCCAAAACGTGTTTTTCCCATGCAATTTTCCAGAGGAAAAACGGTTAAATAGAATTACACCAAATTTGGCAGGAAGCTAGATCTTAATCCAGAAAGCGTGCTTTTTGTTATTTGGTGTAAATCTGTTCAGTAATTTTGGAGAAATTAATGCTCAAATGTATGTGTATTTCATGCTTTGGTACCACCATGAATTCACAAGCTCAAGCAGGAGTTGTGATTGGCTGGCTGCAAGCTGAAGGAAAACTTGCAGCCGCTATCCTAGGATTCAGGTACTCTGTCCCAGAGTTCTAAAAAATAAAATAAGATAAAATATAGTGGCGGGAAGCGTAGAGTGTACCCTGATCCCCTGGGCCTTGTGTCGGAGTCCCAGAAGGACACACCTGGGCCAAATAAAAATAACGGGGACGTTTTGGGGCCAATCTGTAGATCCGCGGATCGACCGCAAAGGCCAGTGTGCCCTTTTGGGAATCGTGGTGGATCCACAGTGCAACAAATTTTTTTTTTTTAAAAGGGGCGGCGTGAAGGGGTGGGGCACACAAATGTGCCGCAGACTAGGCCATGCGCCCAACCCCACCCTGCGCACACGTATGGACATTGGATGGGCGCAGGGCCTGGCCTGCGTCCAGGTCGTGTGCCCATACCCCTAGGAGCATCCATTCGCTCCCCCCTTTTTATTTTGCACTTGTGTGGTGGTAGGTTGGGTGCAGGGCCTAGCCACAGGCCATGCCCTGTGTCCAACCGCGCCACACATAGCCAAAAGGTACCTGCAGGAGGGATCCGTGCCGGGCCTGGCCGCAGCCCAGGCCCTCTGGACAATTCCATGACATGAATGGCAACGGACATCTTACTTTACAGTAAAACAAAACATAGAAACCTAGAAATTCAACTAATTAAACATAGGTTAAAGTGATGTTATAGCTGGGAACTGAAAGAATATCTTACTTTACATTTTTTTTTTTTTAAACCTTGGAAATTGAAAAAAAAAGCAGAGGTCAAAAGGTGGTTATAGTTAGGTGAAAATGTTAGTGAGAACATAACATTTTAGAAACAAAATCACCAGTTCTATTTATGTGAAGTAACTGTAGCTCGTGCCATGATGTATCTAACTCATGCCCTCGCCATGCACTGCTTATACCATTAATTCATGGCTTATTCAATGCCAACACTGATGACATCTGATATGACATTCATGCCAACACTGTTTAGGTCAGGCGCGCTTGTCGAAGTTACTTCTAATTTATTAGAGCTGGATATATATATATATATATATATATATATATATATATATATATATATAGGTGGTAGTGGTGAATAAAACCTCTGAAATCATTATTACTGGAGTGGGACATCTCTTTGTTCTAATATATATTTGTTATATATATTCACAGGCAACCTCCACTTGTTACTGTATACCCTTCGGGGTGGGTACTTCTGTCCACTAAAGTGGATTCCTGTGTAAAAATTCTCAAGTTTTGACAACTCCGACATGGCCAGTCCGTGTGATTCAAATGTACAGGTGCTATTTGTGGAATCTTTTGACTCTGGAATACCACCTATAAACAGTACTTTTTAAATGTTACGGAGAGCTCGTGTTAGAGATGTCCAAAGTGGTGGTGGTGGTGGTGGAAGGAGAGAGGAGGAGGAGGAGGAGGACGAGGACTAGGAGGAGGAATAGATGAGGACGAGGAGGAGGAGTAGGATGCGGACGAGGAGAGAGGTGTGTGTAAAAGTGTAGAGCAGAAAGCAAATATTTTACTTTTTAAAATTGTGTTCAGCTGCTATGTGCAGATGTTGTACTGTGTTTCTTCCTGAAAAGTCAATACAAGTATTATGTTTTCAAGGTATGTCTCCAAGCAAAGCCAAATTTACCAGGAACATTTAACACATCAAGGAAACCCATATGCAGTTGTAAAAAATGCACAATATTGTGCACTATCTTCTAATATTAAGGAAAATGTAAGAGTAACCATATTGATTAAGCAAGGGTGATCACAGAATACTGAAAAGAGAATCACATTAAAAAGATGGACTGGGGGCTGTCATCTATATTTTTGCACACATGCTACTAAGTGCCGAGTAGTAGTTCTTATTTCGTTGTGATACTCTACGAACACCACCAACACATGTATAGCCCTTCACCTATCTTTACTGCTTCATCAGTAGCTACAAACATATCGACAATGCCAGGAGAGGGTGTAATTGGGATTGAATGTCCTACAAAACATTTAAAGATCTGGGCTCCATGGTGGAACAAGATGCAATAGCCAAACAAGATCAAAGAAGTGGGAATCCAGGAAGAGGACCCGGGAGGGATGGGGTTGGTGGACTTTATATAATGTGTCTTTTGAGGACATGGAGGGTATGTTTTCTCGCAAATATCTAACAAGGCAAGCACAGAAACCTAGGCCGAGGTTATTGACAGACCGGTCACAGGTGGGGTGGCACATAGCCGGCAGACAAACGCACAGATAGGAAACCTTAGCTCAATCCCACATATAGGTGCAGCAACACTATAATGGTCATGGGAGATTGGCCCCTATTGAGCACACGTAGCCAGAGGGGGTACATGCGCTCCTAAAATACCATAAGTTAGGAACATATAGCTAATCAGAACACAGCACATACAAAGATCACGCACTCCCCATGCCGGACATCTGGACATGTTACCCACTGGCCACATTGTTCCCATGCAAGGTTGAGGGCCACCTGGATTATCGATCAAACAATTCATTTATGATTTCAAAGGCAGCAACTTACATTCCTTACCATACAAGGATCACCGGAACCATTTATGGCATACAATGAACTACATATAAGAACGTCTCAGATCGACCGTAAATTGAGACAGTCCTCAGCCCCTATGCCTTGAACTGCTCTCCCGGCCGCAATGTTTAATTAAACAAAGTGTTCCTGTTTTGCCAAATGCCTCTTGTTTTTCAAACGTGTTTCATGTTCAAGCAACATTTTGTCGACCCATCATTGGAGCGGATTTGTACCTCGAACCAGACTGCAGCCAAAGGAGTGGGAGCCCACCAGGACGAATTCACATTTGTGCAGCAAGGAAGGTGAGCAAACACCGCAACTGATTGGAAGTTCTGCTGAATCCGTGGGGCGGAGAGAATTCTAAAGCAGCCATCACTAAGAGACTTCATCAGAACCTAAATATGGCATATTACCTATTTCATATGTCCTAGCTGAGTAGTCATAAGGCGGCCTTACGAGGCAATCCTGAGGAAGTCAACTTTTTTCAATAGCACGCTAGGAAAGGTGAATATTTATTGTATACCAACCCTTTATGGCTCCCAGGAAGTTATTTTTTGTGATAAAACTATCCTGATTGGGCAGAGTTGGCACCTTAATCTTATATTTTTTAGTCTCAAAGGGTTTCTCAGTGCCACCGGTTTCTTAACACCGTTGGTATCCGAAAGGAGTGAGAGGTGTTGATCGCTAGGACCACTGGGTGTGACACAGATAGTATGCTTGGCCCCTGGATGTGATACAGGATGTGATTAGTGGAGAAGTGTAGCTCACTGGTTAGAGGAGGCATACCCTGAAGCAGAGGTCAGACCCGGGACCAGGGTTCGATTCCCGACGCGGCAGGGTCTGGAGCCCAATTGTCCACGGACTCGATAATTCTCGCTTCGGTGCCTACTCTAAGCACGAGTTCACACTATGCAGCTCTGGGCAACAAGCTTGCTTAATCTCCACAACGGCCCCCCGCGGCGGGATGCCTGGCTTTCACCTTGGGGATGCCCAGTACGGGTTATCTCACAGGGAAAAACCAGGACGGGTTCCCAATGCAAGCGCCGAGATGCCCAAGGGTAATTTGAGCGCTATATAAGACTGCACATACATACATACATTAGGACATTTAGGAAAAAAGATTTGGGCCTGGGACACTAGGTTTAACTTCAGTGTGGCCAAGAGCGGCCTGTGGTTCTCGAGTTTTTAACTTTTTTTTCCACAAACTATTGCTATTACCTTTGTCCCAGAGCAGATATTTGCAGACTATCAGGCTCACTTAGTACCGTGTACTCGGCAGAGCTTCCCCTGGTCACAGAATAGCACGCGCTAAGAGCGGGCTAAAAGATTTTTTGACAAAGCAATCATTTTTTCTCTGGCTGTTTTTTGTTGTGTTGGAGTAATAAATATGAGATGTTATGGTGCTGTTATTTGTTGCACACCGTATTTTGTACATGAAGTGATCAGAGATTGTCCTAAAACATTGCATTTTCTTGTCTATGTCTCAAGATTTCATAAGAGGGTACTGTTATTTCATGCAAACTGTACATAACGCCAAAAGTAGATTTCGTTCAGACATTGTTTTTAACAATTGCACTCTCTTCCTATGTTGCAGCCATCTATATGAATTGTCATTTGTGTTTATTGAAATGTTTATACTTAATTGTTTGACGCTCTGTAGTTAGCACTGAGCTCGTAGTATGTAATTATAAGGGAGCACAATGCACATTTTCCCCACGATTAGACCAAAACAAAGACTCCCCAAAGGGAGCTAAGTTGTACTTTGTCCACTAAAACTACCAAACCTATAATGGATTCCACATTAAAACATATGCAAACCAGGTTCCCCACACAGGCTAAGAAACGTAATAAGTTTTAACAAGATTGGCACACACACACACACACACACACACACACACAAAGGCACACACATTTCCCTGTCCTAAGGAGGGAACTTTTGACACTAACGCCAATAGTAGGAGCCAAGGGTCCCCCACTTAAAGACAAACGTTTAGACCCAAGCACGAGGAGCTAACAGGTCAGCATGCCCAGAAAATTCCAGTGCAACCCAAGTCCGATGAAAAAGTCCCCAGAAGCTCGATCCCACCCCCGTCTACCACGTCTGACACACAGAACCTCAGCAGCAGGAAGAACACGTACTCCCACTGGTTCACACAAACATACACGAGTGACAGGGAGATTTGTGGCGGATCTAGACAGTGATACAGCATGTGGGGAAACCGATGATCAGGGTGAGCCTATAAGATTTGCCCAGATAGTCAAGGAAATGACGGAGTGTGAATTTTAAGGCAAAATCCAGCTAAAAAGAACAACTCAGAACGAAGGAGGCAACCTAGACGGGGTGAAGAAGAAAGCCGCATGCTCAGATTAGAGAGAGAAAAAGCACGCTCTCAGGAAGCACAGTGAGAAAACAGAGAAGTGCGCCCCCCCCAAAAATCAGAGGCAGAATTAAATGAGAGGCTTTTGGCAGGGATCCGAGCCTGACCAGTCAATCAATATAGAAGAGGGGCCAGCCAGGAAATAAGAGCCCAAGACAGCCTGGAGATGACCCAACCAAGCCGCAGGAAAAATAAGGTGGCACTTTTGTGTGTGTGTGAGGGGAGCAGCAAGGACGTAGGCTGGTCTACCCAAATGCATGGCAAGGACAAGCTGACCCTGAGGGAGATAATAGCAAGAGAGGAAGGTGAGATATTCGCGCGCCGGTTCTGCCACCTACTAACCTGCTAGACTGAGGAAAGGGACCATTACGATTGACCTTGGCCGGAGGAAGGATACTTCGAGCCAGAGGACATGACTATAGCAGAAGACTGCCTCTGACATGGAGGAGGAGATCCCAAGTAGAACTTTCCCTGCATGCAGGAATGGCTAAAAAGATGGGAATGACATGTCAGAAAGAAACCCATAGAGTTACCCGAAGTAAGAATGTACCTGTTGCTGCAGAAGGGCACGTCAGGGACCATTTATGTGCCATGGACTCAGATAGATAAAGAGGGGTAAGGGCAAAGTTACCGCCATTGCTGGATGGAGCAGAGAAATAGATCTCATGTTTTGAGAAGAACACTGCAGGAACAGACCTAGCAATATGCGATATTAAAAGTCTGCTAAGTAGTCTTATCAGAGAGCAGAGTAACATGGTGTTCGCCCAAGTTCGCATCCCAGCAATTACACTGACAGACACCGGGCATGAAGGGCCACCTTTAATTCACACAGTGACCGAATATGGACAGCCCTGAGAGAGATGTTCCCTGACTATCATGAAGTAGGAGGGTTAATGGCAGGGACTATGAATCCAGGGGATAGCATGACCAATTTCCTGGCAAGAATGAGGGAACAATGGGGACAAGAGACAGGACAACCATGGATAGCTACGGGCCCACAAGTTGCATTCTTTTTCAATATTCTCAAAAAGGGCCACCCACCAAGATACAGATTGGACCGGACAGGGTGGTTGGGTTAGACACCAAACCCTGGCAAGAGATACAAGCCCATACATTACATTACGACAAAAAAAAAAAAACAAGAAAAAGATGAGGAAAAACAACAGCATGCCCAGAGAGACACTGCTAAATTGGTCCAAAACAAACTGAAAAAGACCGCCCTTGAGGGGGCGGTGTTGGAAGCAAGCCTGCAAATGGCACCAGTGTTAAAGGGAACTCCACCACAGAACTCCAGAGGGCTCCAACTTAGTTTTGACGGTAGTGGACAGGGAGGGTGGAAGCAACCAGGCCCTAGGGAGTGCTACTATTGCCACAGGATGGACTACCTGGTAGAAAGGTGCCTGTTATAGCATGAGCAGAGATTTATAAGCCAGGGCCAGCCATCACAAAACTCTATGAATGTTGACCCATAAAACCAAGCACAGGGGAATAACAATGCACCCTACACTAAGTCACAGGGAGGTCCACTAGCTGCCACACCCCCACAACAGGAATCAGAATGCTGGACAAACACATGGCAGTAGCCACCGCAGACAGGGAACTCAGGGCTGCAACCCTAGCAGGGAGGGACAACTGTTTGGAGAGCTAATGACTTCATGCAATCACAGAGCCAAAATGCACAGTAAGATAATCCCCCCCGGGAATCAGGATCATCGTGGGCCTGGGATGGTGGAAACCCTACAGGCTCCACAGCACATGCACAAAGAACTGATACGCTGCAAGGCGTCCATAGGGCATCGAGTCAGTTGGAGGGTTCACCAGGGTGACCAGGCGTTCCAGAATTGCTGAGGTGAGGGGGCGTGGCTGACCACCAAAGGGAATGGCCGCTCGGTAGCGTAGCTCCGATGCGCCACTCCCGAACCATCCTGCAATCTACTCCTTCTCCGGCCCGATTCCTGTCCTAGTGACATCGGGGGGCTGAGAAAGTACCCAGCGGCATCCTGGCCGAGTTTGAGGCGATTTGCTGCTGTTGCCCTGGGTGAGCTCCGGACTCTGGCTGGGAGGCCTGCCGCAGAGAGTGCGGCCGTGAGGCGGGCCCACATTACGTGAGGCCGCGGCTTTGGCCTGCTCCGGCGGTCAAACTCCACAATACCTCATTTGGTTTCTTCTGCGACGGTGCTTCACCCGGTGAGTGGGGGCGGAGAACTCTGGAGCCGCCCAGGGATTACGGTGTGGGCCCCCGGGGGAGGCCTAGTCACTGTGAAGATTGCGGCTCCAGTGTTCAGGTCGGACGACTGCCCGAGGCCAGTGCGGGTCCCCAGTGACCTTTTCCTGTTGTTGTCTGTGGTGGCCCCCGCGACCCGGAGCCTTGTAACCTGCGCAGCACTGGTGAACAGCGCTTGTGGCCTGTAATGCGTGCCATTGGGCCTGGACCCCCTGTCGGTGCTTCGTGGTTTGAGGAGTCAGCACTGATCGCCACGGTGGCCTGAGGGATATATGAGAGAGGGCTCAGGACAAGCGTCGCCCTGATGGTGTTGGGCGATTTCTGGCGGGGCTATTGACTGCGGCCGGCTGCTTCACTGTGGGGGCCGCGTGTCCTCAGCCCTGCCCACTATTTCCCGCGACTGGTGCCTAGTTCGCCCAGTCCACTGGAGAGTCCCTGCTGAGCCCCGGTTGCTGGCAGGAACGCACGGCCAGGTACACCATCTTGCCGCTTGAAATCTTACTGGACAGTGACCACGCCATATTACCACTGCATCCCTCTCTTCGAGAATAGACACTACAATCCGTGGTAGCGATTGTACCTCCGAGCTGGGACTAGACGTGGAAGTTGGACGAGGGAGGTGATTTCCTTGGAGGCGAGGGCCCGCTCTTGGGCCGGAATTCTACCACAACGAGCTGGGTGTCATAGCTACTTCGCCGGAGCGACGAGTCCTGTCCTATACCCCTCGGAGTGGGGTGCCCTTCGTGAAAACTGACAGGCCGGGTGAAATTCTTCACTGCAGACTGCGGGAAGTAGCGATCGCGCCCTGACTCCGGATGGGGCTGCTGTGATAGTAAGCATGGCCACAGGACATTCTAATCAGATGACGGCCCAGTCCAAGCTGGAAAAATGTGCTTGCCAGCAAAAGCAGACTGAAGATCGGACGGACTCGACGACCCCAGGAGAAACAGCGGATCCACCGAACAGGGATCGACTGGAGGCTATCACAGCGATACGAACCGCGCTAGAGGTGAAAATTGATATGGTCGCCACGGATGTGGGGCTGATTCGGGAAGACATGAAGGAAGTGGTGGAGAGGGTGGCTACAGTCGAGAGCACCATAAAAGACCTGGTTAGCGAAACTGCCTCGCTCAAGGCTCAAGTCACCAAACTCCGAGCCTCTCATGAGGCGATGGCCCTGCAACTGGATGATTAGGAGGGGAGAATGCGGCGCAAAAACATCCGCATCATTGGAGTCCCAGAACGTGCGGAGGGGCAGGCGGCGGACCTCTTTGTCAAAGAGCTGGTCCTCAAACACCTCCAGCCCAGAGGCCTCTCCAAGAGCTTTACGATCGAGAGGGCCCATCGAGTGCCGGGGGGCCGTCCGAAGCCGTGTGCGCCCCCCGTCCCCTCCTGGCTCGAGTGTTCAACTTTCGTGATCGCGACGTCATCCCCCAGACGGCAGCCCCACCGCTAACTCTTGAAAATAGCAAAGTCATGTTCTTCCCGGACTTTACTCTGCGTGTGCAGAAGCAGCGCCGTAGCTTCCTGGCCGTGAAGCGGGCCCTTCGTGACCAAGAGGTAAAATACGCAATGTTGTTTCCCGCCAAGCTGAGAGTGAAAGCCAATGGGAAAACGTGGTTCTTCACTTGCCCAGAGGACGCTTGGGACTGGCTGGAGGGTTGGCGCACGGTCGACAAGAAGTCAAGGAAGGGGTCCTCAGCGGCCTCTGATGCAGCGGACTGGTGCCAGCAGAGACGCTCACCTCCAAACTCTGATACTGATTCTCAGGGCCATACAGGCGGACGCTAAGCTGCGGGACGGTAATGTTGCACGAAATGGGTCCTAGCCCCCTCGGGGTCCCCCGGAACTTTGCCAACCCTGGTTGCGTGGACTTGACCTCAAGATGCTGAGATCACCGGAGCGTTGCCCGGGCCGGGAATGAGGTCAGACTGGTGCTTTGAGTGGGGTGTTTTCGTAGACCACGGTCCATGAGACTGCTTAAGGCGATCGAAGGCCTTACCTGTGATCCTCATAGCAATGTTACGTACTTGGCACCCGATATGTCTCGATTGTAACTTGGGTTTAGGGGGATGCTGGACCGACGTTCCGTAAGCTGGGCACCATAAAAAGATTGTTCCGGGCCGAATTGACCCTATGTATAGCACAATATTTTGTGGGAGGGATCGGGCCGAGGGAAAATAGCTTTTTCCTGGTTTACATTGGCAGGATGGAAGGGGGGGTAGCACACGTTCCTTGAAGTTGTGAATGGGTGGGCGACAGGCATTCTGCATGTTGGGGGTGGCGGGCGGTTCTAGCCCCGCTGAGCAGGGAGGGGGGGTATGTTTTCAAGGGTTTGGGCAAATTTGGATTGCATTTTCTTGCTCGCTTATATTCTATGTGGCATCGGGATAGTGGTCAGTGGTACTTTAATCCCAATTGGGTACAGAGTTGAGGATTGGTTTGGGCTGCCCCTGAAAGAAGACGGCTGCGATTGGGGTGCGGTCTCCCAGCTTCTCTGGTTACTAGGGGGGGGAGGGGGGCTTTCTGTTTCTTTATGGCTCCCAGACAGGGTCTTCGAGTATCTACCTGGAATGTGAACGGCCTAGGAGACAAAATTAAACGGGATATAGTCCTGCAGTAAATTCACCGTCAGGCCCTCAATATAATACTGCTGCAGGAGACTCACTTGACAGGCAACACATGCATGGCGCTCAACAAGAAGGGATACCGCATGGGTGTTCATTCTGGGTTCACTACACACTCCAGAGGAGTGGGGATACTTCTCCGTAAGGGTTGTCCATATATCATACAACGCACCTGGACTGACGTGCAGGGCAGGTACGCAGCAACCTCTGGACTTTGGGAAGGTAGAGTAGTCAATATGGTCTCCGTATATGCGCCGCCTGGTCTGCAGCGACCTACCCTACAGGAGATTGGAACATTGGTTTTGGATCTGCCGGTGAGCTCCCTGATATTGGGGGGGGATTTCGATTTAGTTATGGATGGCCTCCGTGATAGATTTACACCTAGACAAGACCCACAACGGGGCTCTCAACTCCAGGGGTTCGCTGACGCCCTGGGAATAGTAGATGTGTGGAGATGGTGGAACCCTCAGCACACACATTATACACTCCAGTCGGGAGCGCAAGGCAGTCAATCCCGGCTTGATTATATGTTCACACATGCACAAGATATACAAGATTTTGTTGAACCTACAACTCTGGCATGTGGTATATCCGACCACTCCCCTGTGATGGCAGTCTTTGGTGCCCGGCAGGTCAGACGCCAGGTACTATTAGAATACAGCCGTGGGCTTTGAAGATTCCCCACATTAGGGAGGGTCTTCGCCAAGACACCGAATTCTACTTCACAGAAAATGTGGGCTCGGTCGAGTCGGCAATCACACTTTGGGGAGCATATGGTGCGGTAATCAAAGGGAGTGCACTGTCGCGGATGGAGGGCCATAGACACGAACGCAACAAGAGGGTAGTCGAGTTGGAAACTGGAATTTTACACTTAGAGAAGGCCCTAGCCTTGGACCCGAATCCTGAGACACAGCATAGTATTGGCCTTAAGAGACATGACTACAAACAACTTCTGCTAGAGAATGCTACTCAGCGATCACTGGCCACACGGCACTGTATGTATGAACATGGTGAGCGTACGGGCAAGCTTCACGCCTGGCTGGAACGCAAGGAACAGGCGGCACGGTGGGTTACAGCGATAACGGGCCCGGATGGCACGCTTGTCAAGGACCCACAGGAGATAGCCGACGTGTTCGCAGCTCATTTCAAAGGCGTCTATCGAGTCCCACAGAACTCTCAGGCCCATTGGGCAGCAGACCTCCTCGCCAATATCAATGTGGCATGCATGTCGCCGCAAGATAGCGAGTCACTTGACGCCGACCTCTCTGTGGCAGAGGTCCAGAAAGCAATATTAGACATCTGATCGGGTAAAGCGATGGGTCCTAATGGGCTCCCCATCGAACTCTTCAAACCTTTGGCCAGGAAGGTGGCGCCCCACTTGCTGAACTTATATAACGAGTGCTACGCACTAGGCCGTCTGAAATCCGTGATGCGGCAATTGTGGTGATACATAAGCCTGGAAAACCGACGGAAGAATGTAAATCGTACCGTCCTATCTCGTTGTTGCCAGTAGAAGCGAAAATACTTGCCAAACTAATCGCCATCGCTTACCCCCTATCTGCCTGACCTGATCCATCCGGATCAGTCCAGCTTCATGCCGGGTAGGAATACCGCCCGGAATCTCCGTCGCGTGTAGGGGGTACTGGGAAGGGTTGACACCAACAAAGAAGACGCGATCTTACTGTCGCTCGACGCCACTATGGCGTTAGATACGGTTGAGTGGGAATATCTCTTCGCAGATATTCGCAGGTTGGGTCCCAAACTGATTGGGTGGATTAGGCTGTTATACGGGCAACTCACGACACATGTCTCAGTCAATAACCACCGCTCTACCGCTTTCCCCCTCCAGCGGGGCACGAGACAGGGTTGCCCTCTGTCGCCACTCCTTTTTGCCATGGTGCTGGAACCCCTGGTGGTCTGAGTGAGGGGTGACCCCGAGATCAGGGGCCTCAAATGGACCCACAATCATGAGGACCGTATATCGCTCTACGCGGACGATATATTACTATATTTGGCCTCACCGGCACGATCTATACATCGGGCTCTACACATTCTTCATATATTCAGGGCACACTCGGGATATCGGATCAACTGGTCCAAATCGCAAATATATGCCCTTAGGAGCGAACCTCCGCCCTGCCCAAGGGGTTATGACATACGTGTGGTGGACCAAGGTTTTATATATTTAGGCATATTCCTCACACCCGACGAGAATCTTTTTTATGACCGGAACCTTAAGAAACCCTTGGAACGTCTGAGATCGGATGTCACGCATTGGAGGTCACTGCCCCTCACCTTGCTGGGACGTGCTTCACTGTTTAAGGTGCTCGCTCTCCCGCGCTTTCTGTACCCCTTGGAAAATGCTCCATACCCGATCCCTGACTCCTATTTCTCTCAGATCGAGGGGGTGGTGCACGAGTTGCTCTGGGACGGTCGGCCCCCAAGAATAGCCATAACTAAACTTACCATGGGGTGTTATGACAGGGGATAGGTTTTCCAGACCTACACCTTTACTACCAGGCGTCGCAGTTAGTCTCCATCAACAGATGGGCATTTGGGCCCCATGACGACCCCAATTTTCGCACAGACCATTGGCTGATGGGGAAGGGGGGGTTATAACAGGGCTCTCGACACCAATCACCGTAAATTACGACTGACAGGCCCCATGGCCCGTATGGTTGAGGTGTGGCACACAGTACAGGGCAAGTTAGGGTGCCACAAAAAGCTACTCCGCTGTGGGAGCCGGCTCTCTTGGGACACCTTAGCACATGCCCGGGATTTGACAAGTGGGACCCGATCGGGATTTCCAGGGTTGGGGACCTGTGGGTTAAGGGTAAGAAAGCCACGTTCACAGACCTGCAAGCGAAATACCACCTCGCCCCCATGGAGACCTTCCGATATCTACAAATCAGCCATGCGATTGACTCAGCCCTACCCCGATACTGCCCCCTCCCCCCTAGAGGACCGACTGATCCTATGGACCGCAAAGCAATCTCCCTTACCAATAAAAAGTTAGTGAATAACCGGATAGACCCGATGTTGAAACTGAGAGTGAGTTGGGAGCGTGACCAGGGTGAGATGGAAGAGGATGATTGGAAGGAGGCACTCGCCTCGCCCAGGGAGGTGGCGAATCCACAGAGACTCCATTTGAGCCAGCTGAAGATACTCCACAGGGTCTACTTCGACACTCCACTGCTGTTTAGGTTAGGTAGGGGGGCGGATGCACTGTTTACGACACTGCAACCAGACCGACACTTTCACTCACATAATCTGGGACTGCCCCCACATACATACCTATTGGACGGACCTCACCAGGCAACTGTCCAGGGCCTGTGGCAACCCCATTCATCCCTCCCCCAAGACTTGCCTCCTTAACATCTGGGATGCAACAGACCTCACCCAGACGGAACAATCGTGGGTGACAATGGGCTGGACCATAGCAAAACGTAATATCAGTCAAAAATGGGGTTCAGAGGTCTTACCATGGGTGAGAGACTGGGCGACTGGTATGGATTAAGTCATGGAGGCTGAAAAGACGGTATTTAAAGGGCGGGGATGCCCAAAAAAGTGGGACGGGAAATGGAACAAGTATAAGTGCGATATATGTATTTCTCGCACGGTGGAACTGCGGAGGGAGAGGCAGACATTACTTGCTCTACGGGATGGGACAGAAGAAGCTGTTTCACCGGGTGGCCACCACTAGATATCTGCGGGCTGGAAGATGCTCTTTACTTCCCTGTGGTCTCCGTTGTTTGTTCACATATTATTTACTGTCATGCTGGCTCAGTGCCGCACAAAACAAAGTGTTCAGTATCCTCTTACTCTGTATAACTGATGTACTGCTAATTCGAACTGATTTTCTCCTTGCCACTGATGATCCTATGATGCCTGAATTGTTGCTCGTTTTTTCATTAATAAAATTGTTTATTAAAAAAGAATTGCTGAGGCAGTTCGGTTCATCATCATCATCATCATCAACCCAGCAGACTTCTACAAGATTTTCTGGTCAACGCCCAAGGTTTTTCATGTTTCTGTGTTCCCATCCCTGTTCATCCGATTTCCAAAGTCTGACCACCGTGCCATACCCTTCCAAAATAGTGACAAAAACATACCAGTTCGTTAGAAGACCCTCGCCACAAGTCAGGGACAGCAGGCCGAAATGCGCTGAAAGGAAGCAGGATTCGGTCCGAGGGGGACGCCTGGGAGGAGGATCCTTAATGTCCACTGCAGCTGCAGACGAGGGTAAGACATCAAATGCACTCACCCCCATATAAGGCCTGGCGTCTAAGAGACGCTCCAAGCCTTGCATGCACCATCCAGGACACCACGACCTCCTAAACCACAAGACGGCATAAGCAGAGGTAAATAGGGACCACGGAGTAAACGCCAAACCTCTCCGCCTCATGACAAATGAGGTAGTAGATCACGCAAGATCTAAGAAGTGCCCAAAAAACAACAAAAGCAGCCCAAAGCTAGCCCAAAAAGAAGTCTCTAGAGAGAAGGGCGGGGTCGAGATATCTGGCGCCACAAGGGAGGGTCATGTTGCACACCACATGCCCAAAACTGAGAGATACAGACATGTGATCTCAGGGCACGTTGCAACGACCAATAATCAACAGCAACACGCCCTCTCACCGCACAGTCCAGCGCACATGTAGACTGAGAGATGTAACTCACATTGATGGCTCCTCCATGTACACACCAGGCGACACACGTTCATGGAAAACTAGTGACACCCATAGAGCCCTTTTTTTAATCATTTTATTAGCATTGTAGTACACATCGAGTAGAGTAGTCCACATACATGACTGTGTTCAGAGAGTAACTCACATAATGTAACATGCAGCAATTGCGTACATAAGAAAGGGACATATGAAGACAGGTGTGTCAACCCCCCGCCATACAATTACCAAACTTCTCCATCTCACATTGGGATCTGCTCATGGAACGTCCGCTTTCGGAATCTCAATCACTTCTGTCCGAATCTGAGTCCTCAGGTGGAGGAGTACATGTTTCCCCGAAAATTGTTCCATTTCCCCCACACTCCATTTTCCGAGCATCCCCTATTTATAAAAACTGCCTTTTCTGCCATCATGGCGCTGTCAAGATCAAGACACCACTGCTGGTGAATGTTTCTACATTAACAAATTAACCAAGTGCACCACCACTCACCTACCATATCAAACAACCCAGCACGGACAAGAAGTGTACAAGCCAAGATTTTGAACTGACACCGCAGACTTTTAGTTTGATCTGTTATGGGAAACCACTATCACCGGAGGACCACCGAAGTCTCTTTGGTGACCCATACCAAGACCTGCAATGTCCAATAACAAGTTAAGCATTATTACATTTCTATGTACTCTATGTCTATTATGGGTGCTACAGCACCTATTTAGTGCTAAGGAAATACCTAGCCAAATGGAGTCTGTTAAACAATTAACACAGTGCTTGCGTAGGGATCTCTCCCATGTCACCTACAATTGCACTAAGCCAAACACTAGCATCCCACATGCACTACACAACGCCCTTTTGCACAATACATGGTACCAGCACGACCGCAGTGGGCTCCCAAACATCAACCAGGTCACGTTATGTCTGCTTGTTGATTCTGCATGCAGTAGGCGCAGGCAGTCTTTACTTATCCCATTAGAGAGCCCCTGAAAAAGCAAAATTCTTTAAATAAAATGCTTTATATCTATGCAGAATTAGGGCCAAAATCCAACCCAACTAAGTGGTAGTAAATTTGACCCGGTACGAAACTAACCAAACAGCTTTAAACCTCTTCATTGAGCCTAGTGATATCCAAACCGAGCTCAACAGCATGCATAGAAAGGGCACCATAGGGGAGGATACTGTTTGGTCCGAGACTTTCCAGAGAAGAGATTCTTGGAGGTAGCAATACCCCCAACTCTATGCACAAACACATCTGCTCCAGACTCCATTTGTGGTCCAAGGGTGGCCCTTAGCGTGTCTGGGGCAGTCTTCTTTAACAACAATTTGTCTCCCGACATAGAATTCCAGTGTAGGGCAATCCAGCTCAAGGATAAAAAGGGGAATGAGTCACATAGAGGAGGGCTGAATGAGAGCATCATCAACCCATGTCAGAAAATCTGGGATACCGAGGTGGGTGGATACACTTGGCTAGAAGGGAAGGGGCAAACCCTAATTGTATGGAAACTTACACTGCATTCCTCATGTTATAGAGGTAAAGGAACACTTCCACTGGGCACAAATGAGAACTGCAGCAGGATTATGCACATTCTGGATATGCAATGGGGCACCTCCACGCAGATGGATTTCTACTGGCAGTGTGGCAAGTTTGCCTATACTCAGTTCATCCCTGGATGGCATAGACTATGTTCCCTGGTAACCATACACAACCCGACCCCAGTTATTCCTGGAGAAGGACTGTCAGACTTGTACTAGCACCTGTTAAGGAAGAAGACAACGTTGCTGCATCAAGCTCCTGAGAAGAGAACTGCTGAATATTTTGGCTGGGCTCAGTACAAGGACATTCCAGAAGAATTCAGACTGTTCACAGACAAACAAGTATCGGCAGGAAGGGTTATACCCTTCTTTACAGTACAGACAAAAGTAAATGCCCGCTGGTTACAGATAATCAGGTGGGAGATGCTTAAACTGATGAACAGCCCTGAGCTCAGCCTTAATTCGATCATGTAAGAACCGAGAGCAATCCATCTCATAGTTATGTAGAAAAGATAGGTGTTAGACTTAATGACAGCGATGGAGGGAGGGGTGTGTGCCAAGATCAGTCTGTCCTGCTGCACGTTTATCCAAAGAAATTATATGGACAACGGAACATTGACTCTTGACATCCAAGCACCTCACTGTTAGAAATGTGATTTCTGGTTGGCTAGGGCTTGCGCCTAAGCCAGGCACAAACCACCACTCTAGTCGAGGCAAGGGGGAACCAGATACAACTGGTTCTGAGGGGTTTTGGAGCACTCTGCTTACAGTGCTCACACCCTCCTTTCAGAGATGGGGCTCTGCCATCAGACACAGCACAGGGGGCGGTGCCAGCATTCACTAGGGCAGGCACAAGCCTATTCAAGGACCAGGTACTTCCCCTTCCACTACTCAAAATGTAGATGTCCCATTCAGCCTAGCGTTGACTTGCCCTGCCCCTCCTGGAGCCACAAACACCTCACAAGCCCCTGTCACTCACAAGCCAGACATGCAATTCACATCAGGCAGGCAGACACATAGCACACAGAAATGCCAACTTCTAAAAGTGGCATTTCTAAAATAGTTGCGTAGCACACCATTGCGTAGCATTTATTATCACTATTCCAAACATACCAAACTTGACCACGCTGCGCCCATCATATCAGGGATTACCACTGAAACACTTATCAGGGAATCCCCAATGCATTCCTATGGAAGCGCAGCCCCATAATAGTGAGAAACCAAAATGGTTGTTTGTCACTACCATGACATGTCACACACTTAAGGTACATGTCCTATCTTTTACCTACAATGCACCCTGCCCATAGGGCTAGCTAGAGCCTACCTTATTGGAGAATTAGAAAGCTAAGGAACTACACCAGCTTATGGCCGGATGTGGATCAAGGCCAATCAGACAGACATGCAGTGGTATTTGCACCATACACAATACATGAATGAGGAATAATGATACAGAACACGACCACACTCAAAATAGTCAGGTACAAATTAGCTTTTTACTGCAGCTAAGCAAGTTACTTACACGGCTGCTTCTCAACAGCATCGATGATGCTGTCTATCACATCTTCAAGTTCCACTTCATTGACTGATTGCAGAATTTCTGTAAGATATCTACTGGCTTCACTACAATCAAAAAGAAAAACATAAAAGAACACTTTCAATTCAGAATAGAAAACAAAAGAACCTTCTCATAGATTACTCGGTATTTTATTCTCATTTTCTCTAAGAGCACACACTTAAAAAACCCATCAACCGGTGAAAAGAAGCATGCACTAGTTTATGAAAAAGTGTGTTCAGGGTCCTCCCTAAAAAGCTGTCCTTCAGTATTGGACACTGCTTACCTCTATCACTACCTTGGTCCAAAGTGCACAGAGGTTCAGACAATCCTTTTATTCCATCGGACATTTGCCAGTGGGCTGGAGCCCTTGGAGGCTTGTTGTGAAATCCCACGCCAGCTCATGGTGCTTCTATCACTTTTCCCAGGTCCCCGAGGTTAATTGCAGAGGGGCTTCAAGAGAGGGAGGAGGGTGGGAGGGGAGGGAGTAGTGAGAAAGTGATTCAAGAGGGAGAAGAGAGAGAGTAGAGAAGGGGAGAGAGAGAATGTATAGATGGCAAGAGAGAGCGGGGCTGGTTTGAGTATTTTTGTAAGGACTGTTTTTGATTCCCCAGTTGAGCACTAAGTAATAATTTTACAACTCAACAGCCAAATAAGCCTATTTCTGCACTTCCACGGGGCCTGTACACAGCTTCAGTCAGCCATGGGTCACTTACACCGATTGAAAGACAACAGTATTAATGCCTGTCACTCCATGTCCCTTTACTAGGAGAAATGCCCCCTCAGCCCACTGCTGTACCTCTTCACCCATTTTTCCATCTTGGGAGCCCCCTTAATTTCCACCTCATGTCTATCTGTGTTTTGGATCCTATCAGTGCTAGATCAAAAAAATATGCCGTTCATGCATGAGAGCAGTGTCAGGATTGTCCTGGGCGTTCTGAATTTGCACTTCCTGGTAGATTGGGAGCCTGTGCCTGCTCTCTCCCATCCGTCAACATAGCTCGGGTTGGGGACCACTTCAGTGCGCATGACGGTTTGGCCGGCCTGAGACAGCAGGCCAAACAGTCATGCTCACTGACAACAGTGCACCAACCACTCCCACTCTGTCTGTCATCCCCATGGCCCCTCCCCCTAGACACAATGCTACAGAGAAAAATAAAACGATAAACACCAGGTTTATTCTCATTTTATTTTCAATCTTTTGGGCTGCTGGTAGTTGAGGTGACGCTCCTCCACCATAGCTGAGGAGCTGCCGCTGGCAAGCAGAGCAATGAGAGACCACGATTAAGGGCCAGAGGTGGGTGCGTGATATTTAAGTAATCAGAGCAGGCCCTTCCTGCAAGGAAGGGGGATTCACGGCACTGTACAAATTCACTTACGTAACATATTGGCTTGTTTAGTATGGAGAACGACCTGTCAACCTTTCTACCAAGCAGAACGTACCATGTGACCTCCAGCCCACCCCGTCCTTAAAGAACATGAATCTATAACCTCAAGAGACTATACTGAGAATGGAATAATGGCATAAGCTGGAAAACAGATTTGCAAAACCGAACGATTGACCCAATGAGTTGTTGGTTGATATTCTGTACAATGTTTTAACACATCACTGGCGGCACTCAACGCTTTTAAACAGGTGCCGCGCGAAGGCAGGGACTGCACCAAGCCTGGTGGGCACACATTCAAACCTTTGCGAAGAGGTTGCCACATGTGTGCCTATGGAGAGCATAGTTACTTAGGTTGGTGGCAAAGATGCTCCAAATAGCAATGCCTTAGTAGGTAACGGCTACTTCTCAATACATGGAACACCAATCAACAGAAACAGTAGGTTTACAAGTGACAGCAACAGGACTTTCAGGATTCTGGCTAGCAATGGTACCCAAGTGATAATGTCCGAATTCACACATTTACGAACTCATCCACGTATATCTTCCTCTCAGTGAGTTAAGCACCAGCTCCAGAGATCCATCTGTAACCTTTCAGTCATGCCTGAATTGTACATCCTGAATTATTTTTCCCTGCTGAATCTGTTCATCTGGGAAGGGAAAATTGCACTTATTGCCCTTTATAAGAGAGAGAGGGAAACTTGATTTGCTACTGCCATACTGACCCTGTTCTGTGAGGAAGTAAAGCTTGCATGCTACTATCCAATTTGTACCGGTCATGTGATGGAAGACGCTTGTGCAGATGCTAACCTATACCTTTCCTCTGAAGGATGGAATCTTGCA
Organism: Triturus cristatus; assembly: GCF_964204655.1. Lineage (NCBI taxonomy): Eukaryota > Metazoa > Chordata > Amphibia > Caudata > Salamandridae > Triturus > Triturus cristatus. Next base: position 1,107,260,653 of record NC_140592.1, on the reverse strand, counting down.
CTGTTTCCACCCAAGGAGTACCTGTTCTACCAAGAGGCGTGTTTCCACTGCTGTTGACCCATCTAATAAAAACAAACGCAATTTTGAAAGCTTCTGACTCTGCTTAGCAGAGTCAGAAGTTTTGTTGGACCAGGGAAACTAGTGGTGGGGCCCTGACACAAAGACTCTGCTTAAATCACAGCTTCCCAGATTGACCAAGCTGTGTGACCCTGGGCAATTACTTTTCTTCCCTATGCCGCGTTTTTAGTCATCATCACATTTGAGAGCACCTAGAAATAATTCAGTTCAGGATGTACACTGTAAAAAAAACAACTCTTGTATGTGTTTAATATACCATAATGTTGCTCCATCTATAAAATAAAAGGCCTTGTACAGGTGGTACGAGTCAATTGACTTGCCTCTTGAGTCAGTAATAAAATTGTCATCAGGGCATAATCGGGAAAGAATGTAATACCCATCCAGGATCTGAAATGCACAACGTCTAATCAGGAAATCTGGTTTCAATCCCAGCTTCAAAGCTTGGGCTAACAGTATTTTATTTATTTATTTATTTTATTTTAGGTTTTTATAGAGCGCGTAGTCACCCTCGAGTATCCCAGCGCTGAAACCTCGGACTCCTAAGGGGGGGGCACAGGGAAGCTTCACATAAATCAGGGAAACAGGAGGGTTTTGAGGGACTTCCTAAATCGTAGGAGGTTTGGTTCAGCTCTGAGGTTCGAGGGGAGAGCGTTCCATTTTCTGGCCGTGTTTACCGAAAATCTGCGGCCGCCGATGCGGGTTTTCTTCACCCTAGGGACAACGATAAGGTTTCCCTGTTCAGACCGGAGCGCTCTCGGCGGTCTGTATGGAGTGATCCAAGTGCTCAGAATGGGGGGACCAGCGTCGTGCAGGACCTTGTGTGCCAGGCAGAGGGCCTTGAAGGCGACTCTTTCCCTCACGGGGAGCCAGTGAAGTTTTCTCAGGGCAGGTTTGGCCGATGTTCTTGCTGGGGTGTCTGTGAGCAGGCGGGCTGCGGCATTTTGGGTTTTTTGAAGTATTTGGAAGGTGGCTTCCGGCGCCCCGAGGTAGATAGCGTTGCTATAGTATGACCCTAGGCAATTACTTTTCTTCATTGTTCGCCCTTTTCCAGGTAAGAATGCCGAGGGGCCTCATAAGGTGGAAATGCAACCAAGTACCCTTGGTGTAAGTGTGACTAGAGGGACAAGTTCACCTATCTAGAAAGCAGCACTATATGTCTAACCAGGGCATTAATAAGTGCACCTTACAGTCACCAAAGTACACCTGCGTGTTTAGTGTTATGTTTTGTCCTTGCACATGTCTACTGATTGTTAGTGAAAGGACACCACTATAAATTAACAAGGGAAAAAGACAGGACATGATGAAAGGACTAGCCATCATTTAAAGGTAGAAACAGGACAACACCATATAGAGTATAAGGGTATTATAATTCACACCTAACGCCTGCTGCCATTAATAGATATTTCCACCGTGTGGATGCCAGCTGTCCCCGTTGTGCGGAGGTTGATGCTGATCTGCTTCACATGCTGTGGGGCTGCCCGGAACTGCGCACATACTGGCAGACGATACACGGGATGCTCCGTAGGTGTACGGGACGGGAGATCCCCCCTGAGTGGCCTACTTACCTGTTGCACCTCTTTCCTAGGTCGCCCCCGGTTAAGGTAGCATCTCGTTTTATAGATCTGGGGATCATAGTGGCAAAGCGACTCATCACCAAACGCTGGAAGGCAGACGCTGCGCCACACGTGCGGGCGTGGCGCGGCTCTTTTCTAGTCTGGGCCAGGGCGGAGGAGGTGGCTCTTCGGATGGAGGAAACACTGGGCCTCCGGATGACACCGATCGCATCCCAATGGGGAGAGATGCTACAGGTCCTGCTACAATCTGATGGGGTGACTCTGGCTGGGGACGAGGGCGAGCTGCAGGAACCGCGTTAGCTGCAGGGAGGTGGTCCGATCTGACGGGGTGTCGCAGCGCTGGGGTTGTTTTGCTTGGATTCTGGCGTTCCTGCATGTTGCAACCCAGATGATAGTACACATGACATTCCTGGGGGTGGGGGCCGGGGGAGGGACTCGACGGGAGGGGGGTTTGAGGGGGAAGGACGCCTAGAATTAAAACAGGAGAGCTGCTGTTGGATGTTGTTTTCGTTGTTCTTTGGCAGGAAGGACAGTTCCCCAGTTGCAGTACGGGAGCACAGAGATGTTTGATTATTGATCAGGGGGTACACTGGGCAGCATACGTCTTTGGCGAATGAGACTGCGACTTGCTACTTTCAGCTAGCACAGAGACTGCAACATCACGCGTGATGATAGTTGTCCTTACAGACTCACGGGTTACAACTTTAGTCGAAACTGAACGCCCCTCAATTGGTGTAAAGTGTTATGATTATATGTGATATGCTCTGAGACCTTACTGTGCATTAGTTGTAATTATGCTCTTTGCCATTCTGAACCACATTGTATGATTATTTTTGCTGCAAAACTTAAAACTTAATAAACAGATTTCTAAATAAATAAGGGTATTAATTCACAAACGGTCACATTTTAACCATACCTAAGCTGTGCAAGTTTAAAGGGAAACTGGAATGCCTGAGACATTTTATTACGCAGATGCCCATCCGAACAACCTCTTAAGTCCTCCCTATAATATGGTCAGCCCTCAACCTGGCTTATAGGGATCAGGATTCATCTTTAATAGTAAATTTGGATTTACCATTACTATTTTAGAAATGCCACTTTTAGAAAGTGGACATTTCTCTGTGCTTATAACTGTGTGCTTTGCAGCCTGTGTACAATACATGTCTGAGCTGGGTGCATTCCCTCTAGACAGCCACAAACACAGGAAGGTGAGGCTCATCTGCATTCTGAGCACTCATCTGCATTCTGATGGGTCTTCCTGGGCATGGAGAAATCGGAGGGGCTGACACTTCAATAGGCAGTGTCCTCTCACCACACAAGTCACGGATATACGCCTCAGGGTTAAACTGGCAGACAGGACTAGGTTGAAAGGGATCCTTGTGCATGTCAGAGAGTTCCTTTGAAGTCGCCCCTACATCAAAGGCACTTGTAGGTATAAGTACTGGGTCTCTGACCCCCCACTTAAATCAGACACCTCTGAATATTGAACTGAACCTCTATCAAAAGGACTGCTGTGCTGCTTAAAGGACTCAAATGGACTGCTTTTCTGGAAGTAAAGCTTTTCTGCTTCTTGCCCTGCAGCCTGCTGCTCCCTGAATCTGCTGGAAGGAGAGTTGGACTCTGCCTTCCCTCCAAGTGATCCTAAAGGACTTTCTGGCTTGCCAACTGTTTTCTGAAGTCTGAGGAACACAAAAGACTTCCTGCAATTCTGCTGGTGCTGCTGGACTCTGCCTTCTGTGAGTCGTACCCTTGCCTAAGGTGCCCCCCTCCAATCTCTGGGCCTCAGAAGTAGGTTCTGAAGCTATTTTCATCAAAAACCGACACAATGCATCGACTGCATGAGAAATTCCACCGTATTGCCCTTTGATGCCGACGCAGAGGCTGCCCGACGACTGCAGATCCACAGCCTACGCCCTCGACAATGACGAATTGCATTCACTTTAACAAAGCTCGAAGACAACGTGAGGCCCCCTTTGCACAGCTGGACAACGACGCAGTAAGCTCTTGACATCATATCTTGCTCCAGCCAAGGTATTTCTTCAGCGGGACCCGTCTGGGTCCTGTAGCCGGCCTGCCGTCAATCACGGTCGGCCTGAACTTTGGATTTGCACTGGTCCCTCACACCCTCAAGTAACCTTTTGACCGCTAGTGACTTCTAAGCACTATTTTAGCTTTAATCTTAAAAAATTATTATCTCGACTTTTACTGATTGGATTGTTGTTGTTTTGGTCTTATTGTGCTCAGATAAATTTTCTCTATTTTTCTAAACCTGTGTGGAGTCTTTCTATGGTGTATTCATTGTGTTACTGTGTGTGTGTATTGCACAAATACTTTACACATTGCCTGACTGACTGCTCTGTACTAAGCTACCAGAGGGTGAGCACGAATTATCTTTTAGTGTGTACCTATCTTACAGTGACTAGAGTGGTGGTTTCTACATAGCCTAGGTGCATACCTCAGCCAACCAGGAATCCTATTTATAACAATCATATCACCATAATCATTATCCAGGTTTAAATCCAGTCATTATTGTCAATAAAGCATTGCAATATTTATCAAAAATCACTGTCAGCCATATATTGGTAATAAAGCATTTAAAAAGAACATAACGTGTCTGTCTCTTTGTTAAACACCTTTAGGTCACATAACATGCATCCACAGAACTAACCACTGAAGGCCACTTCACTTCCAACCTGCAGAACAAAGGTTCCAGCCTTCGAAATACTTTAAATAAGGCAGAAATAGCATATAGGGTGAGAAGGGAAATGGATTCCAAAATCCTAGAAACTTAGGGCCAATTTTTAAATTCACTTCTGGGGGCTGCTGCAATTCTTGCAACCCCCATGACACTTCTTTAATTTGTTGGTGGTGCCTAGCCATCCAGGGACCACCAGAGACTCGTAAGCAAATTAAGCCCACAGGGTATTATGGGGCACTCACTAACCAGAACAGTGAATATTTGATTAGTGGCTCTTTGCTGTGTGTTCGTGAGAGCCATGCATCTTATATTTTACTTTTTATTTAATGGGGTGCCCAGTTCCACTCAGGACACCCCTATGGCAGGTTTTTATGGTGGGGGGCACAGCAAGAGCCTCAAGGCCCCCGCGACCAAGCCAGTTCCCCGCACACCTCAATGCGGAGTGCTGGAGCTGGTCTTTTTTGGCTGCTCCTGCTGAGGGAGTTGCTGGTCTTCTGTTCGGCCACCCATGCTCCCCCCAGTCATAGGAAGTGAGGAGGTGCTCTTGGGTTCTGGGTCCCAGTGATTGGAGTCCTGGGCCCCCTCAAAGTTGTGCTGGCTTGGGGGATGGGGGCCCTAGGCTCAAAGGAAATCTGCAGGGGAGAGCCCCATGCCCGCCCACTCCCTTGCAAATTAAATACCAAGTAGTGCGAACTCCAGAAGACCCCATGCACTCTGTTGCTGGGGAGGGGAGAATGTGGGCCAAGGTCAAATCTTCAAAGCATCATTACTCAGGCCTGATGGGCAGATTTCAACCATCTTGGGCTCCTTTTATTCCTGCTTGCTAGTTTTAGCCACCAGGAACATGTTTAGTAGGACTTCTAGCCTACAAAGGAAAGAATTTGCTGGTTCCACTAGCTCCCTGTGCCAGCTTTCCTCCTTTTCTTTGTCTCTGGTACTCCTCTTCTTCTGCTGGTGCACAGAAGTCCCGGTCTTCTCCAACTGGTCCTGAATACCATATGGGGCGATTAGCCTCGCTTTATAAATCCTGATTGATTGACTGATTGATAGGAGGTGTAAGGGACCAGCCTCATTGGACCTTGAGAGACCCACTGGTCTTGGTGTCAGCTGTGGCCACAGTCCCTAGACAATTAGGGCATCAGGGGATTGTCTTTCCAGCTTTCCATGGTGTTGCTGCTGTCCAATTCCAGTGCCCAACTTTCTTTCTCTTCCTTGTGAGAGTTTCCAAATGGAGGTGGAAACTTCTAGATGCCAGGCACCCCTGGCCAATCCTAGGGTACCAGATCACACCCCTGTCCCAACCCTCCTGCACAGCAAGCTGCGACAGTACAAGATGCAGCTGAAAAGGGGTCTCTGTTCACATCTCCTCTGGGGGCTTCAGCTCCAACCCTAGCTGACATCACTGCCAGGGACTTCCCTACCAAAGCTTCAAAGTGGGGCCACCTCCTGTGTTGGCTCCAGAGTTCTGGGCTTCCTCCTATGTTCAGTAGGCCTGGGTTGTCCGAAACCATGGTACAGTGTTACAGCTAATTAACAAATATAGATTTTCTTCTCCACCCCTTCGTCCTCAGCAGCTGAGTGAAGCATTATTAATTACTTCTTTTGTGAGTGGAGGCCTTTGTTCCCTCTGCTGGAAAGCAGAGTAATTAACTTGGCCCAGCAAAGTGGGAAAAGGCCTGGAATCTGTTCCTGAGCTGAGCCAGTGAGCGATGACAATTCTAGATGACCCAATACGGTGTACATGTAGGTTCTTGGGACTTGCGTATTCAAACTTGGCTTGTATGTTTCAACTCATTTTGATACCTTACTGGACTTTGTAAGGGTTAAGGAAAGCGGAACATAACTCTAAGGACTATTTCGCCCTATATGTATAATACAGTGACACTGCAGATAAACCACTAAACCCTACTGACCTCATCTATGAGTGCTCATGGATATTATAAGAACTACCTTAGGTCAATACCTAACCTTGCAAATTCCCCTCTATACCAGGCTACTTATGCCCAGCCAACGGGCTGCACGTAACAGTAATCTCACATGCGCTGTGTGCAGGTGTGTGTTCATGTGTAATCAGCCAAGTGTTCCTTACCCTACCTGCATCCTTATCTTAAAAGATGGACACTGGCAGTAAACATGTGCAGTCCATTTACCATGTGATTACCGTGGGTGAGACACGTAGTGATACTCATCCACAGTAAAAAGACCAAAAAATGGGTTATTAAAAAGTGAAAAATCCTTTAGATTAAATGGGTGGACCCATTTGCAACAGGCAGAAATAGCCTTTCAGATGGGAATGCATTTCACTGCTAATGGGATAAGAATAACACTTGCAGGAAAACTGTCCAAAGGCACTGTCTACCAGAACAACAGTTAAACTGTCTAGAAACAGAGAGAATGGAAAAAACAATGTCCTGTCAACCCTGTTTCCAAGTACATCCTGGTCCTATAAGTTGGTACGATAGGTAGCGCATTAAGACCACTGTAATGTGGCCTGCATTGTACATGTGCAGCACATGCCGCAGGTGATGTCCTGCAAAGGCTGCCAGAGGATTGCATAGCCTGTGGATAAAACTGACATGCTTTCGATGTGAGATGATGTTGTAAGATGTAGATCAACACATCCCAAATGTGGTATCGGTGAAAATGCTTAAAACATTGTGTGTTGTAAAAAAACCAATAAAACCGGTTTAAAAAAAAAAATTGTTCTAAATATGGCTATGAAAAAGTATCTACTTTTTCACTCCACATTCATAATGCACTAAGATATAGAGATAATCGGCTATCATATGACGCTCGTAACATGATATAATGGACACACAATCTTCACAAGAGTGTGTTATAATTACAAACGATCATCTAAAAAAATGTTTGTGCCCGCCACCAACCAAGCTTTTCTGTTCTGCTCTACAGATGTTTAACATCAGCCCGTTCGGCTGATCAAGAGAATGAAGAATATGAAGGTTGTGTTTTTCACAATTTCAGCATTGTCTGTTTTAAAACTCATGTAGAGCCGCAGTGTGCTTGCCTAATCATAAATTCTATGGTTTGCTAATGTTCCTTATGATCTTTGGTTTGCTTTCCAAAGAAAGAGGGGGGAGGGTTTACATAGTATCCTAACGGATTTTAACCAGTAAGAATAATGAGCAGATGATAGCCATGACGACTCGGAGCACCTATGTACGTTTCGTAGCAGTGGGTGCACACCAGAGCAGCTGCCATTTGTAGGAGCTCCAGTGAACTCTATCTCTTGGCTGAGTATGGATGCCAGGACATGAGTGAGACTGGCAAGCTTTTATTCCAGGAGGCAGAAGCAGTGCTGTCTCTAAGAGGAAGGGATCCTTGTACCACATGATCTACCCGAAGAGGTGAGCGCCCACTCCATGCCTAAGATTCAACATGGTGGTTGAACAACATTGATTCCAGGAATCATGTAGCTCATCTGTTCCCAGGCATCAATTGTGCAGATGCTTGATATACTTTGAGAAGGAAGTGAGTAAAGATGACACTGTATCCCTCTGTAGGTAAACAGCAATATGAATTTACTGAGTCTAAGCCAAGAAGGATGTAACAGGTACAAAGAGCGCAGGAGAGCAGCCTAAACTGTCTCCAAGTTGAATCATAACAAACATTCCACAACAAAACACTAAAGTATCCAATGAGGACACCACAGAAAAAAACATCATAATCTAAATGTAAACTAAAATAGAAAAAGGAGACTATAAATTGCAAAAAGGTGCATGGGGATTGGTTGAACCTCGACTGATAGTGAGGTTTAAGTCATCCTGAACACGTAAGCATCGGACAGCAAAGAAGACTTAACTGGTACGGAAAGCTTCCGCTGCTGAGAGTTAGAAATAGCCAACGGAACAAGTAAGAATGAGGATAATGATTTTGAATGAGGATTAAGCTATCAAAGATCAACTCCCTCCTGAAGAAGCCCACAGCTGACCCGAACCAATTGAGTAAATTGAGACCCATCTCCCTGCTCTCTATCTAGCCAAAGTGATTGAGAAGGTCATCAACAAGCAACTCACAACCCATGTCGAACCTCACCATCTTCTAGACAACACACAATCAGGATTCAGAAATAACCAAAGCTCTGAAACAGCACTTATTGCGGCCACTGATGACATTCAAAACATCCAGTACCGCCCGCTTTGTTTCTGTCCCGGCCCGTCCCCCCCCCCCTATTCTTGTGGCTCGGTGGGGTCCTCCCGAGGGGAGCACATAATGCTGCTTAGACTTCTGCTGCCTTGTGGGTTTGTTTGTAGTTTTTCATTAAAATGGAACCGCCATTTGGGGGGTCTGGACGGTGTGGCCGCAAACGCTTCCTTCGACTTCTGGGATCTTTACCACTTGCCGCTTGTGTTTTATAACTGTGTTTTATGGTCCCACTGCTTGCTAGCGGCCGGCCTGAAGGTTGTAGGCCCATACTTGTATATCTATTGCATTCTGTAATAAAGGTTTAAAAAAAAAAAAAAAAAACATCCAGTACCGAGGAGAAACAGCACCCCTCATCCTGTTCGACCTCTCAGCGACCTTCAACACTGTCTCCCACGATACCTTCATCAGAAGACTCTGCAAGATTGGCATACAAGGATCCGCATGGATCTGTTCCTTCCTCATGGGAAGAACCCAAATAGTCAGGCTGCCACCCTTCACATCAGAGACCAATAAACTGATATGTGGTGTCCCACAGGGATCATTCCTCAGCCCCACACTTTTCAACATATACATAACACCACTAACCGACATCATCCGATCACAAGACATCACTGTCCCACTCTGACACACAACTCATCCTCTCCCTGACGGACAAGATAAACACCACTAGAACCAACTTCACCAACTACATGACCATGGTAGCAGACTGGATACGAACCAAATGCCTGGAGCTCATCTCCAACAAGACAGAAGAACTGGTCTTCGGCAACAAGACCTCCCCATGGAATTCCACCTGGTGGACCTTCAGAGCTAGGACCAACAGCCACACCTATAGACCACGCAAAAAATTTAGAGATCATCCTAGATGATAAGCTCAACATGACGGCACAAGTCAACACAGTGTTTACCTCGTGCTTCCACATCCTACACATGCTGCAAAAGATCTTAAAATGTTTGCCTCAGAACACCAGAAGGACAGTCACGCAAGCACTCATTACCAGCAGGCTGGACTATGGCACTACCCTTTACGCTGGAATCTCCAAACAACTTCTACACAGACTTCAGACCATCAAGAACACAGCTGCAAGACTCATACTGTACCTCCCATGTCGCACCCACATCATAACGCACCTCAGGGAGCTTCACTGGCTCCCCATTAACAGGCGCAGCAAATTTAATATTCTCACTCACACATACAAAGCCCTACACAACACAGGGCCAGAATACCTGAACAGCCACATACACTTTCACCAAATCAAATCATTTTTTTTATTGATATAGACCTCTTCAAAGATCCACAATATGATAATACAATATATACAAGATATTCAGATCCATAATGCCACAATATAAAAATGCAATATATACAGAAAAAGTATTATTCATAGGTTGAACATCTCTAAAACAACGGAAAACTATTTAAAAAAATTAAAAACTATATAGCATACAAATTCATCTGGGGCAGCTCTTATTAACTGGATCAGATCCAAAGTTCTAGAGATATTATATTTAGTGCAAATAGGTTTTAAAAAACGGGTATGTGCATCAAACAGACAATTACTGGAGCAAACGAATAGGACATGTACCAAATCTTGAATACCTTCACTACAAAGATCACAGTGTCCAGATTTATCAAATACGCCACCCCAATTATTTGTTAAATCTTTTAGTGGCAATGTCCTAAATCTTAACATCAACACTTTCACCAACCCACCAAAGATCTACACTCGGTCTCACTCTCACTCGTGCACACTCCCAACATCCGCAAAAGTAAAACTGAAGGTCGCTCATTCCATTACATAGCACCCGAGACATGAAACTACCTCCCTCAACCCATCAGAGCCTCCTCCTCACTTCTTGAGTTCTGCAAGAAGCTGAAGACTTGGCTGTTCATATAAGCAACTTGGGATCACACACCTACTCAAGCGCCTGGATACTCTCTCGGTGATTAGTACATTTACAAATCAATGTAACATAACAACAGTGTATAGAGTTTGTACATATTTCCTTGCAAGAGGAATTGGTTTGGATTCTTGCCCAAGCATTGGCCCAAAGAAGAATAAACAGAAAGCGCCAAGGAGACACAAGAATTTATTACACTCGGCTCTTGTCTTCTGCTGGTGAGTAGGGTGACAATCATGAGGAGAACAAGATCTGAACTTCACCACATGTAAGTCTTTACTGTTGGCAATTAATAGTTACTTCCAAGGTGTCTCTCTGGAAATGTGTCCAAATTGACAAGACGCACGTTATTCGTATTCGCTTTTGTACATACCTATAGTAGAATTTAGACATGCATATTCGATGTTTAATCAGTGTACAAAAAGCTGCTGCTTTTGTGGCTCCAAATTGGAAACATTACTTCACATGTTATGTATTTGCTCTTCTTTACTATCATAACAGTGAAAATGGCTTAGACAATCTTTCAATCAATCAATCAGGGGGTTTAAAGGGTGCTACTCACCCGTAAGGGTCTCAAGGCGCTGGGGTGGGCGGCGGGGGGTGCAACTCCGAGTCGGCAGAAAAGCCAGGTCTTGAGGCTCCTCCTGAAGGTGTGCAGAGTAGGGGAGCGTCTGACGTTGACAGGGAGCTCGTTCCAGGCTTTGGCTGCGATGTAGAAGAAGGCTCTTCTACCCGCTCTGGTTCTGCGGATGCGCGGGGTTTCTGCTAGGACGAGGTCGGAGGAGAAGAGGTTTCTTTTGGGTACATGGAAGGAGACTCTTTCGTTTAGGTATTTGGATCCAGTGTTGTGGAGGGATTTGTAGGCTTGAAGGTTACTCTCTTCTTGACGGGGAGCCAGTGGAGGTCTCGCAGGTTTTGGGTGATGTGCTCATGTCGTGGGATGCAGAGGACGAGTCTGGCCGCGGTTTCCTGGATATTCTGGAGTTTGCGTAGCAGGAATTTGTTGATTCCAGCGTAGAGGGCATTTCCGTAGTCCAGTCTGCTTGTTATGAGTGCGTGGGTGACTGTCTTTGTGGCTTCGGGGGGGAACCACTTGACGGTCTTGTGGAGGATGCGGAAGGTGTTGAAGCAGATGGAGGCGACTACGTTGATCTGTTGGGTCATGTGAGGGAGGAGTCGAGTATGATGCCGAGGTTCCGGACGAAGTCCGTGAGTGAGTTGCCGAGGGCGGTGGGCCACCAGGAGTTGTCCCAAGCTGAGGGGGGACGTCCAAGGACGAGGACTTCTGTCTTCTCAGAGTTGAGTTTTAGACAGCTGCTGCTCATCCAAGCTGCGACGTCTTTCATTCCTTCTTGGAAGCGGAGTCTGGTGGTTTCAGGGTCCTTCATGAGGGAGAGGATGAGCTGGGTGTCGTCGGCGTAGGATACTATGTTGAGTCCATGCTGTCTGACGATGGTGGCGAGGGAGGACATGTAGATGTTGAAGAGGGTGGAACTAAGCGATGATCCTTGGGGTACCCCGCAGTTGATCTCTGTGGGTTCGGAGAGGAAAGGCGGGAGTCTGATCTTTGGGTTCTGCCGGCGAAGAAGGAGCACAGCTAGTCGAGGGCGGTTCCCTGTATGCCGACGTCGTGGAGTCTGGATGCGAGAGTGCGGTGGGAGACAGTGTTGAAAGCTGCGGAGAGATCCAGTAGGAGGAGGGTTGTGGTGTGGCCTTGGCGGAGGAGCGTGCGGATGTTGTCTGTGGTGGCAAGGAGGGCGGTCTTGGTGATGTGGTTACTGCGGAATCCGGATTGGTAGGAGTCGAGGATGGTGTTCTCTTCGATCAAGTTTGTCAGCTGGACGTTGATTATCTTCTCTGTGACTTTGGCTGCGAAGGAAAGGAGAGAGATGGGTCGTAGTTCTTCAGGTCCGTCGGGTCTGCAGAGGGTTTCTTGGTGAGGGGCTTGACTTCTGCGCATTTGCAGTCATCGGGTAATTTGCTGGATTCGAAAGAGGCATAGATGGTGCGTTGTAGCTCAGGCACTATGGTGGCGGCGGCTCTGTGGAAGATGTGTGATGGGCAGGGGTCTGTGGGTGCTCCTGAGTGAGTGTTCTTCATGGTCGTGGTGGTATCTTCAGTGGTGACCGGGGTCCAGGCGGTGATGGTGGGCGGGCTGGCTGTCGTCGCTGGAGGGAAGGGTGGTTTCTGGAGTCTGTTTGCGTTAAAAAGGGTGCGGCTATGTTACAGTAGCTGTGAGACAGGGATTGAGTGGGGATGATCACCAAATGACAACAAATCTAATACAATCGATAAAATGTAAGATTTTGTCTCCCTCCGCTGAATGACTTAGACTTTTAATTGGAGTGGAACCAGATTGTTCTAACCTTACTCAGTCTCATTCTTTGTACAGCTTTTTTAACTTTTACGTTTTATTGACAAAATGTACTACTGTTATTGAATTTTATTGCAGCTGGAAACTTTGTACGACTTTAATTAATTTGCAACAAACTGTTAGCAATGAGGTCAGAACTGTAAAAGCCAACACAGAGAAACAAAGCTTAAACATCCCCTGTGGAAGATGCTATAAAAGGTATAAAGAGTATATCACCAAAAATAACATAAGTGATTCACCAAGGTGCCAAATATGCAGGACGGAGTGGAGACACAAGAGTTGAAAAATGTGTCCGAGAGACTGAACAGAACTTGTGCTAGTCGCAATGGGTCAGTGCAGAATTAAGATTAGGCAAAATGATGCAGCTGTGATGTTTCAGAAGGGAAACAGCCTTTACAACGAAGGCTGAACAACGACAATATGTTTACAACTAATTTTTTTACGAGATGCCTTTACAAGGAATTTTGTTGTAAATGCATTAAAGGTGAAGGCATACTCGTAGTAAAACAATTACATTTAAATGTAAGTATTTTGGTGAGTATTAAGAGGTAAGATAAGATAATATATATATATATATATATATATATATATATATATATATATATTCACTGAAAAAACCATAGGTTTCAGGGGTGTTATAGTTAGCTGGACATTTCTCCCGTACAAAACCCTAGAAATTCCCCTGTTATAGTTAGTTCAGCTAACTATAACTCGCGCCCCCGCAATGCACTGCTGATAACATCACATATTACATCGCTCATTACATGGTCAGTGACATCACTGATGACATCACTGATGACATCATCCATGTGCTAAATTACTGCATCTTCTCACACCCTAATTTAACCGTTGATACACCAACTCAAAATTACAGACGTCCATTCTCAAAACCATAGATACTCCAATACCAATAACTACATACCCACTCATTAACTCTTAGGTCTACATACACCTCCACTCACTCACCTGTACAGTCACTCATACTTACAGTCACTCTGTACAAGACTATCATATGCATTTATACACCTACATAGACACTCACACACCACCAATCATCCATAGAGGTACTCTCACACCTAGTCAGTCATGCAAATAATTAATCACACTCCCATTTACTCACCTATGCAGTTATACATACTCAAGTTCACTTACTCATAAAAATAGCACCACATTCTTACGCTCTTATACAATCATTGATACAAGCACACACTCATCCATACAGCCACTCTCACAATCACACACTCTCACATATACCACTTATATACTCTTACACGCATATATACTCCCTTTCACATATGTAGTTAGTCACACATGTACCACTGAGACATACATTCAATCCCTAACACACCCATACATACACTCACTCAACCATACAGTTCATCACAAATGCACTCTTAATACCATGCACCCATAGAATCACCCACTCGCACATCTATGCATAGAGTCACACACACCCTACCCACACAAACACTCAGGCACACATACAGATACTCAGACAACCAATCAATAACCCATATAGACACTCATATAGCTATTCACAAAACCATGCAGCCACTTATACACCTACACACAGACACATACAGACATTCACACAGTTTAGTCACTAGTCTGCAGTAAGATACATTTAATGACTCACTTATAGAGTCAGTTACGCACCTAGAAAATCATCCATTCACACACTTGTACACCCACTCATTCTTCCACAGGCCTTTCGCTATAAATATATAAAACACATTTAAACTTTACAGAAACACACAGTCACTGGATGACGTCATCAGTGATGTCATTTGAGATGTCATCAGTGATGTCACTGACCCTGTCATGAGTGATGTAATATGTGACGTCATCAACAGTGCATTGCGGGGGCGCGAGTTATAGTTAGCTGAACTAACTATAACAGTGGAATCTCTAGGATTTTGTACGAGAGAAATGTCCAGCTAACTATAACACCCCTGAAACCTATGGTTTTTTCAGTGAATTTCTAAGGTTTTTTAAATGCCAATTCCTAACTATAACGCCCCTGAAACCTTTGGTTTTTTCAGTGAATTTCAAAGGTTTTTTAAATGCTAATTTCTAACTATAACGTCTCTGAAACCTATGTTTTTTTTCAGTGAATTTCAAAGGTTTTTTAAATGCCAATTCCAACTATAACGTGCATGAAACCTATGGTTTTTTCAGTGAATTTCAAAGGTTTTTTAAATGCTAATTCCTATCTATAACTTCTCTCTAAAGATATCATGTTTAATGATTTTCATTGGATTCCTATATTTTTCAATTTCAGTGTGTCAATTTCATTAATTATGTTTTTTTTAAATTCTTTTTTATCACCATTTTTAAAATGTATTTATTTAATTAATTCTTTTAAAAAATATATATATATATTCGTTTTTATTGGGGTTTTCAAACATTTTTTTATATTTTTAAAAATATTTCTTTAACTATATGTTCAAAACTTTATTTTACATATTTGTTTTCAATGTTTTTGGATCCGCGCACCCTATGCGCACCGTTCTCGTTCCCTACGCGGAAGCATCCGCGCACGGTATGCGTTGGGTACGTGTTTAGCGCGCGATCGCAATGCGACCGGTATGCGACTCCCAGCCTATACGCGACACGTTCGATGTTCGTAACGCGACGTTTACGCGCTTCCGCGATGCGTCATCTGCGTCTATGACGCGGTAGGTGCGCGGATCCCACGCAGTATTTAACATTAAAAAAAACATGTGTATTTCATGTGAATATTAATTGAAGACAAACTCTAAACTAGTCTTAAAAGTCAGTGTAGAAAGTAGTCATACAACGAATGATTTCTTGTCTTTTTTCAAAAGAAAATTCTGTGGATCCGCGCACCCAACGCGAGAGAATCCGTGCACCCAACGCGATAGATGCGCGCATTTCGCATTTTTTTTTTTTTTAAAGGAGGCCCCATGGGGTCCTTCTAGGACCCCCTAAGCACCTCTAGAGGGTCAGAGTATTTCCACTCTGCCCCCTTTATATGTTTTACACACTTATTCCCCTTGCTTCTTCAGCCTCGCTTCTACCGAGGCAGAAAATGGCCGCCAACAGTTCCTGGTTTCGAATGTAGACAGACACTCGACAGCCAATTAGCATTCAGCGCGCGATCGGGAGGGTGCGCGCTCGGTTCGGGGAGGGTGCGCTCACGATGTGGGAAGGGTCCGCGGATCCTCCCCGGCCATAGATATTTATGTACTTTTAACTCTAATTTTCTCAGGAACTACTGAACGGATTCACACCATTTATGCAAAAGGCACAAGTCTGAACTGAGGACTACCTCTTTGCCAAATTTGGTGTCATTCCGTTCAGCGGTTCGGGCAGTAGCTGCGACAACAGATCCTATGGGAAATTGCATGGGGAAAACGCGTTTTGGGACCCCCATTTTTTCACGGCCCTCGCTTCACGAATCACCACGAAACTTTCAGGGTAGGAGCGGAGCGGAGCTGGCCAAAAGTTTGGAAAATTTCGCGAGGATTCGTCAACCGGCGCCAGACTTATTGGGAATAGAATGTTGCGGATTTCCTATGGAAAATAGGTCCTAACTATAACTATCTACTGGCGACAGCCAGTAGATTATATATATATATACACACACGTATATGTATATATATATATATACACAAATTAAGCTTTTCCGTGGTCAAAAAAGCAATCTCAAGCCCAACTCCATATGCGTGAGTTTTATTTACAAAATGACAAACAAACGCCCGACGCGTTTCGGTGCAGCCGCACCTTGGCTGCACCGAAACGCGTTGGGCGTTTGTTTGTCATTTTGTAAATAAAACTCACGCATATGGAGTTGGGCTCGAGATTGCTTTTTTGACCACGGAAAAGCTTAATTTGTGTAAATTCAAGGAGGATCGCTACCTCGCTCGAGCCCGCCACCGTGAAGCGGCAGGGAGATCAGCGAATCATATATATATATATATATATATATATATATATATACACACACACACACATACATACATACATACACGCCACATCCGATTCTCCACACCAAGAACCGGACACCGACACGGGGAGATTTCAGGAGATAAAATCTTTATTCCTCCATTACGCTGCGACGCGTTTCGGCATTCACTGCCTTGGAAAAAATATATATATATATTTATATTCATCCCCAAGTCGATTATCAAGAGTGATGCACAAAAAGCAAAACAGCTATATTGAGAGGTAGTCTTGATCCGAATAGTCTGACAGGTACCAATGTCACTTCCCCTTCAAAATTCTGTCCTAACTGCCCTGGCATTGAAGAAACCGAGGCCCGTTTTATGTTTTTTTGTGCTTCTTATAGGTTTGTGTGGAACATATGGCTCTTAACTCAATGTAAACTTATGGGTTTGAGACACCATTGGGAGGCCATGAGACTATTCAAGAGCGACACTAGTGAACAACTAGCCTTTTGTAGTTTCTCGGTATCTGCATTGTCTGTGGAAACTCAGAAACAAGGCCATAGATAAAATTTTAACTATGATAACTAAACTGCAGAGTACAACTCAAATAGGCTGCTTAGTGTCCGCCTTCTCCTTTTCATACTCAGGATATTGTTTGATGCTTATTTCATGAACAGTTTTTAGACTGATATATGTATGTCTTTTATATCTATAACAAGATACCTTTTCTTTCAGTCTTTGTGTTTTATCGGAGGATACACTCTTTTTTATAAGGAAACTGTTTTATCATATTCAAGCGATATCGTCATGAACGACTGAATTAACAATAAAGATTTGTTAGCTGCAATTCTTCCTTTTTAAGTTGGTTTTACTTGTATCGCCTCATGTGTAATAATTCTGTATTTATGGGGATTTTTGATATTGTTCTTATTTATGCAAATTTTTTATGGCTTGGTGGCGAAATAAAGATATATATATATAAATATATAGTGGCAAGGGTATTTTAATGGTTTAGGGTGGCAATGGGTTTTTGGGTGGAAAGGGTAATTATAGGGTTTAGGGTGGGTATGGCATTTGGGTGGTAAAGGTATTTTTAGGTCTCGCCTGAGCCAGTGCTTATAGCGGTGCTCTGGTGAGAGTTTTAGTAAGCGGGTTTTGGAAGTGCTAACCTAGTGGCTTTTTTCAGGCCTCCAGCTTGCGTTCGCGATGTCGTGCACGCGCAAAGCTGCTATCCTGGTTTCTAGCATTCCTTTCCTCGCATGGCCGGCTTTCCTCCCCCTCTATCACTCGCTCCTCCCCCTTCCTTACTGCACGGAAGAGTTTGTCAATGTCTTGTATTTTTGATCAAAGAAGACTGCATTTGTAATGCATTTCCTCCCTTTTATTTACAACCACTTGGAGGGTTTTTAGTCTTTAAAAAGAAGTCGGGGGAAGTATTTTTTTCATTTCAACTTCCAGTATCGCGTTCTAAAGATTGACTTTTATAAATAGGTTTTGTACTAGAGTGGTGGAGGCGAAAACGAGCCAGGTTTTATCGCGCTATTCTGAGAGACCAGCCAAATAATAACCTGTTGTTTTAAGAGCTTTAGAAAATAAGCAACTTGCGATTAAAAGTCGGCAAATAAGCCTTTCCTGCTTGTGTGGTTTATTCTATGTTCTGTCCCTTGCTTTTAAGACCTTCACCGTAAAGGCCACGTATTGGGGGACGCGCAAACGCTCCTTGAAATATCTCGGTACAGTGGAGGGAAAAACTAAATGTGAACGCTTTGATTTCAAATCGGGGCGCCTCCCAACTAAATCCGGATAATTGGCCATGAATGTCCGAGCTTTCATTTTCATCCGATCGTAGAAGGTTTTTTTTAGGGTTTTAAAAAGTACTTTAACCAAAAACGTTTAGTTCTTAAAATACGATGGGAACACAACTCTGTTAACCGAAGGGAGTTCTGCAACTCTTTAAGTATAATTATTTGTCCAGGCTCTTTGGGTGTTTTGGTTTGTTTCTTGAGTAGAATCAACACGTAAATGCGGCGTTAACATTTATATAAGCCCATTATAAAGCATGGACTGTAGTTCAACACTCGCTGCCTTCATAGCTGCCAAGGTTTCAGATAGCTTATGTGTGACATTTTTGTAATTTCACTGTAATTATGAGTAGGGCTCCGGTTTGACTCTTATTTTCCGGGTAGTTGGTGCATCGTCTTACACCATTCAAGCTGCACTGCGGGTCGCGCAAGTCAATAAACGTCTATTTTGATCAAATTAAACCATGTATATTCCAATTTTATTCCACACTTTGAAGAAGTTTTCCAAGTTCACAACTGAGGAAATGGGTTTCCAAGCTTCAGATGCTAAAAGACATGCCCATCCAAGCTTTATCCAGAAGCACAATGGAAATTCACAGTACGTCTTGGGCAACTATATGGAAATCCACCGAAAGCATTTTGGGCTTAAAGCCCTTCAGGAGTGACTGGAATGTAATGAAAAGCCCATCAACATTGTAGGGAATCTTAAACAACGTCCATGAAATCTTATGTAAATCATGTATGAAAATGCAAGCCTTAGCGTGCGTGTGCAACACTTCCAAAACCAGTGTGTTGCATGCCAAAAATAACCAAAACATTTGTGCTGTTGCACCAAATTGTGCATGCAGTTGTATACAAAAGTATTATGGGACAAATAAACAATGCTGTCTACTGTGTCAAATACGAGCTAAAACCGTTGTGCAAAACGCCCATCGTGAACCTATCAATTTACCCACGTTGCCACAAATGTAAAATCTAAACTTTCATGTCTCGACGCCAAATCTGGCGCTTCAATTGGCATCCGTGAAACCAACAAAGAATGTGCTTGAGATAAACTGCTTGTTTTAAATCTAGCGAAATCCCCACAGGCGCAATCCTTCTAAACTGGAACACACCACGTGACTGTGTGCAGAGCCAAATAGTAAACATGAGAGAAATACGTAAACATCCTATTGACAAGAGCTTTTCTCTTGTTTTCTGCAAAAGAACATAATATGACAAGCATTGGCATAGCCAATAGGTCTCGCCTTTGGGGCCTTATAAGTGTTTAGCCATGTAACAGTTGATGTTGTTGCACCAAGGACATTGTGCTGGATAACTTAACACTTATAAGGTCCCAAAGGCGAGAACTATTGGCTATGCCAATGCTTTTTAGGGTTTAGGGTAGGTGTAGGTTTTGGGTGGCAAGGGTATTTTCAGGGTTTAGGGTGGGTTTTTGGGGGGCAAGACTATTTTTAGAGTTAGGGGTAGGTATGGATTTTTGATTGGCAAGGGTATTTTTAGGGTTTTGGGTTGATATGGATTTTTGGGTGGCAAGAGTATTTTAAGAGTTTAGGATAGGTATGGATTTTTAGGTGGCAATAGTATTTTAGGGTTTAAGGTGGTGTGGTGTTTTGGGTGGAATGGGTAAATGTAGGGTTTCAGGTGGGTTTTAATTTTTGGGTGTCAAGGGTAATCTTAGGGTTTAGGGTGGGTATGGATTTCTGGGTGGCAAGGCTAGTTTTAGGGTGGGTATGGGTTTTTGGGTGTCAAGAGACATTTTAGTGTGTAGGGGCTAAGGGTTTTTGGGTGGCAAGGGTATTTTCAGGGTGCGTATAGGTATTTGCGTGGTACTGGTATTTTTAGGGTTTAGTGTGGGTAGGGGATTTTGGGTGGCAGGGGTATTTTTAGGGTGGGCACAGATCTTTGGGTGGAAAGGGAATTTTTAGGGATTAGGGTGGGTATTGTTTTTTGGGTGGCAAGAGTAATTTTAGGGTGGGTATGGGTTTTTGGGTGGCAAGGGTATTTTTAGGGTGGGTATGGGTTTTTGGGACTATAAGTTTTTATGGTTTACAGTAGGTATGGTTTTGTGTTGGAAAGGGGATTTTTAAGGTGTGGGGTGGGTGTAGGTTTTAGGTTGGAAAGGGGATTTATAACATTAAGAGTGAGGAGAGAGAGAGTGAGGAGAAAGAGAGTGAGGAGAGAGAGAGTGAGGAGAGTGAGGAGAGAGAGAGTGAGGAGAGTGAGAGTGAGAGAGTGAGATCTCATATATATATATATATATATATATATATATATATATATATATATATATATATATATATAATCTACTGGCGGTCGCCGGTTGATAGTTATAGTTAGGACCTATTTACCATAGGAAATCCGCAACATTCTATTGGGAATATCTTTGGCGCCGGTTGACGAATCTTCGCGAAATTTTCCAAACTTTTGGCCAGCTCCGGTCCGCTCGTATCCTGAAAGTTTCTTGGTGATTCGTCAAGCGGGGGCCGAGAAAAAAGGGGGGTCCCAAAACGCGTTTTCCCCATGCAATTTCCCATAGGACCGGTTGACGCAGCTACAGCCTGAACTGCTGAACGGAATTACACCAAATTTGGCAAAGAGGTAGCCCTTGGTTTACACGTGTGCCTTTTGGTTAAATGGTGTATATCTAGGGCCGCGGATCCTCCCGAGCACGAGCTTTATGCTAATTGGCTGTCAACACTCTGAATCAGGAAGTGTTGGCAGCCATCTTGTGCCTTGGTAGAACCGAGGCACAAGAAAGCACAAAAAAACCGCAAAAAACGCAAAAAGGGGGCAAGGTAGAAACACCCTGACCCCCTAGGCATGCTCAGGGGGTCCCACAAGGGCCCCCCAGCCCTGGGGACTGCCACCCCCGGGGCTTTTGTGAAATATGTGGGGGGGGCTCTCAGCCCCCCCCCCAGCCCCGGGGACCGCCACCCCCCGGGGCATTGCAAAAAATAGGTGGGGGGGCTCAAAGGCCCCCCCAAGCCCCGGGGACCGCCACCCGCCGGGACTTTATGTACATATTTGCCCTCCCACAACCCCGGGGACCGCGCCACCCCCCGGGGCTTGTTTAAGAGATAAAATACCTGTGTGGGGGGCTCGAGCAACCCCCCACACGCCCCAGGGACCGCCACCTCCCTGGGGCACTAAATATTTAAAATAGGGGGTCCGTTACAGACCCACAAGCCCCGGGAACCACCACCCCCCGGGGCTTTAAATTAAGTGGGAGGGGGGCCGTGCGGCCCCCCTCCTGGAGCCCTCGATGGCCCTTGGGACCGCCACCAACCAGGGCCGGCTCCTGCAGTGTCCCAGGATGCCCACCCCCGGGACACTGCTGTTTGCAATGGCAGGGCGGGAGCCTCGCGGCTCCCGCCCTGTCATTGCAAACTGCTTTGCTTCATTGAAGCGAGAGCAGGGAAACCTGCTCTTGCTTCAATGAATCAAAGCAGATTGCTTTTCCATATGGAGAGCAGCATGTTAGCTCCTCCCCATGTGGAAAAGCAATGCCGGCTCCCGCAGGAGGCGGGGAGCCGGCGGGGCCATGGGGGGATTGGGGCCCCCCCTCCCACGGTCCCCAACGAGAGGCCAGGCCCCGGGGGATGGGGTCCCTGGGGCCATAAGTGGCCAGGGAAGGGGGCCACGTGGCCCCCCTCCCCCATTACAAAAATATTAATTAAAAAATAAAACAATGGCCGGCCCCGGGGGATGGGGTCCCCGGGGCCTTAAGTGGCCACATGCGGGGGGGCTACGCAGCCCCCTTCCATAAAAATAAATTACATTATTTTTTTTTTAAAAGGGCCATGCCCCGGGGGATGGGGTCCCCGGGGCAAATTATGTCCTCGGGAGGGGGGCCACGCGGCCCCATTCCCGTTTTTTTTTTTTTTTAAATAAAAACTGTAGGCAGGCCCTGGGGGATGGGGTCCCCAGGGCCCAAAAAATTGAAAAAGAAGGGGGGCTACACAGCCCCTCTTCTTAAACAAAAATTTTTTTTTTAAAAGACCGGCATCGCGCCAGAGGCCCCTCCTTTCATCACTCTGTAAACGCGCCCCCTGGCGCGTTTACAGAGGGGGAATGAATTCCCCTTCAATACGGAGGGTCCCACGGGGCTTACTAGCCCACCAGGAACCTCCAGTATGCGCCAAGGGGCTGCGTTGCAGAGAGGTGTTCTGAGGCCACGCCCCTTTTTACACCTCTCTGCAACGCAGCTCTGTGGCGCTTAATGGAGGTACCTGGTGAGCTAGTTGGACCCCAGGGACCCTCAGGATTCAAAGGGACTTAATCCCCCAACTTAAAATGCGCCACGGGGCGCATTAGCACAGTGGTGAAGGTAGGGGGCGGGGCCTGAGGTGATATGTGTGCAAACACGCCCTGTGGTGCGTTTTAAGTTGGGGAATTAATTCCTCTTCAATCCTGAGGTCCCCTGGGGGCCAACTAGCCCACCCTGTACTTCCAATAAGTGCCACGGAGCTGCGTTGCAGTGTTGTAAAAAGGGGCGTGGCCTCTGAACACCTCTCTGCAATGCCGCTCCCTGGCGCATACTGGAGGTACCTGGTGGGCTAGTTGGCCCCCAGGGGACCTCAGGATTGAAGAGGAATTAATTCCCCAACATAAAACGCGCCACAGGGCGTGTTTGCAGACATGTCACCTCAGGCCCCGCCCCCTTCCTTCACCATTGTGCAAACGCGCCCTGTGGCGCGTTTTAAGTTGAGGAATTAATTCCCCTTCGATCTTGAGGGTCCCTCAGGGCCAACTAGCCCACCAGGTACCTCCAGTATGCGCCAGGGAGCTGCGTTGCAGAGAGGTGTTCAGAGGCCACGCCCCTTTTTACCCCTCTTTGCAACGCAGATCTGTGGCACTTACTGGAGGTACCTAGTGGGCTAGTTTGACCCTAGGGACCGTCAGGATTCAAGGGGACTTAATCTCCCAACTTAAAATGCGCCATGGGGCGCGTTTACACACTGGTGAAGGGAGAGGACGGGGCTTGAGGTGACGTGTGCAAACACGCCCTGTGGTGCGTTTTAAGTTGGGGAAAAAATTCCTCTTCAATCCTGAGGGACCCTGGGGGCCAAGTAGCCCACTAGGTGCTTCCAGGAAGTGCCACTGCGCTGTGTTGCAGAGAGGTGGTGCAGGCCGTGCGCCTTTTTACATCTCTCTGCTACGCAGCTCTGTGGCGCTTACTGGATGTACCTAGTGGGCTAGTTGGACTCTATGGACCCTCAAGATTGAAGGGGAATTATTTCCCCAACTTAAACTGCGCCACTGGGCGTGTTTGCACAGTGGTGAAGGGAGGGGATGGTGTAGGAAAGTGGCTCTATATATACTGGACCGAAGTAAAAGCAGCCGAACTACGAATTCCGATTTACTAACATGTTATCAGGACAGACCTCAGTGCTGCATCTTTGAGCCCAGTACTGATCTTGAAAAGTAATTTTAACCGCACTTACCAGTAACTTGTATTTCCTTCCATAGAAATCCATTGTGTGGTTTTCAGAAGAAAAATTTCTAGGTGTCGAATTTTGGAACGTACAAATATTCCTCTAAAATCAGCCGAACTACGAATTCCGATTTACTCACCTGTTTTAAGGAGAGACCTCAGTGCTGCATGTTTAAGCCCAGTACTGATCCTGAAAAGTCATTCTAACCGTACTTACCAGTCACTTGAATTTCCTTCCATAAGATATCATTGCCTCCCACCCCTGTTCCTGTTTAATAGTACTCCCATGAGTCATTGAGCTGACGAGCTTGTGGATGAAGCACCCACATGCCTGTGAGAGGTACCTGACCTGAGAAAGATGTTGGCAGCCTACACAGCAAACCCCAAATTTCAAAGACTGTAATTTCTACTGAGGACGGTTAAAGAAACAGAAACACGTGTCTAGAGATCAGCACTATCTGCGCCAACTGTGGCGAAACACTCGACACTCTTGAAGCAAGCAAGTAACTGAAACCGCATTTACCACAATGTCAAGGGCGAACCTTGCTGGGAGGTGAAGCGGTGTGCTTCCACCCCTGTTCCTGTTTAATAGTACTACCGTGTGTCATTGAGCTGACGAGCTCGTGGATGAAGCACCCGCATGCCTGTGAGAGGTACCTGACTTGAGAAAGATGTTGGCAGCCTACTCAGCAAACCCCACATTTGAAAGACTGTAATCTCTACTGATGACAGTTAAAGAACCAGACCCACGTGTCTAGAGCTCAGCACTATCTGCGCCAACTGTGGCGAAACACGCGACACTCTTGAAGCAAGCAAGTAACTGAAACCGCATTTACCACAATGTCAAGGGCGAACCTTGCTGGGAGGTGAAGCGGTGTGCTTCCACCCCTGTTCCTGTTTAATAGTACTACCGTGTGTCATTGAGCTGACGAGCTCGTGGATGAAGCACCTGCATGCCTGTGAGAGGTACCTGACCAGAGAAAGATGTTGTCAGCCTACTCAGCAAACCCCACATTTGAAAGCCTGTAATCTCTACCTATGGCAGTTAAGGAACCAGAAACACGTGTCTAGAGATCAGCACTACCTGCGACAACTGTGGCGAAACACTCGAACAGTCTTGAAGCAAGCAAGTAACTGCATTTACTACAATGCCAGAGACGAACCTTGCTGGGATTTGAAGCGGTGTGCTCCCACCCCTGTTCCTGTTTAATAGTACTCCCGTGAACATGGAGAGTCCTCAGTGCTGCATCTTTGAGCCCAGTACTGATCCTGAAAAGTAATTCTAACCGTACTTACCAGTAACTTGAATTTCCTTCCATAGGCTAACATTGACTGGTTTCACTTGGAAATTTTTCTAAGTGTGCAGTTTTGGAACTTTAAAATATTCATCTAAAATCAGCCGCACTACAAAACCCGATTTACTCACCTGTTATCAGGAGAGACCTCAGTGCTGCATCTTTCAGCCCAGTACTGATTCTGAAAAGTAATTTAACACTTATAAATTCACCCAGGCACTCTCCTTGCAGTACTCTAATCATTCAGTCAGTATCAAAGTAATCATGCAGCAAGCCAGGCATTAGCACATGGACTGCCTTAAACCCCTATCCACTATGCATGCAGTATCCTAACTAACCAACACACTTATAGTTCTGCACTTATACATTCAACAAAAAAAAACAATATTTCAGTTTCAATATTTTAAAAAACATTTGTATTTCCATTTATATTAAAAATATACAATGTAATTTAAAAAATAAAATATGTAAAAATAAACAGTTAAAAAACTGTAAAAATCTGTATAAAAAAATACATATAACTATTATTACATTTAAAAATTATAATTTAAAAAACCTTCGAAATATACTGAAAAAACCATAGGTTTCAGACATGTTATAGTTAGGAATTAGCATTTAAAAAACCTTAGAAATTCACTGAAAAAACCATAGGTTTCAGGGCTGTTATAGTTAGCTGGACATTTCACTCGTACAAAACCATTGAAATTCCTCCGTTATAGTTAGTTGTACTCACTATAACTCGCGCGCCCGCAATCCACTGCTGATGATGTCACATATTACATCATTCATGACGTGGTCAGTGACATCACTGATGGCATCTCAAATGACATCACTGATGACATCATCCACGTGACAATAAGATACACCTCATCATACACTAGTATAACCTTTCATCACTCACTGTAAAATACAGAGTACATTATTTGAATCCATTGACACATCAATACAAGTTTCTAAAAACCCACTCAGTGATTCGTAGATCTACACACACATCTAATCACTTACCTATAGATTCACTCATACATGCTGTCAATGATCAATAGAACACTATCAAATATACTTATACACCTATATCGACATTACACACCAGCACACATCCTATTCACTTATGTAGTCATCCTACTCATTTATGCAAACAACGAATCCTACTTACCGTTACTCAGCTACACACTTATACAAACACCACTTCATTTATTCATATAGATAGTAACTCATACTTAGTGTGTTATAAAATCACTATTACAAGTATACAGTTATCCATACAGTCACTCATACAATCACTGAGTCTTATGTATACTTATTTATATACAACAACTGTCACATACACTGCCTTTTATTTTTCTAGTTTATTGGACATGTACCATTAAGAGATATATTTGCTCATCAGCCCACCCATAAAGATATTCACTCACCCAAACAACTGTTATAACATGTAGTCTTAACCTCATATACCTACTGAATCAACTATTCACACATCTTTCGGCAGTCACACATCCCCCACCGAATCACACACACATTCACTCTCTCATACAAATACTCAGTTAACTAATCAACAACTAATATAGACTTTCACATAGCTAGTAACCAACTGGTACAGCAGTTTACACAACAACTGACAAAGCGATGCAGATATTCACACAGTTTAGTCACTATCCAATATATTTAGTGAGACACTATAAAATAGTCAGGTAAACAGTCAATCACACTTCTACTAAATCCTCCATCCAGATATTTATATTTATATATCCACTCATTCTTCAATGCAGATTGCTATATATATCATACATTTTAAACTAACGAATCAAATCACATTCACTGGATGATGTCATCAGTGATGTCATCATTGATGTTATCAGTGATGTCACTGACCATGTCATGAATGATGTAATATGTGACATCATCAGCAGTGGATTGCGGGCGCGCGAGTTATAGAGAGTACAACTAACTATAACGGAGGAATTTCAATGGTTTCGTACGAGTGAAATGTCCAGCTAACTATAACAGCCCTGAAACCGATAGATAGATAGATAGATAGATAGATAGATAGATAGATAGATAGATAGATAGATAGATAGATAGATAGATAGATAGATAGATAGATAGATAGATAGATAGATAGATAGATAGATAGATAGATAGATAGATAGATTCTACTCCTGGTTTGCGGTTATTGACGTCTGGCTGCCAAATCGCTGGTGGTGCACGTTAAAAAGCTCTACCGCTGCGCTTTGTTTAAATTAAAAATTAAACCCAAACTCCTTTCCACGTAAGAAAGACACGTCACTCTGGGATGCAAGGAATTTCCATTTATGCGAAAAGGCCACAACAGACAGGGCGCGTTTTGGCTGTGTTCTACGGCCTTTGTCACCTGATAAGCGCCATCTTTGAAACCACTTATATATAAATTAAAAGCATGAACATAAACAAAACACTAAACTGTATCTTGCCTATGCTTGACATTAAATGCTCAGACAGTCTCTTTATAGGCACAGTATAGAAATCATTGTAGGTTAGAGGATAAAATAATTTGTTTCTATCTGGGCTATAAAAATAACAGATGTTAATAAGCAGCTACACGGAATGCACTTTTTTTGAAAAGGTAAAGCAAACAGTGCCTCTAGTCTCTTCGATGAATGTGTCTATTCTTGTTCGAGCAAGAACCTTTATAAAGGCTATCTACTCAAAAACTGGCTAAAACACCCCAGTCTATGCAATCCTTAAAATTAATACGAAAAATGTCAGTGCTTCTTACTGTCCCTTCAGCAGTCCAGTCATGTTGCAAATCCATTTGATTCAACCCCTATGAGTGTAAACCAATAAAGTCTTAATCTTCAACACCAGCTGCCAGGACAAATGTTATCTTCTATTTCCACACATTTGAATAAACAGGATTGCAGGCTGAAAGTGTGCTCAATTCTGATACATTCCAATCGCCCAAATTGAAAGCTTCCATCCCCCACCGTTCGGCGAATGCCTCGGTGTCCAGCTCACTAGATTGTCAGGAATTCTCGGGATTTATCGGTCCGGCCGTGGCAGGAAGACCAAAGTAAAAGACACTCTGGCAAGAGGATAATCTTTTCACATGTATGGGTTGTGCAAATGAAGAGCTGAAGAACAGTAAGGATAAACGCTTAGGAGATACATTGGAGCCCTGATGACGTCCAAGTGACGACGAGACGCGTAGTCTGACGACTGGATACTGTTATATTTTGGAGCCATGATTTTCCTTTGAGTTATTAAACAGAAAACACATATGAAATGAGTTTGCCTATGGATTTGATTCTCGAAAAACAATAATTGATTGGATACCATAGCGGACACATTGCCGCTCCTTTCCATTTCTAAAATTCAACTTTTTATTCCATTTGGCTTACATAGTTACACATGCCCTTATTTAATCAGGCCTCAAAAAATCTTCTTACCTAGTCGCTATGAAGAGTCAGATTTTATCAGGGTGAACTATTTTTAGGGCCTACTGGCCCACTCAGGTGAGAGAGCTTGAGCTGGCAAAGAACAGGTATTCTATTAATC
Organism: Triturus cristatus; assembly: GCF_964204655.1. Lineage (NCBI taxonomy): Eukaryota > Metazoa > Chordata > Amphibia > Caudata > Salamandridae > Triturus > Triturus cristatus. The sequence continues at coordinate 1,107,231,887 of NC_140592.1, read as the reverse complement.
GAGAACGTGAATGAGCAATAAAGAAGCACTTAAATCTTGTTTTTAACTGATCACATTTGCTGTGCATTCAAAGACCCAGGTTAAAGGTCAGTTTATGTCTTCTCACAAATTACTACTTTAATCCCGGAGATTGATGTTTACTTTGCTTTCTATGACTGCAAAGTTAGAGAATTTTGTAAAGTGAACTAACTGTCTGACAATCATGCTAGGGTATGTTAAAGTGTGAAACTAAAAGCTATAGAATGTCCGTTTTTTTTCTAACACTACATTTAAATAGCTTATAAATGAACAAGAAATATTTCAAAATATAAAAACAGCCAGGGTAGCACTTTTGTTTGTAAATAAGAATTGTGATGGAAACAAAGATTTGAATAGGATAAATATTTGCTGAAATCTGATTTCCAAACACTATCTTTTGTACGCTGTATAGTTTTATCAGTAAAACTCATGTCAGTGGGAAATTTTGTAGCCTTTTCAAAGGAAAATGCACTGTCTGTAAATTACAATGCACTACCACCTCATTCTCTAGCAATATATTTATTAAAAGTGAGAGCTTTTAAACATGAACTGAGAAACATTCCTGCCTCCACCCTGATGACAATGCTGTTAGTGAACTAGGAGGCAAGTCAGGGGTCATGTGTACTCTATATGTGAGCTAGACTCTTATTATACATGGATGCAAAAGTTTACTTTAATAAATCAAACAAAATAGTTTTTGTACAGCAGACATACTGACCTCACATATTTGAAGGTGCTATCATATGTGATGATGAAGAAAAAAGGCAGCTCAGTGAAATATTTGCCCAGGATCACACAATTTGAGACCAGTTTATGGGTCAAGAGCATTACAGTTAGGTTGAGTAGATTATTCAAGTCACTAGACCTTCAGGTCTGGTATTATTTTTCAAAGCCTGTTAATACCCCATTTTTTGTATTCTATTTTATACAAAATGTATCTTGGATGTGGTGATGATTGGGTTTACATTTTCTTTTTTCTCCTAATTAAAAGAGGATGAGTTGGGTTCTATTTTAATTGTTACCCAAGAAAGCTCGCCTCCATAACAAAATGTGTTGTAATAAAAGTAGTAGAACCACTATAAGAAAGTTTTTGATGTGGAGGTATACACCCGTCAACATATCTTCTTCGCCAATGGAAAAGAAAATACACTGCTTACAGATGAGTGGGTGGAATGTGTCTATGGGTGAGGATGAAGCAGAGGACATGCAAAGAACATGCATGCAAAGGAGAGAGTTAAAAGACTGCTGTAAATGACAGATGACATGAAATTATATGCAGATACAGGATTTCAGAAAGCTGTAGGAAGAAAAAAAGGCTGAGAGTCTAAAAACAGTGCTTTAAAAGGGCAGTTACTCTTTAAATGGGCCGGGACTCACCGGTACAGAGTTCCAGCACTTCTTAGTTTTATCACTCTGAGTCCTAGCTGGGCTGCAGCTGAGCTATTCAGCTGGGTTAATTTGCATATTTTCTGGGTGCTCACCATCATGCCGTGTTTGACAGCGCAGGCTCCATTCAGGCCCTGTGCTGTCAATCACATTCACACTATAATGTTCATTTGTGCAAACACAGAAATCAAGGCAGGCCACTGACAGGGCCAATTAAGAAAACCACAGGAGGTAAAGTGTTTGGCTTTAATTACACCCGAGTCTGTTGTGTGTCTGCTTATGTCTTTGTGTTTGTCTGCATGTGTATGTCTGTTTTTTGTGAAAGAAGAGAAAGAGGGTGAGAATCGAGACACCCTCAGAAGGTATTTTAAAGAAAATGCATGGGACGCTTTGTGTGTGCATGTCTGCTTGTTTCTTTTTGTGTGTGTGCAAGCTGAGAACAGGAATATATGCAACAATGTCTCAACAGGTATCAGTACAAATATAATTACACACTTAGTCTATAAGAGCACAATAAGGGAAGTACCAAATATATGACAGAGTTTTATGAGAAAATCAAAGTAATGAAAAAGCAGAATCAACATTATTCAACAATGGGTGCAGTGAATATAACAAAGTGAACAATTAGGGCCTTATTACGATGTCAGGCGGACGTAAGCGGTCTCGACACCACTATTAAAATGGGACCGCACATGGTGCGGTTGCATACGCCCATTTCTGTATGAGAGCTAGTGCTGCGGACGTAAACAGGCCATAGCACAAGCTCCCATAGAGAAATGGAAGTTTCTGTTTATCCCAGCACTGTGGTGCCTGCCAGACGGTGCGGGGATTAACCGTGGAGCACCATTGGTGCCCCCTCGGCCCCCAACCGGAGGCTGCAGGGAGAAGGGGGCCCTGCTAGGGCCCTCCAAAGTTGCTTACAGACAGGCTTTCCATGTCGGAAAACCAGACATGGAAAGCCTGTCGGAAACCAACATGGTAATCCCGACAGTGAGGCCTCCGACTGGCGGACGGGCACCTTGAGCCCATCGGAATCCAGCCGGAACGACCATCCGGTTTCACTTTCAAAGGCCTGCATTGTAATGCAGTAGTCAGAAGTGAAAGTTATGATGTGACTCTGAAAGCCTCCGACCGCAGAGTCACATCGAAATGAGGCCCATAGTGCTTGTGAACCAGTGCTCGTTAACCAGTACTAGTGAACGGTGCATGTGAAATGATGGAGCGGGTAAAATGTTTTCTTTTTATATACCCAATCCATTTATATATGTTTATATTAATATGATTAATGATTAATTATAATAATTAATAGTTTGATGTGAAAGAACTAAACCAACCTTATTAACAGAAAGAATACAAATGGGAAGGCATTTGCATGGCTAAAATAATAGGTGAACTAAGTTTGTATGCATATTAAAACGATAAATGTTGCTTGAGTAATATTATTGTGATTTGTGCTTTAATAAACCAGCATTAACGGCTTTGAAAGTTGCATATGGCTAGATAAATGCATACACATAAGGGTATTAACAAGGGAATAACACTGTTTTAATCATTTCTATGTATTAATTACGATTTTGTGTTTCTTTGCTTAAGTTGACTAATCTGGCCTACCTAAAGATGGCCGCCGACTGAAACCTAACTAAAGTACATTACTTCATCATTTGAACAATGGAGGAAGGCACCTGGACTGACTTTGTTCGTGTCCCTTGTGCGACCTGTCAGACCATGCCCATGAAGACTACCCTGTGCGAGGTGCCAATGCCCCTGAACGTGAAGAATATGTTACAATTGGGAATATGAACTGTCGAACCCGACCTGGTTTCAACGAACTGATACATTTAAAACCACGGATTATTCTTTCCCATACATTTGCTTTGAGACTTCTTCCGCATGGGAAAATTTGAAAATGTTTCCTAATGTACTGAGATGTATTTGAATTCAGCCAATCGTATTCCTGGGAAATGAGAAAATGTAACTTTGATATTTAAATTTTAGTATAAATATTAGTAGACTAGAGAGGGAAATAGTCACGCCACTTTATTCGGAAGCTACTGACGGAGAACCGATGATCAGAGATCCTTATGCTGACGGAGAGGACGGTGACTTTATATGATAAACAAGAACTCTGATGAATTTACTGAGGACAAGTTCTGACTTAGACAACGACAATTAGCCAGACTAAGTAATATGACAAAAGATGATATTGCATTATTAAGATTTAACCTGCATTTAAATTAGATAAAAGAAAATCATTATTTGAATTAATGTGTCGGTGATTATTTCATTGAAATGTTTATTGATTAGTTTTGAGAGTTAAAGTATCATTGAACTAAAATACCAACTAAATGATTCGATCGACCTATTGATGGAGGAAGTATTAGGGTGATTCAGGAGAAGTGGTTTTCCTCTATCAAAGAGAGCAGTTGTGGTTCGGAACTGATGTCCCTTTTGTAGGCACGGATAGTTTGAGAGAATGCATGTTGGTGTTATGGGCCCCACCAGCGTATGATGTGTGTATGTGCGTGTGACTGAGAAATCATCCTGTCCGTGGAAGTAAGGGGAAATTGAGTAACCCGAACTGCACCAGAAACACATTAAAAAACAAAGGCAGCGTACAAATAAAGACTTTAACAAGATCTTAGTACATGAGCACAATGATGAAGAAGAAATTATAATAATCATGTAGTAAGTCAAAAGAGACACATATTCGCTGCCTCAAGTGTCAACAGCATTTCGACTCCAATTACTAAGGATCATCATCAGGACAATAATGCAGAAGATAATGTAGTGCTAATCAAGAAATCAAACGAATAGACGCAATGGTCAAGGCTGGTTAAGGCGACACCTAGAAACACTCCTGAAACAACAATTCTCTGAGGTGGCTCTATTGGAGATGTTCAAGTTTTAAATATCTGTATAACACAATAGTATGGTCCCAGTCCAATTGTCAGCATAATGATAGTTGGCTGGGAGGTCAAAATATACCAAAGATAGGGACTGTTCCTACAAATTCATGACTGATGCCTCAGTTTATGCAGTAAAACAAGAGGCCAGAGGTTCCAAACACAACCAAAATAAGAAAAAGTTTCCAAATGCGACTTAACATACAAATGAATCTAATTAACATATCAATAGCGCCCAAAGCAAAGAATCAACCCGAGCGGCTTTCTGCAACTCAATGAGCAGCCACGAGGAACGCTCGAGAACAGGGGTGTCGTGAACCCCTGCTTTAGAAGCTACAGCGGGAGTAGATTTCTTAATAGGCCTCTTCTGTTTGCACCTCGACGACGAAGGTTCATAAATAACGTAAAAGGTGGGTGAGTGAGTGAAAGGATGGTGGGTGTGCGAGTGAAATTTTGGATGGATGGATGGATGGATGGGTGAGTGAAAAAAGTGGAGGTATAGATGGATGGATGATTGAATGAAAGGATAGATGAGTGAAAGAATGGATGGATGAGAGAAAGAGAGGGTGGATAGATTAAATGGTGGATGGGTGGAGAAGTGAAGGAATGGATGGATGAATAGGAGGGAGTGAGGATGGATGAGTGAAAGAGAGGAGTGTAAGAGGATGGATTGAGTGTAAGAGAGGATGGAATGAAGAAGAGAAAGGGTTGATGGATGGAGGAGCGAAAGGATGGATGGATGAACGAGTGAAAGGGTGGGTGGGTGGGTGGGTTTGGGGGTGGATGGATAGGTTTGGATAGGGAAGGGTGGACTGAAGGAATTGTGAAATACTGAATGATGGATGAAAGACTGAATGGTCCACAGAATGTCAAGGTTAAATGGTGGGCATCAGCAGGTGAATGGTAGGATGAAAGGATGAATGAATACATTGATGGAAGAGACAAGATGGGGAGAGTGGAGTTGCTTAATTTGCTTGGTGCCATAAAAGCTTTGGTTCGAAGTGGGGGTATTTTCATTTTCTGACTACTCCCTTGCTCAAAAATATATAGTATTGAGCCAAACAACAGCAATTAACAATATGGCATTAAGAAGGTGCAACTATTACAAAACAATGAAATGTTAACATCTCATCATGTTTGGCTTTTATTTTATGTAATGACTTAACCTGTTTTATTTATATAAACACATTTCTCATGTGTTGTGGCATGTGCTGCAACTATTGAAGACGTCATGAAGTATCATCACGTCTTGCCCGTAGCCCCGCTCACTCACCACGCCTCTAGCTTATTTTAAGGAGTATCTGCACTTATTTTTGCCCATTTAAAGCACTGCTTAAGAGAGTGAAAGACTGCACAGGAAAGTGGCGTGGAAAGAACAGGAGCGATTTAGTACTATTTAATTCTAAAGTCCAGTAACTACACCAGACACCCAGAGAGAGAATTCTAGTTTCAACATTGCCGCCAAGTGCTCCTTGCGTAAGGGGTGACACATTAAGCCTGTCTTTACTTTTGAGAAAGGTATATGCTGTGGTTTATGAGCCCATCATTAAAACCTCAAAACGAAACTACAAGTCCCAAAATACAATGGGCTTTTGGATAAAATCCAAACAATGGGTAAAGGTGTCACTTAATGAGGGGGTATTTGGTAGCCTGTAACAGGCTGTGACTGCACTGTATCAGTCAATAGAAGACACAAGACTCAGATTACGTAGGCTTCCAGTATGTATTGATGTTCCGAATTCAACCTCAAACTCGACTTTACTTCGTATCCGCTCACTCGCACACATGCCGCTTTACCCCTGCCCTATCAATCAGATGACACTCACGCTCGCAGGACCAAGCCATGCATCTTGAAGGCAGAAGTCACTTTGCTCTTCAATTTGTCTGTTGCCATCTTCCCGTCAGACTTTCGCGCCACTGCCCACTTCAGACGCTAGCCCGCCCCGTCTACATATGGTAGAAATAAAAAAGGCACTACATATTCTGCCTCACTAGCTATTACAAAACGGACAATACTTGAAGCAGAAGCGGAAAGCCTCTTTCAGACGACCAGGTAATATACTTTTACGGCATATAACCATTGAAGTTGGCAAAATATCAACGTGCATAAGCTTCCGATTTACTAAAAACGTTCTTTTAACGTTAACGTAATACAAATAGTAAATAAAATGATGACATTGAACTTTTTCTTCCGACGTAGTACATATATTTTAATGTTTCTCTATGGCTTTTCGGTCGTGTGTAGTGACTTAAAGCCAAAAAATGCATTCACCTTGAATAAAACTGTTCTCAAACTTATTATGCATATATATTGCACACTGCTGCTGCCCTGACAAGATGGCGGCCTAATTTATAATAAGTGACGGACATCAAGCAGACGCGCTTGGAACTGCACATATGTGTTTTCTTGTGCTATTTTATATAGCGCTACATCGGCCCAAGGGCATTGAAGCGCTTTATATGAGCACCAGTTACCACGTTGCACAAGGTTAGATTTACATATCCCAGTTAAGTCCTCTGCGCAATACATACACTAAGCGTTAAACGAACAGTTATATGAAATTCAAAAGTTCAGTTCCTGGGCTATGCCTTCCTGCGCAGAACGATGTTCTAGGGTTTCACGTGGGTCTCCTTAAACATATGATAAAATACGAATTGTATTATATTTTGTAAGTTGCTTACAAACCCCTTCCATTCAGAACAAAATTCTAGGTTGCGAGCAGTATCTGGTGCATTGATGATTATTTCCTGCGATTAGAAGTGGCAGTAAAACGGTGTGAAGCGTCGTTTATGTTATTGAAAACAAAAACTTTCAACAAAACCTGCTTCGTTTTACTTGAAATTTCAGTCTTTCGTAACAACTTTTTTTTAAAGCAGTAAATAAGAGAAAAGGAACAAATATGTCAAACTATGCACAACTTGGCGGTAGAGTGGCCAACTTTCCAGGACACTTTGTGTGCGCCGATCCCGATACATTTGGAGACATTTGTTGGGCACTGAGGTATGGGTCGCATAGCGCATTTTGCTGTTTCAATTGAAATCCCTCTCATGTAATCATACCATTTTAAAAGATATAGCACTGATTGAGCATAGAGGTGCCAATTTGGGGGTACACAAAACAGTTATAGGGAAAGAGCATAGGCCATGGGTGTCTGGTTGGCAAGAACCCAGGGCACACTTGGTCAAAGAGCATCAACATCATGCAAAAAGTAGGGGGCAACCAAGCAAAAAGGGTTACTTTCATACAATAAGTGACTGCATAAATAAGTAAATCGCTTATCATAACTATCTACAATTGCTTCACTATTGAATTATTTAAAAAAGTACAACACTAGAAAGCTGAAGTTTATTTAATGCATCTTTAATCTACATATACTACCTGTTTTTAATGCATTTATATACCTTCCAGGTGGTTATGAATCTATATATTTATTACTTTTCTTCTAATTCAGCATATCCAATGTACTACCCTATTTTTCACCCTATACTGCTCTCAATATATCCTCTACCTCGACTCATCTCAAACCTCTTTCTAGTACTCTTTCTAATGCACTACCCTATTTCTCACCCTATACCTCTATCAATATATCCTCTACCTCCACTCTCTCATTCATCCTAGGCCCCATGTCACTACTATGATCCCCAGGATAACCCTTTCTAAATGTGTCCCTCCTCTGCCCCTCCTTGCATCATCTCATACCTCTTTTACTATTCAGATCTCCCAAACCGGTCTTTATAAACCTGTACCTCTGACTCTTAGCCCTCCACCTCCCCTTTACCCATCCCAGCCCCCTCCTACTGCTATAAACTTAAAAAAAAAAATCTAGACTCTTCCCTCTTCTATCCCCCCCCTTTCCTCTTCTATTCCTTTTCAGTCCTGAAAAACAGAATAACATGTGCACCACTGAAATTTATTTAATATTTCCCTATACTAACTCCCCTCCACCTTCCCTTTACTCATCCCAAACCCCCTTCTACGGCTATCAACTCCAAAAAATAAAAAGAATTCTAGACCCTTCCCTCTTTTATCCCTCCACTTTTCCTTTTCAATCCAAATAACAGACTAACATATCCATCACTCAAATTACTTTCATATTTCACTATAATAATTCACCACTAATCCTTTATGTGTTCCGGAGTAGCATGCTACTTGCCGAAAAAGCGCTTCAACACCTCATCAGGGGGTGCAAGTGCTCTATAGATGCAAACCCTTCTCTCTTCTTCTATTCTTCCACTATCCTTCTTAATCCAAATAACTCACTAACATATCCACCACTCAAATTACTTTAATATTTCACTATACTAATTCACCACTAATCCATTATGGGTTGTGGAGTAGCAGGCTACTCACCGAAAAAGCGCTTTGACGCCTCGTCAGGGGTAGTAAGCACTATATAAATACAAATACAATACAATATTAAATGTGATTACATTCATATTGTATTTGAGTTCTAATCCCTTTACCATCTCCACTAGCAAGCTTTGACTGCTCTCTATTGCAACGTTTGATGGACAAGTTTACAAAATAAACAACTCTGAAATACTCTGGAATGAAACAGTCTTTAGCTTTGAAAAGCCAATGGCAAATGTCAGCATATAGCACTCATATTGTGCAGTAATCACTTACCACCACAAGACCTGATCCAGTGAGTACACTTTAGCCACTGTTCTAGGATAGTTCTAGGATAGTTGACATCTAATCTAATTTTGATCTCTTCACATAAATATGCTGGAAGCTGAGCACAGCCCACCACTCAGTGATATTTCCCTGGGTTGCTTCTTGCCTTTGTCATCAAAATCACTGCAACCCCAGATATGGTCCATTGGACTAGTTGGAAATGCAGAACCAGAAGACACGTTTTTTAATCCCAGCCTCCCTGTTGGACAAATTGCAAGCTCTAGGGCAATCACTACTTGAATATATTAATTTGCTCCTTTTTAACAAGATTGTGAGTGTTGTGTGCTGTGTTTATGTGCATGAAGACTTTAGTGGCCCTCAACAGACTCCTTATGAGTATTACGTAATCAGATGGGTGTGGCTCGATGTAGTTAATAAAGTTTGTGATGCAGTGCGTTCAGTTAACAGTTGCACTCTGAAGATTAAAGACATGCCCTACAGAGCTCTGTGTATGGGGTGGTAATTTGCATGCTACTGGGAGTAGCGTCCTCCCCAGCCCGGGTACCTGCTAATGACTACGCCACACACGGAGATTAGTATAACACGTCTTTACTCTTCCGCTTGTAACTGCGAACTCAACGTTCTAAACCTGCATTCACTTTCCTACGCTCTAGCACTTACGTCATTGTTCAGCGGAGTCCATCAAGAGCAAAAAGGGTTCCGTCATTGCTAACTCACACAACACAACATCTTCCCCTCTGTTAAATAAAAAATTTCTGTTTTTTTTACAAATATTTACAATCATAGCTCTTCAATGAGTCTTCGTGGCGCTCTGATCATACGTCCCAACCATGTCTTTGTAAAGTGGGGACAAGCAGTCAAAGTGCCCATGATCTGCATTTGGCAATGTAGGACCAACAGCAGTCAGGGGGTCTTCAATTGTCCTTTCAGACCCAGTCTCTACATATACATCAGTGCCTGATGAGCGATTGTATTGCATTTGCCATTTTACACGTTACACGTGCTAAACTGCATATTGACCTCGATTCCATGTGATGCCTTGGTCTTCCATTTTGTTGCATTGCATCTCCATTTTGTACTGCTTTGCCCTGTAGTTACACTTCAGCAGTAACATAAACATGTTTTTAACGTAAACCAGCTGGTGCGAGACATACCTCGTGAGGTTATTTTGTACCTTGAGCTTGTTTTTGTGCATTCTATGCTTATCTCTAGGACATAGGGAGGATGCGCTGTGCAAGGCTCTCCAAGGCTGGAGATAGGGAAAGGAATGTCTTTTGCCTCGGTGCACCCAAGCAGAATCTGGCCAGGTCTGTATGGGTGGATCTGACGCAGAGATGCGGCCAGCACCTATGATGGATAGATGGGCGAGAACGCCTGCTAGAGGGTTCTCGAACGTGTTGATTTAACTATAAAAAGCGGCGTCCGTGAGGTGGAGCTCAAGAACTCAGTCCTGGAGTGGACGCACTCGCGGGACGACTTTGGTGCCCGGAGAGATTACTTCCTGTGCCCCAGTCTCTACAGGGTTCCCGACTTGGTGTTTTCGGTGCTTGGCCAGGGATGTTGAAGACTCCGGTGCAGACGCATCTGGTGAGGTGCTTTGTACATTAACTGTTTATATATCTATATTCAAGATCTCATATTTGTATATATATATATAGTGTGGTGTATTCATTGTTTCACTTGGTGCCTAAGAACTTACTAGCTTCAGTGACTTATTGCCCTTGTCTACGATACTAATAAAGCTTATTTTACGTCCAGAGAAGTGTTGGAGTTTCTGTATAAGGAAGTGGTGTGCGTAAGTTTAGATTACACAAGTGGGCAAGGCAATACATTTTGGCGTAGTCAGTGGCAGGATTCGTAAATTACGCGGGTAGGAACATGTTTAAAAAGACGAAAGGTGGTTTTGGTTCCTTGGCACCAAGTGAAATTCCTTTTGCCCCCATGCAAATTCCTGGATGTGAGGCGACGCCGTACTCCGCTCTGGCGCGTGAGTATTCTAAAAGCACAGGATTAAGTGAGAGCTGGTTTGACTGTTTGGGCGAAGCAACGCCAGAAGATGTTTTAAATTGTTTACGGAAAGTTCCTGTAGAAAAAGGTAAAGAATTATATACAGTGAGCCGCCGAGGTTGGGCTCTGTTGCATGCCTACCGTCAAGTTTTTGACAAATGCTTATCTCTGCAGCAGGAACCTTTGAGCTTGAAAAAACAACTTGTTGAAGCTAAGAATATGTCTACGATGCTTTCCTGTCAGAATAAGCTATTACAAGACAAATTAGAAACATATCAGACTATAGCAGAACGGGCTGCAGTCCGTGTCGCTGAATATAGATACAAGAAAAGGAGGGGTAGAGTGAGTAAGCGAAAAGTCCATTTAGCGATTGCCTAAGCAGGCTTAGATTTTGATCCATCCACCTGGGACTCTAACATCTGGGAATCATCAGAGTTCTCCTCAGAAGGAGAGCAGCCTTTACAGAGAGAAAGGGAGGAGGAGGTAAATAATAGTAAGAGAGTGGAAGTGCAGCCCATTCTAAGACGGAAACTTCAATCCGGTCCACATAACCCGCAGGGAGTTATGTTAAATAGTCTGGAGGATTTTACTCAACAGGGGATCAGTGATATTTTAGAGAGACTTAGACAGAAGCCTGGCGAGGCACTATTAACTTAGATGGTGCGCCTCTATGAACAAGGCGCTTCTGGGGTTATGTTAGACGGTGGGGATGCTGCCAAATTTTGTACTCTCAGTACTGATCCCACTGTGCAGGGACAGTTCTGGACTTTCCACGGTGATGACCAAACTACCCTGTTGCAGCTAGCCGCACAGGGATGTAGTCATAAGTACCCCACAGATTCAGATTGGCCTGGGAATGAAAAACCATGGTTTACCCTACGAGATGCCTCGCAGAGAATTAAGGAGGAGGGAATGAAGCTGAGAATCCTTATAGGTGAGGTGCATGATTTAATGGGTCAGAGAATGACTGTGTCCGTGCGGAACAAAATCATTAGTTTGGCACCCCCTGCATACAAAGCGGTGATAATGACTCTGTTAATCAATCAAACTGGTAATACCGTAGGAGAAGTAGTCGAGGCAGTCCGTGAGCTGGGAGAGCTTGGGGAATGGAACAAGCCAGACAGGGCTTCGCGCTCAGAGTCCCGCACTGATAACAACCGAGTAACCCGACGTTATATGTTTTTGGCGCTGTTAAAGGATGGGGTGTCGAGGAGTGAGATTGATGGTATTGAGACCAAAAGCATGTGGGAAATGTACCGTAAGCGAGGACTGGATAAAAAGGAAGGGAGTAGGCATGTGAATAGAAAAGATAACAAGAAAGTAAGTCGCAGGGAAGCAGAGCTTGAGGAGAAGCATGACAAGGCAGGTGTGGAGAGAGAGAGGGAATCTTATGTGAGGGTGACAAAAGAGAAATGTTGGAACCGAGATTGCACAGATTCAGATGGGGACCGGGAAGAGGAGGAGTTGTTCCCTAAGGATTACCCAACATTGTATTCAGATCTGCGCCGGGACCTGCGCCAGGCAGATGCTGAGCTGCGCAGGCGAAAGTTAGATTAGGAAATGGGCCAAGCTCCGGTGCAGGGATGGGCTCGCAAAGATAATAGACCACATGGCAGGGTTGAGATCTATTGGAAAAATAGAAACGTTCAGGAGGTGCAAGCTTTAGTAGACACCGGAGCGGAGGCCACATTGATACATGGCAATCCACAAAAATTTAAAGGACAGTATTTTACTATCACGGGTTTGGGTGGACAGGAGACACCAGCGGTGCAAACGGTAATTCAGATGAAAATAGGCAGACTTCCCAAGAGAGCATACACCGTCTTGATTGTGCCCATTCCCGAGTACATCATTGGTATTGACATTCTGAAAGGTATGACCTTATATTTAGATGACGGATGCTATCAGTTTGGGTCAAAGCAGTACCTCTCGGTGGCTGCTGTGAGGGTGGGGCGCTTGAAGATTCCCCCAGTGAAGGTGCCCCAAGCAACAAAAGTGGTTCACATGAAGCAGTATAGGATCCCAGGGGGACATGATGAGATTACCGCAACCGTACGGGACTTGGCGGGGGTGGTGAGACCGGTTACCACGGCGTGGAATAACCCTGTGTGGCCCGTGCGCAAACCGGATAGAAGTTGGCGCATGACTGTTGATTACCGCAAGCTGAATAAGCATACGCCCCCGTTTACAGCCGCGGTCCTCAACACTATCACTTTGATTGAGAAAATTCAGAAACACAATGGGACATGGTATGCGGCACTTGATATTGCCAATGCTTTTTTCACAATTCCAATTGCCCCGAGTCCCAGGAACAATTCTCCTTCTCGTGGAATGGTAGACAGTTTACATTCCAATCTTTGCCACAGGGGTATTTACATAGCCCTACAATCTGTCACCGGTTGGTGGCAGAGCATTTGGATGAGGTGTCAGTTATTCCTGGGGTACAGCTTTGTCATTACATTGATGATGTGTTGATTCTAGGAGAGACCCAAGAACAGGTGCAGGCTCAGCTAGACATAATTGTAGAGCATTTGCAGAGCAAAGGGTGGGTGATTAACCCAGAGAAGGTGCAGGGACCCTCCCAGAGTGTGAAGTTTTTAGGTATTCAGTGGCATCAGGGGCATAGAGAGGTGCTGCCACAAGTAAGGCAAAAGATCAAGGAGTTTGCAGTGCCGCGAAACAGGAAGGAGGCACAGCGCTTCATTGGATTGTTTGGGTTTTGGAGACAGCACATTCCCCATTTGAGTCAGATCTTGGCCCCTCTGTACAAGGTTACGCGGAAGAAGCATGAATTTGAGTAGGGGGAGGCCCAGAAACAGGCATTTGAGTCAGCGAAGGAGGCTATACAGCGTGCCCTGGATCTATGGCCCATACGAGAGGGAAGCATTGATTTGAATGTAACAGTTCAGGATCAGTATGCGACCTGGAGCCTGTGGCAAAAACAGGGGAGACAGAAAGTGCCCCTAGGGTTTTGGACAAAGAAATTACCTGATGCTGGGGAGTGGTACACTCCTTTCGAAAAGCAGTTGTTGGCATGTTATTGGGCTCTGGTGGATACCGAGCAACTCCAGTAGCAGATGCAGAAATGTTGCAAGATGTACCCAAAGTGCGAGAGTCCCCAGTGAAATGGGGCGGGCCATTCTCAGAGTTGTCCGCGGAGGACAAAAAGCATGTGTGGTTTACAGATGGCTCAGCCAGATATGTGGGGACCAAGAGACATTGGAAAGCGGTGTCATACAATCCTGTGTCCAAAAAGTTGCTGTCGACTACTGGAGAGGGAAGAAGTAGTCAGTTTTCAGAATTGTACGCAGTTTACCAGGCTTTAAAGCAAGAGCTCCCTGGTACATGTCACATTTATACTGAATCATGGTCTACGGCCAATGGGTTAGCCACTTGGCTTCCCACATGGCATGCTCATAATTGGATGATTCACAATAGGGAGGTTTGGGGAAAGGAGTTGTGGCGGGAGATTTGGGAATTGTTGTCCCAGAGTACAGTCACAGTTTATCATGTTGATGCTCATTGCCCGACTGACTCACTAGAGCGTTGGTGCAATTCCTTTGCAGACCAAGAAGCGAAGATTTGTGAAGCTGAGGTGACGACGCAGGATTCTGACTTGGTGGGCATGGCTAAATGGGCGCATCAGAAAAGCGGACATTTGAGCGAGCCACTAGCAGGTGGGCAGAAAGTAGAGGGATGCATATTCCCCTAGATTTGATTAAAACTGCGATTATTCACTGTCCCGTTTGTCAGCATACCCAACACAGACCGGTTCCACAGGTAGTGAGAGGCCAGCTAGGCAGAGGGAAGTTGCCAGGGCAAATATGAAAAATTGATTTTATCGTGCCAATGCCAATGAGTCGAGGATGTCAGTATGCATGCACAGTGGTGAATACCTATTCTGGCTATCTCATCGCCTTTCCATGTAAGAGAGCAACCCAGTCTAATACTCTGAAAACTTTGAATTTGTTGATTTTGTATTACGGAATTCTTTGCAGGTCCAGAGTGACAATGGGTCACACTTTAAAGGAAAGATGGTGCAAGATTTTTGTGTGCAGCATAACATTGAGTGGATCTATCACATACCCTACTACCCACAGGCAGCGGGTTTGATTGAGAGAATGAATGGCTTGTTGAAAGAGCAGTTGAAAAAGTTGTCTGATGGGTCATTGAAGGGGTGGAGGGATCACTTGTCTGATGCATTGCAAATTTTGAACAACCGACCCCTTGCCAATGCAGAGACTCCTTTGATGCGCATGTTGACCCCAGCTTTGCAGATCAAGCCCCATGTGGCCACAAACACGATTCTGTACTGGGAGACAGCTCCCGGAGCTTTAGCTCCATATCGTGCCACACCAAAAGTTGCTGGTCTTGATTTACATGCCCTGGAATTCTATTGACTGCAACCACGAGACATTACCTTGATTGAGACAGGAGTTGGAGTTCAAATTCCCCCAGAGCATTTCGGACTGATCGCTCCTCGATCTGGGCTTGTCCTTAAAGGCATCCAGGTTTTGGGAGGGGTGGTCAAAGCCGATTACCAGGGGGAGATCAAAGTTATTCTATTGAATAGTGGAGACAATGATCTGATTGTGGAACCCGGTGACCGAGTTGCCCAAATGGTCATCATGCCGGTTTATGGAGGAAATGTCATGAAGGGGACGGCCCCAGCCCTTCTAACTGTGCGGGGAAAGGGCGGGTTCGGATCTACTGACAAGAACCCAGGGGCGAAAGTATGGGTAGAGTCCCCAAACAAACCTCCTGAACCTGCAGAATTAATCGCTAAAGGAAAGAATAATATCCTTGTCATCATGAGACCCGGACAGGAAAAGTGGGAAAATGTACCTGCTGAAAAATGTTATTTACGAGAGTGATTATACCAGTTTGTTTTCTGTTTCTAGATCACAGTATGGCTTGCCGCTGCGATGCTTGCGCTGTGTGGTCTGTGTTTGGGCGTGTCCGGAGGGGTCCGGGAGAGCCCGGGGATGCCGAAGGGGATCAACCGCCCGAGTCGGATGACAGCATTGTTGCAGCAACCAGATAACATCTGGACCTACTTGGCCGAGAACACTTCCCACTTCTGTATGAGAAATCTTCAGAGTACAGCTGATATGATATCCACTTGTCTTGTTGCCGTACCTACCCCTGCACTTGTGCTTCTGCACATTTTCAACCAAACTAACTTTGATGGGGTAGTGGAGGAAACTAATGTTCAAACACATCTGAGTCTTTATGAGTACTGTCGTTTTTGCCTGGAGGTTACAGATAACCTCTGGAGGAACATGACGAGTATTGTTACCTACAACATCACTACTGGAGACGTTTGCTATCAACTAACTTGTGACCCTGCCAAAATTGGCAAGTGTGGCCAATTGAAACTAGAGAAAAGCACACAATTGACGACTGATCAACAAACATTATGTCAGTCACGACATGACAGCTTTTGCAGTAAAGTTACCAATCATATGGTCTGTAATCATACAGTATTAACCGCTAGCCATGTTAACCTAGTGAAATTATCTAAGGGATGGCTGTTCTCATGTGGCAATATTTCATACACTTACATACCAGCTAATATAACTGGAGGACCTTGTGCCTTATCACGATTAAGTCTTATGCTTTTTCCTATGCAGTCTTATCACACATATTCGCTCCCCTAGAGCTGCTGTTCAATTACCTGAGAATTGTGATTCCAATATTGACTTGCTTTCTAGGGCAGAGTATACTAGTTTAGCTATTTCCATTGTAGGAGTGCCAGGACTGTTCGTTTATAATGCAAGAACTATTGCTAAGCTTGCCTGTTTAATTGCGAAGAATCTCAATCATACTTCTGCCGCTTTAGCTGATTTGTTATTAGATGTTCAAGGCACGAGAAAAGCTGTTTTGTAGGATAGGGCAGCTGTGGACTATGTTGTTAAAACACAACCACGGTTGCGAGGACTTTGATGGACTTTGTTGTTTCAATTTATCTGATCATTCTACATCTATCCATGCGCATATTAATGCTTTAAAAGATTTAGTGAAAGGGGTTACCCAAAACGTTGATCAAGGATGGTGGAATTGGTTGTTTGGGTGGCTACCTAATTTTGGACAGCTTCGTTATATCTTGGGTGTTATCGTAGTGATTATTTGTGTTTCTATTTCATTATGTTGTTGTATTCAATGTATTCCTAATCTTCTCTCCCTTCTTCGTCCCAGATCCATAGTATTTAGGCCAATGGGATATGATGGGTGAATCGAGGGTCAGGGGGTGGAATGTATTGCATTTGCCATTTTACACGTTACATGTGCTAAACTGCATATTGACCTCGATTCCATGTGATGCCTTGGTCTTCCATTTTGTTGCATTGCATCTCCATTTTGTACTGCTTTGCCCTGTAGTTACACTTCAGCAGTAACATAAACATGTTTTTCACGTAAACCAGTGCAAGCTGGTGCGAGACATACCTCAAGAGGTTATTTTGTACCTTGAGCTTGTTTTTGTGCATTCTATGCATATCTCTAGGACATAGGGAGGATGCGCTGTGCAAGGCTCTCCAAGGCCGGAGATAGGGAAAGGAATGTCTTTTGCCTCGGTGCACCCAAGCAGAATCTGGCCAGGTCTGTATGGGTGGATCTGACGCAGAGATGTGGCCAGCACCTATGATGGATAGATGGGCGAGAACGCCTGCTAGAGGGTTCTCGAACGTGTTGATTTAACTATAAAAAGCGGTGTCCGTGAGGTGGAGCTCAGGAACTCAGTCTTGGAGTGGACACACTCGCGGGACGACTTTGGTGCCCGGAGAGATTACTTCCTGTGCCCCAGTCTCTACAGGGTTCCCGACTTGGTGTTTTCGGTGCTTGGCCAGGGATGTTGAAGACTCCGGTGCAGATGCATCTGGTGAGGTGCTTTGTACATTAACTGTTTATATATCTATATTCAAGATCTCATATTTGTATATATATAGTGTGGTGTATTCATTGTTTCACTTGGTGCCTAAGAACTTACTAGCTTCAGTGACTTATTGCCCTTGTCTACGATACTAATAAAGCTCATTTTACCTCCAGAGGAGTGTTGGAGTTTCTGTGTAAGTAAGTGGTGTGCGTAAGTTTAGATTACGTGAGTGGGCAAGGCAATACAGCGATGAGCCACATGCTGGAGATGCTAGCACTCGTAGCAAGGACTTCCCAGGACGTTGGGCAGTAACCATGTGTGCTTTGCTGGTCACAACATGGAATGGATCAACATCGAAGGGAGCATCAGAGTTCCGTTTTCTATGCTGAGGGACACTCAATCTCCTCTAGTAAACGTAAAAGGCATGTCGGCACTTGTCAGCATAGGCCTTCATTTTTCTTTTATGATCCAAGTCTCTTATACAAGTTTCTTCCTCAGTACTTGAGCTTCTGTTGGTCCATGGAGGTAACTTGGTGGTCATGGCTGTGAGAGAGTGTGCCCTCTTTCTTGCATGGTATGCCCCCACTTTTTGCTGAATTGTTGATGTACTTTCACTGAGTGTGCCCTGGGCTCCTGCCAATCAGGTTCCCAGGGCCTGTGTTCCTTCCCTAAAACTGCATTGAAGCCTAAACCCAATTGACATCCCTGGACACATGTCAGCCCCTGGTAAATGGTACCATAGGTACCCAGGGCACTGTGACCAGAGAAGGCCCCTAAGGGCTGCAGCACTTATTGTGCCCCCCTTAGAGGCCCTGTACCCTGACACACACACACTGCCTTTGCAGGCTGAGTGCAGAACAAAACAAAGAGACAGCATGGCACACATCCCTGTGTGCCATGCCCACAAACCACTGCCCTGGCATATATCAGTCACCCCTCTAGTTGGGTGCCCTATGCCAGTGGTGAGGATACAGGTGCATGAGCCTTGTACCCCTACAGTGCCCAGATCCATTCCTGGGCCCTGTAAGTGCAGTGCTGCCATTAAGAGTATACGGTGCTGGGAGGTTGTCATTACAAACTCCACAGCACCATGATGGCTGCACTGAAGACTGGGAAGTTTGGTATCAAAATTCTCAGCACATTAAACCCACACTGATGCCAGTGTGGGATATAATGTAAAATGCACGACAGAGGGCATCTTAGAGATGCCCCCTGAAACTCAACCAACTCCCAGTGACCTGACAGAGTGGCTGCGCAGGCTGCCACCACCAGACTTGTTTCTGGACCCCTGGGTCGAGAGCTTGCTGCTCTCTGGGGCCTGAAACAATGCACATCCTGGGACGAGGTGCCAAGCCTCCTCCTCCAGGATGGGCAGGGTTCACGAAGGAGAAGCTTCAAAGGCATGCTGCCTTTGTGAGCTTCTCCAGACCACTTACTGTACTCAGCAACTGGTCCCCACTGGTTCTACCCCCCACTTTGGGCGGGAAAACCAAAGTGAGGAAGAGAGGTGTACCCACCTCTGCCAACTCCACCCCTAAGGTGGGGGAGGCGAGGTGAAACACAACCTCGAGTCCCTGCCATCTTGAGGATGGGGGGACCCAGCCAACCAGAGACAGGCTCCTGCCCCCCTCCCACTGGAGAGTGGCAGAATAGGGGGTGTACCCACCCCAGGGAAGGGACCCGTTGGTCCCTGCCCTTTACCTACCTGTAACACCCCTAAATTTAGTTTTTAGGGGCCCCCTGAACCTTCCTTCCTCAGATCCAGCAACCACAAGAAAAGAAGAAGGACGAGAAGCCGTGCAGAGCTAACAAGAGGACGACGCCCACTGACTTAGCACCAGCCCTACACGCCTGTTTCCCCTCCAACCTGCTCCTGCAAAACCCCGGCATGTCCAGCGGCCAGCAACATCAGAAACCCCGGAGGACCTGCCTGCATTCACTTTCCAAGCTGTTTCTCCCGTGAACACCGGACGTGTTTGAACTGCCTCTTCTGGTGCCAGCCAGGACCCGCGAATCCAGCACACTCTGCACCCGCCGAGCCCGGCCTGTGTTTGAGTGAACAAACACCACGAGGAGGTCCCCCCGCCGATCCTGACCCGATATCTGGCGACCCCTGACCTGCCTCAAGCCTCCAGACGACGCATGCAGCCTCAATCCAGGAGACCCCCCCTACCGCGACCAGAGCGGGTAAGAAAATCTGACATCTAAAGGCACCCCTGCACCCGACACCTTGTGTGCCCAACCCAGTGGTGCCTAACTATCCCTCTACATCCCAACTTACCCCTCAAAGTGGTGGTCACTCCTGGAAGATCTTCGTCCCCGAGCCTGCAGTGTTTCATTGTCTCGATTGAATTCAACAGGGCACCCGACCTCAAAACTGCACCCTGCACCCGCCTGCCTTAGCGCCGCTGAGGGTGCCCCTTTGATGCTAACTTGGTCCCCAACGTGCCCTGAGCTTAACCCTAGGAGCTTTGCTCCCACAACCTTGTGGCCTGCTTGCCAGCAGCCACCAACCGGAGCCACCCTATCCTCCATAGGTTAACATTGGGCCTCAACACTCTGCACCCGGCTGCCCTAGTGCCACTGGGGGTGCAACAACAGTGCATCACTGACCCTGGGAGACCCCTGAGTCTAACCCCAGAACCCTAGCTCAAAAGACTGATTACTTACCTTGAAACCGATAACTCATTTTTCCTCATAGGATAACATTGACACTTTTTTCTCTCAAAAAGTTTCTGTCAACTTTTGAAAAAATCAGCCGATTTAACCAAAACGCATTTTCTCAACTGTTTTCAGGAAATGTCCCAGTGCTGAATCCAGGATTCAGCACTGAGTAAGAAAAGCTAACGATAACCTAAGTTACCTGCTAAGTGAATTTCCTCCCATAGGATAACACTGGTGATTCTATGTGAAAAAGTTTCCAAGTGTCAACTTTTGAAATGCAATAATATTCCTTAAAAATCATACCTTTAACCAAAACACATTTACTCACCTGTTTTCAGGAAATGTCCCAGGGCTGAATCTAGGATCCAGTCCTGTGGTTAGAAAAGTAATCTGAAAAGTAATTAACTGCATTTTACTTAAAAAGCCCATTCAATTGAATGTACTATACCTGCAATGTGTTGCAATCTGCTTTCTTAAACCTGTAATCTAAACCATTACCAGTTATACTGCAATTCTGAACTGTGTTCAAACAAGACAATTACTACTGCAAAGTATTTATATGCTTACCTGTACCAGGCTCGCTTGGTTCTAGAAATAAAACAACAGTATATTTTTTTATACAAAACAATTGGCCTAGAGTTCAGTTCTTGAGTGTGTGAGATCATTTGCTGACTGAGTGTGTACATCAAATGCTTTATTCTCTCCTCTGATACTGCCTTACTGCTCGACCAAGCTACCACTTTAGAGAGTAAGGTTCTATCTAACTTTAGCCTCTGCCAAACCTCTGGAGACTCCTGGACTCTATACACACTGTACCTCACTTTGGTGCAGTATATTTAGATACTGTTTCTTACAATGGCTCTCTTGAACATCAAGATTGCAAGGCTTCTGTTTGATGTGTTCTGACGCTCCGGGCTGCGCTGGTGGTTTCCTGCACTGGTGGTGTTGTGATTGGGCGGGGGGAAAGATTCTACGAAATGTCAGTTAATATGTTGGGAGTGGGGCGGCACACGTTTCCTCGAATTGTTCTTGGGGGGGCGACAGGCGCTCTGCATTTTGGGGGAGGCGGGCGGTTCTAGTCCCGTTGTGCAGGGAGGCAGGGTGGGGGGGTATGTTCTTATGGTTTTTGGTTTGTTTGATTTGGGTTTTTCGGGGTGATGTTTCTTATTGTTTTCTTGCAGCAGTGCTAAATGGCATTTTCTATCAAAATGTTGTACGAGGTACTTACCTCCAGACTAGGTCTCATCTTCTTCCTCCTCATGCAGGGCAATAAGATGTTGAATACTGTATTTATAGTAATAGCTGAAGGGCATTCTTGCATGGGTCACTCCGAAAACTTCATCATACTACGGTCCGGGTCCTATGGTAATGAATCGGAGACTTAGCCTCATGACCTGGAACATCAACGGGCTTGGGGACAAAATTAAACGGGGCATAGTGCTGCAATATATTCATCGGCACCAATTAGACTTGGTGCTGTTCCAAGAAACTCACATCATAGGTAACACCTGTAAGGCCCTGGACAGAAAGGGATACCATTTGGTAGCGCACTCTGGCTTTACCTCGGGATCCAGAGGGGTGGGGATCCTCCTACGTAAGGGCTGCCCCTATGGGATTCACACTATACAGACTGAACCACAGGGTAGATATGTTGCTTGCTCAGGTAGCTGGGAGGGGAGGGTCCTCAATGTGCTCTCTGTGTACGCCCCACCGTGCCTTCAACGTCCGACTTTAGCGGACGTGGGGACGCTCCTTATGACCTTGCCTGAGGGTGCCCCGGTGATGGGCGGTGACTTTAATTTGACGATGGACGGCACCATGGACCGCGCTCCAATGCGACGAGACGCTCCACATGGCTCACAACTACGCAATTTTACTGACGCTTTAGGGCTGGTGGACATCTGGAGATGGTCGCATCCCCGAGACACACTTTACACTTTCCAATCCGGTGTTCATGGCAGTCACTCACGGTTTGACTACCTGTTCACCCAGGCGCAACAGATTCAACACTTCACAGAGTCCACGTGTTTAGCACGGGGAATATCTGACCACTCCCCGGTAACGGCTACCTTTGGAGCCCATCGGGCACGGCAACCAGGCCCCATTATGATTCAACCCTGGTTACTAAAAATCCCACACATTAGGGATTCCCTGCGGCAAGACACTGATCACTACTTTGAAGAGAATTCTGGGTTGGTGGCATCAGCGATAACGCTGTGGGGCGCATACGGGACAGTTATTAAGGGAAGGGCGTTGTCCGTGATGGTGGGTCATAGGGCTGAACGTAGGCGTCGAGTCAGCGAGTTGGAGGCAGAAATACTTCACCTCGAGCGCAAGGTTTCACAGACCTCATCCCATGAGACCAGACACACACTCAATGTTAAGAGACAAGATTATAGACAACTGCTCGACGTGCCCTTGCTACCAGACACAGAATATATGAGCTAGGGGAATGTACTGGTAAACTGTTGGCATGGTTGGAACATAAGGAGTCAGCTCCGCGGTGGGTGGGCGCGTTCAAGGGGCCGGATGGTGTGTTGATCACTGACCCCCTAAACATTGCCGAGACATTTGCAAAATACTATGAGCAGATCTATACTACGCCACAACACTCACAAGCGCGGTGGGCGGCAGACCTCCTTGCCATTATTGGACTGCAATGTGTTTCACAGCAGGATAGGGAGGCGTTGGAGGCAGATATCTCGGTTGAGGAGATCCAAAAAGCCATACAGGATACCCGGTCCGGCAAGGCCACAGGCCCCAACGGAATCCCGATAGAACTCCTGAAACCTATGGCTATGAAGCTTGCGCCCCACTTACTAAATTTGTATAATGAGTGTTATGAGACGGGCATCCTCCCAGCAGATCTTCGCACCGCCACTATCGTGGTTATCCGCAAACCCGGTAAACCAGCGGACGAGTGTGCATCGTACCGACCCATTTCCCTGATCACTGTTGAGGCCAAAATTTTAGCCAAACTGCTGGCCAATTGTCTGCTTCCATATCTCAATGCACTGATCCACCCTGATCAGTCGGGATTCATGCCAGGCCGTAATACTGCACGCAATCTCCGCCGTGTCCACGGGGCACTGGGTCGGGCTGCAACACTCCAAGAGGAGACACTCCTGCTTGCGCTCGATGCCAAAATGGCATTTGATACGGTGGCTTGGGAGTATCTCTTTGCTGTCCTGGCTCGTGTTGGGTTGGGGCCCTGGTTGATCTGATGGATTAGGCTTTTATATAACTTGCCCACGGCCCACGTATCAGTTAACAACCACCGCTCGGGCTCCTTCTCCCTATGCCGCGGCACGAGACAGGGTTGTCCATTGTCGCCGCTTCTCTTTGCCTTGGCCCTTGAGCCACTCGCGGTCTGGATCAGGGGCTTTAAATGGACATCAGATCATGAAGACCGTATCTCCTTATATGCGGACGATATTTTGTTATATCTAGCTTCCCCGGCGCGCTCGATCCGTCGTGTACTTCATATTTTTCATATCTTTGGAGCCCACTCCCGTTATCAGATTAACTGGTCCAAATCCCAGATGTACCCACTATGGGGTGTCCCACCACATAGTCCCAAAGGCTACACCATACCGGTGGCGCCACAGGGTTTCCAATACCTCGGTATCTTTATAACATTAGATTCCACGCTATTTTATGATCGAAATCTATTGGGCCCATTGCAGAGGTTCAAAGCAGACGTGGTTCATTGGAAGACATTGCCCCTCACACTATTGGGTCGTGCATGCCTATTTAAGATGCTTGCCCTCCCACGCTTTCTCTATGCTCTGCAAAATACGCCCTATCCGATTCCCGAATCTTACTTTTTACAGATCGAGGCTGCATTTAGAGAATTGCTATGGGATAACGGACCGCCTCGAATCGCGATGCAGAAACTCACCATGGGGTGGTATGATGGTGGAATAGGATTGCCGGATTTGCGCCTCTACTACCAGGCATCGCAATTGATAGCAATTAACCGGTGGGTGTTCGGGTCCCATGATGACCCCAATTTCCGTACTGATCGCTGGCTCCTGGGAAGGGGAGGTTATAATAGAGCACTATACTCAAACTATAAAAATCTCTGTCTCACTGGCCCGACTGCCCGGACGGTGGAGATCTGGCACAGGCTCCAGCGGCGCATGGGTTGGTATGGGCGGCTGACTAAGGCCACCCCACTCTGGGAGCCCGACTGCCTGGGGAGGCTGAGTACCTGCACAGGGTTCGACAAATGGGACCTGATCGGTATCTCTACGGTTGGGGATATATGGGTCAAAGGTAAAAAGGCGACATTCACGAAGCTCAAGCTTAAATACCAGCTCGCACCGACAGAGTATTTTCGATATTTTCAAATTAGTCATGCTATCGACAGCGCCCTTCCTGTTGGCGGCTCCCTCCCAGACTACTCTCCTTTGGAGGATAGGCTGCTGCTGGACCCAATGGACTGCAAGGCTATCTCCTTGACGTATAAGAAGCTAATTAACAACCGGACCGACCCAATGCGGAAAATAAGGGCTAGCTGGGAGACGGACTTGGGGGAAATGGCTGACGAGGACTGGACAGAAGCGTTAGCTTCCCCTCGTGAGGTAGCAATGCCGATGCGACTTCCCCTTGTTCAGCTCAAAATTCTACATCGTGTATATTTTGACGCGAAACTGTTGTATAAATTGGGAAGGCGACAGGACACGCTCTCACTGCGACACTGTCACCAGATAGGTACATTTCTACATATTCTATGAGCATGCCCCTACATTTAGCAGTACTGGATAGACGTCACCCTACAGATGGCGAGGTCCATAGATAAGCCCTTATCCCCCTCTCCCCAGCTCTGCCTCCTTAACATCTGGGAAGCTACAGACCTTACCCAGGCGGAGCAGGCGTGGTCAGCCATGGGGTGGGCCATTGCAAAGAGGAATATTGCCCAGAAATGGGGGGTGGATACCATACCACAGCTGCGTGTTTGGGCCACTGATATGGATCAGGCCATGGTGGCGGAGAAAACTGTATACAAAAGTCGAGGATGCCCGCGGAAATGAGATCACAAGTGGGGATGGTGGAACAAGTATCGGGGGGACCTCTGTATTTCTCCTACTGTGGAACTAAGGAGGGAGAGACTGGCTGTATTTGATAAGGGTGGGGCAAGCGCGGTGACCTGAAACCTTTGGGCCACCGGACATACGCTGTGGGCGGGGGGTTCCCCGATCCTTGTGTGAGCACGGAACCACCTTTATGCTGCTTCACTGATTGGTTTGATTTATTGCCTACTGCCCTGAATATATTGTTTGTAGTCTTCAATGCCCGAATGTACACTCCGCAAGTGGTGGGGCTACTTAAGTGTCATTATTGCTGCACTGTTGTGATTTTTGTTTTCAATAAAAATTGTTAAAAAAAAAAAAAAGATTTACCTGTGGTCGAGTGAGGGGTCTAACGGTAAGCTCGAAGAGTGGAATTCCAGACCGTTTTTTATGCTTGTGATCAGGAAAGCAAAAGTCAAGAGCTTTTCCAATACAGCATGCTGAACAGCCTTCTTTAGAGTAATCCTATAATGTTCAACTGGCCTGTGGCCAAAGAGGTGTTCCCTTCTGATGTTTCACATTAAGATGACTGAGAAAGTCTCTGAATTATTTACTATTGAAAGGTAGGGCGCTGTTGGATTTTAAGATCGCAGGAACATCTCATGTCACGAAGATGCCGTCTAATCTCTTGATGACTCTTTCTTGAGTGATAGTTTAGAGATCTTCTATCAATGGAAAACAGGAGTATTCTTCAATAATTGTAATCAGGTGATGTCCATTATCAAGCCGACTGAAGAAGTCAACAGCAATTCCTTCCCATACATGCTTTGGCAAATCTGACATGTTTAAGGTGCATTGAGTGGTTTTCGATTAAAGGCAGTTTTATAGATGACAGGCCTTCGATTCCCTTTCAAATCTCTCATTGAGATGAGGAAACCAGACTTGGTCTCAGGGAGCTCGTTTTGGGGCAACGATTCCACGATGTCCTTCATGGAACATGTTAGACCTGGCATCATTGGCGCGTGTCTCCCTTCCTCTCTCCTCTCCCTATTTTTTATATTGGCTGGATTTAGATGTTCTGGGCGCCGTGCCACTGCTACTCAGTGCCACAGCGCGAATGCTCCCTGTATATAAATTAATTGTATGAATAAGGATAACCATAATGCCTACATCTGTGTAGCCTGTTTCAATAGCGATTTACCCTCCATTTCACTGTTGCTACTGCGAAACGATCCATTCTCATTGGCCAGGATGGGCCGGTTAAAGATTACTTTCTATCATCCTATCTGTCCCTAGGAACCTAATAGGAACTTCAAGTTTGGTATGTTTGTGCTCAGGACATTGAGGGGCACCTTTTGTATGTTACATGTTTGGAAATACCTTTCCTGAAAACGCAGTAGTTTGAGGCCTAAGCTTTACTGTAGGCTGTTGCGAGTATGTGTATTGGCCGTCTGGTTTTGGAGTCGCGGGGCCAGCTGGATCAGACCTGGCTGGAGAGAGAGATCGGTATTCAGAGCATGAGGAGGGGTGACTCTTTGATCCGAGCAGGGCTGCGCCTGGCAAGGTGAATGATGGCTCCACCTCCCACTGGGTGTCTAATCGCAGACCCCCTCATTCTGAAAGGGCAGGATGTCGCCTCGTAAACCAAGTGCTCCCCGACCCCACCGAACTGGTTCTGACTGGAGTCAGTGATTTGTGACCTTAGAGAACAAAGACTTTTTAGGTATAAAATGCTGCGCTGGAACTTTGTCCAAGTGTGTTCCTTCTGGATGTCAAGACGAAACTCTGTCCGAGTGGACCAAGGAAAGGACTTTGAAACTTTCACCAAGCTTGCCGAAGAAACTACCCGAGGGCCTAAATCGAGAGCGCCTCCTGCAGAAGTCTCAGGGAAATTAGACTTCACCCCGCCAGCCGTCGGAATTCCTGTGTGAGGAATCCTACTTGCAGGTGAGGCCTCCGTCGAGTTATCCGGAGCCTCTAGTTCTACTGTGAGGATCACAGACTGGGCATCTTTGAATCTTTTTCTAAACCCGGAGCGGGCCGCTGCAGCTAAGAGAGAGCTTCCGCTGCTGAGAGCTCGCCTAAACCTGAACCTTTGAAATCTTCTGCTAAAACGGAAGCAGGCCGCTGCAGCTAAGGATGAGCTGCCGCCGCTGAGAGCCCGCCTAGGTCTGAACCTTTGAATCTTTCGCTAACCCTGTGTGGGCCGCTGCAGCTAAGGGAGAGCTGCTGCCGCTGAGAGCCTGCCTAAATCTGCACCTGCAACTCTTCTGCTGGATCCGTGTGGGCTGCCGCCGCTGAGAGAGATCTGCCGCTGCTGAGAGCCTGCTGGAACCGGCACCTCCGAGCCCTTCGCTGAACCTGTGGGGACCGCTGCAACTGAGAGAGAGTTGTAGCCGCTGAGCATCCACCGTGGTGCCAGCCGGGCCGAGACCATCCTCTGTCCCGGGGGCCGCTGCAGCCAAGAAGAGAGCTGTAGCCGCTGAGTGCCCGCACCCTTTGCTACTGGGCATCATCGTGATTTGTCCCGTGGGCCGCTGCAGCCAAGAAGAGAGCTTTAGCCAGTGAGTGCCCGCACCCTTTGCTACTTGGCATCATCATGATTTGCCCCGTGGGCCGCTGCAGCCAAGAAGAGAGTTGTAGCCGCTGAGTGTCCACACCCTTTGCTACCTGGCATCATCGGGATTTGTCCCGTGGGCCGCTGCAGCCAAGAAGAGAGCTGTAGCTGCTGAGTGCCCGCACCCTTTTGCTACTTTGCATCATCGTGATTGGTCCCGTGGGCTGCCGCAGCTAATAGAGAGCTGTGGCCGCTGAGCGCCCGTACTTTTGGTAAACTTTGCATCCTTGGGATTTGTCCTGCGGGCTGCCGCAGCCGAGAGAGAGCTGCTGCCGCTGTGCGCCCGCACCTGGTCCCCCATTGTTGAGGATTGTCGCTATTGTCATGTGGGCCGCTGCAGCTAAGAGAGAGCTGCTGCCGCTATGAGCCCACCACGGAGCTGCACGACAAGAGTCATCGCCACCACCAGCCCGGGCCGCCGCAGCCGCGTGCTGCTGCCGCTGAGCACCCGCCTGTCCCCGAGCGCCCAAATCATTGTGAGTGCATGTTGCGGACCTCAACCTCCAAGACTTGTGGTCACTGGGAGTCCACCTGTCACTGACTCCACTTCTTTGAGAAGCTGCGCGCTGTGTCTCCTTTCAACGACGGGTATCTGGTGCGCACCGGGTCGCATAGGCCCCGGCCCTGAACTCAGTCTGTGTCACGCTTTGGGTGAATACGTTATAGTCTTTTTGAGTCCCTCTGGGGGGGACATGAATTGTAGTTGTTGAAACGCTTTAAGAAGTCTTGAGTTAAACTGTTGGATAAAGATATTATTTTTATATACCTACCTGAGTCGTGTCCCTTTTGTGGTGTCGTTGCTGCCTTATTGTACGTGGTCATAAACGCTTTACACACCGCCTCTGAGATAGGCCTAACTGCTCGTGCTACATTACCACAGGGTTGAGCAGGGATTGTCAAAGGGGGTAGCCCACCTGCCCTGACTTAGGAAGAAGGGTCCCTATTTGGATAGTGGCGCCAGCCCTGGCCAACTAGAGACCCCCATTTCTAACAAGCCTCATCAAATATCTGTTTGTCAATCTCTCCAGAATAACAATTCTCAAATCTCTCAGAATAATGCCATATTGAGTAACGAACAGTTTATTTTTGAAATTTTTTAACTTCTGGTATTCACTGTTACTGGTAAGAGGTCGAGTGTGCTGGTTCGAAGACTGATGTGTAATAATGTCTTTTAGTTTTAACATATCACTATCTTGATTCAAGGCAGTGACAATTGGTTGTAATGAAATGGCAGCTGGAGTGCTTGATTTCACAATGAAATTGATGTAGGCTTCAGCCGTCTTGTAAGGAGTTCCATGGAATTGTATGGACACTCTTGAGAAGTAGTCGGCAGGGTTTTGGACTTTCCCTGGATGGTGCACGATTGTGTAGTTGTATTATTGTAACAGTAGACTCGAACATTTAATGCAAGGAGGTATCTTGGCCCATGAATTGCCAAAGATGGTCAACAATATTGGAGTATGTGGAAATGTTCACAAGCACACACCACTGCTAAACTTTCTTTCTTTCTCAGGTTGTAAATAAGCACTTTCAGTTTGGGACAAACATCTGCTTGCAAAGGCCACAGTACGTCTTTGAGCATTTGGGTGTCCACTCTGCTGTGCAAGGATTGCGCCTAACCCGATGGGGCTAGCGTCAACAAAAACCTCTGTATGAAGCTTTGGATCAAAGTATGCCATTTCAGTAGCACTCCTAATAGCGTGTTTGATTCTCTTGAAACTTTGCATTAAGGTGTAATACATATGTATATTGTATAATGTATAAGAAATTACAAAACCGTTTAAATTGTACACAAAACTACTTCAAAAAAGCAGGTAAAATGATGTCCTGAAATGAAGAAAAAAATAGAAAGTATACATAAAATACACCAAACCTTCAACCCGACACAGAAGATAGGAGAAATGTGAAATAAACCGTTCCATGGCCTAGCAGGGTAAAATTATTCCGAAACTTAAACAACTTAGATGGATAAATAGCATTAGTCATCATATAAACATTGCAAAGTACATTTATTAAATTCACATAGAAATGGCTCATATAAGGTACTTGATAATATAGAGTACACAGTTGTATTTTGAGGAATGGACAAATAAAAAAACTAAGGATAGTGTATATAATGCAATCAGGCTCAATAAAAAAGTATATCCACTAAAACAAGCATGAAGCAGCAAAAATATAAACAAGAACGAACATTCTGTAAAGAAGAGCCACCAGCTTTAAAAGGAGATAAACAATAACATATAAAAACATCTGGTTCAATTAATACGTATCCACTAAAAACACCATTAAAACAGCATGGATTTACACAACTGAAGTGCATTCTTTAGGAAAGAACCAACTGCCTTGCAGGTGGGGGACCATCCAGTTTTTGAAGGAAAAACAGCGCAACTCTGCACTTACTAAACTGATGCTCGCTTAAAAGCGGAAGTTTAAAATAGTTTGGTGAAAGGAGCGTAAAATATACACAAATACAATATGTAGTAGTGTCTGTGGAGATGTCTCATCTCAAGGGCACAGTAGTATATCAACCCGGGCAAATTGACCCTGAGGAAAACACAGAAGCTATTTAATGGAACAGCTTCAAAATCGTATTAGTAGAACCTGTTCCCAGGTGCTTGGCACAATAATTCGATAAGGGGCTACTGCTTCAGTGGTTGGGAGGAGGCAGTAATCGCTACCAGTTGATTTAATTAGTTCCTCCCCATCTCTCTGGGCCTTTCTATGGTAAAGGAAATAGTCCTTAATCGACCCCTTGTCCTTCTTGGTGATGCTTTCTGAGTCATCAAAGATATGCCGTCAGCTTAGGGCAAGAATGGTCTCCCTTATATACCTGAGCCAAGGGATGCTAGACCTATGATCACATGAGAGGCAATCAGAAATAATGGCACGGTTAACACCAGTCTCATCAATTAACCAAATGGAGCACCATAATAAGAAAGGGTCAAGATTGACTTGTTCCGCCACATATTCCAGGCCAAGCTCCTTGTGAACAATAAAATGGGGGGTTGAGGGAGGCACATCTGTCAGCAAGCTTTGCTGTCTTCCGCTTGCAACCTACTAGTGTCCCTGTAGCCCCATACTCCAGACTCATAAATCAGAAAGGGAAGGCACTTCCTCCTATAGATTTCCTAAAAAGGGATAATTGGTTTGCCTCCCATGGTGGTCACCAAGAAAAATAGACCCAATTGCTCAAGAGTACTGGCTAATCCCACTTCCACCACACAAGACCAGGTGCATGCCTCATCTAACATCACCCCCAAATGCGGGGGACTGGCTCACTTTTGCAATTCATTTCCACCTATGCATGTGGTGCACAGTTTTGTGTTTTTAGGGTCACATGCCATTATATATGTCTTGCAAAAGTTGGTCTGCAAATCATGTTTCTCAATAAAATTAACAAAGGTCGAGATCAACAACTTTAAGCTGTTGGCAGTCCTAGCTAACAGTATGGCATCATCCGCATAAAGGCGAGCCAGAATAGACTTTTTGTTAATTACAGGCATATCAGCCCCACATTCACAAGTACAGATTTGAGCCTTTTATATATAGAAAAAATTGAATTGGGGCGAGAACTCATCCCTACGGTACCCCTCAATTAATTGAAAAGGTTGGGGTGCACTCACCATTATTGCCATACCTAACTGACGCTTTTAGATCCCAATGGAGATGGCGCAAGAAAACTAGGTCTGTCTCCAGCCCTAAAGATGTTAGTATACCCCATAACTTAGACCAATTAACGCAATCAAAGGCACTTGATAAATCCATGAACACCAGCTGTAGAGAGCTACCTTTGGCCACCTTGTACTCAGCTACAAACAGATGACGGGTGAGGCACTGCTCAGTAGTGCCAGGACCTTTCTTGAAGCCATAATGAGCTGAGGAGATAATGTTTCTCTCTGAGGTCCACCCCATCAGACAATCCAGTATAACATTCCCGATTATTTTTGTTACTGAATCGAGTAGGGGGATAGGCCGATAACATATGTGGTCGAGCATGTTGCCCTTCTTGAAGACTGGGACAATATACCGATTTGCACCAGGATGAGGGTATGCTTACATTGCACACGGAATTAAAGACATTGGCAAGTATCAGTTAAATAAACCCATAGGCACCCCATCTGGGCCAGGAGCCTTTTCAACAGGGCGGTTTTGAATCACCTTAAAGACTTCCTTATCAGTAAAAATGATGCCCAGAGGTAATGGTACATCCCCTATCCCATCCTCCTCACAGGGGATACTAGATAAATACATTTTACTAAAGTGCTCTGTCTAGCTTTAAGAGCCAAAGTAGGTAGTTACTAAATCAGGGGAACCCCTCCCCTGGGGCAAAAGCGGTTCCAACTAATTTTCAGAAAGCCTGAGGGTCCCTAGCTTGGCAAGCATTCACTAAATAATCCCACTTCTCGACCCTTAATTCAGCCTCTCTAGTTTTTAAGGCAAGTTTGTAGTCTTTTCTACAGGCAGTAATAACCCCCTGATCCCTCGGATTTTTCTTCAGTGCTAAATGTAACTTGTCATCTGTCACTGGACATACCTTGTTGAACCATGACTTTTTATTACTAGGGTTGGTATGCAAAGGCTTAGACAATATGCCTATAATATATGTAGTAAGGCCAATAAACCTGGACACGACAGTTGATGGCCCCAATGCCTCAGATGCACAATTTGACATTAATACAATGCACTCATTGGATAACTGGGACATCATCTTGTTCATATTAGCACAGCGCCAGGTTAGTCTGCGGACCCCATCTTTGATAGCCAGTGGCTGTCTATTCCCCCTGATGATAATAATGTCCTTTGCCATAGCAATAGAGAGGGCCAAGGAGTTATGATCATTGTGTAATGCAGAGATGACCCTCCCATCCTCAATAAAAGGGTGCAGACTCTGTGAGATGAAGATGTAGTCTATTACTGACCCTCCCCTCTCCCAGTAAAAGTTAGGGTGAAGGCAGATGCCTGGACAGCGACTGCGTTGTCCATACCATGAGATAAGAAGAAGGCATGCAGTAGTCGCTCTCTTGAGTCTGTGGCATCAAGATCTAAGGCGCTAACTTCATCCAAGTCTGGTACAAAAGTGGCTAACGATAAGTGGTACAGGGTGTCTACTTTTCCATTAAAGTCACTTGCAAGAATCAAATTAAAAGGACCGTGCGAATCAGCATGGTTTACTACCAAGTCATCATTACAGGTGAACAGCCTACACTTGATCCTGTTATTCCTGCCGGAAAAGTAATTGTTATAAAAGTTGATCCTTAAAACGACGTGTTTTGGACCCCATCTAAGCTCAACTACATGCATGAACTCCTCGCCCAGCATGAGTGGGGTAAATTTGCAACCAATACCTATTTTATACCATGCAACCAGCCCACCCTCTGCACGCACCACATCAGAAAGGGGGAGCAGCAAGATTATAAGAAATATACCCATCAAACGTAATGTCCTCACGTTACTAGGTCTCCTGTAAGAAGACAACATCGTAGCCCTTAAATAAGGTAACGTAGTCATCTATATACAATTTAGAGTAGAGTGCAGATTGACAATGTTCTAACTGAGAAATTTAAGGGAGGAGCTATCATTCCTTACAACTTTATAAGGAGATGGCACCTGGCCATTCATGCTGGTCGCAGGGTCAGATTGATGGAGGTACAGAGCAAGATAAGCCCTTACACATATGTCCAAGGGCAAGGCAGGATGGCCAGTTCCAGCAGGTAACCCGAAGAGGGTGTCAGGCTGTCCAGGAACTCTTCACAGCAGTCTACAAGATGTTAAACATGATGGCGAGCCATATGATGACATACCTGAGAAGTGGCCCTGGTGGCTAAGGCCTTTTTGGTGGTTCATATCTTCTGTGTTTGTCAATCATTGTCTTCGAGATGTGCGAGGGCTGCATACCTTTTCCCATGTAGGATCTGGCCCGGATGGTAAGATTGGGGGGAGGGGAGGTGCTAGCAAGCACCCAGCACAGGGGTAGGAAGAGCCAGGTGTCTGTAAAAGTACCCTAGAGGGAGTAATATAACACGCCTGCCCTTGCCTGGAACTAAAGTTTTCTTCACAGTTGATGGCCTACAAAAGTTTATGATAAGGCAGTCGCCATGGAACTGGCAGGGCAACGGCCCAGTCCCTTCCACCCCATGCAGAAAAAGGATTTTATTGTGAAGGTTGCGAGTGGATCCAACATGGTTGTAAATCCAATATGTAACCTTATTTTTAAGGTCAAGGGTGGGCTTGAGGGCAGCAGATGAGAGGCTAGGGGTAGTGGCTAAAATTAGCACTCATGGGTAAGAGGCAGGTAACAAATTAATCACTGGGAGAGCATTCAAAAGAGTTTGCAGCCGGCGATGTGCGGACCTGGATGTCGTTCTCGTTCAATTGCCTTGTGCACTTGACACATATCAACGCAGATGCATACAGCTCCTTCACTGTCCTTTTTAGGCACTACCAATATGAGAGAAACTCAGGGCTTTGGTCTAGTGCAACGTTTAATGATGTCATGTTTCAGCTATGATTCAAGGTTTCAGCTTCCTGTAAATGAAATGCAATTCGTCTGTGTATTTAAGCAATAGGACGGGTGAAATTATTAATGTGTAATTGTACTTCCAAAGTTTTGAGTTTTTCCAACCCATGAAACAACAAAGGGAACTGAATTACTATTTCTGATTGAGCATTCATGGTATAATTGACTGATATCAGTCCCATGTTAGCAACTGTGCTGAAGCTGAGTAAACAGGCTCCTGACGCCGTACCCTGAAGTTCACTAATGGATGCTTGTATTTTTGTTTTCTTGTGTTTCATCGTTGCTACAAATGAATACTGACTTTTTAATGGCATTGATGCAGCCCATGTATAAACTTTAGTCTTTGATGGCGTAAGTCGTGGCAATGGAGATAGTTTATTGTGTTTCTCCTCAGCCACTATGTTTATTGACGCACCACTGTCGATAATAAAATGTATTGCACAACGTTTTTCTTAGGTAAACATCGACATGGCACAACCATCTTCTGCACTCGAAGTTGACATTGATACTGAAGAACGGTTTGATGATAATTTAGATGTCGTATGGCTTCATTTGGTGTTGAGTTGCCTCAACTGGTATGATCGCTTGGCCTTCTGGGAGTGCATCAGACGTCTCTTCTGGAACGTTCAGGTGGCCATTTTGTCTTCATGTGTGACACACTTACTTTTTCCTTCACCATGCAAATCATTACAAAATGGTTCTCCTTCCCACAGCCATTGCAAACCTGCCAATGGAGGGACATTTACCTTTGTGTGGGAAATGAAAATTCACACCTGGAACACAACTTTTTTATCTTTTAAGACATCACTCTGTGTCCCTCTGCCTTGTGCTTTGGGTTACTTTTTATGTTCATGAGTGACTCACTCTGGGCACCTCCGGCCTTCATGTCAGCAGCTTGTCGATCAGCATGCTCGTCAGCTCTGGCATCCATGAGAACTCGCTCCAGACTAAGAATATCTCGCAGCCTTCATTGTCTGAATGAATCTGACAAGCATCCATCAATAACTCTGAGATGTATAGCTTCCTCATTAAATTAATTGACTTACAGTCTTTGACGAGCGGATCCGGTCTCAACAAATTTGTCTATGGTTCTACCAACGTTTTGTTGTTCTTGGCTGAAATGTACTTTTCGTAATCTACATTTGGCATTTGATTGAACTTCAAGGCTGTTTTAATTTGACAATATGTAATTTTGTCGGCTCACTCCATTTTCTTTATAACTTTTTTTTTTACACCTTCACCAGCAAGATTCTTAAGGTATTTCATAATCTTCTTGTCATCAGCTTCTTCTATTGCATCAATGAAATCAGCAAATGTCTCTATTCAAACAGTCCATCTGTCACCAATATTTTGCTTTTTGGCAGAATGGTGGTGGTTTCAAAAAGGTGGCGGCATTGTAACCATTTATTATATCGGCTGACACTAAGGGGGGAGTTTCCTCCAACACTGTCTGCTGTTCACTAGGTCCTGCTTCATTCATACCATCTCTAAGGCCCTGTGCTGTGCTGGCCTCTAGGTCATCCTGGATAGTCTGTGGAACCTTGACCTCCCTCTTGGTCTCCATTGGAGCCCTTCACTTTTATAGAGACCTTTCGAGTTGTTCTGAGCCGCCACCCGGCAGCTTTGGTGGTGTGCATGAATGGCTCTGTAAGCACAACCCTGGGTGCTTCCCCTGGGGTTACTCTACCCAACTCTGTTGTATGTGACTTGCTTTGCTGTTAGGCGTCTCTTTGTACTTTCTGATACCTGTTTGATCTCTGCCTCGTAGTGCGTCCGATTGCAGTCTTATCTTGCAATTTGCTATCATGATTTGCTGGACTTTCAAAACCTGGTTTTATCTACCTGTAACATTATCACTTCCTATGATGTAGTGCTTTAAGTTGCATAGTAGCGCAGTACCTCTCTTTACAGCCTTCCCAGCCGATTCTTGGCCACCGATGTGTAGACTTCTTAGTGAAGCTTTTATTATCTGCTTTACACGAGCGGGATTTGCTTTTTGACTACACATACGCCAAACATTGATGAGGCACAAAGACACACACTAGCAGTTTGCTGGACCATGGCAAACTTGTTCACGTCGAGCTCCGGGTTATTAATCCCCTATCACATCATCAGGTGTAGCGTCCTCCCCAGCCTGGGTATCCGCTAATGACTATGCCACACATACACATGAAGCTTAGCATAACATGTCTTTATTCTTCTATATGTGATCGCGAACGAAACATTCTAAACCTGCATTCACTTCACTACCCTCTCACACTTACGTTATAGGTCTACGGAGTCCATCAAGAGCCAAAAAGGTTCCGTCATTGCTAACTCACACAACATTACACTGGGCTGGAAGGACGCTACAACTGGCAACGAAATAGGGCATCTGTAACTAAAGAAATTAGAGTGCTCTCTATGAGAGTTTGCCGAGGTCCAGCAAACAGCTCATGCGTGCCACGTGTGCCTTAGTCGAAGTGAAGAAGTCGAAGGTTGGTGTATGTTGAGTCAAAGCATCATTCTAGCCACAGCAAGGCTTTCGAAGACGAAGGCCTCATGGAAAGTTCAGTTACAGTCAGCCTGGACCTGCAGGTAAAGACGAAAGAAGAGGGACTGCGCCGCAACATAACACAGCCAGCATACATACAGTACGATAGCGCTAAAGACTGCGACAGACAGATACAGAGAAGCACAGAAGGCCGTGATAGCCAGGTGCACAAGCGCCCAAAAAGTAGCAACATCCAGGTGGCAAGAAACACGAAAGGTACTGAATTCCCAGTGCAATACAGAAGTTTGAGAATGGTGACGACCATGCACAGGAGACAAAACTGCGACTCACCGCCAAAGAAGAAGCTGGTGCCTCACAAACTCAGAGTGGGCACGACAACTCAGATAACAGCACACGGGTAGTGCTTGATGAATGTGCCAGTCCAAGTTGGCAGCCAACAGCAGGAAGTTCCACAGGTGATTATGATGGCGCTATGTTCTTGAAACCACCTCTTCCATTCAATACCGCCAAAAACCAGAATATTGGTGCCAGATGGACTGCATGGATTGAAGCAGTAGATGATTTCAACGAAACGCTAGAAGAAACAGATGACAAAAATATCATCAAATACTTAAAGAACTTTTACATGGCTATCACTGACATTATAAAATGTATACTGTACATGCATGTTGAAATACCAATAAAAAGGTTTACAAAAAAGAAATCAAATACTTAAAGAACCTTGCAGGTGACGGAGTGAAATAAGCGATAAAGAAAATACCACAAGCTGATATAATATCCTTCTGTCAGATTAAGTGGCATTAGGAATCAAGTTCAATCCAGTGCCAAACGCCGACTATGAAAGGTACATTTTCAAGAAAGCAACCTGGTGAGCCGATGGATGAGTTTGTTGAGAGACTTGATACGCTTATAAAACAGTTCAAATTAATTTAAATGAATTCAATAATGAAAAAGCCATGTGTCTTAGTTATTGATGGTTACCTCTTTAACTCATTCCGACAATGCATGCTGAGATAAACGCTCAGTTTAGAGAAAGTGCTCTTCGCTGCAAGAGCAGAGGAACATGTCGATTGACAAACTGCCGACATGGAAGCTGGAACAACCCAAAACGAATCAGCATTGAGCATGAAAAGTAAGCAGAAATACAAGGCAGAGACCCAGAAATACAAGGCAGAGAGTGATGTCTGAAGAAAAAGAAATTGTGTTTCCGCTGAGGATTCTCCTTTCCGCACAAAGGTAAATGTCCCCCCATTGGGCAAACATGCACAGGCTGTGGAAAGGAAAACCATTTTGCAACGGTTTGTAAACCCAAAGTGATACTAAATGCATCATGAAGAGATGAGAAGATGGACGCTAGAAAGTTCCAAAAGTATTCTATCCACTCCCACAAGGCCAAATGTAAGCATCGATTAAGGCAGGTTGAAATGAAAAGAAGTTGATTGTTATCAAATTAATTTTCCCATGGTTTATTGATGTCATCATTGAGTAACAATGAGGAAAATTGATGTGCGATGGTGATGTCCGTCACAGATCGATGTGTGCATGTAGGATTGGTCACTTGCTAGAAAAAAAACAAGTCTGAAAAGAATTGCCACAAAAAGCAACAAAGTTCCTCTGGACATTGTCCTAAATCATGCTCAAGGTGAATGGGTGCCCTACAACTTTCATTATAGACGGTGGTGCATTGATAAATATGAAACCGGCAGAAAAGTACAAAGAACTGTATCCGATACCACGTCTCACACCGTCAAGAACCACGGTGTTTAACTTGGCAGCTTCTACACCCTTGCGGAGTAAGGGATCTTTTATGGCTACCATGCAGCACAACAAAAAAATAGTGCAAGTACGAATTCATGTACTCCCAGGTACTTCATCAAGTGCATACTTATTAAGTTTCGACACTGCTGCTGACATGGGACTGATTTCTCTCAACTACGACTTGAATGCCGATTCTGAAATAGTAAGTCAGTTTCCAACATTGTTTCATGGACTTGGGAGACATGAGAAAGTGAAGGTACTGCTTCACATTAATGAAGATATTTATCCCGTTGCACAGCGACACCATCGCATTACTTTTCACTTACAGGAAGCCGTTGGGAAAGAACTAGAAACACTGTTAAAGCATGACATTATCAAACACCCTACTGGCCCACACTGTGGCTTTTATCCATTGTCAAGGTGCCAAAAAAGGACAGTGGAGGTTCAGTGCGCATTTATGTTGATTTGCGACAGACCAACAAAGCAATCGTAAGATTATTATCTGCTTTACATGAGCTGGAGTTGCGCTTTGACTACACATACGCCAAACATCTATTCAGTACTTTGAATTGTAAGAGAAAGACATCGAGGTCCATCCATTGCAGACATGATCACACAGCTGAATGGTGCCAAAGTCTTCTCCTGCATTAATCTAAACAAGGGTTGTCATCAAGTTGAACTGGAAGAAAACTGTAGGTGCATCACTACTTTTTCAACGCATATTGGTTTATTCAGATATAAAAGACTCTGTTTTGTTGTGTCATCAGCTGTAGAAATCTTTCAAGATGTCACTTGTCGAGTAATTCGGCCTGTCACACACAATTTTAACTACAGTGATGATATACTGGTGTTTGGGGCTACACGATAGGAACATGACAAAGCACTCACACAAATATGCCCTCTACTTCCTGATACAGGTCTCACAATGAATGCTGCAAAGTGTGAATTTCACAAAACAGACTGACGTTTTTTGGGCAGAATTTCTCTTAAACTGGGATGACTCCTGACCCCGAAACAGTATTGTCATCTACTTGCCCTTCAGAAGATGTGACCATGCTGCGATCCTTCCTGGGCATTGCCAGCTACTGCTCCAGATATATTCGTGACTTTGCCACTGTGAGTGACCCTCTAGAAGAAGTAACAAACATGATGTTCTGTTTCAATGGTCGTCTGAATGTGACTGAAGTAAACAAAAACAAAAAGCACCCAATTGAAAATGCAACTGAAATGGCTTACTTTGATCTGAAATTACATACAGAATTTATTGGGTATGCAAGTCCTGTGGGGTTAGGAGTGATCCTTGCCCAACATAATGGACGACCCAATGCTCAGAGACACATTGTGGCCCATGCTAGCCTATCTCAGACTGAACATGCTTATTCTCAACTGGAGAAAGAAAACTTAGATGTAGAATGGGTGTGAACACTTCCATATGTTTCTGTATGGAAAGCATTTCAACCTTATCATAGATCATCAAGCATTGTTCACTATTTTCGGAAATTCAAAAGGCCCCCCTTGCATCGAGAGGTGGGAGTTGCATCTGCAAGAGTATGATTACATTATTGTGCACAAACCAGGGATAGATTAAAGCCCCACAGACTACTTTTCACGAGTGCAGCTACAGCGTCCTAGTGCAACATCCAAAGCAGCTGAGGCCTACATCAATTTCATAGTAATGTCAAGTGTGCCTGCAACTCTTTCTATTGAACAAATTCTGTCAGCTACCAATACTGACAAAGGCATGCCGAAGCTCAAGGAAATCATTACAACAAAATCATGGAGGAAGCATACTCGACCTCTTACAGATATTGAATACCAGAAAATCAAAAATGTTTGTGAAGAACTTTCTGTTACACATGATGGTGTCGTACTACGAGGGGAAAGAAGAGTTGTTCCAGAAAGCCTGAGGCAGCATGTGATTGAACTGGCACATGAAGGACATTGTGGCATTGCTACAACTGAAAGAGGACCTCGGGGATCGAGTGTGATTCCCGTATCTTGACGAATAAGTTGAAAGGGAGCTTAAAGCTTGTTATCCATGCAACAGCCTGTCTCCCAAAATGACTCTGCACCCATTGGACAAGTCTGATCAACCTAACCAAGGTTGGGAGAGGATTGCTGTTGATTTCTTCGGACCTCTCAACAGGAGACATCATTTTGTGATAGTTGTCGATGAGCTCTCACGTTTTCCTCTAGTGGAAGACTTTTCATCAACCTCACATGACAAAGTAATTGAAAGGCTGGTTGACATTTTAACAACATGGAGTGTTCCCTCCATTCTCAAATCTGACAACAGTCCACCCTTCAACAACAGAGCGTTCAAAGACTTAAACTTTTGAACATCAAACATCAGAAAAGTACACCTCTCTGGCCACAGGCAAATAGCATTGTTGAATGATTTATGACTACTTTAAATAGGGTGGTTCAATGTGCTGCATTGGAAGGCCTTGATCTCTAATCTGCTCTGCACAGAGCCCTTTGAGCCTACCATTCCACTCTTCATTCCACGACAGGAGAAAGTCCTCTCATCTTGCTGTTTGGAAGAGCTTTTGGAATGAAGATACTTCAATGGACCATCAGCCGGTCAATAGATCCTGATGAGATTCGTGTCACTGATAGCTCTCACAAATGCAAAATGAAGGCCTAGGCCAACAAGTGATGACACGCTCAAGACACAGTTTTTGAGAAAAGAGACCAAGTTCTTGTTAAGCAAAAGCAGACACGCAAGACAAACACCTCATTTGATGTTGAACTGCAGAAAATGGTGGGGAGCAAAGGACATGGTAACTGCCCAATGAACTGGAAAAGTAAATATCCAGGAACTCATCTTACTTTAAGCCTTTGCCTCGATGTTCGTCAGCTTCAGACCTCATGAGTGAGGCACGTTCACCTAAGGGCCCAAGTCACGCATCCGACTCTTCTCCGGAGATACCAGATGAGGGCACCCCTTCTGTATTTTGTACAACTAGATATGGAAGGCTGGTGCGAGCACCTCAAATACTCATCGAGGAATCGTAATGTGTATATGTGTATATATTTGATCATACTTTTCAAAGGGGGAGATGTTGTGTTCTGTGTTTATGTGCATGAAGACTCTAGTGGCCCTCAATAGACTCCTTACAAGTATTACGTAATTGGATGGGTGTGGCTGGGTGTGGTTAATAAAGTTTGTGACGCAGTGCGTTCAGTTAACTGTTGCACTCTGAAGAATAAAGACATCCACTACAGAGCTTTGTGTGTGGTGTGGTCATTTGCATGCGGCCAGGCTAGGGAGGAAGCTACAGTTCGTATTATGAATCAATGTAAGTAAGAGTGTGTTTAACTGGATATTGCCTAGGGGAGAGGAGAAGAGCACAGTCTCATGGTATATTCACAAATTCAATAGGGTGGTAAATGTATAAATATTACAGCAAATAGCATGTGCTACAGTTTCAAGCCTACTACTTAAACAGTTTGATCCTGGGCAAATCATACTCTCTCAGTTCAATAATCTGACAATGCAAACAGGCTTAGTAGAAAAAGTTTCACCAAGGGCATCCTCCCTCATCAGGTCCAAATTTCAGGGTCTCATCCTCCCTATAGTCAAT